>NC_072003.2:47771787-48446370 GCF_028885655.2 Pongo abelii
CAAGTCTGGGAGGCCAGCTGTGCAGGCCCTCAAGAGATTTAAATGCCTGCTTCCATATAATTGGTTAAAGGTTATATCATCTAGTTGTTTGCCATATTATAGAATGCTGGCAACTAAAGGAAAGTGTCCAAAGTGGAGGAGAGATGGGTGACACACAGCTGATAAAAACTCATGGCAGCCATAGCACCAGACAGGGCAGTGTGGGGACAGTGGAAAGTTCTTTCTGAGTTACCCAGGAAAAAGCGATTTCTTTTTATGGAACCCTAATATGGAAAAGACTAGTATGAAAAAAAAATGGTTAAAATACTTAATTTTGGCAAGGGAAGGGGCAAACCCCATCTATGTGGAAAACTATCAACCCATATGTCAGGGGCTCTCATGCTGAAGTTTCAGGCTAACAGAGCCCAAATGTTTCTCGGCCACTACTGTGCTGTCTAGCCATACACCACAAACAATTTCCACTTACTCATCATTTGACTCATTCATGGTGACAAGGGGGCAAGAACAAGATATACAAAATTGGCAGCATTAAACAGGGTACTGTGGAGGTTTTCACGGTGGTATGGGCTGCAGACCTCATTCTGGATAGGCAAATGAACAAAGGCTTTACAAAAATACATCGAAGGGTGAGCCTAGGCTGCTTTAGGGTGGGGCTCACACCAACAGATCCTATTGCTTAAGGACTCAAATAAGTACTTCCCCAACTACTTGGGTCAAATCAGTGAGCTTTAGTCAGCAGTGCTATGCAACTCAAGACTTAAGTATCCAATGATGCGTTGGCCTGAAAATTCCAACCTTAACTTCTGCTGGAGGAGAAAGGGTATACAGCAGCTCTGGGGAAAGACATTATGGGCCCAAATCTCTATCTATGTAACCTTGGAAAACATTTTTAAGCCACTTCATGTTGTATAAATTGTAACTTTTGCCTCACAATTGGTGTGAAGGTTGCATTTTTAAAAATACAGTGCCTGACACATAATAATAGGTGATTCGGCTTTAAAATCTCAAATATTTGTTGCGTTAAATATATGGCCTCAGTTAAAAATCTAAACTGGCCACTGGAATAGTAACCATGAAGTTACAAATGGGTAGTAAAAAGCCACTAAAAAAATCCTAAACTGGGCATGGTAAGGCGTGCCTATAGCCTCAGCTACTAGGAAAGATTGCCTGAGCCCAAGAGTTCGAGTCCAGCCTGGGCAAAATAGTGAGACTTTACCTCTTAAAAAAAGAAAAATTCTAATTTGCCTTTAATTTATCAATAAGTTTTTACTGAGCTCCTACTATGTGTCAGGGACTATGGGTATTAGAGGTAGTTCATTGAACAGAAGAAAACACAAATCAGTTTCTTCATGGAATCTAGTCAAAGTTAATTCACACTTAACACTGAACCGACTGATTTAAAATAAGGGCTGATTTTTTTTTCAACTTCCAAAAAAAATTGACGTAAAATTCACACGACTAAAATAATCAATTAAATGGCATTTACTATGTTCGCAATGCTGTGCAACCACCACTTACATCTAGTTCCAAAATGTTTGTCACTCCAAAATAAAACTCTATACCCATTACGCAGTTTCTTCCTAGAATATGGGTAAATCTTAATTACTGATATTTTCAGATCAATTTACATCAAATTAAGTACAAGTCTGTCTTCTTAAAGTAACACATTCTCTTGTAAAAGTATTGCCGTTAAACAGAGACATCTGTGTATCCAAAGAAAATGTAAATCCTCCCAAAACAATCAGTTTTCCAAAAAAGAAATAAAAAAGAAAGCTTGCAGCTTTCCCTTAGTGTAATAATTGGTGGTTTTCAAAAGAGATGATACTGTACTCAGGGCATTAGGAAATACGTGGGAGTGTGTTTGAGGTGTCACAACGACTGGGGAAGGATATTATAAGCAAAGTGGGAGGGACTAGATTTGCAAAACATCCTGTCATGGATAGGCAGCACCACTCTAAATTCCAACAGTGACCCTGCTGAGAAATATGCCTGTTAACTACCCCAAAAGGTTTATAAAAAGCATCAGGATCGCTGCTCATTCTATGTTAACTTGCATTTCCTATTTGGAAAATCCTTCCACATATAGAAAAGTGAAAGAGGATGAGAATTGCTCACAATTGTGACCTAAATTTTGTGTCACCCAGTTGGCTCAAGAAATCGTAACAATGAAGAACTTGTTCCGGGCTTGGGGTGTGGGTGACTGAAGTGACATTTTTGCTTAGATATCGCTATGCAGCTGCGGGTCATTTGCTGGGTTTCCCCTAACAGGGCTGCCAAAAAAAAACAAAGTGAAATGACAATAAACAGTATTATCTGGAAATGAAGATAAGCACATTGCATATTTTTGCTGTCTGTCTTCAAACTAACATCTGAAATGATGGCATTTTCTTTCTGACAGCAAAATACAGCATTGATAATTCATTCAAATAATAAAAAGCAGAAAAATCCTTATATTTTAAAAAATACATATTAAAATATTTATGACCATATATCTGAGATTTCCTTCAAAATAATAGGGGTGGAAGGAAGAAGTAAGGGCTAGGATGAAACAAGACTGATCATGAGCTGGTAATTGTTGAAGGTGGGTGATGAACCCATGGGAATTCATTATCTTATCTTGTGTATTTGAAAATCCTAATTAAAAAATTTACAAAACAAAAAATTATAAATATACTATAAACATATATTTCAAAAATAACATTTATTTTTCAATCCTAATAGGTATTCTTAACAACTCAGGGCATTTACTGATCTCTCAGAACTCCTAAAAAAGAAGTTACACAAACATTCAGCAATTCAGAAAAGTATTTTTAAGATTTGGCAACTTCTCCTTCATTCCATGTCCAGGTGCCCTGTTTCTTGAATTGTGGCTACTTAAAATGCCAGACCTTGAATATTTCTTCAAAAATCAATGGTGTTAAATTAAATTAAATTTGGCCTAAAGATGCCTCCATACATAGTGACCTGCAACCTTAGTATGTGAACAAATGGCAACCTAAGAGTATTCTTGTAAAAAAAATGGCTGAGTCTCAGCCAATCACAGCAGCCAAGCTTCAGCCAATCACAGGCTGCCAATTGTTCAGCCCACTTCTACATAAGGCAAATGCCTCATCACAGGATGCCTGGATAAGGCAAATGCCAACCCGTAGGCAATCAAGCTGTTTCTGCAGGGCACTTCCCTTTTCTGCCTATAAATACTGCCGGCCCTCATTGCTGGGTGAAGCTCTCTGAATCTCTCCTGGTTTAGGGTGCTGCCAGATTCGTAAATCATTGTTCATGCAGATCAACTCTGATAAATGTAATTTGCCCTAAGTTTTTCTTTTAACAATGGGGTGACTGGTTTTGAAAACTGAAGGCAGACTTTACATAGTTGTTGAAACGATATGGTAAAGATGTCCTTAAGGACAGGTCAGAAGCAACAGATTGCAGCAACTGAAACTCCGAACAGTTAAGTGACCTGCCCCAAATCAAACAGCTGGTCCACAGTGTGGGGAGGCTCTTGACCCTCACACTCTCCTTAGCCACGATCTTAAACTGCCCCTTAGAAAAGAAACCCAAGTGTACAGGTTTCAAATCAGAGGATTTTCAACTAAGAGGAGTTCCAAGACAGGCTAACTAGAAACAACAGGTTCATTAAATGATGTCTTTTACTAAAAACAAATATTATAAACTTTTAGTAAGAGCAGAGGCCCACAATGAAGCGCAAACTGACTACTTTTGAAAGGAAATTGCCATTGCTCTATCCACAGAATTATATCACACCTATTACCACCGCACACTCTTGGGTAGAGATCAGGCATACTCCAGCATAATAAGATAAAAAAATCCTTTTGCTTTAAGCTTATTTAGATTAGAACATAATGGTACTCACAGTATTAAGAATTTAATGACTTAAAAGTCACTATACTACATATCACTGAGCAATGCAACGTGAAAAGATAATTTTCTATCCTCTCTTGCCCTTAGCAATTAAGTTCAGCAGGGTGAAGTAAAGTTCATGAATCCAGAAGATGGACTGACAAAACCTTTCCAACCAGTTGGTTCCCATTCCCCTCCACCATCCGACCCTAAGGCTACAGATCAACTATATACAACATGTATGTATAGTTCCCATATACATGTGATTCTGAGACACCATTTAGAGCCCTATTTAAAATAAAATAATCTGCAGAGAATGGACTTACGTAATTGCAACATTGCTCCCATCTATAACAATGTGTTTCAAATCTGTTCTCCCTGGTTCATTTTTTAATTCCAGCTTGTAGGGTACTTTTAGAGTATCTCGAAACCTTTGAACCCCAGTAACTGACGAATCAATATGATCAGAAGGTCCTGCCGACCTTGCATCAGTAACCGAAGGTAACAGCTGGGGCAGTGGCATTGGTGGAGAAAGGGTTGAGCAATTTGGCTTAGAATGAGGAGAACTACAACATCCTAAACGTTTTTCACAGGCAGATTTCATATTATTTGGAAGCAAGGGTTCTGGCTGCTGGTGTAAACCATTTTCAGGAAAAAGTGCAACTCTGGGCTGGTGACTTGAAGCTCCCCTTGAAACAAAATTGACTTCTTTGGGACTTGGAGAGGCAACAGAAGGTGAAAGGCCATCAGTTTCAGGGTCTGTGTTACAAACGTAGTTCTGGTTTGAACCCCAGACTTCATGTTTCTGTTCTATTGGCACTGTTCTGAAAGTATTAATTCTGCAGTTTGAGGTACATGGTTTAGCTTCCACTTTGAATGGTAACTGAGAAAATTTTTCTACCATATTTTGCTGTGTGTGAGCCTGTGTTTTCTTTGGAGTGGAATCAGTTGTAAGCTCATTTGTGCTGCTATAAACACCTTTATTTTTGGTTTTGTTGGTCTCTGGATACACTGTACCAGCTGAAAATTCTCTGTCTTCTTGGAATCTTTTATTTTCCTTTTCAATTTCCTCTAAGAGCAATAATGGTTCAGTAGATGGTCCATACACCTTAATGACCTTTTCAACAATTTCTTGGGAGTAGCCCATGGTTTTAAAAAAGTTTACGAGGATGTTGTATTCCATTTCCTCAGTAGTTTCTTTTATATCCGGACTTAAATTTTCAGAATCAGTAGAAGAATCAGATAGGTCAGCTATTACATTTCCAGCCAATGTCTTAGCATCGTGTAAAATCTCCCCCTCCTGAACATTTTCCAAAGAAAACTGCTTCTTCGTATGCCTTTCTTCAGAATCAGAAAATCTCCTTTTCTGACAAATTCTCTCATTGGAAAGTGCCTCTTCATCTGGGGTTAGACCATTTATTGGATCAAAAAGCACATCTGGTGAGCTAGAAAGGACTGTGTCCATTTGTTTTGTAAGCTCAGAAACAGGAGTCCCAGCTTTATTTCTTGCCTCTTCCTGCAAAACAGTTTCATCTCTAGAAATATTCAGCCCTGTGGCAGCATTCTGTGTAAACTCTGTTTGTTGAGAATCTCTCATTTCAATAACATCATCATCTCCTGTTTCAAAGAGATTCTCCTCACCTTGTGTGAGTGTCAAAAGTTCTTTTTTCAAGGAAGTGGGCAAAATCAACAAATCCATTGTGTAATTGTCTGCATGGGCTTCAACAAATTGTTTGAATTCCCTTTTCACCTCTGATTCTTTCTGACTGCTGGGTAGGTTCTCTTTATTTTCAAAGAGCTTTACAAATTGTTGAATGTGACTCCTAGCCATGACCACGGCCTCAGCACTTCCTCTGATGCCAAGAAGGCCAATGTCCAGAATGCAGAGGTCAGCACAAGTATCCTGAATCAAGCTTTTCAGAAACAGGCTCTCTGCCCCAACAAAAATGCAGTGCATGTCCTTGGGGTAACATTCTCTTTCTTCTAGTTCAGGTTCACAGATTCCTTTAATATATTCCTGTAAAGAGAAAATAAGAAATTAGGTCAATTTACAAAAGTTCCTTATAGCACATAATAAATTACCATGTAACTACAAATGTCAGGCTGATTTTATAAAAATCACAAGCATGTTTGTAATTTTGAACAAAATGTCATGCTTTAAATAAAACATTGAAAATAACAGATATAACTTGCTTAAATCATCTTTAGAGGAACTGAAAAATCTGCATCCAAATCTAAAAGGTGGGTATTTTGTAACATTTTATGCAGTGTGATCTTAGGGATTTGCTGAGCTACACAGTGAATAATCCCAAGGCTGGATTTATTTACATCTCTAATGAAAAGACATCTTTGCTTGCTACCAGTAATTTATTACTTCCATGACATAATCAAGAGAGAAGATAATCAAATCAAGTGATTGACTACAGAACAAATCTTGACTTTTGCTACTATTACCCTTGGTTTCCAGATTTCTTGAAGGTATAAAATAATAACATTAATTTTTTTTTCCAAAACAAAAGCAAGTTTATTAAGAAGCAAGAATAATATTAATAAAAAATTTTTTTTCCAGCTGGTTGAAACAATCTATATCCTGTATGATTTTTTGTCTGTTTTCTAAAGAAAACCAGACTGTTACATTAAATGGAGATCTAACAGAACAAGTGAATGCTGGACAGTATTGCTGTTCTCAGATGTTGGTATTGAAATAAAAAATTAAAAAAAAAAAAGTTGTAATTTAGCCTGGGCAATATGGTGAAACCCCATTTCTACAAAAAATAAGCTGGGAATGGTGGTGTGTGCCTGTAGTTCCAGCTACTTGGGAGGCTGAGATGTGAAGATCGCTTCAGCCCAGGAGACTGAGGCTGCAGTAAGCTGAGATCATGTCACTGCATTCCAGCCTGGGCAAAAGAGCGGGACCCTATTTCTAAAAAAATTTTTTTAAAATTTTTAATTGATAAATAATGATTGTGTGTGTGTGTGTATATATATATATATATATATATATATTTTTTTTTTTTTTTTTTTTTGAGATGGAGTTTCGTTCTAGTCGCCCAGGCTGGAGTGGAATGGCGCGATCTCCCAGGTTCAAGCGACTCTTCTGCCTCAGCCTCCCAAGTAGCTGGGATTACAGGCATGTGCCACCACACCTGGCTAATTTTGTATTTTTAGTAGAGATGGGGTTTCACCATGTTGGCCAAGCTGGTCTTGAACTCCTGACCTCAGGTGATCTCCCTGCCTCTGCCTCCCAAATTGCTGGGATTATAATTAGTTGCTACTGATTGAAACAGTCTATATCCTATGATTTTTTGTCTGTTTTCTAAAGAAAATCAGACTGTTAAATTAAATGCAGATCTAATAGAACAAGTGAATGCTGGTGTGAGACACTGTGCCCGGCTGACTGTATATATTCATGGGTTACACAGGGAAGTCTCAATACATATAATGCATAGTGATCAGAACAGGGTAATTAGCATATCCATTTCAAACATTTAGCATTTCTCTGTGTTGGGAGCACTCTATATCCTCCTAGCTATTTGAAACTATATATTATTGTTAACTGTAGTCATTCTACAGTGATACAGAACACTAGAATTTATTCTCCCCAGGGAGCTGTAATTTTGTATCTATTAACAAATCTCTCCCTATCCTTCCCAGTCTCTAGTATCCTTCTATTTTCTAATTGTTTTTTTACTGTTGAGTTTTGAGAGCTCTTTATATATTCTAAGAGTCTTTTGTCAAATATGTGGCTTGTAGATATTTTCTCCTGGTCTGTAGTTTGTCTTCCCATCCTCTTAACAGGGTGTTTTGTGACAGCAAGTTTTTAATTTTAAGGAAGTTCAGTTTATAGATTTTATTCTTCACCAAGCCTGGGGTACTGAAGACCTCTCCAATGTTATCTTCTAAGTTTTACATTTAAACCTATGATCCATTTTTAGTACATTTTAAAAGAAGGTGTGAGGGTTAGTTTGAGCTACACATTTTTGCCTATAGGTATATCATTGCTCTAGCACCATTTCTTGAAAAGGCTATTCTTTCACCACTGAATTGCACTTTTGTCAAAAAATCACTTTGCCATACTTGTGTGGAGCTACTTGTGAGTTCCCTATTCTGTCACAATCTATGTATCTATCCCCTCATCAAGACCACACCGTTTTGATTACTGTAACTCTGTAATTTCTTAAAATTGGGTAATAATTTGCTCCCTCTTTATAATTTTTTAAATTGCTTTAATTATTCCAGTTCCTTTGTCTTCCCATACACATTTTAGAATAATTTTGTCTGTGTCTACAAAATATCT
The DNA here is from genome assembly GCF_028885655.2 of Pongo abelii. NCBI lineage: Eukaryota > Metazoa > Chordata > Mammalia > Primates > Hominidae > Pongo > Pongo abelii. The sequence goes on from NC_072003.2 coordinate 47,779,943, forward strand.
TGCTGGAATTTTATCAGCAATTGTGCTGACAATTATGTGTCAGCAAGTGACATGAATCTGAGCATAACTGACATCTGCTGAGTCTCCTGATCCATGAACCTGGTATTTCTCTCCATTTATTTAGATCTCATTTGCTTTCTTTCATTAGCCTTTTGAGTTTTGAGAATACAAATCCTGTACATATTTTGCTAGATTTCATGTTTTAAGAATTTTATTTTTCTGAGTGATTGTACAGTGTTGTACTTTAAATTTTGGTTTCTATGTGTCCATTGTTAGTATATACAAATATAATTGATTTCCGTATGTTAATCATGTATCTTGAAACCTTCCTGAACTCACTTATTCCTATTAAAAGTTCAAGGATCTGTGTGTATGTGTAGTTTCCTGGGGAATTCCTACACAGACAATTATGTCATCTACAAATATTTCTTCTTTTCTGATTTATATGCCATTTATTTTCTTGCCTTACTGCAGTGGCTAGAAGTACAGCACTATGTTGGGGAGCAGTGGTGAAACTGGGTATGCTTGCCTTGTTAATGATCTACAGGGAAAAGCACTCAGTCTTTCTCAACATTAAGAATGATGTAACAGGGAAAGTTTTTACCGACGTGCTTTGTCACATTGAGAAAGTTACCTATTCTCTAGGATCATGAATATGGATGGGTGCTGAAATTTGTCAAATGCTTTACTGCATCAATTGATATAATCCTGTGATTATTTTTCTTCCTAAGCCTGTTAATATGGTTGGTTACATTGACTTCTGAATACTGAACCAGCCTTGCATCCCTGGAATAACCCCTACATGATTATGGTGTATAATTCTTTCACATATTGCTGAATTATATTTGCAAATATTTTGCTAAGAATCTATACGGACTCTGGTCTACAGTTTTCCTTTTTGGTACTGTTTTTGTCTGCGTTTACCATCAGGGTAATACAGGCTATACATGAGTTAGAAAGTGTTTTCTCCTCTTGCAGTTCTTGGAAGAGACTGTGTAGAAATGATGTTCATTCTTTTTTAGACATTTCGTAGAATTCTCCAGTGAAACAACCTGGGCCTGGAGATTTCTTTTACAGGGGTTCAAAAATTATCAACTCAATTCCCTTAATAGATAATTTTGAATAGCCTTATAGCTATTTCATATGAAGTGAGTCATAGCAGTTTGTGCCTTTTGAGGAATTGGTCCATTTCAACTAAGTCGCCAAATTTATGTATGTAGAGTTGTTTGTAGTTTTCTTATCTTTTTGATGTCTGCAAAGACACCCTGGTTTCATTCCTGATATTAGTAGTTTGCAGCTTCTCTCATCTTTGTTAGTGTTGCTAACAGACCTGTCGATTTTATTGATCTTTTCAAAGAACAAGCTTTCATTTCACTGATTTTCTCTATTGTCAGTGTTTTCAACTTCATTGATTTCTGCTCTTTATTATATTTTCCTTCTGCTTGCTTTGGGCTTATTCTGCTCTTCTTTTTCTAGTTCCTTGAACCTTAAATTATCAAGACTTTTCTTTTCTTTCTTTTATTAATATTATAGAGGCAAGGTCTTGCTATGTTGTCAAGGTTAGTCTCAAACTCTTGGGCTCCAGCAATCCTCCCACCTTGGCCTCCCAATGTGTTGGGATTTCAGGCATGAGCCACTGGGCCCAGCCTCTTCTTTTCTAATGTAAGCATTTAAGTGGCAGAAGTTTCCCTTTCAGCACCGCTTTAGTGGCATCCTGAAACTTTGAAATGCTGCATTTTCATTTAGTTCAATATATTTTTCAAAATTTCCCTTTGACTCGTAAATTTAGAAGTGTTACTTAGTTTTTAAATTTTTGAAGATTTCCTGCTATCCTTCTGTTGGTGATTTTTAGTTGGATCTCTGTGGTCAAAACACTGTATGATTTCAATTATTTTAAATTTATTGAGCATTGTTTTGTAGCCCAGGATAAGGTCTATCTTGATAGTTCTATGGGTGCTCATAAAGAATGTGTACTCTGCTGTTGTTGAGTGGGATGTTTTATAGATATGTATTAGAACCTGGCTGGTTGATGGTGGTGCTGAGTTCCTCTAGATCCTCATTTATTTTCTGTTTAATGGTTCCATCAACTGTTGAGAGAAGGGTGTTGAAGTCTCCAACTATAACTGTGGATTTATCAAGTTCTCCTTTCAGTTCTGCCAGTTTTTGGTTCACATATTTTGCAGCTCTACTGATAGGAATACAAAGATTTAGCACTGTTACATAATGTCTTCTTGAACTGACCCTCTTGCCATTATGTAGTGTCTCTCTTAATCTCTGGTAACTTTCTTTGCTCTGAGGCTACTGATAGTAATATTGACACTCCAGCTTTCTTTTAAATAATGTTTGCATGGCACATGTCTTTCCTCCTCCTTTTACATTTTACTTAACTGTAATATTTGAATTCAGTTTCTTGAAGACACCAGATAATTTCATTATGTGTTTTTAATCCACTCTGACAGTGCCTGTCTTTTAATTGGAGTGTCGATTTACATTTAATGTAATTATTGGCAAATCTGTCTACCATTTTACTTGTTTTCTGCTTGCTTCCTATATTTGATTCCTGTTCTATCTTGCCTTATTTTGCATTATACAAACACTTAGTATAGTAATTTACCTACTGCATTTTTTTTCTTTGTGAGACACAGTCTTGCTCTGTTGCCCAGGCTTGAGTGCAGTGGCACACGGATCTTGGCTCACTGCAACCTCCATCTCCCAGGTTCAAGCGATTCTTGTACCTCAGCCTCCTGAGTAGCTGGGATTACAGGTGCACACCACCATGCCTGGTTAATTTTTTGTATTTTTAGTAGAGATGGGGTTTTGCTATGTTTGCCAGGCTGGTCTCGAACTTCTGGGCTCAACTGATCCACCCACCTCGGCCTCCCAAAGTGCTGGGATTACAGGTGAGGGCCACCATGCTCAGCACCTACTGCATTTTTATCTATATCTCTTCATATAGTTTTTAAGTGGTGATGCCACTGATTACAATATTCTTTTCACAGCCTACTTATCATCAGTATTCTATCATTTCATAAAACTATATTACTTATATTAATCATGTTTCTTATTTTCTATATCATATGACGTTTTGACATCTTGGGGGACCTTTCAGACCATGAGAGAGGCTGCCCCTTCCAGAGCCAGCTAATTCCTAGGGGTGGTCCCTAGCTTGTCTGGATAATGCCTTTTAGGTGCAGACTGCCTGACCCAATGCTATGCTCCCTCTCATCTCTTTAACTCTCACATACCAAGCCAATATTTCCCCTGCACTAAATCAACCTAAGGCCAGGTGCCAGACAACCAGAGACAGTCCCTACAGAACCTGTGAGAATTACTCAAACTATCTAATCCTAAACTGTTTACCTCGCCCTGCCTTCCCCTTTCCCACAGAAGCCCCAATAAAGTCTCTGGCTTAGGCTTTCCTCTGGCCTGCTTCTGCCTCCTGACCAAGCCCTGAGGCTTTCTTTCCCTGTGGTCCTGCATGGCATGGCATGTTCCCTTCTCTCAGAAATGTAAGTAGTAAATTCTTTCACTGGCACTGACCTGTGTTGTCACCTCCATAAATTCAAATCCCACTGGTAAAAATTTCAGGACACCAGCATACTAGTTTCTTTATTGCTGGTTCCTTTCCTCTCTCCCAATGTTAGGTTACAGTGATCTCATACATTATATTTACACGCATTTGAAACCCCATCAGACAACATTATAATTTTTCTTTCAATGTATGAAACTCATTTTAAAGAAATCAAGAGGAGAAAGTAACCTATTACATTTACCCAGATATTTACCATTTATATCTGAAGAACTTTCCTTAGGAGAATACCTAAGGAATAGACTGTTCAGTGTAGACTGTGGGCAATAATTTCTCTTTAGTTTTTCTTCAACTGAGAATGCTTTATTTCACTTTCATTCTTGAAGCATAATTTCACTGGATAGAGAATTCTGAGTTAACATTTTTTTTTTCCCCAGCAAACTGAGAATAGAAGAAAATGGGTTAACATTTCTTGTCTTTCATCACTTAAAAAATATTGTGCCACTTTCTTCTGTCCTTTGCAGTTTCTGATAAGTCACAGTCATTTGAATTGTTGTTCCCCCACATGTGGTATGCTTTTCTCTGGATGCTTTCATGATTTTTACGTTCTCAGTTTTCAGCAGTGTGCTTTCGATTGTCTGGGTGTGGAAATCTTTGGGTTTATTCTGGTTGTGTTCCGTGAGCTTCTTGAATCATGTTTATATCTTTTGCCAAACTTGAAATGTCTTCAGCAATTATTTCTTCAAATACTTTTTCAGCATCACATGCTTTTGCCATTTGGTTCCTCTATCTTCTATTTCTTTGCTGAAACTTACTTTTTCTAATGGTTTTAAGAGTATTTGGGATTGCCTGTGGAGTGTTTTCAGTTGCCAGTTGAATATTTTAGTCTTTTGTCAAATAATTGCAACATCTGTGTCATCTCAGCACTGCTGTCTTTTCCTATAAGAGTTGAGATTTTCCTACTCCTTTATATGCTAATTTTGAATTATATCCATTTTGAACAATGCAAAATTATGTTTTGAAACCTTCAATCTTGTTTAAATCTTACAAATACTGAAACTTTTGTTTTAGCAGATAGCTGACGTAATTAGATTCAGGCTGCAAGCTGCAACCTGTCTTCTGAGCTGTGGTTCCAATATTCAGTTCAGTTTTCAAAGCCCTGCAATGCTATTTTTTAATTTTTATTTTTGAGACAGGGTCTTGCTCTGTCACCTAGGCTGGAGTGCAGTGGTGCCATCATAGCTCACTGCAGCCTCAACCTAGTGGGTTCAAGTGATCCACCCTCCTCAGCCTCCCAAGTAGCTGAGAACACAGGCACATGCCACCACACCTGGCTAATTTTTGTATTTTTTATAGAGATAGGGTTTCTCCATGTTGCCCAGGCTGGCCTTGAACTCACTGCTGGGCTCAAGCAATCCATCTGCCTTGGCCTCCCAAAGTGCTGGGATTATAGGCATGAGCCACCATGCCTGGCCTGCAATACTATATATCTATCCCACATGTATGCCACTGTGTAGCCATTCTGGGACTTGGATGGTGGTCTTTTTGTTAATTCAATTCTCAAAAGCCTTTCTTATGCTGATTAGGAACAGATCCATGCACGTGTACCTTGGGGATGAGCCAAGGGGATCATGAACAACTTCATGGCTCACTTTCCTGAACTCCTCCCTCCCTGCCATCTACCTGGTGCTTTCTGGTTTCCTGGGGCTCTCCCTTTGGTCCTCCACCCAGAAAGATGGGGCTTTTGATTAACCCACTGCCTTGTACCTCTGCAACTGTGCTTGGATCCAGCCAGGACACACAGAGAGAAAAATCAATGGAGCCCACAACTCCAATTAGAGAGAAAGGTTCTCCTACGTTGGAATTTTGGCTCCTGCAAGCTTCGATTGCCACTACATGATTACTTGGGGCTGGGATGCATGAGAACAAAGAAGAAAAAAAAAAGGGGGGGGGCTCACTCTAAGTTTTAGATGTTTCCTTTTCTGTCCCTTGGGCTGAAACCAGAAGGCTTTTCCTGGTGTGTCCTGGTGCCCATTTCCACTTCCAGGTGGAGCTGTGTTATGTTCATGCTGGAGGATTAACGAGGGGAACAAATGGTAAACTCACTGCTGGTTTGGTGATACTTTTTCTTTTCTTTTTTGAGACAGTCTCACTCTGTAGCCCAAGCTGGAGTGCAGTGTCATGATCTCGGCTCACTGCAAACTCTGCCTCTGGGACTCATGCCAATTCTCATGCCACAGCCTCCTGAGTAGCTGGGACTACAGGCACGTGGCACCATGCCCAGCTAATGTTTTGTATTTTAGTAGAGATGGGGTTTTACCATATTGCCCAGGGTGGTCTGGAACTCCTGAGCTCAGGTGATCCACCCATTTCGGCCTCCCAAAGTATTACAGGCATAAGCGACTGTGCCCAGCTGGTGGTACTTTAAATTCTGGTCTATGTTCTAAATCTGCCTGCTATTATTTATTTTTCAGGGTCCTCAAACAGTTGCTGTATGCATTCTGCCTGGGTTTTACTGCTGTATTCAGTAGGACTGACAGGGTGGAATATGCTTACTCTTTTTTTTTTAAATTGATTTAATATTCAGCAATCTTGCTAAACTTTTTTTGAGACAAGAGTCTCACTCTGTCACCCAGCCTGGAGTGCAGTGGCACGGGGTTCAAGTGATTCTCCTGTCTTGGCCTCCCGAGTAGCTGGGATTACAGGTGTGTGCCACCTCACGTGGCTAATTTTTCTATTTTTAGTAGAGACAGGGTTTCACCATGTTAGCCAGGCTGGTCTAGAACTCCTGGTTTCAAGGGATCCTTCTGCCTCGGCCTCCCAAAGTGCCGGTATTAAAGGCGTGAGCCATTGTGCCTGGCCAGCTTACTCTATCTTATCCAGAACTGGAAACTTCTTGCCTGTTAATGTAAGTGATGCTGCCCATCCAACATGAGTAAGTGAATAGATGAATTCACATGGGTCAAATACTATTGAGATTACTGTGCAGCCACTTGAATAAGGAAAAGTTGATCATATCTCCTCAGTGGGCCACCAGCAACAACTAGCCAAGCTGAAGAGGAGAGATTTATTCTCCAGATGAAAGACCCTCAAAACAAATGCTCCCTCAAAAGGGGCTACTGCTGTATCTGACCCAAGATAGAGCCCACCTATTGACAGATTCTGCCCAGATACAGAGCTTCCATTTCAGATTTAGTGTCAAACATCAAAAGCACCCACACTGCAACAAAGGCCTGAATACAAAAGATGGAAACCAATTAAGCAGATCACATGGAGAACTGCAGGAAACTAGGTAATGCAGGGCACAAAAGAAAACCTTCACAAAATTTTAGTAAGTGGTTTCAAACAGATGTAAGATGAGACTGAACCCACAGAACAGGAATCAGGATGCTAAAAGAAGGGAAAGGAAGGAAGAAAAAGAAGAGGAAAAGGAAAGAAATCAGAATAGAAATGTGGGCAAATTAAGAACATGATGGCCAAAATAAGAATCAATAGAAAAACTGAAAGACAAAGGGGAAGAAACCTTTCTAAAAGTACCATGAAAACAAAGAAATGGGAAAAATAAGAAAAGAGGTCTTAAAGGTCCACCTAGGATATCCCAAATCCAAATAACTAGCATTTCAAAAAGAGAATGGCAATTAATACAGAGGTAACATAAAATCATTTCCCAGAACCAGAATACACAAGAAGGCTGGGTGAGGTCACGAGCCTCTAATCCCATCACTTTTGGAGGCTGAGGTGGGTGGATCACTTGAGGCCCGGAGTTTGAGACCAGCCTGGGCAACATGGAGAAACCCTATCTCTATAAAAAACACAAAAATTAGCCAGTCATGGTGGCATGTGCCTGTAGTCCCAGCCACTCGGGAGACTGAGGTGAGTGGGTCACTTGAGCCCAGGAAGTCGAGGCTGCAGTGAGCCATGTTTGCACCACTGCACTCCAGCCAAGGTGATAGGGTGAGACCCTGTCTCTAAATAAATAAATAAAATACATAAGAACCCAAGCATAATTAGTGGAACAATTACAACTTTCTTGGAACGAAAGGACAGAAACATCTTGAAAGGGAAAACAAAATACCTAGGCATGATTACTTTCAAAAGTCCCACAAGAAAAGTCCTGGGAGCAGGGTGGGAACAGCACATACAAAAGAATGACAGTAAGAATGTCACAAATTATCAAAAGCAATTCTGGATGACGGGGGAGGGGGGACGGGCAGGCAGTAATGTATCCAAAATTCTAAGGGAAGATGATTTTCAATCTATGATTCTATACCTATCCACATTACATATCAAATACAATATAGAATAAAGACCCATAAAATTATTCCTATGGATTCTTAGCAAACAGATATCTGACAGTGAAATTCACCAAAATAAGGGAGATGAAATAATTAGTTATACAATCCAAGAGTGGCGACTAGAAGTCCAAACGTCATAGCTATGCAGCAGACAAGCTGAGGAACCAGTGGATTGGAGGAGGGAAGAGGATTTTAGAGGTGTTCTCCTCAAAAGAACGCTAAATAGAGATATAAATAAATACTTATAAAGTATTAAGGGTATATATAAAACACATTTCACAAGTGGATGAAAACAGGGCAGATACAAATTCCAGGAAAGGCTTGGGCGTGGTGGCTCACATCCATAATTCCAGCACTTTGGGAGGCTGAGGTGGGAGAATCACTTGAGCTCAGGAGTTTGAGGCCAGCCTGGGCAATACAAAAAGTTAAAAAATTAGCCGAGCATGGTGGTGCATGTCTGTAGTAGCAGCTACTCAGGAAGCTGAGGTGGGAGGACTGCCTGAGCCCTGGTACAGGCTGCAGTGACCCAAGATGGTGCCACTGCACTCTAGCCTGGGCAACAGAGTAAGACCCTGTCTCAAAAAAAAAAAAAAAAAAAAAGAGAAAAAAGAAAATTCAGGAAAAAATTAAACGTTGTACCAAAAAAAACCCCACAAATGTAGTACAGTACTTGGCTCTGCACTGTACTAAATGTAGTACAGTACTTGGCTCTGCACTGTACCAAATGTAGTACAGTACTTGGCTCTGCACTGTACTAAATGTAATACAGTACTTGGCTCTGCACTGGGTAACTAAAAAACATAACTACATTGGAAAAACTGGGATAGTTTTTGTCTCATTTATCTTAAAGAAAGTGAATAATGCCTACAATTGATAAGAAATAGCACTGCAGCCTGGGTGCAGTGGCTCACACCTATAATCCCAGCACTTTGGGAGGCCAAGGCAGGTGGATTGTTTGAGGTCAGGAGTTCAAGACCAGCCTGGCAACATGGTGAAACCCCATCTCTACTAAAAAATACAAAAATTAGTCGGGCATGGTGGCACACAACTGTAATCCCAGCTACTCAGGAGGCTGAGGCAGGAGAATCACTTGAACCTGGGAGGTGGAGGTTGCAGTGAGCTGAGATCATGCAACTGAACTCCAGCCTGGGGTAACAGAGTGAGACTTTGTCTCAAAACAAAAAACAAACAATCAAACAAAACCCAGCAGTATAGTTGACCCCCGAACAATACAGATAAGGGCTACTGACACTCCCCCAACACAATTGAAAATTCACATATAACTTTTCGACTCCCTCAAAATTAACTACAAATAGCTTACTGTTGATTAGAGGCCTCACCAATAACAGAAAGTCAATTAATATAATTTTGTATGTTGAATGTATTATATACTGTATTCATAATAAAGTAAGCTAAAGAAAAGAAAATATCATTAAGAAATTCATAAGGAAGAGAAAATATGTTTACTATTCATTAAGTGGAAGTGGATCTTCATGAAGGCCTTCATCCTTACCTTCACTTTGAATAAGTTGAGGAGGAGGGGGGATTGGTCTTGCTATTTCAGAGATGGAAAAAAATCTGCATATAAGCAGACCAGTGCAGTTCAAACCCATGTTGTTCAAGGGTCAACTGCTTATTATTTATAATTCTTTAGGTAACCATCAGAACAAACAGCTAGAAACAGTAAAAAATAGTTGCCTCTAGGAAGTTAGGGAGGGTTAGAAGCAAGGAACTGTTGCTGTACACATAAATCTTTTAGTACTACTTGATTTTCTGTTTTAAACCATGTGTATATATTATTTTGGTACACTTCCCACCTTCTACTTTTAATAAAAAAAATTTCAAGTGGATGCATAACATGCTATGATGTGTCACTGATAGTTTTGGCCCTAATTTTAAGTTTTGCTTGTTTCTTATCTGACATTTGAGATAAAGAATGTCAGCAGTTATGAAATATTGAGTAATTCATCCACAAAACAAACATTTTCTATTACCTCCCTGTTACTTTTCTGGATTAGTTTAATTGAATATTATTATGCAAGAATAGCTGCTTGAAAATGTTAAATCTATAACTAATTGTATGACTTCAAATGTTCTCCATACTATACAACCAAAATAAAACATAAAATTAAACTGGATGTTGAGACAGATAAGTAACTGCAAAAAGACCAGTGAACAACCTTAATTTTTTGTCATTTTTTAAATGACAATCACAAAACTCCTGACATTTTAATCAATGTAAGTCAGTATTATATATTTGAATTTACAGAAATTTCGTACTAGAAAATACTCAATCTGAGGTATTATTTACCAACAAATCCATTGATTTCTCATAGCATATACAACAATCCTTTCACAGAAAGTGATATTCAGGGGAATATGTTCAGACATTGTTTGGGTTACAAAATTAAGTAAGAGTCAGATCCTCTGAAAGCATCACAGAGGGCCAGAGGAGAGCTCCTGGGTCTCCTGTGCTGGAAGTGTGGAAGCACTGGCAAGACTGGCAGAGAAAGGCTCACCACAGACAGAGTTGTCTGACAGTATTCCTCATATAACCAAAACTAGTATTACAAGATGAACTGCATAGTTTTGGGAAAGAGCTGTGCAAAATGCTTATGACTGCTTCACACGCACAAACCCATTTTTTTTTGGTGTCCCCAAAACAATTATCCCCTAAGATTCAGATTTCAATAACAACTTATTCTTCTGAAGTACTGAGTAGCAACAACGGATTATTATATTCGAGTTCAGAAGTGAACAATAAAGTATACAGCATTACTAAGTTTGAGATGTTTGGCCACTACTTACACTCATAAGAAAGATAATGCAGTCCAAATATCCATCATTTGAATTGGCTGTACTTGGTATTTGGACATTTTTAATGTTAGTTAAAAATATCTCCCCCATCCTACAATGTTCTTATTCTGTTTTACTTTACTCAGGCTTTTTAAAAAAAGGGGGGAGGGGCACGATATACATGATATATAAGTTAACTTTCTTTTATGTGGCACATGGAATTTGTATTATTCTACCTTTTATAAACTCAGTTTTTCTCAACTCTATCATAACATTTCATAAATCCAGAGAGGAGTTCCCGGCAACTTCTACCATTCAAAACACAGCTAAAACCAGAAACGACCAAAGCAGGGGCTCAAGAGTATGCAGGTTTGACCTGGGGAAATGTTTCTTCACACCACTACTCAGCATCTTGTACTTTTTAGTATTGGCATACAGTAAAGGGGCTCGGCCAGCTTCACCCAGGCTGCATATTCTCAGAAGCAGCTGACTCTAAGTGTAGAAGGGGCAGCACTGGGTGCTACCTGAAGAGCATACAAGAGCAAATGACAATGGACAAACAGAGTGAAAAACAAATTCAAGGCAGACACAATGGTTAAAAACCACAGCAGCCCAAGACCAGCTACCATGGGGGTAGGTATGACATACTTGCCAGCTGTGAGGAGCATCACTCCACCATGACACAACATAAGATGTTCAAGTCAACCACAAGTCACTGGGAAAAGAGAAACTACACAGGCAAGGAAACTCAAAATATTAAGGAGGGATTTCTAAAATGGTTCAGACCAGTAGTTCTCAATGCTGGATGCACATTTTAGTATGCTATTTTTTTTTTTTTAGGAGACTCTTTCATAAGAGGTGTTCTGTATTATCTCTAAGAGAAAAGGAGAATATGACTTTCAGACATTAACGTGAGTCCTACAGCATAAACATGAATTAGAAGTACCACAAAAGCCTCAGAAAAAAACAAACTTTTAATCTGTAAGTCTATAACAGGTCTATTTTAGGTCTCTATCTAGCCATCTATATTAGGAAGATTGCTATCAAATTAATAATGCCTTTATTAGCCATTTTTCCCCAAGGTAATTTCAACATTTGCTGTCTGTTCCATCTTTTTCTTTAACCTCATCTCTAAAATGTCTATGAAGTTCATTCCCGGAAGGGTGCTTATCTGCCCCATAGGAAACGACTTCCCTGCATGGTCACTCTGAGTGTACTCCTAGAGACAGGACCAGCTGCCATACTGTGTACTCTAGACGCTATCCCTACTACATCTGTAAATCTCCACAATTTGACAGCTTCAAAAACTTTCAGCTCTCCTGATTTTTTCTTCACTCTTATCCAAAGAACCTCTTCAAGTTCCCAAATCTCATGTCTGTTGTCATTCTTCTCATTCTTAATAAAAAGTATATTTGATCAGAGCCCAGAAGTCAGTATGTGTGAATCTCTTTGACTTCTCCTCCACTTCATCTAAAAATTCTACCTTTCATGACTTCCTCTCCCTCCTGCTTTTTCAAAGGCATGTCTTTGCATTCTGCCTTATCTCAGGCTTCATCACTTCTCTGTTTACCCACTGCTGCCCCTCTGCCTACAAACATGCTTGGATTTCCCACATCCTACAGAAAGCTTCCTTCAAATCCACTGCTGATGCGTGGAACTACTCCATTTCTGTCCTTTCATCTTCACACTTTTATTTTAGAGACAGGGTTTTGCTCTGCTGCCCAGGTTAGAGTGCAGAGGTGTGATCACAGCTCACTGCAGCCTCAAACTCCTGGCCTCAAGCAATCCTCCTGCCTCAGCCTCCCAAAGTGCTATGATTAAAGATGTAAGCCACTAGGCCTGGCTTCATACTTTTTGAAAAAGGTAGCCCAAGCCCCATTTCACTGGCAATCCCTTGCCTTCCTCATCTGCCCCCATTCAAACCAAAACCACTTTCTTGAATGCCAACAATGATGACTAATGCCAAGCCCCAAGTCTCCTCCTTTGTATTCATTCTGCTTGGACTGTATGTAACATGACCAACTTCCCCATGACAAGTTCTTTCCTCTCCACTCTTCTGAGATACTTCGTACCTTTGACTAGTGCCCCCAGTTTTTTTTTGTTTTTTGTTTTTTGGCTTTCTTTCTCTATTGCTCCTTAAATTTCCCAAAATTCTCTCTTGGTCCTCTCCCTCAACTATACTTCCATAGACTCTTCAAGCTGCAATCCTAAATTTTACTGTTCTGGTGATAACTCCAAATCTCCACCTCTAACCTCTAACATTTCTTAACAGGCATAATTCACTTTATTTTTCTTGTATAAAACCCCCATGTTGCAGCCACAGCTGCAGCCTGGGTCCTTTGTGTGGAGACTCTGGTGTGGGTCTTGACGAGGTGGTCAGTGAATTCCTCATAGGGAGACTTGGTGAACACAGTCTTCTTCCAGAGGTCGGGGGTCAGGCAGCTGTAGGTCTTAGAGATGGAATCAAAGGTGGTCTTGCCAAAGTTGCCCAGGGTGGCAGTGCAGCTCCTGGCTGAGGTGTAGCAATCATCAATACCAGCCATCAGCAGCAGCTTCTTGGGTACCGGGGCTGAGATGACACCAGTGCCCCTGGGCGCAGGGATGAGGCGCACCAGCACAGAGCTGCAGTGGCCTGTCACCTTGCAAGGGATGGTGTGGGGCTTGCCAATCTTGTTACCCCAGTAACCTCTGTGCATGGGAACAATGGAAAGCTTGGCCAGGATGATGGCCCCTCGGATGGCATCTCCTTGGAACACTTAACACCCACACTAGATGTGGCCGTTCTAGTCCCTGAAGGCAACAAATGCCTTGAACCTGATGTGCTGGCCGATGCACGTGTGCTTCTGCACTGGCATAATCTTCAAAACCTCATCCTTGAGAGAGCCCCCAGTTAAAAGTCAATGATCTTAGACTCCTTGATGGGCAGGGAGAAGAGATGGATTTCCTCCAGGGACTTGATCTTCATGCTCTTGACCAGGTGGCCCAGCTTGGTAATGGGCATATATTTCTTGTCCTTGGCTGGGGCCCTAGCCCCAGATGCCAATGCTGAAGCCTCTGCAGTTCCTCATCCCAGGACCCCCAGGGGCTCTGGGTCGCACTCCTACACCCCCTGCCCCCTCACCAGCCCTAGCTACACTGGTGTCACCCGCCATTTGATGTTTTCTCAAAGAAGAAGCAACTATTAACGTTTTTTTAGGCTGCAAGACTACTCCATGAGCACTTCCGCCTGGTTATCCCACACGTACCTCAAACTTAACAGTTCTGAATCAGAGCTCACAGCTCTCCTCCACTCCATCCTTGGCCCAAGTTCCCTTTCAGTGACATAGGCACTGAGTCTTGTGATCATGGCAACTAATTCTAAACTCTTCTTCCTACTGTCAGTTTTACCACACTCCACTCCTCTGTTACAGTACCAAAGTTCTGAAAACATACCAATTTCACTTCCTTGCTCAAAAACTTTCTAAAGCTCTTCATCGTGTAGGATTAATGTTCAAGATTCTGAGAACAAAATTCAAAGTCCCTGCAGTCTAGACTTTAACGTGCTTATTTCTATAACCTAGTTTAAACTTTCTTCCTTCCACCCTAATCCAAAAGTACCTTCTAAGAAATCCAAAGTGTATTAATCTCTGCTTTCTATACATAACAGTATCTTATTATTTAAACTATAGCATTTATCACAGCTCTATTAGATTGTAAATGTATTATATTAAAAGTGGAGACTGGCCTTGGTCATTTAACTATGGTTCTCAACTAGGTAAGATTTTGCCCTTCCTGGGGGCATTTGACAATGCCAAGAGACATTGCTGGTTGTCACAACCAAGAGGATGCTCCTGGCAACTAGAGGGTAGAGGCCAGAAAGCTACTAAATATCCTACAATGCACAGTACAGCCCCCACAACAACAATCTGCCCAAAATGTCAACAGTGCCACTGCTGAGAAACCCTGAACTAATCAATAAATGTCTAACAAGAACATGTCAGAACAGGAATTAGGAGGTTCAGGAACACAGGCTGACATCCAGCCTAGTTATCAGTGATGTGGTTAACATTGTTTAAAAGGGAAAGAATGGCCAAAAAGGGGGGAAGGGAGTTTCATTTTAGTAGTTTGAATAAAGTTAAATAAAATTATCAAATACTTATAAATAAGAGAAAAGAATGGCCTTTCAAATATAAGGGAGTACTCTCTTAGGCCTACTCAAAGATTATTTAATTCTCTAGGAAATATACCTTTGCCTAACACATTATTCATTATTGGTTAGGGTCTAGACTGTGAAGCTATGCATTCAAATGTAGATTTCTGTCCAGTAGAGATGCCAACTATCTCAGTCTGCTAGAAAAATAACCCAAAAGGTTACAATGTCGTTGCTCTGTAAGATATTAGCCAATCTGTATCTAACCAAGCAACTGTATTCCAATAATAACCTTGAATATAAATAGAAAAGAAAAATGACAAAGAAAAAAGATCCAAGTATATGCTGCCTGCAAGAGACTCACTTCACCAGTAGGGTCACACAGACTGAAGGTGAAGGGATGGAAAAAGGTATTTCATGTGAATGGAAAACCAAAAGAAAGCAGGCATAGCTATACTTATATCAGATAAAATAAACTGTAAGTCAAAAACTATTAGAAGAAACAAAGTCATTATAAAATAATAAAGGGGTCAATTCAGCATGACAGTATAACAACTATATATACATATATATGCACACACTCAAATACATAAGGCAAATATTAATAGATTTGAAGGGATAGACTATAATACAATAATTGTAGGGAACATCAACACACCACTTTCAGTTCAAGACCAGCCTGGGCAACATGGCAAAACCCAGATGGAAATTAAGATTAGATTAGAAATAAATGAAAGATTAGAGCAGAAATAAATGAAACAGAGACTATAAAAATAGAAAATATTAATAAAATGAAGAGTTGTTTATGAAAAGGTTTTAAAAATTCATAACCCTTTAGCTAGACTAAGAAAAAAGAGGAGACAAAATCAGAAATGAAAAAGTAGATATGACAACTGATACTGCAGATATACAGATCATAAAAAACTATTGTGAACAATTATACACGAACAAATTGGATAACTCAGAAGAAATGGATAAATTCCTTGACACATACAACCTACCAAGATTGAATTATGAATAGAAAACCTGAAGAGACTAACAATGAGTGAGACTAAATCAGTAATAAGAAGTCTTCTATCAAAGAAAAGCCCAGGAACTGATTGATGGCTTGCTTCACTGCTGAATTCTACCAAACATTTCAAGACGAACTAATGTCAATTCTTCTCAAACTCTTCCAAAAAACTGAAGAGGAGGAAATACATCCAAATTCATTTTTGAGGCCAGCATTACCCTGGTACCAAAACCAGATGAGGATAAAACAAAAAAAGAAAACTACAGGCCAATATCCCTGATGAACACAGATACAAAAACCCTCAACAAAATATAGTTGGCCTTCTCTATCTGTGGTTTCCGCATCCATGGATTCAACCAACCACAGATTGAAAATACTCAGAAAAAAAATTACATTTGTCCTGGACACATACAGACTTTTTTCCTGTCATTATTCCCTAAAGAATACAATATAACTATTTACATCACATTTACATTGTATAAGGCATTATAAGTAGGTCAAGGAGGTCAAATCATCTCGAGATGATTTAAGTATACAGCAAAATATACATAGATTATACGCAAACACTATACCATTTTATACCAGGGACTCGAGTAGCTGCAGATTTTCATATCCGTGAGAGATCCTGGAACCAATCACCCACAAATGACAAGAGACTACTGTAATAGCAAAGAGAATTCAATAACACATTAAAAAGATCATTCACTATAATCATGTAGGATTCATCCAAGGAATGCAAGGATGGCTGAACAAATACAAATGCAAATGAAAAAACAGGATACATTACATTAACAGAATGAAAAACAAAAGCCATATGATCAGTTCAATGGATGCCGAAAAAGCATCTGATAAAATCCCATGCCTTTTCATGATTAAAAAAAAAAAAAAATCCCAACACTTCAACACAATAAATGCAACGTATGATAAATCTGCAACTCATAACATACTCAATGAGGAAAAATTTAAGGCTCTTCCTGTAAGATCTGGAACAAGACAAAGAAGCCCGCTCTTTCAACATAGCATTCAAAGTTTTAGAGCAATTAGGCAAGAGAAATATAAGACATCCACACTAGGAAGAAAAAAGTTAAACTGTTCCCAGATGACATGATCTTACTATATAGGAAACCCCTAACAGTCCACCAAAAAAAACCCAGAACTAATAAATTCCATAAAGTTGCAGAATACAAAATCAACAGAAAAATCAGTAGTGTTTCTAAACTAACAGTGAACTACTTAGGAATAAATTTAACCAAGGAGTTCAAAAATCTTTACACGGAAAACAAAAACACCGACAAAAGAAATTGAAGACACAAATAAATGGAATGATATCCCAGGACAATCTCTTCAATAAATATATTGGGAAAAGTATACAACCACATGCAAAAGAATGATATTAGATCCTTATCTCACATCATATAAAATAACCAACTAAAGATGGATTAAAGACTTAAAGGTTAAGACTCCAAACTATGAAACTACTAGATGAAAATATAGAGGAAAAGCTTCATGACATTGGTCTGGACAATGATTTTTTAAAATACAACCTCAAAAGCAGAGGCTACAAAAACAAAAATAGACTAACAGAATTACATCAAATAAAAACTTCTGGACAAGCAAGAAGCCAATCAACAGAGATTACCTACAGAATGAGACAAAATATTTGCAAACTATACACATAAGAGGTTAATATCCAAAAATATAAAAGGAACTCAAAACAACAACAGCAAGACAACAATCCAACTAAAAAATGAGCAAAAGATTTGAATAGACACATTTATCAAAAGAAGATATACAAATGGCCAACAGGTACAGTAGTGAGTCCCCCCTTATGTGTGGTTTCAGTTACCCTTGGTCAAGCATGTTATGAAAATATTAGATAGAAAACTCCAGAAATAAGCAATTCATAAAAATTTTAAATTGTGCCCTCTAAGCAGTGTGGTGAAATCTTCTGCTATTCAGTATTGGAATCATTCCTCTGTCTGGTACATCCATGCTGTATATACTACCTGCCCAACAGATAGTAGCTGCCTTGGTTATCAGATCGACTGTAGCAGTATCTAGGTGGCCATCTTCAAGTTGCCCTTATTTTCCTTAACAATGATCCCAAAATACAAGAGTAGTAACGTTGGCAATTTGGACATGCCAAAGAGAAGCAATAAATTGCTTCCTTTAAATGCAAAGATGAAAGTTCTCCACTTAATAAGAAACTTTTATTAGAGTATATTGTTATAATTTTTCTATTAGTAATTGTTGTTAATCCTTTATTGTGCCTAATGTATAATTTAATCTTTATCATGGGTATCTACGTATAGGAAAAAAAACGTTGTATATATAGGACTCAGTACCATCCAAGGTTTTAGGTATCTACTGGGGGTCTTGGAACGTATCCCCAGTGGATAAGGGGGACTACTGTACATGAAAAAAATCATTGGCTGGGTGCAATGGTTCATGCCTGTAATCCTAGCGCTTGGGGAGGCCAGGAGTTTGAGCTCAGGAGTTTGAGAACAGGCTGAGCAACATAGGGAGACCTCATCTCTACAACCAATTTAAAAAGTAAGTGGGCATGATGGTAAACTCGCCTATGGTCCCATCTACTCAGGAAGCTGAGGTGGGGGAACTGCTTGAGCACAGGAATTTGAGGCTGCAGTTAACTATGACCACATCACTGCACTCTAGCCTGGGCGACAGAGTGAGGCCCTGTCTCAATAAATAAATAAATAAATAAAATAATAAAAGAGAAAATGTTATATATAGTCATCCCTTGGTGTCCGCAGGGGATTGATTCCAGGACCCTTTTGTAAATACCAAAATATGGTAAATATAAACAATGGAATGCTTATCAGCCATAAAAAAAAAAAAGGAAATCCTGGTATTTGCAACATCATAGATAAACCCGAAAACATGAGGTTAAGTGAAATAAGCCAGGCATGGAAAGACAAATGATGTATGTGGAATCTAAAAAAGTTGGTATCCTAGAAACAGAGAGAAGAATGGTGGTTATCCAAGGCTGGCACTATTTGGGGAAGGGATTCTGGAGATGTTGGTCAAAGGACACAAGATTACAGTTAGATAGGAGGAATAAATTCAAGAGAACTATTGTACAGCATGGTGACTATAGTTAATGACAATATATTGTGGTCATGAAAAATACTAACAGAATAGATATGTGTCCTCACCACAAAAATGACATCTATGTGAGGCATGTTAATTAGCTAGCTTTAACCATTCCACATTGCTATGTACTTCAAAACATCATGGATACATAATAAATACAATTTTATCTGTCAATTTAAAAAATAAATAAATTTGAAAACTTCAAGTGCTCTCTGAACCATTTCTACATTCCTGCTGGTCCCTCATTCATGAATTACCTGTCTGAAAGTCATGGTTACATAACTTCAAAAAAATTTTTACACTTTGGCAGTAGAGTAGTATCCACTCAGATGCCCAAAGGGACTCTCATCTGCTTGAACTATTAAACTGAGTGGCCCCAGAAGGGCACTTCATCAGCTCCTTAAACCCAAGCATGTCTCATTTTGGCTCCCAGAGTACCAAGAGAACACCAAGCAGCCAGAGAATGTTACTTCTGCTGTTTCTCTGTTGTCTCCTTTTCTTCTGATAATGTGTTTTCGTTTGATGATTCTTAGCCACAGGTCCCTGTCCACACTGGCCCAGAGACCAGTGGATACAAATCACTAGGCCAGTTTCAACTGCACCCTCTGTATACATGAATCTGGTCTATGCATGGCTGATAATTGATCTTGGCTAGGAATCTGATTTTATGGTCTGACCATATGGTGATCTGTCCGGTAGACAATAGGGATCTATTTTCCGTCAGATGAGACACCTCAAGAAAATCTGGTTTTAGTCTTTTCTGTGGTTTTGTTAGTGCAAGATCACATTTCAGGACCAATGAAAGAACTGTCTTTTTGAAATCTGGACCAGTTACATGTTTCTTAATTATTTTTGCCTGTGATTAAGACTGTTGAAGCTGAAAGTTCTTGTGCATTTGTGACTGTAAGAAAAGCCTTATTTTTCATGGTATGAATGAGAAATATCTCCAGGGCTATTAATACATTAGATTATAAAGTTTCTCAAACAATCTCTATTCTAGTTGGTTGACAGATAATTACAAGAACTTCCTTAACTCTGTATTTCTAGAATTCCTCAAACATAATGAAACTAAACATGTAATACTTTAAACATGTTAGCCTTTTAAGGACAAAAAAACAAACCCAGGCTGGGTGTAGTGATACATGCCTGTATTCCCAGCTACTTGGGAGGGTGAGGCAGGAGGATCATTTGAGCCCAGGAGTTCTGAGTCCAGCTAACAACACACTGCAAGATCACCATCTCTTAAAAAATAACAACAAATAGAAAAACTCCAAAACTCACAGAAACCAATAGGTCAAAAACACTGTTAAGAATCCAAATTTGTGTAATCAAAATAATTCTCATGCAAATCAGTATTTTATTATTTTAATACTAATTTAAAAATAGATGTCCTTTCCCTGATTTTACCAGTGTAGAATATAATAAATCTGTACTTTTTTTTTTTGAGATAAGAGTCTCGCTTTGTCACTTAGGCTGGAGTGAAGTGGCGTGATTTCGGCTCACTGCAACCTCTGCCTCCTGGGTTAAAGTGATTCTCCTGCCTCAGCCTCCCAAGTAGCTGAGATTACAGGCACCTGCCACCATGCCTGGCTAATTTTTTTGTACTTTTAGTAGAGATGGGGTTTCACCATGTTGGTCAGGCTGGTCTTGAACTCTTGACCTCAAATGATCCACCCACTCAGCCTCCCAAAATGCTAGGATTACAGGCGTGAGTCACGTCACTCGGCCTACACATTTTTTTTTTTAAATGTTTTTCTCACAGAGATTAAACTTCCTATGCTTTACTGGCTTACTGATTAGGTAAGCTAATATTACTCATATATATTTATGATTATGAAAAACATAAAATTTGGCCCAGTGTGGTGGCTCACATCTGTAATCCCAGCAATTTGGGAGGCTAAGGCAGGAGGACTGCTTGAGCCCAGGAGTTCAAGACCAGCCTGGGCAACATGGTGAGACCCTGTCTCTATTTTTTAAAAAAATAAATGATTATATAAAATTATATGTTCAACTAAATAAAATTATAATAGTAACAAACTTTTTTTTTTTTTGAGATGGAGTCTCACTCTGTTGCCCAGGCTGGAGTGCAGTGGCGCAATCTTGGCTCACTGCAACCTCCACCTCCTGGGTTCAAGTGATTCTCCAGCCCCATCCTCCCAAGTAGCTGGGATTACAGGCATGTGCCACCATGCCTGGCTTCTTTTTTTTGAGACGAAGTCTCACCCTGTTGCCCAAGCTGGAGTGCAGTGGCACGATCTCGGCTCACTGCAACCTCCAACTCCTGGGTTCAAGCAATTATCCTGCCTCAGCCTCCAGAGTAGCTGGGACTACAGGCAGACACCACCATGCCCAGCTAATTTTTGTATTTTTAGTAGAGATGAGGTTTCAGCATGTTGGCCAGGCTGGTCTCGAACTCCTGATCTCAAGTGATCTGCCCACCTCGGCCTCCCAAAGTGCTGGGATTACGGGTGTGAGCCACTGCGCCCGGCCAAACTTTTTGATACCAGAAGGTGGATGTTGCTCAGTTGTCAGTATAAGCATAACTTCCAAGATCATTAATTAACTTCAAGACTTTGGTTAGACTGATACTAATTAATGGTTACTCTTTGGAATATGTGATTAATTTCCAAGTAAGACAGACACAGATTTTTTCACGTGTGTTTAGAGATGGGTCTCACTATGTTGTCCAGGTGGTGTGCATTCATAGGTGTGAACACAGTGAGTGCACTGCAGCCTCAGAATGCTGGCCTCAAACCATCTTCACACCTCAGCCTTCCAAGCAGCTGGCACCACAGGTGCACACCACCATGCTTAACTACCGAGTATATAATTTTACCACATACATACACATGCTCTTTTTAATATAACCACAATGTCATTACTGCACCCAGCAAAACACTTTCTTAATCTAATACCCAGTCTGTGTTTAATGTCTTTTTCCAGTTGTTTTCTCCTAATTACTCTGATTTTTTTTTCACCATAACTACATGATTAGTTTACCCTTGTCTATAACGTGACAAGAGCAGAATTACAACAGTATATATACTCTTTTAGTAAGGCTCTTCCATGCAGCATAACAGTTTTGAGATTAATCCACACTGTTGCATGTATGAGCCAGTAATTTATCCTTTTCTATTGCTAAGTAGTATGCAACTCTGTTTTTTACATCTAAACTATCTCTGGAGGTTCCCAAAGGTCCCTGGGAAATCACAAAGATTTGTTTTTATCATCTTATATAATAAGAAGGATGTTAAAACTAATTTCTTTGGAGTATTCTGTGTTTCTTAAATAGCTCAACATGACTAGTTTCTGTCAAATCAAAGAGGAAGCATGGTCTTCTCTGGATACTTTTGTACAGATAAAAACTTTTAACTTTTTTTTTTTTTTTTTAGAGACTACACACTTTACAAGATAGAATGGAAGGCCTTAGGGCCTTCTCAATGCCCACAATATGTTCTTAGCTTTCAGATAAACACTGCTCCAATCTTAAGAAACAGTTATGTACTGTACCTCAATAGATTTTAACTCTCCTCCATCCTGATTTTCTTGGTTACTGTATAAACTGACCATGGTTATCCAGTCTTGTCATTAACAAGTGGTCTCCTCTCTTCCTTGTGCTATACCTCTGCTACTGACTACAGCATAGAAAGTGGATCTACAACAAAGGATGACAGTCCCAGAGTCTTGCAGAAGAGACTATGCCAGACACTCTTGACTACCGATACTTCAAGAAACTGACTCATGGACACAAACTTTGGAGTATAAGCGACATCCCTTAAGCAACAGGCTAGACTACACCAAAGGACTCAGTTGAGATTTCTGGGACCCTTTGTGAAGCAGACAACCCAAGATCTAGTGGAACACAATGTAATGACTGAATGAATTAATGAAAGAAATCTAACTCTAGTTATATGAAATATAGTTGATTTTTTACAATGTTCTATTTTCTCCCAGGTATAGGAAGAAGCCCCTTTTCATTAATTTTTAACCTTCCACTTAGCAAGCTATGCTTTTACAAATGGAAAGAAAACACTTTCAAAATGTTATCTTGTTTTCCTTGACACTCAAAATTCAGGAATTAAAAATACTTTCACTGGCTCTCTTCACTTTTCATGATATGCAGCTGCTTGCATAAGATCATTAAGAATTTGGCCCCCTTTTTACCAGAAGAGAATCAGACAAACTGATTGTGCAACCCAGGCCATATCTGGAATTACATAAGAATTTTATTTAATAAGGTATAGAATGGCCACTATTAAAGAACAAGGACTGTAGTTCATGTGTTGAACTCATGCTCAGGAAACTGGCCTGGTGCCTATCCTATGGTGCAGGATCTCAGCCTTCTGTTCTGTATTAAGGTCAATTCCTGGAAAGCCAGAAATTTTAGCAGATTTTGGGAATTCTGAAGAGAGAGGAATTCATCTAGATGTACAGACACTAAAGGTGAAATATGTAGAGATAATTTTCTTGATTTTTTTTTTTTGAGGTTGGTTTCCTAGTTTTAGAAGAGCCAATAAGAACAGATAAAAACAAAAATAAGCAAAAATCTTACCTGGCTAATTAAAATGTAATATAAGATTTCTTACGAAATTTCCTGAGGATAATTCTCTACCCTCACTAGCTACTAATACATCTTACCATTACCCAAATACAAAGATGCTACTGTGTGGGTGTGATATCAAGAATAATCTCCAGATGTTATACAGAAGGGGAAGCAATGAACAAAAATTACAAAAATCCTGAAAATAAGGTAAAAAAACGGCAGCATGTTCTTTCAATGTCATACTATGTTTTCTTTTTCTTTTTTTTTTTTTTTTTTGGAGACGAAGTTTCGTTCTTGTCGCCCAGGCTGGGGTGCAATGGCAGGATCTTGGCTCACGGCAACCTTCGCCTTTCAGGTTCAAGTGATTCTCCTGCCTCAGCCTCCCAAGTGGTTGGGATTACAGGCGCCCGCCACCATGCCTGGCTAATTTTTGGATTTTTAGTAGAGACGGGGTTTCACCATATTGGCCAGGCTGGTCTCGAACTCCTGACCTCAAGTGATCCACCTGCCTCGACCTCCCAAAGTGTTGGGATTACAGGTGTGAGTCACTGTGCCCAGCCTCAATATCACACTATTCTCTAGCAGGCCCAATCAAGGACTACTTAATACTTTAGGGCAGCACTGTCCAAAAGAACTTCTGCAATGATGGAAATGTCCTATAGCTGTACTATCCAAATTGGTGGCCACTAGTTACATGTGACCACTAGCACTTAATTTCACTGAAGCAATTTAGACAGCCACATGGGGTAGTGGCTACCACACTGGTTTGTGCAAATCCAGCCCTTGGACTATTTTGTATATACAACCCCTGAAGTAAAAACAGTTTTTACATTTTTAAAGGGCTGTAAAAACCAAAACAAAAAGGAATATAAAACAAAGACTTTGTGGTCCACGAAGTCTACAATATTGATCATTCGGCTCTTTCGAGAAAAAGTTTGCCAATGTACATCCCAGGAGAATGTATTTTTTTGCTTGACATATTTATATTAAATAACATCCAGAATCTGTGAAATTACATTATAACTTGTAGATTTTTGTCCAGTATAGATACAGATGATTTCTGTCTGGCATAAAAGACAATCCCAAAGATCATGGTTTCATTATCTTGTAAGATTGTAATACTGTGAAATATATATTTCCTGGCATACAACTTTAAAAATTTTTAGAATTTGAAAGTAATAGTCTTTTTATATGCTAATGAGTTCAACTATGACTGGCAGCCATAGGTGGTAGCTTCAGGATGGGGTTGGTCAGCAGAGAGACCAAAGTAGGATGACAGGGTTGAGATTTCTGCCCTACTTCCAACCTCTCGGGAGGGGAGAGGGGCTGAAGGTTAGTTTGATCATCAGTGCCAATGATTTAATTAATCATGCCTATGTAATGAGAATTCCATAAAAACCCAAATGGACTGGCTTTGGAGAGTTTCAGGATAGCTAATACCTATCCTGGAGGGTGTTGTTCCTGGAGAGAGTATGGAAGCTCTAAGCCCTTTCCCTCATACCTTGCCCTATGCATTGCTTCATCTGTAACCTTTTTAACAGCCTTTACAATTAACCAGTAAGTGTCTTCCCCGGAGTTCTCTGAGCTGCTTAGCTAATTAATAAAACCCATGGAGTGAGTTGTGAGAAAATCGATTTATATCCCATCAGTCATAATCACTAAAAAACCTGGGCAACTTTTCCCTAGATCCCTACAAGGGTATAGAACCTGCCAAAGGAATTCACTTTGTAGACTGGTGAAATCACCTTTGCAAAAATTATAACTGAGGAAATTACGACAGTGAAAGAGATCAGACCTAACTGACTCCATCTTGTATCTAACCTTTGGGCTGTTCTTGTTCATTCCTGGGTGTAGGTCGAAATAACCTTGGGAAGGAATTCAGTTTATGGTTTGACTCTGAAACAAAACTGATAACAGCCCTTTCTCGGAAAGACCCCCTTCTTGCCTGGGGACTAGTCTGCCTTTGAAGGACTAACAAATTAGCTACAAGATTAGAAATTATGGTTTAGGAGTCATACAGCTTCTGGTTCCAAGAGTCTGAACCTCCCCAAATTGCTCCTGGGGATAACACCACTATTGTAAAACCTAAAATCAGTGGTTGAGATATTTTGCAGACTCTGCACTCAGTGGATCAGCTGACACCACCCAGATCCATATTCTGGCTCAACCAATTCTGCCATCCCACCCAGGAACAGAAGACAGCAAGAAAACCTCACTTTGATCCCCATGATTCCATCTCCAACCTGACCAATCAGCACTCCCCACTTCCCAAGCCCCTACCTGCCAAATTGTCTTTAAAAACTGATCCCTGAATGCTTGGGGAGAGGGATCTGAGTCAGTCTCCCACACAGCCAGTTGTGTGTGAATTACTCTTTCTCCACTGCAGTTCCCCTGTCTTGCTAAATTGGCTCTGTCTAGGCAGAGGGCAAGGTGAACCTGTTGGTTGGTTACAAATTTGGAGGCTTATCCAGGATTGCTCTTGTGGCTACCTGCCTATGGTTTGGTAGCACCCCTCTAGCAATGGATCCAGAGGCCAGCCCAAGAGGCTGCCTAGTTCTCTTGGATTGGCAGCTGACTCTGACACTGTCTCTACCAACAGGGCACTGCTGACCCAATGTGCATGAATTTAATTGCAATGGAGAAACAATCCTGGGCAGATATCCAATAACTGTTGCCCTATCACAGGGTGGCTGTCTGTAGCCCCATTATGGGGTGTCTGGTTCAGTGAGTATCCTAGGCGCTGCCACAGCTCCTTCCTTCTCCCAAATGGTTCCATAGCCCCATGGTGTGGTATGTGTCTGCAGCTCCACCACGGAGTGTCTGTCTTGGTTAGGCTCCTTTGGGGTCTCAGTTGGCTCTCCCTAATTAGTAGGAAGAGTCTTAGTTAGGAAGACTTCTCCTCAATCCAGAAGATTTAGGGGAGATTTCTCAGGCAGAGAATAGGAGGATAGTTTGGAAGGGATACTCTGGAATTATTGGTTAGGGATCTTGATTTGGAAGCTCTTCTGTGTCTTGTCTTTGTGTGTTTCTGTATATGGTGGGCATCTCTGAAGGAACTGCTGACAAAAGTCAAAAATTATCTTGAGCAATTAAAAGCCTTTGCAAGCTTGAAATTGGCTCCTCTAAGCACCTTCTGGGAAGAGCAATAGAACCTGCTGAATGTTGTAACTCAGTAGACAAGGCTTTTTGTCTTTTGACAGTGGCAGCCCAGGTTGAATTCTTGGCTTTGGAAATGATTCCTTTCTGGTTACTTAACTTTCCCACTTTTTGAGGGTCCCACTCCCACCCCAATGGCTAGCTTCCGATTTCCTGTCTTGAATTTTTCTTTCTCCAAACTGCCCTTGGGAAGATTCTAAATCTTGTAAAAAGAAGCTGCTTACCATCTCTTTGAAACCCCTTATGGGTCCATGGTTAAGCTGTAACCTTAGCTAAAACTTATTAATTTCACATGGGAAGTTACCTGTGGCAAAGTTCAAAAGCCAGAAATATTGACTGTCCTGGCTAGAGTCTGATAATAAGAGATTTTTAAAAAAAATTTTAAAAAGAGCTCTATGGTTAAAATCAACTTAATTAAAAATGGATATCCAAGCTATATTATTTTAAAAGGCCTTGATTTTTTTTTTCTTCTTGGATATTGGTTGTTTTTGAGAAAAAGTTTTTGTTTTTCTTCTCAGTCAACTGAATTGTTTCTCTACTTTGCCCTCCTGATGCCCACGAGAGAACTTAAGATAATTTCTAACAGCTTCCACTTCGGAAAAAAAAAAAAACCACCTGTTTTCCTCATGGAACCCCAGGAGTTGAAAGTGGCTAGATAGCTCTCAAAATCTAAGGCTCTGTTCAGCTTTACATTATGTTACCTGACGTTCTTTTTTTTTTTTTTCCCAAGTTTTGGGGGTATCAGAAATTACTCTGCATTATGGGAGAGCTTTTAGCCTTGGTGTGCAAAAATTAGGTACAAAATGTACTTTAAGGGACGGCTAATAACAGTTATGGAGGGATACTTGGCTCACTGCACGCTTTAATCAAAGAAGCATGCTCTTGGCCACCTGGAAGTTCAGGAGGAAAAATTCCCACCCTCTACTAAGAGATGAGACTCCCATGGGGGATGGGCTAATTACAAAATGGGCTGATTGCCAGGAGGTGGAGGTTGCAATGAGCCAAGGTCACATCACTGCAATCTAGCCTGGGTGACAGGGCAAGATTCCATCCCCCAAAAACAGAAACAAAAACAAAATAAAATGGGCTGACTGGGTTTGGGTTGCCAGGCAATTAAATGCATGGTAAAAGCACTGCACCATCTTCTCCAACAGCATTTCCCTTTTGAAAATCCAGGATGCAATATAAAAATGGGACCCTTAATTTTGAGAATGTTTTTGCTTTCCAGCTGTGCCTGCTTTTTAGGCCCTAGTAACTGCATGCTTTCCTAGTCTTGTTTCTTGAAGGGCTCTGCCCTGAAGCCAGTAATCCAACTTAAGAAACTGGCAAATGAAAAATGTTACAGCTACTGGATATTGTCTGTGTATGTGTTGTGTGTGATGTTTATATAAAAGAGCTCTAATTAACTAGCTTAAAGAAAAATAAGCACTTAAATCAGATATTTTGTCAGAAAAACTAAAACTAATGAGCTAGTTTAGTTCATATAACTTTAGTAATCTTTTGGTAATAAACAGTTTTAAAGACTACTGGTAAATAAAAATATCTTCCAAATTTAGACATTTCATCTAAATTAGGTCAAATATTAGGTTTGCTAAATGCTCTAAGGTCATAAACTGCTTCTTTAACTTTTGAAAATTCTTCAATATACCTACCTTGGAGCCATTACATTCTAGGTAAGGTCTGGGGACATGTGAAATTAGCCCCTATAAAGAAAATATTTTATACAAAAGAATCTTGTATGGTAAATTCTTGTCCTAAAGTAAAAAGACTGGTTGTTTAAAGAGAGGGGTGGTTAGGACAAGTCAGAAAGTCCAAGCATGTCATAGATGGTCTAAGTCACGAAAGGACTCATGAAAGGAAATTTATGCAAGAAATGTTGTACAATTTCAAGGTTATTAGGTCCCCTAAATATTTCATAAACTGCCACTGTGACTTCACAACCTGCCTGCTTTATAGCTAGGTAAGGCCTGGGGACATGTGGAGTCAGCTAAGTTCCCTGGCTATGCTGGAAAGTCAGACCTTATCTGCACTTCTGACTGGTATCTGTTCTAGGCTCCACACCTGGTACATAATTACAATTGCTTACTAACCAGGTTTTTCACTGAAAGTAAAAGTTGCTAAGAGTTAACAGCGTTAACATGTATTTGAGACTACTGAAGAAACAGTTCTACATACAAGGTGTGAAAGGAAAGCAGAATGTACTTTTGGTAAAAGATTTTAAGAAGGGATGGGAATATGAATTTCTCACCTAAGTTTAGAGGGTTAAAGGATTGTGTTAAGTGAGGAAGGAAAAAATCTAAAGGTTTAAACGAGTTGTGAAAGGTTTATAAAAAATTAATGTGTGCAAACATATTGGCTAAAGTTAAAGAGGTATTATTCTGTTTTTCCATAAATTGAACACTGGAATAAAAGTGCAACAGAGTTTTCCTAAAACATTGTTCTGCTCTTCAACAAAAAAAATATTGTAAAGGGTTATAAAAGGTTTATAAGAATCTTACCTTATGGTCAAACTAAAACTGAATAGATTGTAAAATGCTATTAAACTAAATTTAGGCTAGGCGTGGTGGCTCACACCTGTAATCCCAGCACTTCGGGAAGCCGAGGCAGGCGGATCACCTGAGGTTAGGAGTTTGACACTAGCCTGACCAATATGGTGAAACACTGTCTCTACTAAAAATTAGCCAGGTGTGGTGGCGGGTGCCTGTAGTGCCAGCTACTCAGGAGGCTGAGACAAGAGAGTTGCTTGAACCCGGTAGGCGGAGGTTGCAGTGAGCCGAGATCATGCCACTGCACTCCAGCCTGGGCGACAGAGCAAGACTCCGTTTCAAAAAAAAAAAAAACCAAAAAAACCACCCAGCTTTAGCATTTTAAAGATGTACTAATGCAAACATTAAATTTGGTTTTCTCTTTTGAAAAGAATTTTTATGTAATATTAAAAGATAATCAAAGGTTTTTGTTTGCCTTTTAAGTAAACTACAAAAAAGGCGGTGGAGGGGGCGGTGTGGAGAGAAAAGACAAATTCAGTTGGCATCACGCTATCTTCACTGGATCTTGTTGTTTGGAAAGCTGAGTCTCCTTTCTACCAGAGTAAAGGTTTTTCCTGTTTTAAAATTTGTGGGTTATCATTTTGGTTAAATGAATGACTTATGGTGACCTGGGATTCTACTTTGTGAGTATCCAGTGTTGCTTTTTTGAGACAAGGTCTTGCTCTGTTGCCCAGGCTGGAGTGCAGTGGCACAATCTTGGCTCACTGCAACCTCTGCCTCATGAGTTCAAGCAATTCTCATGCCTCAGCTTCCCAAGTAGCTGGGATTATAGGTGTACACCACCACACCCAGCTAATTTTTGTATTTTTTGGTAGAGATGGGGTTTCACCATGTTGGCCAGCCTGGTCTCGAACTCCTGGCCTCAAGTGATCTGCACGCCTCGACCTCCCAAAGTGCTGGGATTATAGGTGTGAGCCACTGTGCCCATCTGATATCCAGTGTTTTCAACAAAGGAAACACTGTCAAATATAAAATGGTATTTAATTCTCTTTCGGTTACATTCATATAAATATGTTATTAGTCTGTTACAAAATTGTATGAGATTCCTATAATTCTAATATGCCTCACTGTATGTTATCAATAATATTATAATTTTTATGTTAAATTATTGTGTGCCACAGAGGTAACAAATTTTCTTATCAATTGTGTCTCTGACTGTGGCTGCCCTATAATGTTTTTTCATCCACAGACAATTGTCTTGTTTTGATCCTCTTTAGAAGATGGTTTTATAATTAGCTATAAAACTTCGACAGGTGCTCCTGAATGCAAGTTTCTAATAACACTGGAGATTGTGACATTAGAATACAAAAAACTTTCAGGACTCCCAGGGATAGCTAAAATGTTCATGAATATCAAGCAGAACAGGAGTTAAGTGAATGGACCAAACAGAAAACTGAAGTAATCTTTTTCTTTACTTTTTTTGCTTAAAATGTTGCTGATCCTTTTCATTTTCTCAAAGCCAAATGTGGTGGCTCACGCCTGTAATCCCAGTACTTTGGGAGGCTGAGGCGGGTGGATCACTTGAGGCCAGGAGTTCGAGACCAGCCTGGCCAACATGGCAAAAACCCCATCTCTACTAAAGGTTCAAAAATTAGCCAGGCATGGTAGCGCACACCTGTAATTCCAGCTACTACGGAGGCAGGAGAATTGCTTGAACCCAAGGGGCAGAGGTTGTAGTGAGCTGAGATTACACCACTGCACTCCAGCCTGGGCAATAGTGAGACTGTCTCAAAAAAAAAAAAAAGAAAGAAAGAAAACTTTCTTTTGCACTATTTACAGCTTTTAACAACTCAGTAAAGTATATTCTTGTAAACAAAATTTGAAGCATATTTGTTTCTCTCTACCTGGTTTCTCCAGAATTTGGAAACTATTTGTATTTTTAACTTATGGTGATATAGTTATTTACATAAGTGCAATAAGAATGTTTTCTTTTCTAACAGGACACAGTTGGAGAAACTGGTTATTTTACTAAGGCTTTGACTGGAATGGCATGTTTTCCTTTAAGGAATCAAACTTGACTTATAGAGCCAATAAAAGCCCCTTGGGAAAAGTGACCTCACACCTTGTCTACACAGTACCTGTACAGGGTTCCTGACCTGTGGTAAGTAAAGAATGTCACTTTCTGACAGGCCCAGGAGCCCCAAGTTATCTTGGGACCTCAAGAGGAGAGGAATTTACCCAACTCATAGCTATCTGAGGGTATAAACCCATGGCTGGGCTTGGCTTTAAAAAAGTCTTAACTGAGGTTCCTTATGGAACTGAATTCCATCAAAGCCAATTTACAAAGCATATGTGAGAAATAATTATTCTTGCTGTGCTCTATGGAAGAAATCAGGCCAAGTATAATAAAGTTTATTTTGCAAACAAATCAGTCCTATCATGATTTGTTTTTAATAATAAGGACTAGGAGAGAAACATTGTGTTTCAAAAACTATAGTATGCCTGTTATTGTTGTTTTTGAGTTTTTATTTTATTTTTTTTCCTCTGCAATTTAGATTTTGGTGAGCCACAATGCCCCAAACTAATGCTTAACTGGAATTTGCACTCCTTATCCTAGAACTCAGTATTTAAATGCCACTTAAATGCTGTACTAAAACCATAGATGAGAATACTAACACCTTTGTCATGAAGCCTTGGAACCTCAGTCTGGCTTGCGTGAGTACACTCAGACAGCTGCAAAGCAGTTCCACTCCTCTCACTTTGTGGTCAACACCTTCCCCCACTACGCCCAGTTAGGAGAAAGCAGCCAGAGTGACTGACGGCCCTTTCCCAACTTCATAGCCCACACCTTAAGAATAAGGTGCTGTTAAACCCAAAGGGAAGGACTGAAACCACCTTTGCAAAAACTGTAACTGAGGAAATTACGACAGTGAAAGAGATCAGACTTGACTGACTCCATCTTGCTTCTAACCTTTGAGCTGTCCTTGCTCACTCCTGGAAGTAGGCTGGAACTAACCTTGGCAAGGAATTCTGAAACAAAACTGATAATAGCCCTTTCCTGAAAAGACTCCCTTCTTGTCTGGGGACCAGTCTGCCTTTGCAGGACTAACAAATTAGCTACAAGATTAGAAATGATGGTTTAGGGGTCATGCAGCTTCTGGCTCCAAGAGTTTGAACCTCCCCAAATCGCTCCTGGGGATAACAGTACTAAGATCAGTGGTTGAGATATTTTGCAGACCCTGTAGTCAATGGATCAGCTGACACCACTCAGTCCCATAATCTGACTCAACCAGTTCTGCCATCCCACCCAGGAACAGAAGACAACAAGAACATCTCACTTCAACCCCCCGTGATTCCATCTCCAACCTGACCAATCAGCACTCCCCACTTCCCAAGCCCCTACCTGCCAAATTATCTTTAAAACTCTCATCCCCGAATGTGGGGAAACTGATTTGAGTAATAATAGAACTCCAATATCCCACACAGCCAGCTCTGTGTGAATTACTCTTTCTCCATTGCAATTCCCATCTTGATAAATCAGCTTTGTCTAGGAGAGGGCAAGGTGAACCCATTGGGCGGTTACATTGGTATCAACTTCCTGAAAAGCCATTACTAAGACAGATTCTGAATTTAGGGTATATGAAGCTGTCCTCAGAGGGTTAACAAGAATTCTGGGAAGAAAGATAGTTATAATTAAGTATTAATGAAGCTGAACTCAGACCTACTTCCTTGTAACAGAAAGTCATGTAGCAGTAGACACCGAAAATTTGCATCCCTATTTTCCTATAGATAAAATTTCTGACCTTAGACTCATAAGGCTTTTAAGAATTGCTTAGGATGTTTTTCAGATGTCAAATTCCAGCAGAACAGCTGATGCTAACCAGCTGAATAGACCCCCAGAGAGGAACAGAATCAGCATGAGAATACAGCTTTTTCTTCAACCTGTCCCATGATTTCACCCTGCACTCTAACCAATGAATGATACTTACACTTTGGCCCACTTCAAAACCTTTAAACACCCTAACCCCCCAAATCCCTTAGGGAGTCAGATTTGAGGTTTCCTCATGTCTCGTCATTTAGTGGCCCTACAAATAAACCTCTTTCTCCACTTGCAATCCAGTGTCTGTGCATATTGACTTGCTGTGGACATGAGGCAATAAACCTATGACGGCTGCATGCATAAGCTTCTGTATAATGCTGCAAAATGAAGAAAAAGTTTTGGTAGATGCAGAATGCATGGCTCACAATGGAACAATCACATGGCTATACATGATCCAGACAAAGGTGGTTATTCCCGAGCAAACAGCCAGGCTGGTGGACTAGATAAAAGGCTCTCCTGAGAAGGGGGATTACCCAACTCCCTCTATAAATGCCAAGTGGAACATCCCAGACAAAGCAACTGAAGTGCATGCCATATGAGACTGGCTTTAAAATGACTGGGACACTCGTTCAGCAAATATGACTGCTTCCCAGGTCTTTTAAGAATTGCTTAAGATGTTTTTCTTAGGAAATTGGTAAGTGCTGTGCTTAAGGGTGTCCTTCAGGGTGGAAGCCCTCACATAACCTTACTGCTGCAAACCACAAAATTCAGGAAGCCATATCATGTTTCCTTCCTCAGCTTCATTAGGTCTTACAGACACTAATAAAAACATTAATTAACAAACGAATGGCAAAAAGCAGGGAGGAGAGTCAAAGGACTCCTTCCGGGAAAATTTTTAAGGGATCATTAACAAGGTGAGTAAAAAATCATTGATGGGGTGATACAAAAAAGGAAAAGAAGGTGGAGAGTCACAGGACTCCTCTCAGCAGGGTGGTGATTAAGATATGGCATGAATAAAATGAAATTAATGAGACTAAAAAATTTTAATACAACACTACTGAAAAATAAGGTAGGTCTAAGGGAGCCCCTCTGGGTCCCTCAATTTGCCCCACGTTGGAGAAATTTAAAGTCAGAAGGCAAAGATTACAATGAGAAATCTGATCTGAAATTGCCTAGGGAGATTAATCAAGGCAAAATTGATAAAGCACAAGTGTCCCTTTGCTTACCCTCTGGCTGGGGACTCAGAGCCTCTGTACACAAGTGGGTAAAACCTTCGGGGGTGGTGAAGATAAATCCCTGAAACTCCTTGATATAGAAGTCCTATGATCCACTGGCGAAGAAAGCCCCGACTAGGGCTACTAGATTGGGAGAATATGAAAAGGTAAGGGTTGACAGGATTATATAAACTGGAATGATAATAAACAGTCTTTAAGTTAAAAAGTTGTACCTCCTTTACTTGAATGTTTTATGGAAATGGATGTTAGGTCTGGTAGGGAAACACTTCCCCTACCTAGTACTGTAAAACCAAAACCAGTTCATAAAGTCCTAACAGAGGCTAAAGTTAGGAAAGTAAGGTTGATAGAATTAGGGTACAAGCTTGGAGAACTGGTATATCTGAGTGGTATACTGGTATAACAACTATAATTTTTTATTTCTTTCCAGTATCACCTCGATTCCCACTGCCCCCGCACCTCATCCCCATCTGATACAGTGGTCACAGGACCAGGGCTGCAACTACAGTTGCACTAAGCAGGGATAATTCCTAAGCAAGTAACTGCAACTGTTTTTAAACTCTATGTCAGAATTCCTAAGGAGCTAATGGGGGCATGGTTGTTCTTTCACAAATTCTGGCAAAATAGAGGGTAAGAGGAAAACTCCCACACATCTTGTGTTAGAAGCATGTTAGAGTCCACATAAGCAGGAGAGACTGAGTCAGTTATTCCTACATTCTCACAAGGACATTCACCAGTTTTGTACCCAAATCTAGCAATCTTATTTTAACACTGTTTTTTCAGCACCGTACTCATTTCCTCCAATGCTCCTTGAACCAGTTTTCCAATCCAGCTGGTTCCCTCACAAATGAGTTAAATGAATGCTTGCTATATGCTCACTTTTTAGGAATTATAATTTTTAAAACACATGGAAAATAATGTAATCCATATTTTGTTTAGGGTAGCGATGTGCCTAGGTAAAACTGAACATTTCATAGCTTGCTTTACTACTAGTGGTCACATGATATAGTTCTAGCCAATTAGAGGTAAGCAGAAACCTGCTAGGGTTTTCTGGAAAACTGTTACCTCTTCTTCCATCCTTCCTTCTTGAGAGACCTGATGGCTGGAGCTGCAGTGGTCATTTTGTGACCATAAGGGTACAGTTTGTAATCATTACTCACCCTTGGACTGCTGCTTATCTTTAGACTTTTTAAATGAAAGAAAACCCTTATTTTGTATAGGTTTCTATTATTGCAGGCAAATTCATTACCTAATAGAGATACATCAACCTTCATTAACCTACCTATTATAACAAAGTAACAATTTCATTTTCTTAATTTAAAAAATACCGGGGTCAAGAATGAAACATACTGTGAATTAAATATGCTGATTCTTCTCAAGCTTGGCATTTGGTTGGTGGTGACCCATGCAGGTTTAACATGTGTATTGTGAAGTGTTATTTCTGTTTAGGCCCATCTACCCTGGCCACAGCATGATGTTCATCCGCAACGACTGAAAGGTGTTCAGATTTTGTAAATCTAAATGTCATAAAAACTTTAAAAACAAGCACAATCCTTGCAAAGTTAGGTGGACCAAAGCATTCTGGAAAGCAGGTGGCAAAGAGCTTACACTGGATAATTCATTTGAATATGAAAAATGTAGAAATGAAACCATCAAATACCAGTGAGAGCTATGGAATAAAACTATTGAAGCAATGAAGACAGTTGAAGAGATCAGACAGAAATGCCAAGCTAAATTTATAATGAACAGATTGAAGAAAAATAAAGAGCTACAGAAAGTTCAGGATATCAAAGAGGTCAAGCAAAACATCCATCTTTCTTGCAGGCAAAGGGAAGCAGTTGGAAGAGAAAACAGTACAGCAGTTACAAGAGAATGTGGACATGGAAGATGCTTCTTAAAAATCTCTGTAACCATTTCTTTTATGTACATTTGAAAATGCCCTTTGGAGACTTCGAACTGCTAAATTATTTTTTACATAAGGTCACTTAAATGAAAAGTGATTTAAAATATATGTTTCTTACACTGCCATCTACAAAACATCAGATATTACGGATGTTAGATTGCATCTCAATGTTAAATCTTCACTGATGAATATGTAAATCACGAAAATTCTACTTATAACTATAAAAGTCAATTCTGGATGTAAAATGGTTATGCCAATTGGATAACGGCACTAGGCGGCATTTGTATAATAAGTAATGGCAAAAAATCATAGCTAGTGATATATAAAATAAAATATTATTTGCAGCCAAATATTCCCTTTATTAATGTTATGGAAAGGGGGATACAACAAGGAACTAACAATTTGTATGACAGTGTCAAATATTATTTTGATTTTAGTATTTCCTGTTTTGGTTTATTTGCATCTTGGAAGAGCATAATGGCATTGTCTGATGAAGCTTAATTATGCTGGACTGTTTTGACCTGGTTTTAACCATTCTGATAGGCAGTCGTGGATGTTGGGAATTAGAACTGAATAATCTTTGCATGGACTGTCGCTACACTCTGGAATTTCCACTTTGGAGAATACTCAGTTCTAACTTGTTATTCCTGGTAGAACAAACTTTATTTTTCTAGTCTAGCAATGATCTAGAAGCAGAGGAATCCCAGTGCCTTTTAAAAGTTATTATGTAGTTTTCCTTTAAAAAGCTCCTGTTTTTGGAAAGTAGAATTTATGGGTACAACATCTGTTCATTATTTGCACATAAAATAAAACCATTTAAAAAGTTTAAAAAAAAAAAAAGTGCTGATTCAAGAATGGATAAAGATCCCAGAAGACTGGTAGGTAGGTAATTTCAATCAAAAGATGCCATAATCACAAATGACTTTCATACTTTCAGATGTGAATTTATTCCTACAGCTCTTATTCATCAAGTAATGTAAATTACTAATTCTATCAGCACTAAGACTGAACAAAACCTTTCTAAGTTAGGAATCTTTCTAAAAAAAGGTTTTTTGTTTTTTTTTTGTTTGTTTTTAAGAGACAAGATCTTGCTCTGTTACCCAGGCTGGAGTGCAGGGGTACAATCATGGCTCACTACAGACTTGGAACTACTGAACTCAAGCAATCCTAATGCCTCAGCCTCCTAAGTAGCTAGGACTACAAGCACATGCCACCAGGCCCGGCTAAATTCAGTTTCTTTAAGCCAAAAAAACTCCTTTATGTTGTTTCCATATGAAAAACTGATTTTTGGCCAGGTGCAGTGGCTCATGCCTGTAATCCTACCACTTTGGGAGGCCAAGGCAGGCAGATCACTTGAGGTCAGGAGTTCAAGACCAGCCCGGCCAACATGGTGAAACCCTGTCTCTACCAAAAAATACAAAAATTAGCTGGGCATGGTGGCGCAAGCCTGAACTCCCAACTAACCAGGAGTCTGAGGTGGGAGAATCACTTGAACCCAAAAGGCAGAGGTTGCAGTGAGCCGAGATCATGCCACTGCACTCCAGCCTGGGCGACACAGTGAGACTCTGTCTCAAAAAACAAACAACAACAACAACAAACAAAAAACACAACAACAAAAAACTGATTTTTAAAAAAGTTTTTAAATTAATTACTGTAGGATTTCCCCCCTACAATTTTGTTCTTGAAACTCAAGACTGCTAATCTTCTATGATTACATCAATTTCATAAAAAGCCAACACAGAACAAGATGTGGTCCTTGATTTAATTACAATCCTACAATACTGGCTGGGAAATGGACAAGAAAGAGGAAACCACAGGCAATCACTTCTGACCCCAGCATAAGCAATACCAGTATCCCTTATTTCAACATTCTGGTATAACCCCAAAATGTTAGCCATAAGAAGAGACTGAACAAACCACTGTTTCTTAAGAAGATGATTTTCACAACCATAGTGAGTAAAAAATATTCTGGGAAGTGCAAAAAAGGCCACCAACGTTCTTCCTGGTAAAATCAAAACAAAAACTCCAAGTCACTACCCAGTATTACATCTATGAATTCTTTCCTTCATGAACAAATCAATTGTTCAAGAATTCATGAAACCTACCTGGGCAACATGAGGAAACCCCATCTCTATAAAAAATAAAAATAAATAAAAAAATAAACAAATACATAAATAAAAGCCCAGCATGGTGGCACGTGCCTATAGTCCCAGCTACTCAGGAGGCTGAGGTGGGAGGATCACTTGAGCCTGGGAGGGCAAGGCTGCAGTGAGCTGAGATCACACCACTGCACTCCAGCCTGGTGACAGAGCCAAACCCTATCTCACGCACACGCACAGAAAAATTCATGAAACCAGGTACCAGGCTCTTCTAACTGAAAAGGTAGTAAAACAGTACCTGGTCAACTTGAACCCTCTGAAGTCAGTACTGCAACAGGCCACTTCTACTTTAATTATGTTTTTTTTTTTTCATTCTTACTTTACTCCATAAATACATAAGTAAAAACTGGGAAAAGGTCAATTACTAGCTGTTCTTAAACACCCTTTTTCTCACAAATTAAAAATGGACTGGGTGGTAGCCTGCCTGAGTTTCATGGGTGTACTGTAACTTCAATGTTTTAAGACTGAGTAGTCCTTCCCAGGACTCTGCTTGAAGTCCTCCAGGCTGGTACTGTTTAGGGCATTGGCTAGGCCTCTCGGTGGCTACTCACTGCCATCAAGTAATGCCTGAAGCTAAGCATCAACTGATGGGCAGCTGTGGTCAGCAAACTCCACACCTTAAAGGTTCATGGAGATGCCAAACAAGTAGCTGTGCCATTTACTTCCAATTACTTCTTTTATTTGTTAACCAGCCACTAGCTGGTTAACTGACTGTTAGCACCCAGTTTCTTGCTATGGACTTTGGTGACCCCAGCATAGCACTAGCTCCAGATACTTCACATTGCCATCTCCTCTACTTTCTCACTTCTCTAAGAT
Organism: Pongo abelii; assembly: GCF_028885655.2. Lineage (NCBI taxonomy): Eukaryota > Metazoa > Chordata > Mammalia > Primates > Hominidae > Pongo > Pongo abelii. The sequence continues at coordinate 47,818,933 of NC_072003.2, forward strand.
GTATGGAACACTTGTAGCTCACCCACAACTACTGAGGCACCCCTTGGCCCTCAGAGTCATCCTCAGAATTCCTTTACATCCAAGATTCTAAGCTCTGAAATTACTCTGATTACAACCTCCAGAATTCTCCAATACTTAACTTCCCTGTGTACATGACCCCCTGGGTTTCAGAGGGCACAGGGTCGAAGGTCTTGTCCCTCCCTTAATCCTTGCAGCTCACTCCGCCCTTTCTGCTTTCATCTGTTTCCCTGTCCTAGCTTGGACAAGGCTGACCTCTTCAGAAATATTTCCTAGGCCCCACTGTGCCTTGCTCTATTGCACTTCAGACCCCTTACCTCCAATCCTTGTGTCCTGGCTTCACAAACCTCTTGAGTGGAGGAAAACATTACCTACTTGAGAGTTTCTGGCTCAAGTGACACTGTAAATTCATACTATCTAACCTTCCTTGGCCCTTACTTCATCCCAGTCCTTTTAAGTTCTTAAGTTTTCAGTCTGCAGCAGTTCCACTGCACCTAACACATCCCACTATTTCGGAGCTCTTGCGCTCCCCCTCTGGGGATGAACTAGCACTGAGACTGTACTGTACGCCACTGGGGCCTTCAAATGCCCTCTTCAAGTATTAGAAACATATGGGCTAGGCATGGTGGCTCATGCCTGTAATCCTAGCACTTTGGGATGCTGAGGTGGCAGGATCATTTGAGCCTGGGAATTCAAGATTAGCCAGGGCAGCATAGTGAGATGCCATCTCTACCAAAAATACAAAAATACACCAGGGGCATGGTGGCACATGCCTGTAGTCCCAGCTACTCAGGAGGCTAAGAGGATCGCTTGAGCCTGGAAGACAGAGGTTTCAGTTAGCTGAGACCATACCACTGCACTCCAGCCTGGGGACCCTGTCTCAAAAAGGCAGTCCAAAGCTCAGGTCAAAAAAAAACAAAACAAACAAACAAACAAAAAAAAAGTAAAACAAAAACGAAAACAAAAAATCAATTAAAACAAAACAAAACAAAGCTCAGGTCCACTGACATGTTTTGTTTAGCACATATAACTGTTTTTCCGAATTATGTAGTTTAAAAATATTTTATTCATATAATTCGATGAATTCGATGTGTATGATTTTTAAAATGTAAATTAGTGACCACTTAAATACAATATTTTACATAATTAAATCTGGACTCCTTGCTTCTCTTAGATAAGAAGAAGACTGGACATCACTGAGCCCTACCATGTAACTGACCAATGCGATACGCATGGGAATCTGCCCTCTCCAAAACGGACACGTGGCTTCGTTCACCACAGTCCCTCTTCCCGACCACCCCACTTCCCTACACAGGTTCCCTGCCTGGTCCCAGGAAGCATTCTGAGTTTGTGGTTCTTTGATCTAAAAGAAGGGTTCTTTTTTTTTTTTTTCTCGAGACAGAGTTTTGCTCTTGTTGCCTAGGCTGGAGTGCAATGGCACGATCTTGGTTCACCGCAACCTCCGCTTCCCTGGTTCAAGCGATTCTCCTGCCTCAGCCTCCTGAGTAGCTGGGATTACAGGCATGCGCCACCCCACCTGGCTAATTTTGTAATTTTAGAAGAGATGGGGTTTCTCCATGTTGGTGGGCTGGTCTCGAACTCCCGACCTCAGGTGATCAGACCACTCGGCATCCCAAAGTGCTGGGATTACAGGCGTGAGCCACCGCGCCCGGCCTAAAAGAAGAATTCTAACTCGTCTCGCCCCCACGGCTGAGATCCCCTCAACCTCATCCCTTTCCACCACTGCTTCACAGGGAGGGTCCCAACTCTGCTTCTTCACTTTAATCTCTATTTGCGAATGAGGCAACAGCTAGCCAGTACCTCCCTTTTGTTTCTGAAATTCAATCCTCACAATCCTTTGCTTCCAAGATGTCTTCCAGCACTGACTTCAGTCCCCTCTCTGGGCCCCCTATGGAAAATGCCCTCTTATAAGGACTTCTCACTCTTAGACATTGCTTCTCTAGCCCCTGTATTAACGCCAAATTGCATAAAAGTTGCTCAACCCTTATTCTCAATTTCTGTACTCATACTATTGAAAACCAGCAACAGACCACACTGAGCAGCCCCAGCTCAGAGGTGTAAACACTGAGGCATTTGTAGAAATGTAAATTTCTCATGTCCTCCTAACTCTTCCAGGACTCTCCACTGACTACCTGCAGGTAAAATCCATGTTCTTCAGCAGGCCACAAGCACTTTGTGATCCACTGGAGGAATCTGTGATGCAACTGCCCTCTTTCATGCCCTTGTGATTGCGCACAGCTTCTTCCCTCTGCCAGGAGCTCCCTGCTCCCTAGGAAACCAGCTGGCAGAGCAACCCTTCCATTCCTGTGTTACAGAAACACCTTGCACACACTGCAGTTGTTGTATGTATCACACTTTACTGTATCTTCCCCATGTCTGTCTCCCCTAAGAGGCAACAGGATCCTTGAGATCAAGAGGCAACCGTCAGTACACTCCCTGGCACTAGAGAAGTCTTCCTTAAATGTTGATGAGCTGGTGGCCCCACCGGTCAACAGGTCAAACAACTTAACCATTGCTCCTGCCACCTGGCTTAAAACCGACCCCTAAATCCCTACATCCACACAGCTGCCCTGTCCCTGTAAAAATCTTACCACCCCCCTACTCCCCTCATGCCCAAGGCTAACTTACAACAATGTTCATTTCACTGTTGGTCTTCTGTTTCAGGAAGATTCCATGCTTCTCAAAATCCTCACTGACTCTATTAAATAAGGTCCAATGACCTTAGCCTGGCATTTTGGTACCTAAGTCTTCATCTTTCACAGGAGCACCTGGACACCTTTTACCATGACACTCCATGTTTTCTGGGTCTTTGCTCCACAACCACCTCTGTCTGGAAGGTCAGGTACCTGGGAATATTTGGCTCTTCAAAAACCAGCTGAAGTACTGCTTCCTACGACAAATCTTCCCTTTAACAAAAGTGGTCACTGGTACAGAGTCAGTGCCTGTTTTTCAACCTGCATGCACACTATCACTGTCTACTAGTAGTTTCCATTTCGCCCCTCTGCAGTCAATGGAGGCCCACCTAACTAAGCTCCACATTCTCCTCTACTCTAGCATTTGCAAAAGGCAGTGAATTAACATTTTAAAGGCAAAACACAAGCAAACCACTTGATGGGACACAAGACAGTTCATCTCATCTTATTTTGAGCAGAGACACTATAGTTGAAAAACTCTTCTTTACTCTAAATCTTCCTTCCTCTAAATCTTTTGCTCTTCCACAGCCTAACTTAAAATATTATAGATGTTGAATCAAATTTGCTTTCCTGTTCTTAGTTTTTAAAATCAAGATAATGGTTTTCTCCTCCTTCAAGAAAGTAAAACAAACTTCAAAACAAATTCAGAACAAAAAAGCCCTGATTGTGGCATTCAACTTACCTACGAGTCTCAAGGGGAGAAAAAAAAGAATTTCTTACAAGTGGGAGGGTTGACTTATGAGTAATACATATCACAAAGATCAACAAGCAGGAGCACATACTAGCAAGAAACTGTAAGACACACCTTTCCCAAACAACTTGGCTAAACTGTGTGGCAAGGACAGCCAAGAAAACAGGCATTGGGCAGGTCTGGCAGGACCAGCAGGGCTCTTCTGCATAGCAAAGGAGTCATTCTCCATGCTTGCGATGAGTCTTGAGCAAAAGCAGAACCCAGAGGAGGCAGAACGCACAGCAAAGGCAGAGACTACTACAGTGGAGATTTAAGCGGAAAGGTGCTAAACCAGAACATTGGAAAAATAAAGTGGGGTTGGATTAATCGTTTTGTAAGTCAGACGAGGAGTTTAGGCTGAATGAGACAGGTGACAGGAGGCTCTAGTAGGTTCCAGGGCAGCAGAATGACTTTTTGCAGGAGGATTACTCTAATACAAGTTGAACCAGGGAGGGAGAGAGCAATGAATGAGTAAAGGCAATGAAGCAAGGGAGGGGACACACAGGAATGAAAGTCTTAACCGCAGCAAAGGCAACAGAAAGGAAAGGAATGAATGCACGTTAAGAGATTTTCAGAAGAAAAAGCAGGACTTAATCATGTCAAGCTTTTAAGCCCTGAGAAGTGCAGAAGATTGGATAGCTGGGGAGAATGGACGAAGGGGAATGCGCCTTAGACCAGCTGTCTGCAATCCAACTGACTAAAAAAGTTAAGCCCAGGAAAGCAAACTGGGTTCTACATCTACAATGCTGGCTTTTTGATTTGTTTTGTTTTGTTTTTTTTTGAGACGGAGTCCCGCGCTGTCGCTCAGGCTGGAGTGCAGTGGCGCGATCTCGGCTCACTGCAACCTGCCTTCCGGGTTCAAGCGATTCTCCTGCCTCAGCCTCCCGAGCAGCTGGGCCTACAGGCGCGTGCCAGCACGCCGGTCTAATTTTTTGTATTTTTAGTAGAGACGCCACTGCACTCCACTGTGGGTGACAGACTGAGACCCTGTCTCAAACAGAAAAAAATGGGTAAACAAACATACATCCTTTCTTTCTGACATTCTCCGAGCGTTTTATTACTATTAATGGTTTTTTCCGATTCTCAAGACCACGGTTTTCACCGTGTTAGCCAGGACGGTCTCAATCTCCTGATCTCGTGATCCTTCCGCCTCGGCCTCCCAAAGTGCTAGGATTACAGACGTGAGCCACCGCGCCCGGCCTACAATGTTTTAAGTTAAGCTCTAAAGAACTACACAGCTGAGTGCCCTGTCTCCTCTAAGGATGTGAAATGCAAACACTCACGATTTTTTGTTAAATCTAAGAACATCAGGAGATACGACTACTCAGATTCAAGGACACTGACATTACTGGACAAAGTAGGATGCAAAAAGAGGGCCCTTCCTGCCCACCCCGCAGACAGGGCTCATCATATGAGAGGCAAGTATCAAAACGAAGGCTCTGGAAACAAACTCCCTAGGTCTGAATCCTGCTGCCCTACTTAGGAGATGGAAAAACCTAGAGAAACTTGGTTACCTAGGAGGAGCAACATACTGTGTTGCTTTTTGGTTTGGAAAGGGGGGGAAGTAGATAGAGGTGCTGAAGAGGTCTGAAATGCTGATTTAGGCAGAAGGTGAGTCACCACTTTGAGTTTCAGTTTCCCCAGCTGTTAATTAAAAAAAAAAAAAAAAAGGCGGGGTGGTGGTGGGGAGGATAAAATCTACCTTATTAGAAGCCATAAGGGCTGCCCATTCCTTCTGAAGTAACTTGTGATGTTCTTAAGCGTTATGTAAATGTTAGTTGCACGTAATATCAATACAAAGAATAACGCTATTTTTTAACATATTAAATATCCGGCCGGGCGCGGTGGCTTCCGCATGTAGTCCCATCATTTTGGGCGACCGAGATGGGAGGATGACTTGAGTCCAAGAGTTCGAGACCTGCCCGGGCAACATAGTGAAATCCCCTACCAAAAAAAAAAAAAAAATGAGCCGGGCGTGGTGGTGCCCTCCTATGGTCCTAGCTACTCGGGAGGCTGAGGTGGGAGGATCACTTGAGCCCGGGAAGTCGAGGCTGCAGTGAACTGAGATCGCGCCACACTGCACTCCACTATGGGTGACAGAGTGAGACCCTGTCTCAAATAGAAAAAAAACAGGTAAACATACATCCTTTCTTTCTGACATTCTCCGAGCGTTTTATTACTATTAATAGTTTTTTTCCGATTCTCAAGAGGAACTGAGATCCCAAAAAGGCTCATAACTGCAGTAGTGGAGGCCCAGGACTGGGGGATAAAGGCTTAGGTGGTGGACGAGGCTGCGGGCCCAGCAACAGGCCTTGCGTACCATCCTGGGGGCCGGGGAACTGACAAGAACAGGCGACATGCGCAGCGCGCCCGGTCCGTGCCACACGCTGTGCCCGCGCTTCATGCACATCCCCCACTTTCATCCTCGCGACAGCCCTCTGAGGTAGGTACTTTCGTCAGCGCCACTTTACAAATGGGGAAACTGAGGCTCCGGGGATCAAGCTGCTATCCAAGGTCACATGGCTCGCGAGCCGAAAAGGCACGTTCGCTGGCTCCCGAGACTGCGTTCCCAACCCAGGCGCATCGCGGCGGACGGCGGGGGCGGGGAGGAGCGGGAGCCCGGAGACCCGGACCGATCGAGGCCGCGGGCGCGCGGGGGCGGCGGCCGGACTCACCTTGGCGCTGTGCACCGCCTCCTGCGCTCCGCAGAGCTGCAGCCAGATGCGCGCGGGCAGCGGCTCCTCAGCCCCCAGCGCGCCGAGCACTGCCAGGCTCACGCCAAACAGGCCCTCGATACGGCCGCGGCTCTGCTCCAGCAGCTCCGCCTTCTCGGCTGGCGCCGTGAACTCGTCCAGCACCGCCCGGGCCGCCATGGCGGGCGCGGCCTCCCGCGGCGGCGCCGGGGGCCGGCGGCGGCGACGCCCCCTCAGCTTGCTGCTGCTGCTCCCAAGCCAGTCAGGCGGCGTCGGCCCTTCCCGGCCGCCTCGCCCCCGCCCGCGCGCCGCCGCCCGCCCTCAGGCCCGGCTATACCATCCCGCCACGACCGCAGCAGCTTGGCAACTGCTGGCAGCGAACTCCTCCGCCCCTTTGCCGCCGCCGCGGGCCGGGCCCCGCCGCCGCGCATGCGCCCCGGCCGCGGCCGTCGTTGAGGCTCGCCGCCCCCTAGGGGAAGGGAGTAGGGTGAGGGCGACGGAAGTTGACGTCACCCGTAGTCGCCATGTTGGTTGAGAGTGAAGGGATGGTTCTGGAGGCTTGGGCGGACTTCGATGAGGGCAAACCGCTTTCGCGGGATCTGGTGGATGTAGATATATAGGTTTATAGTTGGGGAAACTTAATTGCCAGGAGGCGAGACTGAGAGTGTCACAGGGATTGGACTTGACCTCAGACATCTTGACGCTCAAACCAGGATTCTAGCAGTTGAGTTATTCAGTTTCACATTAATCTACAGGCAGATGGGACCTTTCTTTCTCTGTTTCTTCCCTTCCTCCCTACCCTTTTACCTTCTTAGCTGCCCTTCTCACTTTTTTTCTCTTTCCCTCTTTATTCTTTCAGTAAAATGGTAGCAAGAAGAGAAGAAAATGGGCATACTTACGGATAATTGAAAAGCAAAAAAATGATTAAGATAAATTCAAGAAGGCCGGGCGCGGTGGCTCACGCCTGTAATCCCAGCAGTTTGTGGGGCAGAGGCGGGCGGATCACCCAAGGTCCGGAGTTCGAGACCAGCCTGACCAAGATGGAGAAACCCCGTCTCTGCTAAAAAAAAACAAAATTAGCGAGGGGTGGTGGCACATGCCTGTAATCCCAGCTACTAGGGAGGCTGAGGCAGAAGAATCGCTTGAACCCTGGAGGCAGAGGTTGTGTGCGGTGAGCCGAGATTGCGCCATTGCACTCCAGCCTAGGCAAGAAGAGCGACACTCCGTCTCAAAAAAAAAAAAAAAAAAAAAAAAGATAAATTCAGGAGAGTGATTTCTTCTGTGAGGGAAGAAAGGGGATATGTTATGGGAGAAGCCCGAAAAGTGGGAGTTTGGGGGCTCACTCATGATCTTAACCTGAGACTGGGGCAAATAAACTCTAACCCCTCTCCAGGTCTGTTTTCTGATCTGTAAAATAAAAGGTTACACTCAGTTATCTCTAAGGCCTTTTCCAGGCCTTTATATTCTCTGAGTCCATGAAAACAGATTGTGGAAGGTAAAGTGATGGATTCCTTTCCTTCAGCTAAATAATGTGGCTATAGTAGATAGGGGCTCTGGGAATATTACCTCTCTCTGTTTTAATTCTTCATCTATAAAATGTAGATAATAGTACTTCCTATTGTGAATATTAATACAGTACCCAACACTGTAAGTGCTCACTGAACATTATTATTGCTAACTTAAGCAATATATTTAAGGCCCAATTTTCAGGGAAAATCTTTGTGTGGATTATGCAACCACAGTGAACTTGTGGGCCCAGGAGCCTGTGCCATCTGTGTACATCCCCGCTAGAGGAAAAAGAGGAGGAGCTAAAGATGCTGTAATTGGAAATACCAAGGGGGAACGGTCTCTGTAGGAGGATTTACCCAAGGTAAAACCTATGAGAGATCCAGGCTTCTGGGGGTTTCCATATGTCTCAGAAACTCAGGTGTGGTCTCCCAGTGCCCCACCAAGAAGTGATTCAGCACAGGGAAGAGAACCACTAGGCTCACAGATCAACAGATTCCTGCTCCCCTGGGCTTTTCTCTTGATGTCCACACAACCAGCAGCCTTGCTCCATCAGGTATATGACGTGGGATTGGCTGAGGCAGGTCAGGTGGCGAGTGTGGCATTGCTGATGTATTGCTTGCAGAACCGCAATCTATCAGTAAGGCATGTTGTCAACACAGCATGTTATTTCCTGCCTTATTGCACTCACCTTAAACAGAATTGCTATTATTCAGTGATTGGACAGGGCTTTCCCCAGGGCTGGTTCCTGTTTCCTCCCAGTGACTTCCCTGCTTGCGATTCTTAATTGCTTAATTGTAAGAGGTGAAGAGGGAGGCTGCCTTGAAAAACACACCACAGTGCCTTCCTCTCCCCACTTCCCTCCAAAGAAATCCCACCCAAAACCAACAGAAGCAGTGCATACACACACCCTTAAAAAATGCTGGGCCAAGAAGCTGTGCTAATAAGTCACTGGGTTGGTGTATAATTGAAGATACATAGTTTTGGGAGGTTTTTCCTCCAGTTTTAATTTAAGACTTGCCAGGCTGGGTGTGGTGGCTCACACCCATAATCCCAGCACTTTGGGAGGCCAAGGAGGGCGGATCACTTGAGCCCAGGAGTTGGAGACCAGCCTGGCCAATGTAGTGAAACCCCGTCTCTATTCAAAATATAAAAAATTAGCCGGGTGTGGTGGCACATGCCTGTAATCCTAGCTACTCAGGAGGCTGAGGCAGGAGAATTGCTTGGACCCCGGAGGCAGAGGTTGCAGTGAGCCAAGATTGCGCCACTGCACTCCAGCCTGGGTGACAAAGAGCAAGACTCCATCTCAGAAAAAAAAAAAAAAAAGACTTGCCAGTTCATATTTGATCAACATTTCCCTTTAGGGAACTCTCAAGGTTTCCTGAGTGTAAGGAACAAGGAGAAAGAGAGAGAGAGAAAAAAAATCCCCTTTCAAGAACTCCCTTGCTTCATGCTGTTTCTCACTCAACCACAACTTCCCTCGGTTAACCAGCCTTGCCTGTCTGGCTGGCCTGACCAGCCAGGACAGTTGATGCCAGAGATGAAACCTTATGAATTCTGTATTGTAGATACTTTAGCTATGTTTTTCCTTAATCTCATAACAACCTCATAAGCCCATAAAATGGTGTTGAGAGAATCACTTATTCTTGCTTCTCATATTTTCAAGAACAGGAGGAGATTCCTCTTCCATTCCCCAGCAGGGCCAAGTGTGGAGGAACATGTCTATCTAGCTTTCATCCTCCTTTTCCGCAGAGCGGAAGGAGGATTTCTCTGACTGATAACCTTCTGAGAAGGTGCAATGCTGGGTTGGACCACCCTGTACCCTGGTAATGGGCTGTCTGCAGTTGCTGTGTTAGTGACTGGGGGTAAAGTATTTTCACTTCAACCACATCCTCCAGTCTAGCTCTTGTCAGCAATGAAGATGACATTTTGATCTCTACCTGTCTAACATCTGCTTTTCTTCCTTAGTTCTGAACTCAGAAGGGGCGGAAAGAGTGTTTATTGGTCTCCTAAAACTCCAACAGTGGTTGCTATTGTTTTTCTTCCTGTTTCAAAGATGAGGAAACCAGCCGGGGGTGGTGGCAGGTGCCTGTAGTCTCAGCTACTTGGAAGCCTGGGGTGGGAGGATTGTTTAAGCCCAGGAGTTCAAGGTGTGATTGGGCAACATAGCGATATCCTGTCTCTTACCTGCCCCCCAACAAAAAAAATGTAAATTAAGGGGAAAAAAAGAGGAAACAGAAGAATAGAGAAGTTCTGGAATGTTCCACAGAGCTAGTCAGTGAAGTGGTAGAAATAGCCATTTGAATCCAGGCAGTCTGACTGTAACCAAGCAGCTTGGCTTCAAACTGCATTTTAAAACCTTGTTTTCTTTCCTTCTTTCTCCCTAGTCTCAAGATATAACTTTGAGACAAGCTGCATATGTGTTTCCTGTCATCTTGACATACAGCCTTGGAATGGACTGTGAACCTCCACTCCCTATCCTTCCCCATTCCATGCTCCCATGCCATATGCTCATTTATTTACCCAAACGCTTGTCAAGCACACACCATGCTCACTTATCTGGTCATGTATTTCCTTAGAAGCTTCGGGGGCTGGATTTTTTTTTTTTTTTGCGATGGAGTCTTGCTCTGTCTCCCAGGCTGGAGTGCAGTGGCGCGATCTCAGCTCACTGCAACCTCTGCCTCCCGGGTTCAAGCAATTCTCCTATCTCAGCCTCCCGAGTAGCTGGGATTACAGGCATGCACCACCACATCCAGCTAATTTTTGTATTTTTAGTATGGACAGGGTTTTGCCATGTTGGCCAGGCTGGTCTCAAACTCCTGACCTTGGGCGATCTGCCCACTTCGGCCTCTCAAATTGCTGGGATTACAGGCCTGAGCCATTGTGCCCATCCAGGGGCTGGATCTTGACATGGACCGTATGCCTCCAGAATTCTCTCCCTGGTCAAGGCTGAAATTTACTCCTGGCTACACTCACTCACGTTCACGCACTAGAAATTAACTGCAAGATTGGCTGCAGTTCATTTGTAACCTGGTCAGGCCCAGGATGGCACTGGCCCCTTCACCAAAGGGAATAATAATTCAAGATAAGCTGTTGGAGTGGATTGCACCATTGACCCCTCCTAGCCCCCTTCCTCTCCATTCCAAACCCCTCTCTTTTTAAAAACCCCTGCATTTCCTCTACAAATTGAAGGGTGGAAATTTTTGGAAAGAATCTCACCCACTCCTTCCCTTATTAGCATGGATAATAAAATCTCCTTATCACACTTTGCTCTTGTTATTCTGGCATTTTTGTACCAGTGGCGAGCAGACGGACCCTTTGCTGGTTACATGACTCTGCTGAGTGGACTTATGTGCTATGCCATAATGACAGCAGCAGCAAGCTTGGATATGCAGCCAGCCCCTTCTTCTGCCCTTGTGCAAAGGTAAGCAAGAGGAGATCACATGGTCTCATGACCAACCCCTTGGTCTTGGACCCTCCTTGCTGTAGGATGCTGTCAAAACCAGACAGACGTGCACATGGAATGTTGCTCGGCACACCCAACCAATCAGATCAGCAGACAAAGATGCTCCCTGGCCAGCAGTGGCAAGGTTGGTGTGTCTTCCTGGGTTCTGTGTTTTTGGTACAGTCACATGTAGGGCCTTCGAGTAAGAAACAGTAATATCATCATTCTTCAACTACACACACAAGGTTTTAATAAATTTGCAAACTGTTGAACTTCTCTCGTCCCCTGTCAACAATCCAAGCCACCATCATCTCTCTGACAACCATGAGGTCTCCCCATAGTCCTTTTGGCCTCTCTGTAAATGTCAAGAGCTACAACCAGTACGAGATTCAGATAAATTATTTACAAATATTGATGCTGCAGCCAGAGTGATCTTCTCAAATTGCAAATCTCATCTGTCAGACCCTTACTTAGGATCCTCCAAGAGCTTTCCCTCAGGGTCAGAATAAAATCCAAAGCCCTTGCCTTGAATGGCAGCCCTTACCAGACCTGTCTCCTGCCTGCCCCACCTCTGCTCCTCTCTGCACTGGGCCCAGCTCACACCATGGCAGGGCATTTGTACTCACTGTTCCTTCCTCCTGTTTTCTTTTTTAAATTATTATTTTATTTATTTATTTATTGAAGTGGAGTCTCACTCTGTCTCCCAGGCTGAAGTGCAGTGGTGCGATCTCGGCTCACTGCAACCTCTGCCTCCTGGCTTCAAGCAATTCTCCTGCCTCAGCCTCCTGAGTAGCTGGGATCACAGGCATGCGCTACTACTCCCAGCTAATTTTTTGTATTTTTAGTAGAAGTGGGGTTTCACTATGTTGGCCAGGCTGGTCTCAAACTCCTGACCCCAGGTGATCCACCTGCCTTGGCCTCCCAAACTGCTGGGATTACAGGCGTGAGCCACCACGCCTGACCACTTCCTCATATTATCTTTTTTCTTTTTTTTTTTTTTTGAGACGGAGTCTCGCTCTGTCACCCAGGCTGGAGTGCACTGGTGCAATCTCGGCTCACTACAACCTCCGCCTCCTGGATTCAAGCAATTCTTCTGCCTCAGCCTCCCAAGTAAATAGCTGGGATTACAGGCGTGAGCCACCGTGCCCGGCCAAGCCCTATTTTCATTTAGTTAACTCCCCACCCTCCAAAGCTCCACTGAAGAGTGATTTTGTCAAGAATTCATTCACTGGTCTCTCTGATAAGCCAAGTCTCCTGCTGTAGGCTTTTGGCACTGTGGCCCTGTCACTTGTGGCACCAGGGCTAGTTTTATGTGTGCTTGAGTGATGGGATTGACTCAGGTCCACCTCCACCATCAGACTGTCAACTCTATGGGGGCAGTGATCTGAGGCTGGACTGAGCTTGACATATTCCAGGAACAGGGGACAGGGCAGGATGCAGCCCTCCAGAAACACCCAGAGACAGGATAAGGCCAGACCCTCCAGAATGTATGTGGTGGGCCTGTTACAGATTTTGTATTTTATTTTAGTATAATGAGGAAAAAAAGCCTTCTCGGGTTTTGTTTTGTTTTGAGACAGGGACTTGCTCTGTTGCCCAGGCTGGAGTGCAGTGATGCCATCATAGCTCATTGCAGCCTCAAACTCCTGGGCTCAAGTGATCCTCCTGCCTCAGCCTCTCAGTCTGAGTACCTGGGACTACAGACGAGCATCACCACACCTGACTAATTTTTAAATTTTTTGTAGAGACGGGGTCCCACTATGTTGCCCAGGCTGGTCTGGACTCCTAGCCTCAAGCAACCCTTCTGCCTTGGCCTCCCAAAGTCCTGGGATTGTAGGAGTGAGCTGCTACCCCTGGTGTTCCCAGGTTAAGCAGTGAATGCATCATCTGATTTATGCTGTAAGATCTGTCTCCCTTCTCTGGGGAAAAAGCGTGGTGGAGGCCAGAGTAGACTGGGAAGAACATAGGTATATATATATGTTTATATAGAATATCTTCCATACCACAGCAATTCCATCCAATCCCCTTTCTCAAACATGAAGGGGCTGGGTTTCCTCTTGGCATGGTAGCCAGGTTCCAAGTAAGACTATTTCACCAGCAAGTGTTCCATGAAAAAGGAAGTGGAGGCTTCCTTCTACTTCCAGCAAGAACACTTGCTGGTGAAATAGTCTTACTTTCTTACTTGGAACCTGGCTACCATGCCGAGAGAAGCCCAGCCCCTTCATGGTTTTTTTTTTTTTTTTTGAGACGGAGTCTCGTTCTGTCACCTAGGCTGGAGTGCAGTGGTGCGATCTCGGCTCACTGCAAGCTCCGCCTCCTGGGTTCACACCATTCGCCTGCCTCAGCCTCCCTGGTAGCTGGGACTACAGGCGCCCGCCACCACGCCCGGCTAATTTTGTTTTTGTATTTTTAGTAAAGACAGGGTTTCACTGTGTTAGCCAGGATGATCTTGATCTCCTGACCTCGTGATCCGCCCCCTTCATGTTTGAGAAAGGGGATTGGATGGAATTGCTGTGGTATGGAAGATATTCTATATAAACATATATTTTTATATATATATATATATATTTTTTTTTTCCTTCCCAGTGGCAGTATTGGTCTAGGTGCCAGAGGATAGAGGCTTGGACCAGGGAAGCTGCAGTGGGGAGGGAGTGGAGGAATCTGAGAGCTATTTTGGAGGAAGAATCTCTCAAGTGTGGAGGGCGTGCTTCTCCTTAGCTGCAGGAAAACCTCAATGTGTCTGCTGCTTCTAGTCTTTTATTCTCTCCCTTTATATATTTCCTTTGCATTTTTATTATCCATGTATTGAAACTCCTCTGACATTGATTCAAACTGCTACAACTGCCGCAATACCAAGAGGAGCTATTTATAACATGCAGTCCTTAGGTGGGAATGCAGCTCTCTGCCAAGTGCTACTACAGAGATTGTCGGCTGCCTGCCAGCTCCCAAATGTTTCCAATTCAAAGCATTTTTCCATCACCCTCTACAGCTAGGATTTCTCAAACAGGGGCACAATTGACATTTTGGGTGAGATAATTCTTTGTTGTAGGGGCCTGTCTTGTGAATTGTAGGATGTTTAGCAGAATCCCTATCCTCTACTCAATAGATGCCAATAACAACCACTCCCCTACACCTGGTGTGACAAGAAAAACGTTGCCAGACATTGTCTAATGTCAAAACTGTCCCCAGTTGAAAATGATTGTTCTACAGAGATAATTCAGAGAAAGCCCTGCCCCTAGGGCTGAGCTAATAATTCAGCATTCAGCCAGGTGCAGTGGCTCATGCCTGTAATCCTAGCACTTTGGGAGGCTGAGGTGGGTGGATTGCTTGAGCCCAGAAGTTCAAGACCAGCATGGGACACATAGCAAGACCCCCCTCCCCGATCTCTGCAAAAGATCATAAAAAATTAGGCTGGGCACAGTGGCTCATGGCTGTAATCCCAGCACTTTGGGAGGCTGAGGCGGGCGGATCACCTGAGGTCAGGAGTTCGAGACCAGCCCAGCGAACATGGTGAAACCCTGTCTTTTTTTTTTTGAGACAGTGTCTCGCTCTGTCACCCAGGTTGGAGTGCAGTGGCCCGATCTCGGCTCACTGCAAGCTCCGCCTCCCAGGTTCACACCATTCTCCTGCCTCAGCCTCCTGAGTAGCTGGGACTACAGGCGCCTGCCACCACACCCAGCTAATTTTTTGTATTTTTAGTAGAGACAAGGCTTCACGGTGTTAGCCAGGATGGTTTCGATTTCCTGACCTCGTGATCTGCCCGCCTCAGCCTCCCAAAGTGCTGGGATTACAGGCGTGAGCCACTGCGCCCGGCTGAAACCCTGTCTTTACTAAAAATACAAAAATTAGCCAAGTGCGGCGGTGTGCACCTGTAATCCCAGCTACTCAGAAGGCTGAGGCAGGAGAATAACTTGAACCTAGGAGGTGGAGGCAGCAGTGAGCCAAGATTGTACCACTGCACTCCAGCCTGGGTGAGAGTGCAAGACTCTGTCTCAAAAAAAAGAAAAAAGAAAAAAAAAAAGCCAGGCAGAGTGGTCTTAGCTACTCGGGAGGCTGTGGTGGGAGGATGGATTGAGCTTGGAAGGTTGAGATTGCAGTGAGCCATGATTGTACCACTGCACTCTAGCCTGGGCAATAGAGTAAGACCCTATCTCAAAAAAAAAAAAAAAAAAATTCGGCATCCTCTTTCTACATACTCCATGGGACACACACACATCAAATCTAATGAAGTCTTCTCAGCTCCCTGTATGGGGTGTGAAAAAATAATTAGTTAAGGGTTTGTGGTTGGTTGTGTGTCACCAAAGTGACTGGGGCATCAGCACACTCTCTCTCACTGCTTCTCTTTGGCTCATCAATAGAACACATTCTTGCCAGGCCTACCTGTGAAGCCCAGCCCAATTCTCACTTCTTCCATGAAACCTCCTTGTCCTACTCAACTTCCTGTGGCTGGTTAGGACAATTGAATAATTGATTACTTAATTGATTGATTCATTCATTCAACAAATATTTACTGAGCACCTACTAAGTGCCAAGCATTATTCTAAGTGCTGGGAATACAACACTAAACAAAGCAATGTCTGTTCTCATCAGCTTACATATGAGAGGGGAAGGCAGGCAATGAATGAATGAACAAATGAATAAATGTTACAGTGTCAGTGAGCAACTGCTGGCAATTCTTCCCTCTAACAGCCCCAAGTCTCAGGCTGGAGAGGTGCTTAGAGGTGACTCTTCACTATAAGGCCCTGTCTGACCCACCCCCTTTAATTTACAGAAGAGGAAACCAGGAGCAAGAGGGGAAGTGCCTTGCCCACAGTTCCATGGTTATCTTTCCCTACAGCATAACCAAGTGCAGACACCTCTTCAATCCCAGGCTCACTGAAGGAAGCTGTGTCTAGGGAAGGGCCACTCCACCTCCTCTATCTTCCCTGCACTCACTTGTCTGGCCAGCTGCCTTGGGTCCTGCCTCCCTGCAGCTGCCTCCACAGCAGCAATGCACTGGGGCAGAGGGAGGAAGACCCCTCAAGAAGGTTGTGGGACAGGTGATTGGTCACCAGATATAGGAGGCCAGCCAGGTGACCTCTTGGGACTACCTGACCCTGTGATGCCATCAGCTTGGCATCAGACCTCAGGGGTGGGGCGGGCTCACAGGAAACTGGGCCTCTACCCTTCCCCTCCGGCTTACTAGTCAAAAATAACTCGCAGTTTCCGGAAGAATGTGCATCTTGCAAGAAGCCCTGGAATCCGCTGCCCGGCACAGAATGTCATTCAGGGTTGACCCCCTCTCTCTCGGGCTTTGCTTGGCTTTCCTTTCACCACCTGTTACCTCATTTCATTCAGAATTCCTGTTGGTTTCTGCGCTGGAATCCCTGATTTTCCTCAAGTATGGAAAACACAGCACTGATGAGATACCAGTTGCTTTTCAGCGGTAAACTGCCAGGCTTATAAGAAATCATGACTGTTGTGTATTTATTTTTATAGTTCTCTTCTGTTTTGGTGAGAAATACTGGGCTTCTAGTTAGTATAGCAATAAACTGTTTCCCTTATATTTAGCTCTACTTATTTACTTTTTTTTTTTTTAATACAGATAACTCTTGTTTATTTTAGAGACAGAGTCTTGCTCTGTTGCCCAGGCTGGAGTGCAATGGTATGATCTCGGCTCACTGCAGCCTTGAACTAACTCCTAGGCTCAAGCGATTCTCCTACCTCAGCCTCCTGAGTAGCTGGGACTACAGGTGTGCACCACTACACCTGGCTAATTAAAAAAAATGGGCATTTGATGTCGGTGCCTGCTTGGGTCTCTTCTAAGCATACTTTCCTTTCCTGTTCTAAAGCCTTTTAAATAAACTTCCACTCCTGCTCTGAATTTTTTTTTTTTTTTGAGAGGTGAGGTCTTGCTATGTTGCCCAGGTTGCTCTCAAATTTCTGACCTCAAGAGATCCTCCAGCCTGCGCTTCCCAAACTGTTGGGATTACAGGCATGAGCCACTGTACCTGGCCTACATTTAACTTTAAAAAGTTGAGTTGAAGAAGAAAATAACTGAGTCATATTTCAGGTGACATGTAGGTACGTCCAAAATCATGAAGGGGATGTAAATGACTCAGAGTGGGAAATTCTCAGTTGGTGCCCCAGGACCGAGGACTCTGGCCCCGGGGTGGGGGTTGCTAGCAGCCGCAGGTCTTTGGGGAAGCCCATGTAGGGTCTAAGACCACCGAGCTGGCGACCGAGTCCCTGGCCCCTCTGCTCCTGGTGCTGCGCGGCCTTCCCTGCTCTCGGGGCAGGCTTCCCCATTTCTGCAAGGCGGAGGGTCCGCCCGCTTTTCCTGCGGAGACACTCGCTTTTTTTTTTAATTTTAATTTTAATTTTTATTTGACTTTAAGTTCTGGGATACATGTACAGAACGTGCAGGCTCGTTACATAGGTATACA
Source organism: Pongo abelii (assembly GCF_028885655.2). Classification (NCBI taxonomy): domain Eukaryota; kingdom Metazoa; phylum Chordata; class Mammalia; order Primates; family Hominidae; genus Pongo; species Pongo abelii. The sequence goes on from NC_072003.2 coordinate 47,836,461, forward strand.
TGTGCCATGGTGGTTTGCTGCACCTATCAACCCGTCATCTAGGTTTTAAACCCCGCATGCATTAGGTATTTGTCCTAATGCTCCCCCTCCCCTTGACCCCACCCACCGATAGGACCCGGTGTGTGATGTTCCCCTCCCTGTGTCCATGTGTTCCCATTGTTCAACTCCCAGCTCTGGATACTCGCTTTTTCACCCTCCTGCCAGCTTTGCTGCTTAGACCTGGACACAGAGTGCAGCGGGAAACTTTCAGCTCTCACACATACCTATCAAGCATTTATTGAGCTCCTGTGAACACAGACACTCCTGCTCTCTCCAGGAACCGCTTCCGGCTCAGGGCGCCTTGGGTCCGTGGCGCCACCTGCTGTTCCTGCGGCGCCAGCGCAGCCTGCGAGGCCGTCCCAGCTCTTTCCATCCGAGCGCGAGGGAGACGCCGGGGCCACCCACCCGCAGCACGCAGAGCTTCTGGGAGCCGGTGGCAAGGCCGAAATGGGATGCAAACCAAATGCACGTGGGTGACTGGCAGAAAAAGCCTCCCACAAATGGGAGGGATTTCGGAAGGAACCGAAAGAAAGTTGGTAAGCACCCACAGCCCCGAGCTTGACTTTTTTTTTTTCTCTCTGACAAAAAAGCTTGGAAGGGCACTTCCAGGCAACCAGGGGCGACTGGGTCTGCTGCTACCCGCGCTGCTTCCTCGAATGTGGAGAGAGCAGCTGGGGAGGTGGGGGAGTGCATCAGAAGCTCAGTAAAATGCAACGGGGACTTTGCACCCTCTTTTTGCTGCTTCAGGTGGACAGAAAGTGATCAGATGTCAGAGTGGGGAGGGGGACTTCCTCCATCCCTAGCCCCGCCCTCAGGTCACATGAGGGAAATTGCTCCCCAAAGCTCTCTTTCTTAACACTGTCTGGCGATGACTTCAGAACTTCTCAGCATCTAGAACGACAACCTTAGCAGGTCAGTCTGCCTGGGCCTGCCACCTCCCGAGGCCCAGAAGTGACACCCAAGGACACAGGGCATCTCCACCTAGCTGTTCTCAGCTTTGATGTGCCCGAATTAAAGGGGTAGGGTGGGCCGGGAGCGGTGGCTCACGCCTGTAATCCCAGCACTTTGGGAGGCCTGGGGGGGGGGGGGGGGGGCGGATCACGAGGTCAGGAGTTCGAGACCAGCCTGGCCAACATAGTGAAACCCCGTCTCTACTAAAAATATAAAAATTAGCCAGGCATGGCGGCGCGTGCCTGTAGTCCCAGCTACCCGGGAGGCTGAGGAAAGAGAATCGCTTGAACCCGGGAGGCGGAGGTTGTGGTGAGTAGAGATCTGCCACTGCACTCCAGCCTAGGTGATGGAACGAGACTCCAACTCAAAAAAAAAAAAAAAAAAAAAAAAAAAGAAGAGGGGCAGGGTGTTAAAATACAGTGGCTCAGGTTCCATCCACCTCTATTAGATTCTGGCTCAGTGGGTTTGGGGTGGGACTCTTGGCATGGATATTTTTAACAGGAACCCCAGGTGTTCCTGGTGCTCCATAGGTTGAGAACTCCTGCCCTGGCTTCCAAGGCACGCGCTTTGTCCAACATTCTTCCAAGTGCAGTGCAAAATAAAGAGTCACTGTGAACTTGCAGCACTCTTGGGCTAGATTATGTGCTCCTTGCTTTACGAGAATTCTCATTTAATGCTCCCGGGAATGCTTTGATGGACATCATTTTCATGTGCATTTTGAAGAACGGGGAAGCCTGGGTAACATGGCGAAACCCTGTCTCTACCAAAAGTACAAAAACTAGCCAGACATGGCGCATGCCTGTAGTCCCAGTGACTCGGGAGGCTGAGGTGGGAAGATTGCTGGAGCCGGGTAGGTCAAGGCTGCAGTGACCCGAGATTGAGCCACTGCACTATCCAGCCTGGGCGACAGAGCAAGACCCTGTCTTGAAAAATAAAAATAAAAAAGAATGGGGAGACAAAGGCTTAGAGAACTTACTTTTCCAATGCCAGTAAATGGCAGGGACAGGATTTGAATTCAGTTCAGTCTGATTTCAAGGTACATGTTCCCCTTTTTTTCTCTTTCCCAGTATAACAAGTCTCTTTACTCAACTGAAATAGACATCAATGATGTATTTGGGCATAATGATTTTTTTTTTTTCTAATTTGACTTTAAGTTCTGGGATACATGTGCAGAACGTGAAGGTTTGTTACACAGGTATACATGTGCCATGGTGGTTTGCTGCACCTATCAACCTGTCATCTAGGTTTTAAGCCCCACATGCATTAAGTATTTGTCCTAATACTCTCCCTCCCCTTACCCCCCACCCTCTGACAGGCCCCGGTGTGTGATGTTCCCCTCCCTGTGTCCATGTGTTCTCATTGTTCAACTCCCAGTTATGAGTGAGAACATGCAGTGTTTGGTTTTCTGTTCCTGTGTTAGTTTGCTGAGAATGATGGTTTCCAACTTTATACATGTCCCTACAAAGGACATGATCACACTCTTTTTTATGGCTGCATAGTATTACATGGTGTATATATGCCACGTTTTCTTTATCCAGTCTATCATTGATGGGTATTTGGGTTGGTTCCAAGTTTTTGCTATTGTAAATAGTGCTGCAATAAACGTACGTGTGCATGTGTCTTTATGACAGAATGATTTATAATCCTTTGGGTATATACCCGGTAATGGGATTGCTGGGTCAAATGGTATTTCTGGTTCTAGATCCTTGAGGAATCGCCACACTGTCTTCCACAATGGTTGAGCTAATTTACACTCTCACCAACAGTGTAAAAGCATTCCTATTTCTCCACATCCTCTCCAGCATCTGTTGTTTCCTGACTTTTTAATGATCACCGTTCTAACTGGTGTGAGATGGTATCTCATTGTGGTTTTGATTTGCATTTCTCTAATGACCAGTGATGATGAGCTTTTTTTCATATGTTTGTTGGCCACATAAATGTCTTCTTTTGAGAAGTGTCTGTTCATATCCTTCGTCCAATTTTTAATGGGGTTGTTTGTTTTTTTCTCATAAATTTGTTTAAGTTCCTTGTAGATTATGGATATTAGACCTTTGTCAGATGGATAGATTGCAAAAATTTTCTCCCATGCTGTAGGTTGCCTGTTCATTCTGATGATAGTTTCTTTTGCTGTGCAGAAGCTCTTTAGTTTAATTAGCTCCCATTTGTCAATTTTGGTTTTTGTTGCAATTCCTTTTAGTGTTTTAGTCATGAAGTCTTTGCCCATGCCTATGTCCTGAATGGTATTGCCTAGGTTTTCTTCTAGGGTTTTTATGGTTTTAGGTCTAACGTTTAAGTCTTTAATCCATCTTGAGTTAATTTTTGTATAAGGTGTAAGGAACGGGTCCAGTTTCAGTTTTCTGCATATGGCTAGCCAGCTTTCCCAGCACCGTTTATTAAGTAGGGAATCCTTTCCCCATTGCTTGTTTTTGTTAGGTTTGTCGAAGATTAGATGGTTGTAGATGTGTGGTGTTATTTCTGAGGCCTCTCTTCTGTTCCATTGGTCTATATATCTGTTTTGGTATCAGTAGCCTTGTAGTATAGTTTGAAGTCAGGTAACATGAGGGCATAATGATTTTTAAATTGATTACTTAAATAGGCAATATAGGGCTCGGCGTGGTGGCTCACGCCTGTAATCCTAGCACTTTGGGAGGCCGAAGCAGGTGGATCACGAGGTTAGGAGATCAAGACCATCCTGGCCAACATGGTGAAACCCTGTCTCGACTAAAAATACAAAAAAAATTAGCTTGGTGGGGTGGCCAGGTGCCTATAATCCCAGCTACTCAGGAGGCGGAGGCACAAGAATCGCTTGAACCTGGGAGGTGGAGGTTGCAGTGAGCTGAAATTGCACCACTGCACTTTGGCCCAGTGACAGAGTGAGACTCCATCTCAAAAAAAAAAAAAAAAAAATTACGTAAGTGTTAAAATACATTCATAACAATGTGAATACACTTAACGTTACCAAACTGTACAGTTGAAAGTGGTAAAGATTATATATTTTATGTTGTGTTTTTTTTATACCACGATTTTTAAAAAGGCATTCAGTGGAAGGGCGCCCACAGATGGGAAGGATTTTGGAGGGAACAGAAAGAAAGTTGGTAAGCACCCACAGCCCCAAGCCTGACCTTTTTTTTCTCTCTAACATGAAAGCTTGCAAGGGCACTCGCCATGTGCCCTGCTTATTCAATTAATCACTTAATTGATCATGCTGTCATCTTTTTCTGCATAATAACTCCCTGAAGTAGGTGCCATTATTATTCTCTATTTTGAGATGAAGAAAATAAGGCACAGAGAAGCTGAGCAACTCGTCAGGGTCACACAGCTCCTGACTGGCAGATTGTGAGTCCAGGAGGTTTGGCTCCAGGCGTTGCCCTCCTTTCCACTCTCTGCTGCCTCCGTGGCCTTTTCTCTTTGTCTTGGGAAGTCAGGGAGGGAAAGCTGGGCCATGTTTACTTTAATTCAACATAAAACATTAACAAGGCAACCAGGGGCAACTGGGTTTGCTCCTACCTGCACTGCTCTCTCTGTCTCTTTCCCCCATCTTCCTAGTGGACTCCCCTAGGGGTAACCACTGCTGTTTGTCTTTTATGGATCTTTCCATTTTTTTTTTTTTTGTGTGTGTTGGCGTTTCAATCTGTTGCCCAGGCTGGCCTGCAGTGGAACGATCAAAGGTCACTTCAGCCTCAAACTCCTGGGCTCAAGTGATTCTCCTGCCTTAGACTCCTTAGTTACTGGGACTATCTTTCCACATTTTATTTTATTTATTTTTATTTTTATTTTTGAGATGGAGTCTCAATCTGTCACCCAGGCTGGAGTGAAGTAGCGTGATCTCTGCCCACTACAACCTCCACTTCCTGGGTTCACACAATTCTCCTGCCTCAGCCTCCCTAGTAGCTGGGATTACAGGTGCATGCCACCATGCCCAGCTAATTTTTATATTTTTAGTAGAGATGGGGTTTCACCATGTTGGCCAAGCTGGTCTTGAACTCCTGACCTCAGGTGATGATCTGCCTGCCTCAGCTTCCCAAGGTGCTGGGATTACAGGTGTGAGCCACCATGCCCAGCTGTAGCTTGTTATTTTCATAGGACGAAATCTTTCTGTATAAGAACATTGAGAGCCCCCACATTCTATTGTTTTTATCTGCTCAAGCAGCTTATTTTACAATTTCTTTCACTAGTTCCCTAATGATGGGCATTTATTTTATTAATTTTTAGAGATGAGGTCTCCCGATGTTGCCCAGGCTGGAGTGCAGTGGCTATTCACGGGGGCAATCATAGTGCACTATAGCCTCGAACTCCTGGGCTCAAGGGATCCTGCTACTCCAGCGTCCAGAGTAGCTGAGACTGTACCCGGTTTCCTGATGGGCAGTTTGTTTCCAGTCTCTTGAAGACACATTGTTAACTATGACCCAGATGAGCAGGCTCAAATTACCCAGGGTTTAAACTGCAACTACAGAGTGTCTAGACTCACCCTTGAAAACAGCCAGGCCCCACATTTGAGACCAGCCACCTTCTCTCAGTAAATGCGAGGCTGTTTCTCCTCCGGCCTTGGAATGGATCACAGTTGAGGCACCATGTGAAGTCACAGGTGTGCATTTAGAGGCCTGATGGTACAAATCATGTCTTTACACACTGCAGTCATTCGCGTTGTGGTCAGCTCCTGCTGCAAGAGGCTTTTGGAACAAAGGGCCTAGTGGATTCACAGCCTCCATCTCATGTCCTCTGTGGTCTCGTTGCATCCATAATGAGTGGACTCACTCAAGGTGTTAAACTTTTTGGGGGGAGTATAGGAGCAGATGAACATACAGATGAGCTTTGACAGTTCCTGTGGGGTGCTGGTGGCTGCTTATGCTGAGCTGTGTGGTGGGGATTGCTCCCCATGGGTGCTCCGATGGGCCTTCTGCGATCACTTTCCCCACTCTCCCTCATCAGACTGTGAGCTCCCTAAAGCCCAAAGTGGAGATCACGGGTCCCTGCAGTTCTCACAGCCTTGGACATAAGCCCTCAGTGCAGACAATGACTGAGCACTCACCATGTGCCCTGCTTATTCAATTAATCACTTAATTGATCATGCTGTCATCTTTTTCTGCATAATAACTCCCTGAAGTAGGTGCCATTATTATTCTCTATTTTGAGATGAAGAAAATAAGGCACAGAGAAGCTGAGCAACTCGTCAGGGTCACACAGCTCCTGACTGGCAGATTGTGAGTCCAGTAGGTTTGGCTCCAGGCGCTGCCCTCCTTTCCACTCTCTGCTGCCTCCGTGATCTTTTCTCTTTATCTTGGGAAGTCAGGGAGGGAAAGCTGGGCCATGTTTACTTTAATTCAACATAAAACAATAACATTTGATTTAGCAGAAGTGTATTGTGTTTGAGTTCTGACTCTGCTAATAATTAGCTGTTACAACCTTGGGGCAGTTACTTAATGTTTTCATTTATCATCCATAAAACGGGAACAATGACACTGATTTCACAGGGCTGTTGTGCAGCTGGGTGAACCGGCATGCATAAGGAACTCGGCTCACTGCAGCCTTGACTTCCAAGAGGTCACCAATTCCGTTTGCCACAAATGGGCCAGGTCCTCAGAGTATGGGGCCTGGAACCGCAGCACAGACCTCACCCAAGAGCTTGTTAGAAATGCACAGTGCTGGCTGGGCGCGGTGGCTCACACCTGTAATGGAAGGCCGAGGCGGGCGGATCTCCTGAGCTCAGGAGTTCGGGACCACCCTGGGCAACATGGTGAAACGCCGTCTCTACTGACATACAAAAAATTAGCTGGGCGTGGTGATACGCGCCTGTAGTACAAGCCACTCGGGAGGCTGAGGCACGAGAATCGCTTGAGCCCCCGGAGGTGGAGGTTGCGGTAAGCTGAGATTTCACCACTGCACTCCAGCTTGGGCTACAGAGTGAAGACTTCGTCTCAAAGAACAAAAACAAAAACAAACAAACAAAAAAGAAATGCACAGTGCCAGGCCCCATCCCACAGCCCCAAGCCTGACCTTTTTTTTCTCTCTAACATAAAAGCTTGCAAGGGCACTCGCCATGTGCCCTGCTTATTCAGTTAATCACTTAGTTGATCATGCTGTCATCTTTTTCTGCATAATAACTCCCTGAAGTAGGTGCCATTATTATTCTCTATTTTGAGATGAAGAAAATAAGGCACAGAGAAGCTGAGAATCAGAATCTGCATTTTCACAAGGTGCCCAGGTGAGGCATAAGCGTGCTACAGCCCTAGAAGCCCTTCTCTACAGCAGTGGATTCAATCACCTTCCACTAGGACCCCCCGCTCAGTTATGCCCGTGGTGTGGGGTTGGGGCTGGGCAGACCAATTTTACCAGCTGTTTCAGCCTATTCTGAGGTGTGGGGATCCAGCTACAAGAAAGAGCAGAGATAAAAGACGGAAGCAGTTTCATCATTTTTGATGTGACAAGGAGGTCACGTTTTTGGCTGGAGTTCTCGGACTCTGTCATCTTTTTCTGGGTTCTCCTTCCGTCCTGTCTCAACTTGGCATTTTGAGAAATGAAGCTTTAGCGACTCAGGAAGGGTGGCCGGAGACAACAGTGCCACCTTGTGGCAGCAGCCTGGCATTACAGTCCTGGAAGGCGGCTGTTTAAATGGAAAGAACTGTGATAATAGGGCAGTCATAGAGAAATCTCAGCGAGCCTTTATTATATGCCAGACTCCATGCCAAGTCTTCTTCATGTATTTGTTTATTTAAAACTCACAAGAGTAAGAAGTAGGTACTATTATTATCCCAGTGTTACAGGCCTGGAGGAATGGAGCTTGAGAGAGAGGGAGCTATGCTCGTGATCTCTGGGTAGTGAGGGCTGGAGCTGGGGCCAGCTTGGGCAGTCGGGCTTTAAAGTCCATGATTCCAACCCTTTTTTTCTTTTTTTTTGAGACGGGGTCTCACTCTGTCGCCCAGGCTGGAGTGCAGTGGTGCAATCTCGGCTCACTGCAACCTCTGCCTCCCAGGTTCAAGCGATTCTCTTGCCTCAGCCTACCGAGTAACTGGGATTACAGGCACGTGCCACCATTCCCCGCTAATTTTTGTATTTTTAGTAGAGATGGGGGATTCACCATGTTGGCCAGGCTAGTCTCGAACTCCTGACCTCAAGTGATCAACCTGCCTCGGCCTCCCAAAGTGTTGAGATTACAGGTGTGAGCCACCGCGCCTGGCCTGATTCTAACCTTTGGATATATTTCCTTTGTAACAAAAGAAGGACCCCTTTCTGGTGGGGATCTCCAGATTTTAGACTCTTTAGACCTGTGCTATTTTATTGACTGGAGCCAAGCAGTGAAGCCCTGGGTGGGGAGCTGGGGACCTGGGCTCTGGTGTTAGCTCCCCTCTCTTCTACCCAGGGAGTCCCAGGCAGTCATTCAGGTTCTTTTTCTTAGTTTGTAGGTGGAGGATAATAATATTTCACCTGTTCGCCTTATAGCATCTTTGCAAGAATCTATGGAAAACACACAATTGGAATTAAAATTGTATAGCAGTGGGAAAGGCAAGGTAGTGTCTGATATTCTTAGCAAATAAAAGGGTAAAAAGATGTGATGTTCCCTGATACCTCAAACCAACTGCATTTGAATTAATATAGAAAGAGAAAACCAAATACCCCATGTTCTCACTTATAAGTGGGAGCAAAATATTGGGTATATAGGACACAAAGATGGAAACAATAGACACTGGGGACTCCTAGAGGGTAGAGGAAGGGAGCTGCAGGGGTTGGAAAACTACTTATTGGGTCCTATGCTTGTGACAGAATCAATCGTACCTTAAACTTCAGCATCATGCAGTATACCCATGTAACAAACCTGCATGTATATCCTCTGCACCTAAAACAAAAGTTGAAATTAAAAAAGAAAAGAAGAGACGTGGCCGGGCAAGGTGGGTCACGCCCATAATCCCAGTACTTTGGGAGGCCAGGGCTGGTGGATCACCTGAGGTCAGGAGTTTGAGACCAGCCTGGCCAACATGGTGAAACCCCATCTCTACTAAAGATGCAAAAAATTAGCTGGGCATGGTGGTGGGCACCTGTAATCTCAGCTACTCAGGAGCCTGAGGCAGGAGAATTGCTGGAACCTGGGAGGTGGAGGTTGTAGTGATCTGAGATCGTGCCACTGCACTCCAGCCTGAGGAACAAGAGTGAAACTCCGTCTCAAAAAAAAAAAAAAAAAAAAAAGAGAAGAGACGTGATTGTGCTAGGTTAACAATAAACCCTAAACTCTCAGCAGTTCAAAAGAACAGAGTGTCTTTCTCACCCTGTGCTGTGTGTCCACTGCAGGTCCACCAGGGGTTCTGCTTGTCTTAGTCACTCAGGGGCCTCGGGTGACAGAGACTCCATCTCAACACGTGCTTCTGTGAAGCAGGCAGTAAAAAGAGGATGGAGACCACAGACTGACCTGTCTGCTTCTGCCTAAAAGTGACACATGTCATTTTCAGTTATACTTCATGGGCCAAAGCAGATCACATGGCCGTGCACAAGCTCAAGTGGGTGGAGAGGTGCAGCCCCACCATGGGCAAAAGAGAGCTGAGCATTTGAGACCTTTCTTTCTTCTTTTCTGCTTTTCCCCTTCCCTTCTTCCTGCTTTCCTTCTCTTCTTATTTACTAAGTGCCTACTGTTTAGATGATGTATCCTCACTGGGATTATCATTTGTTATTTAAAAAATTTAAATAATAAATTTAATTTGTTTTGTTATTTATTATTTACTTTTTTTTTTTTTGAGATGGCGTCTTGCTCTGTCACCCAAGCCAGAGTGCAGTGGCACGATCTCAGCTCACTGCAACCTCCGCCTCCCAGGTCCAAGCGATTCTCCAGCCTCAGCCTCCTGAGTAGCTGGGGTTACAGGCATGCGCCACTGTGCCAAGCTAATTTTTGTATTTTCAGTAGAGATGGAGTTTTGCCATGCTGGCCAAGCTGGTCTCAAACTCCTGAGCTCAGGTGATCCACCCACCTTGGCCTCCCAAAGTCCTGGGATTACCGATGTGAGCCACCATGCCTGGCCATTTTTATTTTCTAAAGATGGAGTCTTGCTCTGTTGCCCAACCTAGAGTGTAGTGACTATTCACAGATATTATCATAGCTCACTGCATAGCTCACTGCAGAACCTGGGTTTACTGATGCACACCACTGCACCCAGCCTCACTGGGATTATAAAATAAGACAAAACTCCAGTCCTCAAGGCTCACATGATCTCATGGCCAAGTCAGAAAAGCTGACTGAGATCAGCACAAGCTGATATGTGAACACAGATATGAGGCAGCTCACCCAGCCTGGTGTGAAGCTAAGGAAGGCTTCCTGGAGGACATCCCCAAGGAAGGTAGGAACAAGCCTGGTGAGAGGCAGGGGAACCTGAATAGCATGGCTCATGCCTGTAATCTTAGCTACCAAGAAGGCGGAGGCGGGAGGATATCTGGAATCCAGGTGTTCAAGACCAGCCCAGGCAACATAGCAAGACTCTTAAAAAAAAAGACGCAGGGAGATCATTTTCAGCAGAAAGAGCAGAAGATGAAAATGTCTGCAGGAGAGCTCTGTGGCCAGCAGTAAGATGTTCTGCAGGCCTGAGGAATGTTGGGGGTGGTGGTGTGAGGATGAGCAGGCACAGCAGGAAGTGGGGCCAGACCACTTAAGGCTTGAGGACCATTGGAGAGTGGATTTCTTGACAAGGCCATGGGGGCCATAGAGAGGCTGGTAAAATTTATTTTATTTTTTCCAATTTAGCCTTGACTTGAAACTCATAAATTTGTTTTTTCTGAGACAGGGTCTCACTATGTTGCCCAGGCTGAACTCAAACTCCTGGGCTCAAGCCATCCTCCTGCCTCAGTCTCCTGGGGTACCACAGGTGTGAGCCACCATGCCCGCCTGCCATAGAAAGGTTTTGAGCAGGACATTAACACAGTGAAGTCCTCTCTCTGTAGGGTGGGTTGGAGGGGAAAGGATTGAGAACAGAGAGACAGCACTTTGAGAGGCTGAGGCAGGTGGATCGCTTGAGGTCAGGAGTTCAAGAACAGCCTGGCCAACATGGTGAGATCCCGTCTCTACTAAAAATACAAAAATTAGCTGGGTGTGGTGGTGTGTGCCTGTAATCCCAGCTATTCAGGAGGCTGAGGCAGGAGAATCACTTGAACCTGGGAGGCGGAGGTTGCAGTGAGCCGAGATGGCACCACTGCATTCCAGCCTGTGCAACAAGAGTGAAACTCCATCTCAAAAAAAAAAAAAAAAAGAAAAAAGAAAGGAAAGATAGGATGCTGATGCCATAGCTAGAGGGAGATGACAGAGCCTCAAATGCAGGCAATGTTTGGGGACATAGAGAGGATAAAAATTGATCAGAGAGGTGATATGCAGAGGCAGCCTATAAGACTTGGTTTTTATGGAAAGTGGGAGTAACACTGAGCCTTAAAAATATCTGGGTTTCAAATGGCATGGAATGGCTGAGGTGTATTATTCATTCAGGATACTTATTAATGTCTATCATGGGTTCTTTCTGGGTGCTTGGAATACACCAGTGTTAAAAGAGACCATAAAAAAAAAAAAAGAAGACAATTCCCTGCCCTCGTGAGGTTGATATTCCAGTGGGGGAGCAGGCAATAAATACCAAATCGAAATATGTACATTATACAGTATATTAAAAAGTAGACCACATTGGGGGAAAGGCAGGGAAAGGATGGTCGGGAGAGTTGGGAAGGGAGGGGTATCGATATTTTAAGTAGGGCAGTTAGAAAAGATCTCATTGAGGATTGGCTGAGTGGCTCACACCTGTAATTCCAGCACTTTGGGAGGTCAAGGCAAGAGGATTGCTTGAGCCTAGGAGTTCAAAACCAGCCTGGGCAACATAGTGAGATATCGTCTCTACAAATAAAAAAATTAGCCGGGTGTGGTGTTGCACACCTGTGGTCTCAGATATTCGGGAGGCTGAGGAGGGAGGATCATTTGAGCCCAGGAGTTTGAGGCTGCAGTGAGCTATGATTGCACCACTGCACTCCAGCCTGGGCAACAGAGTTCAGAAAAAAAGAACAAAAAGAAATCTCATTGAGAGGTGACATTTGACAAGAGTCTTGAAGGAGGCAGGAGTAGTGGACAGGGTGCGTTCTCTGCTTCAGAGGCTAGACTGAGGGAGGAGGCAGGCAGCGTGCACACCAGTTCCCAGGAGAGATGTTTCCCTTAGGTGGCCTTCCATGACATCCACCACACACTTAACGCTTCCATCTCATTTTCCAGGACTCACATACACGACTATCTCTGTCTCCAGGGAAGACTGGGCCATGCAGGGAGGGGAGATGGATGCCAAGCCAGGCGTCTACTGCCTCAGAAGGTGACAGTTGAGCTGGGTGTTGGTGAATGAATGCACAGGCTTATTTCAGTGAGTAGAGATGATGAGGGGCATTCCAGGCAGAGGAAGTGGAACGTAAAGGCAGAAAGGAGTGGAAAAGAATGGGAAAATACACGCTGGATGGAGTGACTGGAAGAGTGTGTGTGTGTGTGTTTGTGTGTGTGTATGTGTGTGTGTATGTGTGTATGTGGGTAAGGGTGAAGCAGACACAGAGGTCGCAGACACAGAGCTCACAGACTCAGATGCTCTCAGAGTTGAGGCAGGAAGTGAATGAAGCCAACAGAGATTAAGCAACAGGGAACAGTGGAGTCTGTGGCATCTTGGTGTGCTCAGCTCCCATCTGAAGTGGGTAGCTGTGATTTTGCTTCAAGTCGTGTAAGAATATAGGACCAAGGAGGCTGGATAGTCTAATTTCTTCTGAGTAGCCAAGAATCTAGATTTTTATATAAAATCCTCCAGTTTTAACTAATTAAACATTTTAAGCATGCTAAGTGAACATGTCGGTAGCTTGGACATGGCCCATAGACAGCTGGTTTGTGTGGGGTAATATAGAACATAAGGGGGCGGACCCACAGTTCATTGCTGGAATCAAGCTAAATAAAATATCTCAAAGGGCAACAGGGGCAAGTTGAAAAGAAGGAGGCTAGTTAGCCAGTTAAGACTGATCACTTTGTCTCAGGGTTTCGTTCTAAGCTTTGTTGGTTTAGAAATTCTGCCAGGCGCAGTGGCTCAGGCCGGGGGTGGTGGCTCACGCCTGTAATCCCAGCACTTTGGAAGGCTGAGGCGGGCCTATCACTTGAGGTCAGGAGTTCAAGACCAGCCTGGCCAATATGGTGAAACCCCGTCTCTACTATAAGTACAAAAATCAGCCAAGTGTAGTGGCACGTGCCTGTAGTCCCAGCTACTCGGGAGGCAGAGGTTAGAGAATCGCCTGAACCCAGGAGGCGGAGGTTGCAGTGAGCTGAGATCGCACCATTGCACTCCAGCCTGGGTGACAGAATGAGACTCCGTCTCAAAACAAACAAACAAACAAACCAGAAATTCTGCCTTTCTTTTCTCAATACTGACATGAGCAGACTCAACAGGACTGGCTCACACTAACTATCAGTCAGGATGGGCTAGGCTCTGCTCCAGTGACAAATAATCTCCAAACCTCAGCGGCTTCACACAACAAAACTGTATTTCTTACTTATTCTATATGTCTAGCACAGGTCAGCAGAGGGACTCATTTCATCGTTGTGCCACGGGATCCAGGCTGATAGAGTCTCCATTTCAACCATTACAGAGGAAGGAAAAGAACTATAGCAAATCCCTCACTGTCTCTTCAAGCTTCTCCCTGGAAGAGACCCATGTTATTCCACTCCCTTTTCATTAACAGAAGCAAGTCACATGGAAAGCAAGTCACATGGACTCAACTAATTTCAAAGGAGTGGAAATGCAATCCTAGCAGTTTCTTGGGAGGAGAGAAGAACTGGAATATTTGGGGTTAGCCCTAATTACTACGTTGCCAGCCATGCTTCCAGGAGGTGGATGGAGAAACCATGAGACACATAACAGATCCAGCTCAGACTCCTGTGCTCCTTGATGGGCACATTTCCTCCTGGTCAGCAGACCTTTCTGGGAGGCGCAGCCAGGTGGACCGTCCTCATGGCCGGTGACGTCCCCTGAGCCTCCAGCTGTACTCTAAGGTAAGTGCCTAGGTAAGTTCCCTACACCCTCTGCTCCCTGACCCTGGACAGTGTCCAAGACCACACAGACTCCTGTGTTTCTGCCCCATCTTCCTGAGTTGCCCTACACACATTCCCTTTGGATAAAGACTGTTCTGTCAGTTTTCTATGTCTTTCTTTTAAAAAAAATTGAGAAAGGGTCTTGCTCTGTCACCCAGGCTGGAGTGCAGTGGCGCAAACATGGCTCACTGCAGCCTGGACCCTCCTGGGATTAGATGGTCCTCCTGCCTCAATCTCCCAAGAAGCTGGGACTACACAGGTGCACAGCACCTGCCCAGCTAATTTTTTGATTTTTTTTTTTTTTGTAAAGACAGGGTCTCACCTTGTTGCCCAGGCTGGTCTGGAACTCCTGGGCTTAAGCAATCCTCCCAAAGTGCTGGGATTATTGGCATAAGCCACCATGTCCAGCCTGTTTATATCTTTCTAGATCCATTCACAACCAGACAACACTGTGGTTGTTTTGATTGGATTTGGGATATTCTAGAGACTCGTCAATTTTTTGTATATAAGCACTTTTTTTTTTTTTTTTTTTTTGAGACAGAGTCTCGCTCTCTCGCCCAGGCTGGAGTGCAGTGGCGTGATCTCGGCTCACTGCAAGCTCCACCTCCCGCGTTCATGCCATTCTCCTGCCTCAGCTTCTCGAGTAGCTGGGACTACAGGTGCCTGCCATCACGCCCAGCTAATTTTTTGTATTTTTAGTCGAGACAGGGTTTCACCGTGTTAGCCAGGATGGTCTCGATCTCCTGACCTCATGATCCACCTGCCTCAGCCTCCCAAAGTGCTGGGATTACAGCCGTGAGCCACCATGCCCGGACCATAAGCACTTCTTGGTCATGAGTAATATCCTCTTTTTTTCTTTTGTTTTTTTATCCAGTGACTTGTAAACAGAATGAGTAATGTCTTCAGGTGTTTAAACCTGATTCTTATTTTTTGCCTTCTTTCCCCCTCATTTTACTTTCAAACTTTGACTTTTCCTTTGTAATCTCCTGCAGCCTGATTCTTCCAACCATGGCCCTTATATTGAATTCACCATCCTCTCTTATCCTGCATTTAAGCCCTGCGACGGGCTAGCCTGTGTCTTCCCAAAATCTGTATGTGGAAGTCCTAAGCCCCAGTACCTCAAAATGGGACTGTGTTTGGACACAGGGCCTTTAAGGAGGTGATCAAGGCAAATGAGGTCATATGGGTGAGCCCTAATGCAATATGACTGCTGTTCCCATAAGAAGAGATTAGGACGCCGACAAGCACAGAGGAAAGGCCACATGAGGACGTGGGGAGAAGATGGCATCTATAAGCCAAGGAGAGAGGCCTCAGAAGAAACCGGTCCTACTGATTTTGGCCTTCCAGCCCCCAGAACTGGAGGGAAATAAATTTCTGTTGCTTAAGTCACCCAGTCTGTAGTAATTTGTTGTGGCTGTCCCAGCAAACCAATATAAGCCTTCCTCCCTTCCAAAAAACGACCTTAATCCAGATTAAGTTTATATAGTGAAGGCTCCTATTGAAAAAATGGGATCTAGGTGGACAAGTGTTACTGCAATGTTGAGGCCTGGGAGGAGCACACGCCTTACCAGTGATCGCCTTGGAGTGCAGTGATGACTTCTAACGGTGTTTCGAAAAGTGTGGTATATGCACCGCTGGTACAGAAAATGAGGTTAACAGTTACATGGATGAGCATGATGTATACAGTAGGCCCTCTCTATATTCGTGAGTTCCGTATCTGTGGCTTCAACCAACCAGGAATTGCATTGTACAGATTTTATTTAAATTAATTAATTAATTAATTTTTGAGACAGGATCTTGCTCTGTCACCCAGGCTGGAGTGCAGTAGCATGATCTTGGCTCACTGCAACCTCCACCTCTTGGACTCAGGTAGATCCTCTCACCTCAGCTTCCTGAGTAGCTGGGACTACAGGTGGGAGTCAACATGCCTGGCTAATTTTTTGTAACAACTTCTGGTAGAGATGGGGTTTCACCATGTTGCCCAGGCTGGTCTGTCTCGAACTCTTGGACTCAAGCAATCTGCCCACCTTGGCCTCCCAAAGTGCTAGGATTACAGGTGTAAGCCACCATGCCCAGCCTGTACAGATTTTATATCTTGTCATTACTGTGAAAAATACAGTATAATAGTTATTTATATAGCATTTACATTATATTAGGTATTATGAGTAATCTAGAGATGATTTAAAATATATAGGAGGATGTGCATAGGTCATATGCAAATACTACACCATTTTATACAGGGACTTGTGCATCTGCAGATTTTAGTGTCTGCAGGGGGTCAGGAGTGCCCTGGAACCAATACCCTCTGAGGAATGACTATGTATATTTTAAATTAGAAAAAATATATTATTAACATATCAAACCCATTCTTTTCATGGTTATTGTTTTTAAATGAAGAGCTAAGTTAAAAAACAGGGAACTGATTTAAAGTTGATTTAAAAATTAGTTGGGTGGACCAGGCGTGGTGGCTCACGCCTGTAATCCTAGCACTTTGGGAGGCCGAGGCAGGCCGATCACCTGGGGTCAAGAGTTCGAGACCAGCCTGGCCAACATGGTGAAACCCTGTCTCTGCTAAAAATACAAAAAAATTAGCCAAGCATGGTGGCACGTACCTGTAATCCCAGCTACCTGAGAGGCTGAGGCAGGATAATCGCTGGAACCTGGGAGACAGAGGCTGCAGTGAGCTGAGATTGCACCACTGCACTCCAGCCTGGGTGACAGAGTGAGACTCCATCTCAAAAAAAAAAAATTAGTTGGGTGATAAGTGAATATAGCAAAATATTCTTACAAATAATGAAGGTATATTCAAATGACTGACATCTGGGAAATGCTGAGCTAGGGCCTGATTGTGTTTCTGGGAGGATGAGTGTGTGTTGGCAGGGGCCCTTCCACGTGTGCCCTCTTAACCTGCCACATGCCTGGTTATGGGTCTGAATGAACATCAATTTCAAAATGATTTGATACAGTGTGATTGTACCTGCTCCAAACTTCTAATTCCAATATAGATTGAATTGCACAGTCCTTCACGTTACAGAGGGAAAGAGGAAACAGGGCCAGGGGAAAAGGACATGGAATGTAAGAATGAGAATTACTATTTAATAAGGCAGCCCTTTGTGCAGGCACACACATGCAGAGAGAGAAAGCTGTCCTGGTAAGATATTGGGAAATTAGAGAAGAGAAAATGCAGGAGAATGGGGCCAGATGCCAAGCCCTTAGGATCCCTTGGCCCTTAACAATCAGCAAAGGGCTTAGATACTTGTCCTCTTGATTACTCTGAACTACATCTTGTAATTACCAACTTCAGTCAAGAAACACTAAACAGTTTATCCTTCAGAAGCTCCCTTCAAAATCCTCTTTGGCCTGGCTCCTGCCCTCATCATGCCATTAAACTGCCCTCTGAAAAGCCATCAGGGCTCTCGGTGATTGTCTCAAGTTTGCAGAAAAGAAGACCAGGGGTAGCCAAAGAGAAGCTGTATCCTTAACTACGGCTGCTCAGCTGGTTGGGGGCAAAGCTGAGGGCCTCTTTTTTCCTTAGTCTAGGGATTGTTGCTACATAGAATTTATTATTATTACTATTATTATTTTAATCAAAAAATGACACATTGTGTAGATTTTTGGTATACATTATGAAACTTTGATATATGTATACTTTGTGGAATAATTAAATCAAACTAATTAATGTATCCATCACCCCACACACTTATTTTTATGAGAACATTTAAAATTTACTCTTTTAGCAATTTTCAAGTATAGAATACATTATTATTTACTATAGTCTCCATGCCGCACAATAGATCTCCAGAATTTATTCCTCCTGTCTAAATGAAATTTTAGGTCCTTTAACCAATATCTCTTCATTGTTTCCTCCTCATCTCCAGCCCCTGATAACCACCAATCTACTCTCTGCTTATAAGAGTTCAATTTTTTTTTTATTCCACATCCTAAGTGAGATCATGCAGTATTTGCCTTTCTGTGCCTGGCTTGTTTCACCTAGCATAATGTTCTCTAGGTTCATCTACGTTGTCACAAATGACAAGATAGCCTTCTTTTATAAGGATGTATAGTATTCCATTGCATATATATGCCACATTTTCTTTATCCATTCATTCACTGATGGATGCTTACATAGAGTTTATATTTTGGCTATTGTAATAATGCTGCAATGAACACAGAAGTGCAGATATCTGTTTGATATACTGATTTCATTTTATTTGGATTTATAACTAATAGCAGGATTGCTGGATCATATAGTGGTTCTATTTTTAATTTTTCTAGGAGCCTCCATACTGTTTTCCACTATACTAGTTTACATTTCCACCAACAGTGTGCAGGGGTTCTCATATCTCCACATCCTCACCTATACTTGTTACCTTTTATCTTTTTGATAACAGCCACTCTGACAGGAGATAAAACATGGCTTTACCAGTACAATCCTGAAGACAAATCACAATCAAAGCAATGGCTACTAAGAGGTGGAAGTGGCCCAGTCAAAACAAAAGCAGCCTGGTCAAGAACAAAGGTCATACCAACAGTTTTTTGGATGCTTGATACATTTTCCTTCTTGTCTTTCTAGGGGCAAAGAATGATAACATATGCTTATTATGAGAGTGCTTTGAGGAAGTTGGCTAGCAGAAAGATGCTTGACAAAGCCTCACCAGAGAGTCCTTCACCACGACAATGCCCCTGCTCATTCCTCTCATCCAACAAGGGCAGTTTTGTGACTGTTTCAATTGGAAATCATCAGGCATCCACCTTACAGTCCTGATTTGGCTCCTTTTGATTTTTTTGTTTCCTAATCTTAAAAAAATCTTTAAAGAGCACACATTGTTTTCAGTTAATAATGTAAAAAAAGACTGCATTGACATGGTTCAATTCCCAGGACTCTTAGTTCTTTAGGGATGGACTAAAATTTAGCTGGTATCACTGCATACAAAAGTGTCTTGAACTTGATAGAGCTTATGTTGAGAAATACAGTTTACAGTTTAATTTTTTAGATTTACATTATTTTACATTTTAATTGACAAATAATAATTGTACATATTCATGTAATATATAGTGATCAGATCAGGGTAGTTAGCATATCCATCACTCAAATATATATCATTCCTTTGTGTTGGGAATGTTCAATATCTTCCTTCTAGCTATTTGGGAAAAAAAATCTCTCTCTCTAACTATAGTCATTCTACAGTGGTATAGAACACTAAAATTTATTCCTGCTGTCTAGCTGGAATTTTGTGTCCTTTAACAAATCTCTCCCTATCCTCCCTTTCTTCTACCCTTCTCAGACTCTAGTATCCTCTGTTCTACTTTTTACTTTTATGAGATCAACATTTTTGTTTTTTAGCTTCCACATATGAGTGAGAACATGTGGTGTTTAACGTAAAATCCTCCAGTTCCATCTATTTGCTGCAAATGACAGTATTTCATTCTTTTTTACAGCTGAATAGCATTTCACTGTGTATATTATATGTACTGCATTACCTTTATCCATTCATCTGTTGTTGGACACCTATGTTGATTCCATATCTTGGCTGTTATGAATGGTGTTGTAATAAACATGAGGGTGCAAATGTGTCTACGATATAATGATTTCCTTTTCTTCGGATAAATTCCCAGTATTGGGATTGCTGGATTATATAATAGCTGTAATTGCAGTTTTTTTGAGGAGCCTCCATACTGTTTTCCATAATGACTGTAGTAGTTTACATTCCCACCAACAGTGTATGAGTTCTCTTTTCTCTACATCCATACCAGCATTTGTTATTTTTTGTCTTTATGATAATAGCCACCCTAACTGGGGTGAGATGATACCTCATTGTGGCTTAGATTGGGATTTCCCTGATGGTTAGTGATGTTGAGCATTTTTAAGTATACTTGTTGGCCATTTGTACATTTTCCTTTGAGAGACATCTATGCAGATCATTTGTCCATTTTTTTCTGTTATTTTGCTTTTGAGATGTTTGAGTTCCTTGTATATTCTGGATATTAATATGCTGTCAGATGAGTAGTTTGCTAACATTTTCTCCCATTCTGTTGTCTTTTCACTCTGTTGATTGTTTCCTTTGCTATGCAGAAACTTTTTTAGTTTAATATAATCTCATTTGTATATTTTGCTTTTGTTGCCTGTGCTTTGAGTCTTATCTGTAAAATATTTTCTTAGACTAATGTCATAAAGCATTTCCCCTATGTCTTTTTTTTTCTAGTAGTTTTATCATTTTGGGTCTTACATTTAGGTATTTCAACCATTTTAAGTTTTTTTTTATACGGTGAGAAGTGGGGATCTAGTTTCATTTTTCTGCATATGGATATCCAGTTTTCCCAGCAGCATTTATTGAAGAGATTGTCCTTTTCCCAATGAGTATTTTAGACACCTTTGTCAAAAATCAGCTGGCTGTAGATACATGGATTAATTTCTGAGTTCTCTATTCTGTTGCAATGGTCTATGTGTCTGTTTTTATGCCAGTACCGTGCTGTTTTGGTTGCTACAGCCTTGTGCTATATTTTGAGGTCTGATAATATATCTCCAGCCTTGTTCTTTTTGTTCAGGATTGTTTTGGCTATTTTGTGTCTTTTGTGGTTCTATATGCATTTTCAGATTTAAAAAAAAATTCTGTGAAGAATGTTATTGGTATTTTGATAGGGATTGCATTAAATCTGTAGATTGCTTTGGATAGTGTTGTCATTTTAACAATATTAATTTTTCAATCCATGAGCATGGGATGTTTTTTCATTTGTTTGTATCCTCTTCAATTTCATCAGTGTTTTGTGATTTTCCTTGTAAAGGTCTTTTACCTGTTGGTTAAATTGAGTCCTAGGTATTCTAAATTTTTTATAGCTGTTATAAATGAGATTGCCTTCTTTATTTCTTTTTCAGCTAGTTTGTTGTTTATGTATATAAATGCTGCTGATTTTTAAATATTAATTTTATATCTGCAACTTTACTGAATTTGTTGATCAGTTCTGGACTTTAGTGGTAGGGTCTACGTTTTTCATATACAAGATCATGTTATATGCAAACAGGGACAATATGATATCCTTTTTTCCAGTTTGGACGTCCTTTCTTTATTTCTCTTGCCTAATTGTTCTGGGTGGGACTTCCAGTGCCAAGTTGAATAAGAATAGTGAGAGCGAGCATCCTTGTCTTGTTCCAGTTCTTAGAAGGAAAGCTTTCAGCTTTTTACCATTCAGTACTGGAATTGCCATAATGAACTTTATTATTTGTGGTACTTTCCTACTGTAACTAATTTATTACGAGTTTATTATTATAAAGAGATATTGGCCGGGTGTGGCGGCTCACGCCTGTAATCCCAGCACTTTGGGAACAAGATGGGTGGATCACGAGGTCAGGAATTCGAGACCAGCCTGGCCAACATGATGAAACCCTGTCTCTACTAAAAATACAAAAATTAGCCAGGCATGGTGGCATGCACCTGTAATCCCAGCTACTCAGGAGGCTGAGGCAGGAGAATTTTTTGAACCCAGGAGGAGGAAGTTGCAGTGAGCCAAGATTGCATCATTGCACTCCAGCCTGGGAGACAGAGCAAGACTCCATCTACAAAAATAAATAAATAAATAAATAAAAAATAAAAAACAAAAAAACAAATTAAAGAGATACTGAATTTTGTCATGAGCTTTTTCTTCATGTATTGAGATGATCATATGGCTTTGCCCTTCATTCTGTTGGTGTGATGTATGATGTTTATTGATTTGCATGTGTTGAACCATCCTTGCTTTCCTGGGATAAATCCAAGTTGGTTGTGGTGTATTATCTTTTGGATGTATTGTTGGATTTGGTTTGATAGTATTTTGTTGAGGATTTTTGTGTCCATATTTATCAGGGATGTTGGTCTGTAGTTTTTTTTTTTTGTGGTTGTTATGTCCTTTTCTAGTTTTGGTATCAGGGTTATATTGTCCTTGTAGAATGAATTAAGAAAAATTCTTCTACAATTTTTTGGACTAGTTTAAAAATATTTTTTATTAATTCTTTTGTAAAGACTTGGCAGAAGTCAGTAGTGAAATCACTACTTTTTATTCCTGATTCAATATCAATACTTGCTATTGGTCTGTTCAGGCTTTCTGTTTCTTCTTGATTCAATCTTGGTAGGTCATATGTGTCCAGGAATTCATCCAATTCCTCTTGGTTTTTGAATTTATTAGTGTATCATTCATAGTAGTCTCTTGATACTTTGTATTTCTGTGGTATATGTTGTGATGTCTCCCTTTTCATTTCTAATTTTATTTATTTGAGTGTTCTCTCTTTTTTTCTTAGTCTCCTAATGGTTTGTTGCTTTTATCTTTTCAAAAAACAATTTTTTTGTTTAATTGATCTTTTATTTTTTTTAGTCTCAATTTTGTTTATTTCCTCTCTTATCTTTATTATTTCCTTTCTTCTAATTTTGGTTCGGTTTGTTCTTGCTTTTTTAGCTCCTTGATGTACATGATTAGATTGTTTTTCTTCTTGTTTGTTTGTTTGTTTGTTTTCGAGACAAGGTCTTGCTCTGTTGCCCTATGTTGCCCAGGGTAGTCTCAAGCTCCTGGGCTCAAGCAGTCCTTTCACTCAGCCTCCCAAAGAGCTTGGGTTATAGGCATGAACCACTGCAGCTGGGCATTAAGTTGTTTATTTGAAATCTTTTCAGTTTTTTGATGTAGGCACTTATTGCTATAAACTTGCCTTATAATACTGCTTTTGATGTATTATGAAGTTATGAATCCCATAGATTTTGTTGTTGTGTTTCTATTTTTGCTTCAGGGAATTTTAAAATTTCATTCTTAATTTCTTTTTTCACGCATTGGTCATTCAGAACCATGTTATTTGATATTCATGTATATCTATAGTTTCAAATGTGCCTTTTATTATTGATGTCTAGTTTTATTCCATTGTGGTCAGGTAAAATACTTGATATAATTTTGATTTTTTTTTTTTTTGAGACGGAGTCTTGCTCTGTCACCCAGGCTAGAGTGCAGAGGCATGATCTTGGCTCACCGCAACCTCTCCCTCCTGGGTTCAAGTGATTCTCCTGCCTTAGCCTCCTGAGCAGCTGGGACTGCAGGCACATGCCACAATGCCTGGCTAATTTTTTGTATTTTTAGCAGAGACAGGGTTTCACCATGTTAGCCAGGATGGTCTTTATCTCCTGATCTCGTGATCTGCCTGCCTTGGCCTCTGAGAGTGCTGGGATTACAGGCATGAGCCACCATGCCTGGTCTTGATTTTTGTTTTTTAAATTTGAGACTTCTTTGTGTCCTAATATATGGTTAATCCCAGAGAATGTTCCATATGCTGATAAAAAGAATGTTTATCTATAGCTGTTGGGAGAAATGTTCTTTAAATGTCTGTTATGTCCATTTGGTCTATTATACAGTTTAAATGTTATGTTTCCTTGTTGTTTTTCTGTGTAGATGATCTGTCTAGTGCTGAGAAAGGGGTGCTAAAGTCTCCAACTATTATTGTATTGGAATTTGTCTCTCCCTTTAGACCTAATAATATTTGCTTTATATGTGTAGGTGCTCTGCTGTTGGGTGCAGATATATCTACAATTTTTATATTCTCTAGCTGAATTGATCCCTTTATTATTATAGAATGTCTTTCCTTGTCTTTTTAAATAGCTTTTAATTTGAAGTCTGTTTTGTCTGATGTAAGCACAGCTACTTCTGCTCACTTTGGTTTCCATTTGCACAGAATATCTTTTTCCATCCCTTCATTTTTAGTCTCTGTGTGTGTCTTTACGAGTTGAGTTTCTTGTAGGCAGCATATATTTGGGTCTCATTTTAGAATCTACTCAACCAGCCTGTATCTTATAAATGGAGAATTTTATTTGTTTATATTTAGGGTGACTATTGATAGGTGAAGAGTTACTCCTATAATTTTATTGATTGTTTTTTGATAGTCTTGTATATCCTTTGTTCCTTACTTTCTCTCTTATTTATATTTTTGGTTGGGTAATTTTCTGTAATGATAAACTTTGATTCTTTTTTCTTTTTCTTTTCTGTATTAGGTCTACCAGTGAGTTTTGTATGTTCTCATGTTTTCATGTTGGTGGTTATCATCTTTTCACTTCCAGATTTAATATTCCCTTGAACTTTTATTTCTAAGGCCAGTCTAGTGGTGATGAATTCTCTTAGTTTTTGCTTGTCTCTGAAATATTTTATTTCTCATTTTTTGAAGGAAAGCTCTGCTGGGTATAATATTCTTGAATTGCAGGTATTTTTGTTTTAGTACTTTGAATATATCATCCCATTCTTGCCTGGCTTGTAAGGTTTCAGCTGAGAAATTCACACTGTTAGTCTAATTAGGATTCCCTTATATATGACTTGACTTTTCTCTTGCTGCTTTTAGAATTCTTTCTTCGTCTTTGATTTTTGACATTTTGACTATAATGTGCCTCAGAAAGGTCTTGTTTCAAGTTGAAGGTATTTAGGATTCTTTTAACTTCTGGACCTGGATATCCATCTCTCTCCCAAGACCTGGGAAGATTTCTGCTATTATTTCCTATCTTTCCTTCCTTCCTTCCTTCCCTCCTTCTTTCCTTCCTTCCTTCCTTTCTTTCTTTATTTCCTTTTCTCTCTTCCTTCCTTCTTTCCCTCCTTCCCTCTTTCCCTCTTTATCTCTTCTTTCTTTCTCTCTCTTTCTTTTCTTTCTTTTTTCTTTCTCTTTCCTTCCTTCCCTCCTTCTCTTTCTTTCCTTCCTTCTTTTTTCTTTCTTTCTTCCCTCCCTCCCTTTTTTTCTTCCTTTCCTTCTTACCTTCTTTCCTTCTTTCTTTCTCTCTTTCTTTCCTTTCTTTTCTTTCTTTTTTCTTCCCTCCTTTCTGATTCTTGCTCCACCACCCACACTGAAATGCAGGGGGATGATCTTGGCTTACTGCAACCTTTGCCTCCTGGGCTCAAATGATCCTCTCACTTCAGCCCCCAAATAGATGGGACTACAGGCATGTGCTGCCACTTCTGGCTAATTTTTGCAATTTTGGAGAGACAGAATTTTGCCATGTTGCCCAGGCTGGTTTCAAACTCCAGGCCTCAATCAATCCACCTGCCTTGACCTCCCAAAGTGCTGGGATTACAGGTGTGAGCCACCATACCTGGCCCTACTATTTCATTAAACATGTTTTCCTCACTATTTCCCTCTTCTGGAATGCCCATAATATTAATACTAATATTTATTCACTTAATGATGTCTCTTAAATATTGTAGACTTTCTTCATTCTTAAATTTTTTTTTGTCTGCTTATGTTATGTCAAAAGACTTATCTTCAAGTTCATAAATTCCTTCCTCTGCTTGGTTCAGTGTGTTGTTTAAGCTCTCAATTGTATTTTTTTATTTCGTTCATTGAATTCTTCAGCTCAAGGTTTTGTTTGGTTATTTTTTATGATATCTATCTCTGTTGAATTTCTCATTAAAATCACGAATTGTTTTTCTGATTTCATTGAATTGTCTATCTGTATTCTTTTGTATCTCACTGAATTTTCTTAGGATTATTATTTTGAATTCTTTTTCTGGAATTTTCTATATTTTCTTATGATTGCATTCTGTTACTGAGTTATTGTTTCCCTTTGGAGGTGCCATGTTTCCTTGCTTTTTCACATTTGCTGTGTCCCTATGTTGATTTCTATGCATCTGTTAGAAAAGCCACCTGTTCCAATTTTATGGAGTAGGTTTTGTAGGGAAATACTTATTTGTATGAATGGGTCTTGAGGTGTCAGTTTGGTGGGGCGCATTGTTCTTTATTCTAGTTGGATGCAGTAGTGTAGTCTTTGTGTAGTTTCCTCAGCTGTAAGTCATACTAGTGGCATTTGGAATTTCTCAGTGGCCTATACTGAGAGTTTGTGGTGACAGTGGTGTGACTTTGCCAAGGGTGGGCTCACAGGGGTTTCTCAGGTTGGGGTTGTGTGCACATGGTGGGCTGGCCAACTTGGAGCCTGGCTTCCTGGGATTAGGGCCATGGGGCTGTTATTCTGGCCAGGAATATGGGCATACAGTTGTTCAGTTGACCTGGGGGTATGCCTGCCAGGAGGGGCCTGCAGGGCTGTTTCTCAGGTCTGGAGTGCAGTTGGATGGCTGCTTAGCTGGCCTGGGTGTGTGTCTGCTGAGGGAAGCCCATAGGACTATTTCTCAGGTCCAGGACATAGGCACATAGCTGCTCAGCTGGCCTGGGAGCATTTCTGTGGAGAGTGGCTCATGGGGCTGTTTTGTAGGCCTGGGATATGGGTAAGGGGCTTCTTATTTTGGCTGAGGACATGTCTGCCTGGTCATGGTCCATGGGGCTATTTCTCAGGTCTCGGTTGTGGGCTCTTGGAGGTTTGGTAGGCCTGGAGGTGTGCCTACCAGAGGTGGCCTGTGGGACTGTTTCTTAGGCCCTTATTGGGGGCACAGGGCATATCTGTGGGATTTAATGGTGCTGTAGAGCTGTTTCTCAGGTTCTGGGCATGGATGTATAACCATTCCACTGGCCTGGGGGCATGTAAGCTGCTCAGAGACCCAGGGGCCTCTTCTGCTTGGGGGAGGGTGTGCAGCAGTTTGGCTGGCTCAGAGGCAGGTTTGCCCTGGGCAGGACTGGCAGTCTGTTCCTCTGGCTGGAAGTGTGGTGTTGAGAGTTGCTTTCCCTGCTGTGCAAAACCAGAGTCACAGCTGGTCTTGGGCCAAAGTTCCATGCAACTGAGGTTGTGGTGTTCAGCCATGTGAGTGGGCTTGGCATAATGAAGATGGAGCCCTAGTGCGGGAGAGGTGCAGTCTACTGGCCCCCAGAGCAGGGTGCATTTCAGAGGAAGCTCTGGTCTAGGTGCTGTGCTGCAGAAGCTTGGCTCACAGGGGATCAGTGAAGGGTGGAGCACACTTTGTGCTCCTTATCTGGGGCAATGTGCTATGTGGACTCCTGGAAGCTCTCCAAACTGGGCTCATTGCTTTCAAGGACTGTGGGATTCTCCTGTAGTAAAAACTGTAGATATTTGTGGTGGCAATGGAAGCTGCTGGGCATATTCTGTTTACTTTTTCCCTGGAACAGGAAGATTTTCTGACTCTAGGCAGATCTGATCCACGTTGGGGAGATGGGGCTTCAGAGGCCAGGTGCCTCCACACTGCCCTTCTGGACTTCCAGCCACCACAGGTGTATCTCCACTCCCCTGCTGTACTCCAGCACTCTCTTGTTGACACTCCATTGAAATCTTAATTGTTTATTTGTTGCTTTGGGTCTTTCTTGTTGGTAGGACAAATGCCAGGCATCTCTAGTCAGCCATCTTGCTCCATACTCTTGGGACTTTGGATTGGGTTCTATTTTTATCTTTTAATTCCATTTTTTTCCACAAACCTTTTGAAGTCATCACATACATACAATATGCATCTTTTTTTTGGTGTACAGATATATGAATATTGACAGATATATTCACATAGATGTGCACTGCCACCTCATTCAATATATAGAACACTTCCATTACTCCAAAAGGCTTCCTTGTGCTCTACTCATCTGCTTCCTGACACTAAAGATTAGATTTGCTGTTTCTTGAGTTTTCTTTAGGTACAATCATGCAGTACATATTCTTAAGTAATTTTGTGTCTGGCTTCTTTCTCTCAGCATAATGTTTCTGCGATTCATCTAAATCATGTGTACAATAGTTCCCCATTTTATGCACTTTGCTTTTCACTGTTTCAATTACCTATAGTCAACCATGGTTTAAAAATACTAAATAAAAAATTTCAGAAATAAACAATTCATAAGTTATTATTATTATATTATTTATCTGTAGAGACAGGATCTCACCATGTCACCCAGGCTGGTCTTGAACTCCTGGGCTCGGGCGATTCTCATGCCCCACCCTCCCAATGTGCTGGAATTACAGGCATGAACCACCAGCCAACAATTCATAAGTTGTAAATTGCTCTCTATTCTGAGTAGCATGATGAAATATTGGGCTGTCTTGGTCCATTCTGCCCAGGATGTATCAGGCTGATGCAAAAGTAATTGTGGTTTTTGCCACTAAAAGTAATGGCAAAAACCACAATTACTTTTGCACCAACTTAATAGATCACCCTTTTGTCTAGTGCAGCAGTCCCCAACCTTTTTGGCACCAGGGACTGGTTTCATGGCAGACAATTTTTCCATGGACAGTGTAGGGGGTTGCTTTGGCGATGAAACTGTTCCACCTTAGATCATCAGGCATTAGATTTTCATAAGGTACACACAACCTGGATCTCTCGCATGCTCAGTTTACAACAGGGTTTGTGCTCATATGAGAATCTAATGCTGCCACTGATCTGACAGGAGGCGAAGCTCACGTGGTAATGTTCGCTAGCCCTCAGCTTATCTCCTGCTGTAAGGCCTTGTTCCTAACAGGCCCCAGACGGGTGCTGGTCTGTGGCTCCGGGGCTGGGGACCCCTGGTCCAGTGTACAGTACAATAAGATATTTTGTGATACATATATATATGTATATCACATTCACATAACTTTTATTATCGTGTTTTGTTAAAGTTGTTCAATTTTATTATTAATTACTGTTGTTAATCTCTTACTGAGGCTAATTTATGAATTAAACTTTATCATAGGTATGCATGTACCATAGGCTACATCAGGTGGCACTATCTGTGCTTTCAGCCATCCACTGGAGGTCTTGGAACTTATCCTCTAAGGATAAGAGGGGACTACTGTATATAATTTGTTTTTGCTGATGAGTTTCCATTGTTTAGATATACAACAATGTGTTTATTAATTTATCTGTTGGTAAACATTTGAGTTGTTTTCAGTTTTGGGCTAATATAGGTAAAGATGCCATGAATGTTTCCTGTTCACAATCTTATGTGGACATATACTTTGATTTCTTCAGTATACATCTAAGAGTGGAATTGCTAGTTCGTAGTAGAATAAGTAAAGAAAATGCCAAACTCTTTTACAAAGTGATTTTAAATTTCACAGTCCTATTAGCAATGTATGAGGGCTCTACTTGCTCCATATCCTTACCAATGCTTGATATTGTCAGTCTTTTTAGTATTAATCATTCTGCTGGGTGTGTTATGGTATCTTCTCATTTGATTTTAACTTGTATTTTCCTGATGACTAATGATGTTGAGTATTTTTCACATACTTAATGGCAATTTATACAAATCTTTTTTGGTAAAGGGTTTACATTTTTTGTTCATTTTTAATTTTTTTTGTCTCTTATTATTGAGTTGTAAGAGTTTTTACTGTGGCTGGACACAACCCCCTTTTTCAAGTATGGGTATTGTGAATGTTTTCCGTCACTCTGTGGCTTTCTCTTTCATTTTGTTACTGATATCATTAGAAAAGTGAGAGTTGGCTGGGCATGGTGGCTTACATGGTGGCATGTGCCTGTAGTCTCAGCTACTCAAAAGGCTGAGGTGGGAGGATTGCTTGAGCCCAGGAGTTTGAGGCTGCAGTGAGCTATGATTGTGTCACTGCACTGCACTCTACCCTGGGTGAGAGAGTGAAACTGTGTCCTCTTCAACCACCCCATGCCCCAAAAAAGCAGGAGTGTTTTTTGATGAAGACTTGAAGCCCAATTTATCAAAAATTTTTAAATGGTTTATGTCCTATCTAAAAGATTTTTGCCTACTTCAAAATCTTCAATATTTTCTTTGATAAACTTTGTAGTGCTAACTTTTACATGTAGGTCTATAATCAATTTCAAGTTAATATTTTTGTGAATCATGTGAGGTAAGGATCAACACTCATTTTTGACCCCTATATGATATGCAGTTGTTCCAGCACCACTTATTGAAAAGAAATTACCTTGGCACCTTTGTTAAAAGTCAGTTGACATGTGTGAGAGTGTACATCTGAACTTTCTATTTCAGCTTTTTAACCTTTATGATTCTCCTGATGCCATTGTTGTACCACATTGATTACTGTAGCTCCACAGTAAGTCTGAGTCCTGAAACCTTTCAATTGTATCCTTTAAAAAATTTGTTTTGGTTGTTTTATATCTTTCTCATTTACATGTAAATTTTGGAATATTACACATAGTTATAGTTCACATTTTTAATTTTCTTAAAAAGTTACTTTTTATAATATGGCCCAGCAATTTCACTCTTAGGTGAAATTTCTCTATAAAAAGTTGTCTGGACCCTTTTCTTACAAAAATTATACAAAAGTTAACTCAAAATGAATCAAAGACCTAAGCGTAAGAACCAAAACTCTAAAAACGCTTGAAAAAAACATAAGAGAAAAGCTTCATGATGTTAAATTTGGTAATAATTTCTCAGATATGACCCTAAATGCAGAGGTACCACCACCAACTAATATATAGACAAGTGGCACCACATCAAAACTTCTGTGTATTGAAGGATAAAATCAACAAAGTGAAAAGTCAACCTATAAATAGGAGAAAATATTTGCAAATCATATATCTCATATCAAGAATGTAAAAAAAAAACTTCTACAGCTCAACAGAAAACCAAATGACCCAATTAAAAAATGGGCAAAGTATCTGAATGATATCTCTCCAAAGATGATATACAAATGGCTAATAAGCATATGAAAATATATTCAATATCACTAAACATCAGAGAAATAGAAATCTAAATCACGATGTGATATTACCTCACACCCATTATGATAGTTGTTATTTTAAAAAACAGAAATAACAAGCATTGGAGGGGATGTGGAGAAATGGGAACTCTTGTACACTGTTGGTGGTAGTATAAAATAGTACAACTGCTATTGAAAACAGTATGATGGTTTCTCAAAAAATTAAAAATAGGACCACCATGACCCACTAAATCCCACTTCTGGGGATATTTCCAAAAGAATTGAAAGCATGTCTTGAATAAATATTTGCATATCCATGGTCATAGCAGTAGTATTCACAATAGCGTAGAGGTGGAAGCAAACCAAATGTCCATTAATGGATGACTGAATAAAGAAAATGTGGTATATACGTACAATGCAATATTATTCAGCCTTAAAAAGGAATAAAGTTCTGACATGTGTTGCAACATGGATAACCCTTGAGGATATTATGCCAAGTGAAATAAACCAGGCATAAAAAGACAAATAATGTATTGTTCCACTTAAATGAGTAATCTAAAATAGTTATTTTTTTGAGAAATGTCCAAACTATTTTTACAGAGTAGCTGTACCATTTTACATTCCCTCCAGTAATACAGAAGCATTCCGATTTTTGCACATCCTTACCAACACTTATTATTTTTGATAACAGTCATCCCAATAGATGTGAAGCAGTATGTCATTATGATTTTGATTTGCATTTTCCTAATGATTAGTGATGTTGAACATCTTTTCATGTGCTCATTGGTCATTTGTGTATTTCCTTTGGAGAAATATCTGCTGAAGTTCTTTGCACTACCCCCCCTTTTTTTTCCGGGGGACTGGAATTTTATTAATACTCAAATCAGTCTCCCTGAGCATTTGGGGAGCAGAGTTTTTAAGGATAACTTGGTGGGTGGGGGGAGGCCAGTGAGCCAGGAGCGCTGATTGGTTGGGGATGAAATGATAGGGAGTTGAAGCTGTCTTCTTGTTCTGAGTCAGTTCCTGGGTAGGGGCCACAAGATCAGATGAATGAGTTTATTGATCTGGGTGGTGTCAACTGATCCATTAAGTGCAGAGTCTGCAAAATATCTCAAGCACTGATGTTAGGAGCAGTTTAGGGAGGGTCAGAATCTTATAGCCCCCAGCTGCATGACTCCTAGACCATAATATCTAATCTTATGGCTAATGTTAGTCCTACAAAGGCAATGAAGTCTCCAGGCAAGAAGGAGGTCTGCTTTGGGAAACGTCTGTTAACATCTTGTTTAAACCATAAACTATAAACTAAGTTTCTCCTAAAGTTAGTTCAGCCCACGCCTAAGAATGAATGATGACAGCTTGGAGGTTAGAAGCAAGATGGAGTCAGTTAAGTTAGATCTCTTTCACTGTCTCAGTCAAAATTTTGCAAAGGCAGTTTCAATCCCTCCTTTTGGAGGGATTTAATCTTAAGGTGTAGGCTATGAAGATGGGAAAAGGCCATTGATCTCTCTGGCTTCTTCCTGCTAACAGGGGACATAGTGGGAATGGGAGTGAACCCCAAGGTGAGAAGAGTGGAACCGCTTTGCAATTGTCTGAGCATACTCATGCAGGCCTGGTTGAGCTTCCAAGGCTTGCATCTTTGCCGGCTTTTTAATCAAGTTCTTTTTTTGGAGGTTGTGGAGTTACAGGAGTTTGTTTTGTGTTCTTTTATGATATAGTCAGTACGGTGGGGCCACAAGAGGAGACAGGAGAGGCTCAGGATAAATAAAAAGTTATTATATTTACAACACCTAGATACAGGAGGATTGGCATAGTACACCATGCCGGGCCACATGGGAAAGACACCAGGGTGATCAGGAGGCAGAAGACAGGCCAAGGGAAAACCATTAGGCCAGAGCCTTTGTTGGGGTTCCCATGGGAAAGACAAAGGTGGGAAGGGTGAACAGTTTAGTATTGGCTAATTTAAACACTTTCAGTGGGCTATGGGCTCTAGGAGTGGTCCTGGTTTTCTGACACCTGGCCTGGGATGATTAAGTCAGAGGAATATTGCCTCTTGGGATATACAAGCCTGACAGGGAGGCATGGCTCTAGAATGGTTAGTTTGTGTGTCAAAGGCATCCTGGAACCATTGCTATCTTGAAGAACTGACTAGCTAGAAAATCTCTCTCCAGCTAGAAAGGTGTTTTTTAAAGATGTCAAAACATCATAATATATGGAAAATTAAAAAATATATACATATATATATACACAATACAGAGTTATTTATATGTTCTAGACATTAACACCAGATAGATATACGATTTGCAAATGTTTTCTCTCATTTTATGGGTTGCTTTTTCACACTGTTGATAGTGTCTTTTATGCACAAAAGTTTTTACTTTTGATGAGGTCTAATTTATCTATTTTTTTCTTTTGTGGCCTGTGCTTTGGTCTCATATCCAAGAAATTATTGGCAAATCCAGTCAAAAAACTTTCTCCTTGTGTTTTCTTCTGGTTTTCTAGTTTTAAGGTTTATATTTAGGTTTTTGATTCATTTTAAGTTAATTTTTGCATATGGTTTTAGGTAAGGGTCCAACCTAATTCCTTTGCATGTGGATGTCCAGTTTTTCCAGTACCATTTGTTGAAAAGACTGTCCTTTCTCCATTGTGTGGTGATATGGCTTGGCTGTGTCCCCCCACCCAAATCTCATCTTGTAGTTCCCATAATCCCCACCTGGTGGGAGGTAATTGAATCATGAGGGTGGTTACCCCCGTGTTGTTCTGCTGATAGTGAGTCAGTTCTCAGGAGATCTGATGGTTTTATAAGGAGCTTCCCCCCCTTCACTCTGCACTTCTCGCTTCTGCTGCCATGTGAAGAAGGACATATTTGCTTCCCCTTCTGACGTGATTGTAAGTTTCCTGAGGCCTCCCCAGTCCTGTGGAATTGTGAGCCAGTTAAACCTCTTTCCTTTATAAATTACCCAGTCTCAAGTATTTCTTCATAGCAGCGTGAGAATGGACTAATACATCTGGTCTTGGAACCCTTGTAGAAAATCATTTAACCATATATGGGAGGCTTTATTTCTGGGATCTCTATTCTATTTCATTGCTCTATATGTCTACCTTTCTGCCAGTGAGATACTTTTTTGGTTATTGTAGTTTTGTAATATGTTTTGAAGTCAGGATGTATGAGGCCTTTTCTTTTTCAAGATTGGCCATTTGGGGATCCTTTAAGATTTTATATCAAGTTGTTTTTATATTTATGAAAAAATGTCATTGGGATTTTGATAGGGATTGCATTGAATCTGAGGATAGCTTTGGTCAGTCTAGACATTTTAACAATATTAAGTCTTCCAATCATAAATATGGACTTCATTTCTATTTATTTGTATCTTCTTTAGTTTCTTTTAGTAATATTTTGTAGTTTTTGGTGTACAAGTCTTTGGCCTCCTTGGTTAAATTTATTTCTAAGTATTTTATTATTTTTGATGCTGTTGTAAATGAGATTACTTTCTTAATTTCCTTTTCTGATTGTTCATTGTTAATATATAGAAATGCAACTATTTGTGTGTTGATTTTGTATCCTGCAACTTTGCTGAATTAGTTTATTAGTTTAGTTTATTAGTTTTAACAGTTTAAATTTTTTAAACAATGTATTCTATTTAACCCTCTATATTCAAAATATTTCAATGTGTAATCAGATAAAAATTATTAGTGATTTTTACTTTTGATTTTAGCAGTTAGAATCTTCTCTGTTTTTTTCTTAGTCAATCTAGATAAAGGTGTGTCAATTTTATTGATTTTTTTTAAGAATCAACTTTTGGTTTTATTGATTTTCTCTATTGTTTTTCTATTCTCTATTTTTACTTATCTCTGCTCTAATCTTTATTATTTCCTTCCTTCTGCTAGCTTTGGGTTTAGTTTGTTCTTTTTTTTTTCTAGTTCCTTAAGGTTTAAAATCAGATCGTTGGTTTTAGATATTTCCTTTTTAACATTAGCATTTATAGCTATAAATTTCACCCTTAGCACTGCTTTTGCTACATTTCATAAGTTTTGGTATATTGTGTTTTCATTTTCTGTTGTATCAAGATATTTTCTCTTTTTTTGTGTCAAGATATTTTAAAATTTCCCTTCTGATTTTCTCTGTAGCTCATTTAGTGTTTACGAGTATGTTAATTTCCACATATTTATGAATTTTCCAATTTTCCTTTTGCTATTGATTTGTTTCACTCCATTGTGATCAGTAATGATACTTGGTATGAGTTAAATCTTTTAAAATTTATTAAGACTTTTTTTTTTGCTTAACATGTGGTTTACCCTGGACAATGTTCCATGTACACTTGAGAAAAATGTATATTCTGCTATTGTTGATGGAGTGTTCTGTATATGTCTGTTAGGTCCAGTTGGTTTGTAGTGTTGCTCATGTCCTTTATTTCCTTATTGATCTGTCAGTTCTATCCATTATTGATATGAGATCTCATATATATATATATATATATATATATATATATATATATATATATGCACACACACACACACCCATAACACATCAGATGGGGTAATGCACCGATGTTGTAACAAAGTTTTAGAGAGACACATCTCATACATGAGTGTGCAAACCCAATCAGCATACTTATGAGCTACAAAATGTATAAACACTCCACCACCAACAGCAGAATATACATTTTAATGATAAGTTTTGATTCTTTTTGGTGTATATTCTATAACTATTTTCTTCATTGTTATCAGGGGTATTACATAAAATATTCTAAATATAAAACAATAAATTTTGAATGGATACCAACTTAATCTTGATTGCATACAAAAACTAATCTTTACAGCTCTGCCCCACATTTTAATGTCATTTATGTTGTGAACTACCCCTTTATATATTGTGTGCCCATCAAAATAGATTTATAATTATTTTTGTGCATTTGTATCTTTAATACTGTGGCAAATATGAAGTTCCTGATTCTTAGGTGGATTCTTAAATTATTGATTTTAAACTACAACTTTTCTTCTAAGTACTATTTTAGCCGTATTTCCCAAATAGTCTTATGTTTGGGTTTCATTTTCATCAAGTTTTAAAGTTTTTTATTTTATTTTGTTTTTTAGAGATGAGGTCTTGACTGTGTTGCCCAGGCTGGAGTGCAGTGGCTATCCACAAGCACAATCATAGTGTACTGCCAGCCTCTAACTCCTGACCTTGAGCAATTCTTCCACATTGGCCTCCCAGGTAACTGGGAATATAGGTACATGCCACTGTGCCCAGCTCTCATTTTCATTAAGTTTAAAATATTTACTTGTTAATATTGCAATTTATTTCTTTACTCATTTATTATTTAGAAATATATTTTAAATTTTTAAATATTTAAATATATAAAATTTTAAATATTTAAAAATATTTCCAGATATTTTATTGTTATTGATTTCTAATTTAATTCCATTGCAGTCAGAGAACATATTCTGCAAAATTTCAGTTCTTTAACATTTATTGGAACTTTTTTTGTGACCTAGCATATATTCTGTCTTGTTGAAATTTCCATATGCCCTGAAAGGGAATGTGTATTCCACAGTTATTCAGTGGAGCAGTCTATAAATGTCAATTATGTTCAGTTGATTGACTGTGTTAAGTGTTTTGTAGCCTCACTGATTTACTGTCTACTTATTCTTTCAGTTATTGAGACAAGAGTGTTGAAATATCCAGCTATAATTATGAATTATTTTATTTGTTTTTAAAATTATATTAGTAAAGTTTGCTTTGTTTGATATTAACATACCCATTCCAGCTTTATTACCTTTTTTTTTTTTTTGACACAGGGTCTCACTCTGTCACCTAGGCTGGAGTACAGTAGTACAAACATAGTTCACTGTGCTTCGACCTCCTGGGCTTAAGTAATTTTCCCACCTCAGCCTCCTGAGTAGCTGGGATGACAGGCACACTGATGTGTGCCTGGCTAATTTTTAAAATTTTTTTTATAGCGATAAGGTCTCGCCCTGTTGCTTAGGCTAGCCTCAGCCTCCTAGGTTTAAGCAATCCTCCCCCGCTTGGCCTCCCAAAGTGTTGGGATTACAGGTGTGAGCCACCACACCTGGCCTCCAG
The DNA here is from genome assembly GCF_028885655.2 of Pongo abelii. NCBI lineage: Eukaryota > Metazoa > Chordata > Mammalia > Primates > Hominidae > Pongo > Pongo abelii. Next base: position 47,873,053 of record NC_072003.2, read on the forward strand.
CTTTAGTATCTTTAATGTTTGCATCATATATCTTTTTTCTATATTTTTATACTTATTTGTGTTTTAAAATTTAAAGTGAGTTTTTTGAATTCAGTATATAGCTGGGTCATGCTTTAAAAAATCTAATTTGGTATCTGCCTTTTAATTAAAATATTTAGATCATTTACATTTAATATAATTGAAAAAGTTGGATTTAAGTCTGCCATCTTGTTTTTTTATTTAAATTTTTTTCAGTTTTCTTTTTATTTCTTAGATCTACCTAATTGTCTGACATTTGTTTTCTATTTCCTTCATCTGCTCTTTACTCTTTACCCATCTCCGTTTTTTTGGCCTTTGATATGGTTTGGATGTTGTCCCCTCTAAATCTCACGTTGAATTTTAATCCCCAATGTTGGAGGTTGGGCCTGGTGAGAGATGTTTCAGTCGTGGGGGTGGACACCTCATGGTTTGGTGCTATCCTTGCAATAGTGAGTGAGTTCTTACAAGATATGGTTGCTTAAAAGTGTGTAGCACCTCCCTCCACTCCAAATCTTTCTTGTTCCTGCTCTGGCCATGTGATATGCCTGCTCCTGCTTCACCTTTCACCATAAGTAAAAGCTTCCTGAGGCCTCACCAGAAACTGAGCAGATGCCCCAGCACCATGCTTCCTGTACAGCCTACAGAACTATGAGCCAATTAAATCTCTTTTCTTTATACATTACCCAGTCTTAGGTGTTTATTTATAGTAATGCAAGAATAGCCAACACAGCCTTCTTTTGGAGTGTTTTTCTATTCCATTTTATCTGCTAATGTCTTATTAACTAAATACCTTTTAAACAGCTTTCTTGTAGTTACTCTAGGGCTTACAATGTATATCAATAGCAGGGCACAGTGGCTCACATCTGTAATCCTAGCACTTTGAGAGGCTGAGGTGGGTGGATCACTTGAGGCCAGGAGTTTGAGACCAGCCTGGCCCAAATGGTGAAACACTGTTTCTACTAAAAATAAAAAAAATTAGCTCGGCATGGTGGCGTGTGCCTCTGGTACCATCTACTTGGGAGGTTGAGGCAGGAGAATCACTTGAACCCATAAGGCAGAGGCTACAGTGAGCTGAGATCGCACCACTGTACTCCAGCCTGTGCAACAGAGTGAGATTCTGTCTCAAAGTAAATAAATAAATATACATCAACATCACAGACTACCTTCAAATATTATATCATTTAATGCACAATGTAAGAGTCTTACAACAATATACTTCAATCTCTCCCTCTCATACTTTGTGCACATACTTTGTCTTATATGTTACAAATCCCCAAATATATTGTTATAATTTTTGCTTCGGTCAATTATCTGTAATAAAACTTACAAGTGAAAAGAAAGTCTTTTATATTTACCCAAATATTTACCATTTCTAGCACTTTTTATTCTTTTTTTAATATGCAAGCTTTTATTTCAATAATTTTCCACTGCTTGAAGCACTTCCTTTAATATATATATTTTTTGACTTTTAAAAATTTTGTTTTAAGTTCCAGGATACATGTGCAGGAGGTGCAGGTTTGTTACACAGGTAAACATGTGCCATGGCGGTTTGCTGCACCTATCAACCCATCACCTAGGTATTAAGCCCCACATGCATTAGCTATTTATCCTGATGCGCTCTCTCCCCCGACTCTCGACAGGCCCTAGTGTGTATTGTTCCCCTCCCTGTGTCCATGTGTTCTCGTTGTTCAGCTGCCACTTATAAGTGAGAACATGTGGTGTGTGGTTTTCTGTTCCTGTGTTAGTTTCCTGAGGAGAATGGCTTCCAGTTCCATCCATGTCCCTGCAAAGGACATGATCGTATTCCTTTTTATGGCTGTATAGTATTCCACGGTGTATATGTACCATATTTTCTTTATCCAGTCTATCATTGATGGATGTTTGGGATGATTTCATGTTTTTGCTATTGTGAATAGTGCTGCAAGGAACATACATGTGCATGCATCTTTATAATAGAATGATTTATATATATATTTTAAATTATACTTTAACTTCTAGGGTACATGTGCACAATATGCAGGTTTGTTACATAGGTATACATGTGCCGTGTTGGTTTGCTGCACCCTTCAACCCGTCATTTACCCTAGGCATTTCTCTGAATGCTATCCCGTCCCCAGCCCCCCACCTGACAGGCCCCGGTCTGTGATGTTCCCCACCCTGTGTCCATGTTTTCTCATTGTTCAATTCCCACCTACGAATGAGAACATGTGGTGTTTGGTTTTCTGTCCTTGTGATAGTTTGCTGAGAATGATGGTTTCCAGCTTCATCCATGTCCCTGCAAAGGACATGAACTCATCCTTTTTTATGGCTGCATAGTATTCCATGGTGTATATGTGCCATATTTTATTTTTATTTATTTTATTATTTTATTTTTTATTTATTAATTTTTTTATTATACTTTAAGTTGTAGGGTACATGTGCACAACGTGCAGGTTTGTTACTAATGTATACAGTTGCCATGTTGGTGTGCTGCACCTGTTAACTTGTCATTTATATTAGGTATATCTCTTAATGCTATCCCTCCCCCTTCCCCCTACCCCACGACAGGCCCCGGTGTGTGATGATCCCCACCCTGTGTCCAAGTGCTCTCATTGTTCAATTCCCACCTATGAGTGAGAACATGTGGTATTTGGTTTTCTGTCCTTGCGATAGTTTGGTGAGAATGATGGTTTCAAGCTTAATCCATGTCCCTACAAAGGACATGAACTCATCCTTTTTTATGGCTGCATAGTATTCCATGGTGTATATGTGCCACATTTTCTTAATCCAGTCTATCATTGTTGGACATTTGGGTTGGTTCCAAGTCTTTGCTACTGTGAATAGTGCTGCAATAAACATATGTGTGCATGTGTTTTTATAGCAGCATGATTTATAATCCTTTGGGTATATACCCAGTAATGGGATGGCTGGGTCAAATGGTATTTCTATTCCTAGATCCTTGAGGAATCGCCACACTGTCTTCCACAATGGTTGAACTAGTTTACACTCCCACTAACAGTGTAAAAGTGTTCCTATTTCTCCACATCCTCTCCAGCATCTGTTGTTTCCTGACTTTTTAATGATCACCATTCTAACTGGTGTGAGGTGGTATCTCATTGTGGTTTTGATTTGCATTTCTCTGATGACCAGTGATGATGAGCATTTTTCTCAGGTGTCTGTTGGCTGCATAAATGTCTTCTTTTGAGAAGTGTCTGTTCATATCCTTTGCCCACTTTTAGATGGGGTTGTTTGTTTTTTTCTTGTAAATGTGTTTAAATTCTTTATAGATTATGGATATTAGCCCTTTGTCAGATGAGTAGATTGCAAAATTTTTCTCCCATTCTGTAAGTTGCCTGTTCACTCTGATGGTAGTTTCTTTTGCTGTGCAGAAGCTCTTTAGTTTAATTAGCTCCCATTTGTCAACTTTGGCTTTTGTTGCCATTGCTTTTGATGTTTTAGTCATGAAGTCTTTGCCCATGCCTGTCCTGAATAGTATTGCCTAGGTTTTCTTCTAGGGATTTTATGGTTTTAGGTCTTACATTTAAGTTTTTAATCCACCTTGAGTTAATTTTTGCATAAGGTGTAAGGAAGGGATCCAGTTTCAGCTTTCTCCATATGGCTAGCCAGTTTTCCCAACACCATTTATTAAATAGGGAATCCTTTCCCCATTTCTTGTTTTTGTCAGGTTTGTCAAAGATCAGATGGTTGTAGATGTGTGGTGTTATTTCTGAGGCCTCTGTTCTGTTCCGTTGGTCTATATATCTGTTTTGGTACCAGTACCATGCTCTTTTGGTTACTGTAGCCTTGTAGTGTAGTTTGAAGTCAGGTAGCATGATGCCTCCAGCTTTTTTCTTTTTGCTTAGGATTCTATTGGCTATGCAGGCTCTTTTTGGTTCCGTATGAACTTTAAAGTAGTTTTTTCCAATTCTGTGAAGAAAGTCATTGGTAGCTTGATGGGGATGTCATTGAATCTATAAATTACCTTGGGCAGTATGGCCATTTTCATGATATTGATTCTTCCTATCCATGAGCATGGAATGTTCTTCCTTTTGTTTGTGTCCTCTTTTATTTTGTTGAGCAGTGGTTTGTAGTTCTCCTTGAAGAGGTTCTTCACATCCCTTATAAGTTGGATTCCTAGGTATTTTATTCTCTTTGTAGCAATTGTGAATGAGAGTTCACTCATTATTTGGCTCTCTGTTTGTCTGTTATTAGTATATAGGAATGCTTGTGACTTTTGCACATTGATTTTGTATCCTGAGGCTTTGCTGAAGTTGATTATCAGCTTAAGGAGATTTTGGGCTGAGATGATAGGGTTTTCTAAATATAAAATCATGTCATCTGCAAACAGCTACAATTTGACACCCTCTTTTCCTAAATGAATACCCTTTATTTCTTTCTCTTGCCTGATTGCCCTGGCCAGAACTTCCAACACTATGTTGAATAGGAGTGGTGACAGAGGGCATCCTTGTCTTGTGCTGGTTTCAAAGGGAATGCTTCTAGTTTTTGCCCATTCTATATGATACTGACTGTGGGTTTGTCATAAACAGCTCTTATTATTTTGAGATATGTTCCATCAGTACCTAGTTTATTGAGAGTTTTTAGCATGAAGGGTTGTTGAATTTTGTCAAAGGCCTTTTCTGCATCTGTTGAGATAATCATGTGGTTTTTGTCTTTGGTTCTGTTTTGTGATGGATTACATTTATTGATTTGAGTGTGTTGAGCCAGCCTTGCATCCCAGGGATGAAGCCCACTTGATCATGGTGGATAAGCTTTTTGTTGTGATGCTGGATTCGGTTTGCCAGTATTTTATTCAGGATTTTTGCATCGATGTTCATCAGGGATATTTGTCTAAAATTCTCTTTTTTTTGTGTGTGTCTCTGCCAGGCTTTGGTATGAGGATGATGCTGGCCTCATAAAATGAGTTAGGGAAGATTCCCTCTTTTTCTATTGATTGGAATAGTTTCTGAAGGAATGGTACCAGCTCCTCTTTGTACCTCTGGTAGAATTTGGCTGTGAATCTGTCTGGTTCTGAACTTTTTTTGGTTGGTAGGCTGTTAATTATTGCCTCAGTTTCAGAACCTGTTATTGGTCTATTCAGAGATTCAGCTTCTTCCTGGTTTAGTCTTGGGAGTGTGTATGTGTCCAGGAATTTATCCATTTCTTCTAGATTTTCTAGTTTATTCATGTAGAGGTGTTTATAGTATTCTCTGATGGTAGTTTGTATTTCTGTGGGATCGGTGGTGATATCCCCTTTATCATTTTTTATTGTGTCTATTTGATTCTTCTGTCTTTTCTTCTTTATTAATTTTGCTAGCAGTCTATCCATTTTGTTATCTTTTCAAAAAACCAGCTCCTGGATTCATTGAGTTTTTGAAGGGTTTTTGTGTCTCTATCTCCTTCAGTTCTGCTCTGATCTTAGTTATTTCTTGCCTTCTGCTAGCTTTTGAATGTGTTTGCTCTTGCTTCTCTAGTTCTTTTAATTCTGATGTTAGGGTGTCAATTTTAGATGTTTCCTGGTTTCTCTTGTGGGCATTTAGTGCTATAAATTTCCCTCTACACACTGCTTTAAATGTGTCCCAGAGATTCTGGTACATTGTGTCTTTGTTCTCATTGGTCTCAAAGAATATCTTTATTTCTGCCTTCATTTCATTATTTAGCCAGTAGTCATTCAGGAGCAGGTTGTTCAGTTTCCATGTAGTTGTGCGGTTTTGAGTGAGTTTCTTAATCTTGAGTTCTAAGTTGATTGCACTGTAGTCTGAGAGACAGTTTGTTGTGATTTCTGTTTTTTTACATTTGCTGAGGAGTGCTTTACTTCCATTTATGTGGTCAATTTTAGAATAAGTGTGATGTGGTGCTGAGAAGAATGTATATTCTGTTGATTTGGGGTGGAGAGTTCTGTAGATGTCTATTAGGTCCACTTGGTGCAGAGCTGAATTCAAGTCCTGGATATCCTTGTTAACCTTCTGTGTCGTTGATCTAACATTGATAGTGGGGTGTTAAAGTCTCCCATTATTATTGTGTGGGAGTCTAAGTCTCTTTGTAGGTCTCTAAGGACTTGTTTTGTGAATCTGGGTGCTCCTGTATTGGGTGCATATATATTTAGGATAGTTTGCTCTTCTTGTTGAATTGATCCCTTTACCATTATGTAATGGCCTTCTTTGTCTCTTTTGATCTTTGTTGGTTTAAAATCTGTTTTATCAGAGACTAGGATTGCATCCCCTGCTTTTTTTTCTTTCCATTTGCTTGGTAGATCTTCTTCCATCCTCCCTTTATTTTGAGCCTATATGTGTCTTTGCACATATAGGTCTCCTGGGTCTCCTGAATGCAGCACACTGATGGGTCTTGGCTCTTTATCCGTTTGCCAGTCTGTGTCTTTTTTTTTTTTTTCTGAGATGGAGTCTTGCTCTATTGCCCAGGGTGGAGTGCAGTGGGGCGATCTTGGCTCCCTGCAAGCTCCACCTCCTGGGTTCATGTCATTCTCCTGCCTCAGCCTCTCGAGTAGCTGGGACTACAGGTGGCTGCCATGACGGTTGGCTAATTTTTTGTATTTTTAGTAGAGACGGGGTTTCACCATGTTAACCAGAATGTTCTTGATCTCCTGACCTCGTGATCTGCCTGCCTCAGCCTCCCAAAGTGCTGGGATTACAGGCATGAGCCACTGTGCCCAGCCTGGTCTGTGTCTTTTAATTGGGGCATCTATCCCATTTACTTTTAAGGTTAATATTATTATGTGTGAACTTGATCCTGTCATTATGATGTTAGCTGGTTATTTTGCCCATTAATTGATGCAATTTCTTCATAGCAGTGATGGCCTTTACAATTTGGCATGTTTTTGCAGTGGCTGGTACCGGTTTTTCCTTTCTATGCTTAGTGCTTCCTTCAGGAGCTCTTGGAAGGCAGGCCTGGTGGTTACAAAATCTCTCGGCATTTGCTTGTCTGTAAAGGATTTTATTTCTCCTTCACTTATGAAGCTTAGATTGGCTGGATATGAAATTCTAGGTTGAAAATTCTTTTCTTTAAGAATGTTGAATATTGGCCCCCACTCTTTTCTGGCTAGTAGGGTTTCTGCTGAGAGATCAGCTGTTAGTCTGATGGGCTTCCCTTTGTGGGTAACCTGACCTTTCTCTCTGGCTGCCCTTAACATTTTTTCCTTCATTTCAACCTTGGTGAATCTGACAATTATGTGTCTTGGGGTTGCTCTTCTCGAGGAGTATCTTCGTGGTGTTCTCTGTATTTCCTAAATTTGAATGTTGGCCAGCCTTGCTAGGTTGGGTAAGTTCTCCTGGATAATATCCTGAAGAATGTTTTCTAACTTGGTTCCATTCTCCCCATTGCTTTTGGGTACACAGTCAAATGTAGATTTGTTCTTTTCACATAGTCTTGGAGGCTTTGTTCATTTCTTTTTATTGTTTTTTCTCTAATCTTTTCTTCTTGCTTTATTTCATTAATTTGATCTTCAATCAGTGGTATCCTTTTTTCCTCTTGATTGAATTGGCTATTGAAGCTTGTGCATATGTCACGAAGTTCTCGTGCTATGGTTTTTAGCTCCATCAGATCATTTAAGGTCTTCTCTACACTGTTTATTCTAGTTAGTCATTCATCAAACCTTTTTTCAAGGTTTCTAGCTTCCTTGTGATGGGCTAGAACGTGTTCCTTTAGCTCGGAGAAGTTTGTTATTAGCGACCCTCTGAAGCCTACTTCTGTCAACTCGTCAAGTCATTCTCTGTCCAGTTTGTTCCATTGCTGGCGAGGAGCTGCGATGCTTGGGAGGAGAAAAGGCCCTCTGGTTTTTGGAATTTTCATCTTTTCTGCTCTGTTTCCTCCCCATCTTTTTGGTTTTATCTACCTTTGGTCTTTGATGTTGGTGACCTACAGATGGGGTTTTGGTGTGCATGTCCTTTTTGTTGATGTTAGTTTTCTTTCTAACAGTCAGGCCTCTCAGCTGCAGGTCTGTTGGAGTTTGCTGGAGTTCCACTCCAGACCCTGTTTGCCTGGGTATCACCAGTGGAGGCTGCAGAACAGCAAATATTGCTGCCAGATCCTTCCTCTGGAAGCTTCGTCCTAGAAGGGCGCCCACTGGTATGAGATGTCTCTTGGCCCCTACTGTGAGGTATCTCCCAGCCAGGCTACATGGGGCTCATGGACCCACTTGAGGAGGCAGTCTGTCCATTCTCAGAGCTTGAATGCTGTGCTGGGAGAACCACTGTTCTCTTCAGAGCTGTCAGACAGGGACGTTTAAGTCTGCAGAAGCTGTCTGCTGCCTTTTGTTCAGCTATGCCCTGCCCACAGAGGTGGAGTCTGTAGAGGCAGTAGGCCTTGCTGAGCTGCAGTGGGTTCCACCCAGTTCAAGCTTTCCTGGCCACTTTGTTTACCTACTCAAGCCTCAGCAATGGTGGATGCCCCTCCCCCTGCCAGGCTGCAGCCTAGCAGGTGGATCTCAGACTGCTGCGCTAGCAGTGAATAAGGCTCTGTGGATGTGGGACCTGCTGAGCCAGGCATAGGAGGGAATCTCCTGGTCTGCTGGTTGCTAAGACCATGGGGAAAGCACAGTATGTGGGTGGGAGTGTACTGTTTTCCCAGACGCAGTATGTCATGGCTTCCCTTGGCTAGGAAAGGGAAATCCCCCGACCCCTTGCACGTCCCGGATGAGGCATCACCTTGCCCTCCTTTGGCTCACTCTTCATGGGCAGCACCCACTGTCCAACCAGTCCCAGTGAGATGAACCAGGTACCTCAGTTGGAAATGCAGAAATCACCTGTCTTCTGCATAGACCTTGCTGGGAGCTGCAGACCAGAGCTCTTTCTATTCAGCCATCTTGGAAGCAACCCCTTTAATATTTTTTGTAGTGTAGATATGCTAGTGATGAATTATATTAGCATTTGCTTTTCTGAAAATATTTTTATTTGCCTTCTTTTTTTTTTCTTTAGATGGAATCTTGCTCTGTCACCTAGGCTGGAATGCAGTGGCATGATCTTGGTTCAGTACAACCTCTGCCTCCCAAGTTCAAGCAATTCTCCTGCCTCAGCCTCCTGAGTAGCCAGGATTACAGATGCCTGCCACCACACTCAGCTAATTTTTGTATATTTTAGTAGAGACGGGGGTTTCACCATGTTGGCCAGGCTGGTCTCGAATGCCTGACCTCAAGTGATCTGTCTGCCTTGGCCTCCAAAGTGCTGGGATTACAGGTGTGAGCCACCATGCTGGGCCTGCCTTCATTTTTGAGATATATTTTTATTGTATATAGAATCCTAAGTTGACAGTTATTTTTTTCTCTAGTATTTTAAAGATGTTATCTCTTTTCTGAATTTCTGATGAGAGGTCTGAAATCATTTTCATCTTTGTTCCTCTGTACACAATGAGTCATTTTTTTCCTCTGGCTTTCAGGAATTTGATTAAGATGTGCCTTGATGTGCTTTGCTTTATTTATTTTGTTTGAGGTTTGTTGAACTTCTTGGATCTGTCTTTCTGATTTTCATCAAATTTGTAAAAAAAAAAGTTGGCATTATTTCTTTCAAAGTTTTCTTATGCTTCTTTATATACCTCTTTCTCTGGGACTCCAATTATATGTATATTAAACTGTTTGATTTTGTTCCATAGGATATTAAGACTGTTCATTTTTATAGTTTTTAATTTTGTTTTGTGCCTTATTTTGGCTGGTTGCTACTGTTACTTCTTCAATTACATATTTTCTTCTACAGTATCTAATATCCAGTTATTCCTATCCAGTGAAAGTTTCTCTTGAGCTGTTGTGTTTTTCATTTCTGATATTTTTATTTAAAACAATAACTTCCACTTTTCCTTTTGCTTGTGCTTTTCTTTTAACTAGTTAAGCATTTTGAACACATTTATAAAAGCTCTTTTAATGCCTTTGTTAATTACATAAGTTTTGTCATTTCTAGGTCTGTTTCCATTGATTAATTTTTTTCTTAATTTTTAGTTTTACATTGAAAAATATTATTTATTTATTTTTGAGATAGCGTCCTGCTCTTTCACCCAGGCTGGAGTGCAGTGGCATTATCTTGGCTTACTGCAGCCTCAGCCTCCTGGGCTATCCATTCTATGCTAGCTAGACAATCTTGGTACCTCCTTTCACAGCCATAGCAATCATTCCAAGAGGAGATAGTGTCAATCATAGTCTTCAATAGCACTAATATACAGACATAGACAGAGATGCATGTTCTCTGGCTTGGCATGTTAAGCTGGGAGAATGTGATCTGGGTCAATTAAAGATCATTTCCCTCTGCCTTATGGAGAAAGACTGACTGCTGTGGGAGAGAATGAAATCAGCTATTGAGTGAAGAAGGGCAAATGGGTAGAGATAGAAGAATAAAATAGAAAAATAAAAATATTGGGAAATCCCTAGATCCATCTGTGCACAAAGCTAGCAAATCCCACCTTTCCCTGTTCTTTGAACCAATTGATTTCCATTTTGCTTAGTTTAGTTTGAGCTGAGATTTTCTTACTTATATTTGAAAGAATTTGGGTTAAGACAGCCCCCTCCACTTTTGTAATAAAGTGTAGCTCCAGGGAAGCTACTCACTGACCCCAGCAGCCTTCCCTGCTTTTGGTAATTTATGCTGACATTCCTACCAGGCACACCATGCTACGCTTATCAAAATGCAATTCAGAACATGTCTTGGTACCATGGAAAGAACTAAAGCTCAGAGTCAGAAATATCTGGATTAAAGATTTTTTGCTGCCTGTTAGCTGTATGAACTGAAAGGTTACTGCACATACTCTATTTCCTTCCCAATAAAGACGGGAGGAAGAGGGGAGGAAGTAGGTAAGCGCATAGTACCAGTGAGAATTAGGTTTAATCACATAGAATTGGAAACCTAAGAATTCTTTGATAACATAGAAGTTTGTTTCTTTGTCATGTAAATTAATTGGAGGTAACTGATCCAGGCTTCACAAAGCCATCAGGCAGCCATTCCTTCTAACTTTTTTCTTCACCATCCTAACATATGACTTCATTCTCAAAGTTCTTCCCTGCAGAATCAATGTGTTTCACCCACCCAGGTCCACAGAGAAATGGTTAGGAAAGTGGACAGGTATTTTTCTGTGTTGGAAATTTTCTTCTCAGAAGGGAGTTTTCCTGTGCTCCTATGGTTCACGCCAGTTAGCAGAATCTGCCTAAGCAGGAAGTTGGATGCTTTCTGAATTTCCAATAAGTGGGAGGAGATTCAATAAAAGACTATGTGATAGTAGCAACCATGATGAGTTGTAAGTATTTTTATCAGCTGGGAAAGATAGTGCTTTGCTTAAAATGATTAAGCTTGGATGCATCTGTGGGGATGGCAAAGAAAGGATGAATATAGGGAAGCTAAATGATTTGGGGACTGTAGGAATACGGGCAAAAGAAAAACCTAATTTCACACAGATGCCTGGCATCTCAAAGGTCCCCTTCTCCCCACCTGCCATGATTCTCCCCATTCCTCTAGCATCCTTTTTTGGCCTCTTCTTTCCCATAACTTCATCCTTCCTAGCCTCTTGTTTTTCACTCCTCTAGTCCCACCTCCCCTAATCTATCTTCGTAACAGAGCAAGAGATGTCTTCCCAAAACACAATTTTGTTACCTGCTTTTCTATTTTGGTGACTTGGAGGGTTTGTTTTGCATCATGGTGCTAGGTTTTCGTCACTAGGACCGGTTTCGTCAGGATCCATAGCCCCTAGGATCCTGGAATAATGTAATTTAAGAGGTTAGGACAAAGACTACTTGACAGTTAGCCTCTTAGGAGATTTTTATTGATACTGAACAAGTATCATGTCTTTGGAGTTAAGTCTGAACCACAGAGTCAGGGTGGTCTAAGCTGTGCTGCACTAACAACTCTGAAATCTCAGTGGGTTGATTCAACATAAGTGTATTTTTTGCCTATGTTAAGTAGGCAATGTGTGCGAGCAAGGGGCTCTTCTCCACACAGACACTCAGGGACCAGAGTCTCCACCATCTTAGAGAGGCACTTCCTTGAACATGTGGTCCTCTCAGTGCCTGCAGCAGAAAAGAGCACTGGAGAGTGCCTGTCCTTGGAATTAGTTCTTCTTCCCTAATTAGAGTGTAAGTCTCTTGAGGGCAGGGACTGTGTCTTATATTCATCTATTTATTTATTCTCTCAGAAATCTGGGCAGAAGATGGTATTAAGGTATAGTTTGGCCAAGAACCTGGGAAAACCAAAATTCTACCCATTGTTTCTGACCAAGACCCTGGGAGAAAGGAACTAGGACAAATGGGAAACTAGCACTTGCTTCCAAATGCAGAGGAATCTGGTGCTGGACCCCATGGCATTGACTAACCCTTACACTTACTCTTCCATGATGTAGTTGAGTGTGGCCAGGCCTGGTGGCGCGTGCCTGTACTCCCAGCACTTTGGGAGGCCTAGGCGGGTGGATCACTTGAGGCCAGGTGTTTGAGACCAGCCTGGCCAGCATGGTGAAACCCCGTCTCTACTAAAAATACAAAAATTAGCTGGGTATGGGCCAGGCTCGGTGGCTCATGTCTTTAATCCCAGCACTTTGGGAAACTGAAGTGGTTGGATCACCTGAGCTCAGGAGTTTGAGACCAGCCTGGGCAGCACGGTGAAACCCCAGCTCTAGAAAAAAGTAAAAACCAAAAATTACCCTGGCGTGCTAGTGCACGCCTGTAGTCCCAGCTATTTGGGAGGTGGAGGTGGGAGGATTGCTTGAACTCGGGAGGTGGAGGTTGCAGTGAGCTGAGATCATGCCACTGCACTCCAGCCTGAGTGACAGAGCAAAACCCTGTCTCAAAAAAAAAAAAAAAAAAAAAAAAAAGAAAGAAAATGTAGTTGAGTGCCGTTTCTGCTCTGCCTATGTTGTCAAGACCTGAAGAGGAAAGATTGATCCATTCCACCCCTTCCAGAGCCAGAAGGCTGTAATCAGAGAGTGGAATTGTGAGAATAGAAGCACCAATTTCCAGCACCTGGTACCAGGCTGGCTTAGTGCTGTGCTAGGGCTGGTGCCATGTGGGAGAAGAAGTAGGAGGTAAGATAGGCGGCTGAGTGTTCTCCATCAGGGACTCACTCTGTCTCCTTTCTCTCTTATATGCACAGACCTCCTAACACGGTGCCTTCACCCTTCAGCCCAATAAGTGTTCACAAAACTGACCAGACCATGGAAATTCCTTCTCCTTGGGCAACTGAAGAAAAGGATAAAGAGAAAGAAAGAAGGCTTGAATGTTTTCCTTTCAAGGCAATATATTACTTACTTAATATTAGAATTAACTAATTAATAAACCTCTTAGCTTCTCCTATGGGCAAACATTCTTCGAAGTTACCATATCAGGACTGGAGGCAAATAATAAATATCTAATGGTATAACAGGCCACAGTTTTTACTATCCTAGTGAAATCTGCATACTTTCAAAATTAAATCTGCTTGATTCCACCCACTAGAGTTTGCAGGTAACAACAATGACATAATGATGATGTCGACAGCAGTGGGTCTTGCTGATTCAGTGCTTACTATTACCTGTCACAATACTAACTGCAATGTACTGCTCATTTCTCACAACAAACCAGAGGATGGGATGTTATTCCTCTCCATTTTGTAGATAAGCTGACTGGGGTTCAGAGAGGTAAAGCGGCTTACCTAAAGACACACAGCAAGTGACAGGCAAGGCCAGTTCTGCCTGGACTCACAGTCCCAGTTTCTTCTTTTGCCTCCTTGATGAAAGCATCACTTTGAGGAAAGGCAAGGTTTTCCTAAGTTTACCTAGAAGAGGTTTGCATTTGAAACTTCTATAATAATAATTTTAATGATATTCATAAAAACAATCATCCTAGTACTTAATAATACACATACTTACCATGTATCAGATGCTGTTCTAAGTACTTTACATATTTCCATTCATTGAATCCTCATAACAGCACTGTGAGACAGGTACTATTATTATTTCCATTCTTCAGATGAAGCCACTGAGGCACAAGGTTAAGTAACTTGAAGTTTTATACCTAATAAATTAAGTCTGGTTTGAATTGTCCAAACTGTCTGACAGTTAGACATACTGACAATTATAACTATTCTGTGTATAAATAAATAAAACTATACAGTCATGCCTCATTTTATTATGCCTCAAGATACTGCATTTTTTTTTTTACAGATTAAAGGTTTGCGGCAGCCCTGGGTTGAGCAAATCTATCAGTGCCATTTTCCCAACAGCATGTACTTGCTTTGTCTTTGTGTTACATTTGGGTAATTCTCATAATAATTCAAATGTTTCCATTATTATTATATCTGTTATGGTGATCTGTGATCAGTGATCCTTGATGTTACTATTGTAATGGTTTTAGGGCTCCATAAACTGCACCCAGATGAGAGGAAGAACTTTGATAAGTGAGTGTGTTCCGACTGCTCCACCAATCAGCCATTCCCCTGTCTCTCTTCTCCTTGGGCCTCTCTATTCCCTGAGACACAACAATATTGAAATTAGGCCAGTTAATAACACTACAATAGCCTCTAAGGTTCCAGTGAAAGGAGTAATCCCGCATCTCTCACTTTCAATTAAAAGCTAGAGATGATTGAGCTTAGTGAGGAAGGCATGTTGAAAGCTGAGATGGGCCAAAAGCTAGGTCTCTTGTGCCAAACTGTTAACCAAGTTGTGAATGAAGAAGAGACGTTCTTGAAGGAAATTAAAAGTGCTGCTCCAGTGAATGCATGAAAAATAAGAAAGTGAAACAGCCTTATTGCTGATATGAAGACAGTTTTAGTAATCTGGATAGAAGATAAAACCAGCCACGACATTCCCTTAAGCCAAAGCCAAATCCAGTGTAAGGCCCTAACTCTCCTCAATTCTGTAAAGGTTGAGAGAGGTGAGGAAGCTGCAGAATAAAAGTTGGAAGCTAGCAGAGCCTGGTTCATAAGGTTTAAAAAAGATGCCATCTCTATAATATAAAAGTGCAAGGTGAAGCAGCAAGTGCTGGTGGAGAAGCTGCTGCAAGTTATCTAGAAGATCTAGCTAAGATCAACGATGAAAGTGGCTACACTAAACAACACATTTTCTATATAGATGAAATGGCCTTCAGAAAAAGGAAAAAGATCAGATGGAAGAAGGTGCCATCTTTCATAGCTAGAAAGGAGAAGTCAATGCCTGGCTTCAAAGCTTCAAAGGACAGGCTGAATCTCTTATTCAGGGCAAGCGCAGTTGATGACTTTAAGTTGAAGCCAGTGCTCATTTACCATTCCCCAAATCCTAGGGCCCTTAAGAAACATTTTAAATCACTTCTGCTTATGCTCTATAAATGGAACAACATAGCCTGGATGGCAGCACATCTCTTTATAGCATGGTTTACTGAATATTTTAAACTCATTTTTGAGACCTACTGCTTAGAAAAAAGTCTTTTCAAATTTTATTGCTCACTACAAATAATAACAATAAATAAAAAATAAAAAGGCTGGGTGCAATGGCTCATACCTGTAATCCCAAGTATGATTTGGGAAGCCAAGGTGGAAGGATCACTTGAGTCCAGGAATTCAAGACCAGCATGGGCAACATAGGGAGACCCTGTTTCTACAAAATAATAATAAAAAAATTTACTGCTTATTGACCAATGCACCTGGTCACCCAGGAGCTCTGATGGAGGTGCACAAGGAGATTAATGTAGTTTTCATGCCTGACAACACAATTCTGCAACTGACAAATCAAGGGGTAATTTTGACTTTAAAGGCTATAGCTGCCATAGACAGTGATTCCTCTGTTGGATCTGGGCAAAATGAATTGAAAGTCTTCTGGAAAAGATTCACCATTCTAGATGTCTTTAAGAACACTTGTGATTCACAACATTAACAGGAGTTTGGAGGAAGCTGATTTCAACCCACATGGATGACTTTGAAGGGCTTAAGATTTCAGTGAAAGAAGTCACTCCAGATGTGCTGTAAATAGCAAGATAATTAGAATTAGAATTGAAGCCTGAAGATGTAATTGAACTGTTGCAATCTCATAAAACTTGAATGGGTACGAAGTTGCTTCTTATGGATGAACAAAGAAACTGGTTTCTTGAAATGGAAACTACTCCTTGTAATAATGCTGTGAAAATTGTTGAAATGACAACAGTGTTTAGAATATTACATACATTTAGTTGATAAAGCCATGACAGGATTTGACAGGATTGGATACGATTTTTTTTTTTTTTTTGAGACAGTGTTTGCTCTGTCACCAGGCTGAAGTGTAGTGGCACGATCTTGGCTCACTGCAACCTCTGCCTCCCAGGTTCAAGCGATTCTCCTGCCTCAGCCTCCCGAGTAGCTAAGACTACAGGTGGGTGCCACCACACCCAGCTAATTTTTGTATTTTTAGTAGAGACAGGGTTTCACCATGTTGGCTAGGATGGTCTCGATCTCTTGACCTTGTGATCTGCCTGCCTCGGCCTCCCAAAGTGCTAGGATTACAGGCGTGAGCCACTGCACCTGGCCAGTTGAATACAATATTTAAAGAAGTTCTACTGTGGGTAAAACGCTACCAAACAACAGCACATGGTACAGAGAAATATTTCATGAAAGGAAGAGTCAATCAATGAGGCAAACTTCACTGTTGTCTTATTTTAAGGAACTGCTGCAGCCACCCCAACCTTGAGCAACCATCACTCTGATCAATCAGCAGCCATCAATATTGAGACAAGACTCTCCACCAGCAAAAAGATTATGACTTGGCCGGGTGCGGTGGCTCACGCCCGTAATCCCAGCACTTTGGGAGGCTGAGGCAGACAGATCACCTGAGGTCAGGAGTTCGAGACCAGCCTGACCAACATTGTGAAACCTGTCTCTACTAAAAATACAAAAAATTAGCCGGGTATGGTGGTAGGCACCTATAATCTCAGCTATTTGTAAGGCTGAAACAGGAGAATTGCTTGAACCTGGGAGGTGGAGGTTGCAGTGAGCCGAGATCACATCATTGCACTCCAGCCTGGGCAACAAGAGCAAAACTCCGTCTAAAAAAAAAAAAAAGTATGACTCACTGAAGGCCCACATGATCATTCGCAATTTTTAGCCATAACATATTTTTAAAATTAAAGTATATACATTGATTTTTTAGACATAATGGCATTGTACTCTTATTAGACTACAGCATAGGGTAAACATAACTCCTCTATGCACTGGGAAACAAAAAAATTTGTGACTCACTTTATTGCGACATTTGCTTCAGTGCGCCAGTCTGGAACCGAGTCTGCAATCTCCCGGGGTATGCCTGTATATAGTAATAATAATCACATACATGCCCTGAGATGGTTGCAGGATAATGGGGAAGATTTCATGGTGGGCTTCCAGAATTCATTTTATGTTTGTGGTTTGCTTCACATGGCTACACTTATGAATGGAATCTCCATGAGACAAGGGTCTTTGGTTCACTCCCTGCTGTGTCTGAACTCTTAGAATGGTGCTCAGCGCACAAAGGGTGACTTGGTGGCTGAGAGCATCTTCCCTAGTTCATTTGTGTGTGTATATATATATATGATAGTAGTTATATGGTGACACGGGAAAGAACATTGGGCAAGGAAGTAGAACTGGATTTGAGCTCCGCCCTGATTTACCTTACTATTTGGGTGAACTTGCCCAGTTACTTTAATCCTTATGAGCCCCAATTACCTCATCTGTGGAATGGAGCAGTTACTGTGCTCCCTCTCCGGGGTCTTATGAGAATTTGATGCCAATGGGCTGTGAGAGAGCTATGTAAACTCTGAAGCGCATTATTTGATTAAAAGCTCTGGCTCATTTGGCTGCCTTAGTTGTAAGAAATAGAAGCTTCCAAAGAAACAGCAATGAGGTCTTACTATCAGGATGCACATAGCAAAAAAGGAAGCTAAGACTCTGACTTGTCCTGAGAGCCTTCAAAGAGTCTAAGTGAGGCACAGTTCAGGGACGGGAAGGTTCTGAGGCTTTTCTACTGACAGGATCATTTTGGGCCCTCAGTTGGAGTTTGCAGACATACTATTTTAAGGTAATATAACATCTCCTAATATTTGCCTTTACCTTTCCTACTTTTATGGACATCCTTCCTGCCTCTGTTTCCTGCTCCCCTGTGTATTTTTCTCCTCCTCAGGGCTCCTGCTTCTGCATAACTTCAGCTTACTTATAGCCCTTAGGACTTAGGATCTGTCCAGCATATATTCTAGATCAAATTCCTAAGAGATAATCTGACAGGCTCCATTGATTCTATTTTCTCTTTTTTAGCTGAGCTTTTTCCACCAGGATGCCTCATGGGTCAGTGTCCACCCCAGTTCAATCACCTGTGGCTAGGGGATAGGTCTGTGGCTTCACTGTACACTGTCTTGGATCACTCACTCTTGGGAAACCAGCCACCATGTTATGAGGGCACTCAAGTTCTCTGTGGAGAGATCCATGTGATGAGGAAATGAGGTCTCCTGCCAAAAGCCAGAACCAACTTCCCAGTCATGAGTGACATCTTAAAAGTAGATCCTGCAACCCACAGTGAAGCTTTCAGTTGGTTTATCCCCAGCTGACACCCTGACTGCGACCTCATGAGAAACCCTGATCCAGAATTTCCCAGCTAAGCTGTGCCTGAATTCCAGACTCACAGAAACTGTGAGAGATAATAAAAATTGATTTAGGCCACTAAGTTTTACAGAAATTAGTTGTGTGGCAATAGATAACTAATACTGGGTGGGTGTTGAGAAAAATAGACATACCTTGCATGGTCCCAGGTGAAATGTTACAAGATCCTCAAGCAAAGGAAGATTAGTTTCCTAGACACAGAAGGAGGTGCTCCTCCTTTCTATGAAAAAGAGGCTCAGAAAGACAGGGGCTTAGGGTTTTTAGCATCATCTGAGTCCACCCACATATCCTTATTTTATATCCAGGGTCCCACTCTTTCGTAATCAATGCCTTAACATATGAGACGTGGTGGTCTGACAATTCAACTTAAGTTGTGATTCAGTAACTCATAATTAGGTTTTGCATTCGGTTTTTGCTGAGATGGTATCTGCAGTTATAAGAAATAATAATTAAAGCTCTCTGGTTCGCTGACCAGGACTTAAGGTGAGCATTAAAGCCTTGAATTTGTCCATTTTCTTAATCTCTTCGGTGCAGGTAGATATAGCTGTCCCACTATATGGTCCTTGAAGTCGTTGTCATACCTTTAACAGTCAAGCGTAGCAGCCATTTGGTCCCCAAGGCAATTGCTTCAGTAGGGAATCTATCATGATCAATTGTGGGTGATAATTTGATTAATTATGATGCCACTGCCTACTATGGGTTGCTACTACTAACAACCCATTTCTCAAACACTCCACAACTGCATTTAAGGCCAAGATCATGACAAAAGCAATCCCAGAATGCTCTCTGAAGACCATTTTCTGGGATCACTCCTGATATTAAATATTGGATCAGTCAGAGTCAAGTCAGGGAAAAAAGGTTGTATTAGTTTTCTCTAAATTAAATTATCTCTTTCAAAGGGACCTAAAGGCAAAAAGGAAACACAAAGGTATCAAAATACAGTACCTGCAGAAAGATACAGTACCCTTAGTGCTTGCTATGGTTTAAATGTATGTGTCCTTCCAAAATTCATATGTTGGAACTTAACCCCCAAATTGATGATACTGAGGTGGGGCCCTTAGGGGATGATTAGGTCATGAGGGTTCCACCCTTAGAGATGGGATTAGTGCCCTTATAAAAGGGCTTCAGGGAGAGAGTTCTCTGTCCCTTCTGCCATGTGAAGGCACAGTGTTTGTTCCCTCCAGAAGACACAGCAACAAGATGCCATCTTGGAAGCAGAGAGTGAGCCCTCACCAGACGCCAAATCAGCCAGCACCTTGATCTTGGACTTCTCAGCCTCCAGAGCTGTGACAAATAAATTTGTATTATTTCTAAATTACCCAGTCTAAGATATTTTGTTATAGCAGCCTGATTAGACTAAGACAGGGCTTGAGAAACAAAGTTACAGAGATGGGGTTTTTGGAACCTAGATTCTTGGAGGATGGGCCCTATGGAAGTGGGACTGAGAACTCAGAAGGGTATGCTGCCAGCTGGTGCTGTTACATGTTGCTGCTGCAGTGGAGGGCCATCACCAGAGTGATGCCAATAGGACAGGGCAAAACAGGAAAGAGCAAGTTATTTTTCCCTCCTCCAGCTTTCCAGTCTCCCTCAAGTGTCCTCCACATCAGCGGCTCCTAACAGGAAGCTATCTGGCAAAGAAGGAATTTATTTGCAGAGTCTCAGCCCCACATCACAGAAGGAAGTATAGATGAGTAGGCATGTTGCTGAGAAGCAATTGTTTAATAAGCTTACCTGCTGGAGGCATGGCATCTGAAATCCCTAATCAGGATGCTGATGTACTAGGGTAACCGTACCATAAGAGAATTTTACTTAAGACTGGGGTTTCCAAACACCGCATGTTCTCACTCATAAGTGGAAGGGGAACACTGAAAACACATGAAAACAGGGAGGGGAACATCACACACCCGGGCCTGTCGGGGGTGGGGGGCCAGGGGAGGGATAGCATTAGGAGAAATACCTAATGTAGATGATGGGCTGCTGGGTGCAGCAAGCCACCATGGCACATGTATACCTATGTAACAAATCTGCACATTCTGCACAGGTACCCCAGAACTTAAAGTATATAAAAAAAGACTGGGGTTTCCCTAAAACACTGCTTGGAACCCGAGGACAAGACTATAGGAGAGACTCCAGGCTATTGTGTTTTCTTAATCCGCCCACTGATGGCTTTCTCCACCTTCCTCCTGCTCCCAGTGCTGGCTCTGCAGACCGTGTAAGCTTAGCTAAGAGGAAGCTAACTCTGCACACACTTAGATCAATGCATACCCCAATTAGAGCCCTAAAGAGTATATGGCATGGGACCATCTTTGTACTGTTAAGTAGCCTTAGCAGGCTTTCTTTCTTTTTTTAGCACTTAAACTTCCTTATCTCATTAGCACAGTCTTCTGGAGGGAGAAGAACTAATTAGAGAACCTGGGTGACTTTGCCTCATACCTCCAACCTTTCCCAAACATCTGCCTTGCCTGCTAGAGAGAGCCAGAGCCTGCTGCTAGCCAGCTTTCTCTTTTGAGAAACCATCAAAAACATTTGCAAATAAATGTGATTGCCTTAAAATGCAGGAAAGAAGCACATTTTCCAATTACAAGCCTGGGTGATTGCTCTGGCTTGTTTAATTAATGGAGAGTGCATCTGTTTTCGGAGGCCCTTTTGAATGTGTTTTCTGGAGTTCCTTAATTAGTTACAAAAAGCTGCAGGTGTACTGGCAGGGGAGAACAGTAAAGCTGGGATGTATTCCAGAAGAGAGAATCTTTTTTAATGTAAATATTTAGTCATATGATGATGAGGTTCATTTTAAAGTTCTCTTTCCTACTTGGTCTGTGTGAAATGGTGTTGGAAGATATATTCGGGCTTCATTTGGACTGTTGACAAAATAAATTGAAACGGAAGAGACTAATTTTCATTATGACAGACACTTACATGCAGTTAGACCATTACCAGAATGACAAGTTATTCTTGTGTTGTCAGTGTGAGACTACTGCCTGGCTTTTTGGGCAAAAATGCTTGCAAAGATGACGAGTGGTTGCCTACTAATTCTGAGAACTGTTACACAATGGAACCCAGGGGGCAGTGAGGGAGGTTTTGTCCTCCTGGTAAGTAAAGATTATCTTGGATGTGTTGGAAAGGTTTACCCTTCTGTAACAATTTGTGAAAAACTGAGATGTTGCCTCTTATGGCAGTAATTACCACCTCTGGATCTGAGATATGATATTACCAATTGAAAGGTGCTCAAGGCTGAGTTTAGTCTGTGATGATAGAATGTGTGGGTGTTAGAGGATTAGGACTGTGCACTCTGATTAACTATAGAGGGCTGGGCAAACTGTGGCCCATGGGCTAAATTTGGCCCACAATCTGTTTTTTTAAATAAAGTTTTATTGGAACACTTTTACTCCTATTTGTTTACCTACTGCCACCATGGCAGAGTTGAGTAATTGCAGCTGCCTAAAATATTTATCGTCTGTCTCCCTATAGAAAAAGTTTGCTGACCTCTGGATTGTAAGTACACTGTGGTCTATGGAACAAAGCCTGAGGAGAGGGGCTGTGGCTTCTATTGCTTTATTTCTAGATCTATAAGTCAGAGCTAAAATTTCCTACTCTTTATGTCTTAAAGTACTGTGTGTGACATATTGGTTGAACATTTTTTCAAATGAATTTTTTTTTTTCACTAAGAAACATACCGTATAATTGAGAAAGTGGAAAATATGTCTTCATTTTTGCTTTGATGCTCTCTATGCTATGAACAAAGATTAAGTGATTCACTGAAACAAAACAACTTGAATTAGGCACTTCTGTTTTCCATCATGGCTCCACTTCTGCATCATCTGTAGCATTTACAAGATGAAAACTCAGTTTCACTCTAGGAGAGATGAACACGTAAGTCTCTCCTGGTGGTGGTTCACTGCTGTCTCTCACCCATGTATGTCCCAGGTCCAACTTCAGAAGCCTCAGTGCTTCACTCCAGTAACCACAAGAGGAGGCATCTCCATCCTGCAGATCTGAATTATCTTTTTATGTTTAAATCACACATCTTTGTTTTTAAGATTTCATAAATCAGGGTTATGTGGCCAGGATTAAAGTTTGAAGGCAAAATTGATTTTAGCAAAGCATCCTGTGAGCATTTAGGCACAGCTTGGTGAGCTGAATTAATGCCTCTCTTTTGTTTAACTCCAGCCGCATCATCATGGTGCCCACATAAATAATGCAATTAAGAGGCTGAGAGAGCGGGTCTTATAGAAGCTGCTATTATGTAGCTGGGTGACCTTGAACAACTCACCTGCTTCCTCTGGGTTTCATCCACAAATGAAGGGTTTGGGATAGATGGTCTCTAATCCCTATCTGTTTAAAAAATTTAGTATGCGGAGACTTATTTCTATTATTTGGGTAGTGGAGTGATAGTCTCATTCAACATATTCTTTCTCTTCTAATTCTGCACACCCCATTAAGTCTGGTCTTTGCCAGGGCCCCTTAGGTGACTAAACAAGGTGGGATTGGCTGGCAAGTAGGGTTGTGCAGTCAGGGCTCTTACAGGTGTGCAAACAACAGAAACTGACTCTTTCAAACTTCAGAAAAGTGACGCGCTGGAAGGGTAACGGAGAGCTCACAGAACCGGCAGGAAGGCTAGAGAGCAGCAACTGAGGGAATGACCCTGGAATAGATGCCGGCTGCAGGTGCTTCTACCTGAACCTCAGCTCAGAACTGCTGCTATTCATTTATGTGAATTAGAAAAAAGTGCCCACTTTGCCACTACAAGCTAGATGTATGAGCTTTGTGAGTCGAGTGTGGGCTGCTAGCCACACCCAGGCACCGTCAAGCAGTGATAATGGTAGTCCTGTTCTCCCTCACCACTGCTGGACTGTCAGTCATCTCCACTACTGCTGGCTTTGGTAGTCTCCATTGTGCCTGGATTTATGTGTCACCCCCTTTAGATTTAGGGTTCTGCACAAGAGCACTGGTTTGGCTTACTTTGAGCATGGACCAGATACAAGGAGTGGAGAAGGGGAAATACACATCCCCTTTGGCTACAACAGTGAGATTTTGGCTGCTGCCTCCCTGTGGTTTGGGTTCCACTCAATTGGAGAAATATTTTCATGCTAGGTAGCCTAACAAAAGACAACAGTATAACTGCAAAGTGTACAAAGTACAGATACACAGGTTGTTCACTGCAGAACTGTTTTGTTCAGCGAATCACTCTTAGTTCATAGCATAGAGAGCATCAAGGAAAGAATGGAAAGATATTTTTCATTTTCTCAATTACACAGTATGTTTCTTAGTGAAAAAATACAAAAATTCATTGAAAAAATCTTCAACCAATATGTCCCACACAGCACTCTAAGAGATAAGGAGCAGGAAGTTTTAGCTTTAACTTACAGATCTGTAGACAGAGGCCTGGAAAAAGGACAAGAGAAGCCATGGCCCCTCTTCTCGAGCTTTGCCCTGTAGAGCACAGTGTCCTTATAATTCAGAGGTCAGTAAACTCAACCCTTCCCTTCCCTCCCCTCCCCTTCTTTTCTTTTCTTTTTTCTCTTTTCTTTTTGAGGCAGAGTCTCCCTCTGTTACCCAGGCTAAGGTGCAGTGGCACAATCATGGATCACTGCAGCTTCAGCCTCCTGGCTCAGGAGATCCTCTCATCTCAGTCTCCTGAGTAGCTGGGACTACAGGTGTGCACCACCACGCCCAGCTAATCTTTAAATTTTTTGTAGAGATAGAGCCTTGCTATGTTGCCCAGGCTGGTCTTTAATTCCTGGGCTCAAGTGATCCTCCTGCCTTGGCTTCCCAAAGTGCTGGGGTTACAAGTGTAAGCCACCACACCTGGCCTAGCAAACTTTTGCTATAAAAAGACAGATGGTAAATATTTTAGACGGTCACAACTACGCAATTCTGTCACCGTGGTGCCATTCACATTGTAGTCTAAATGCATAGTGTCCACTGGGGTTCTGCAGGGCACAACAGTTGCAACTGTTTAGTAATCAAACTCATTCACCTTCTCTTTCTGGCATTCTGTGAATGCTGACTCAGCAGTCCCCAGTCTCTTTTCTCTTCAGAGAACATCACATCAAATTCAGAATTATACCAACATTATCAATACATTGAGCAGGAACAAAGATTTAATTGTTGGCTCCTTAATGTGACTTAGGTTGAAATATGCCAACTGTCATTCAAATGTTTTCACAAATACAAAATGGCAAGTTGATCATTTGCGTGTTTTCAGAGAGTTTGCTTCACTTAGGTGATCTGTCTCTTTTTTCAACCTTTACAAAACTTAGTTTCTTCTGTTCAGAGGAATTTGCTCTGGAAACACCACGGGATGTCATGAAAGAAGTTAATATTTAAACTTGCAGCAGGCATGTTTATATTGAATGCTCAATTTTGAATGCCAAAGGAAGGAGAGAGATTTTTAGTGATTTTCATCAATAAAAATGCCTTCAACAGTTGTTAAGGGTTTAAAATGAGAGTTTTAAAGGAGACAGTTTTTCCTCCAACTGTCCTACAAAAATCCTGTACCTTACTCTCCTTGGTTGAGCTGTTTATGTTCATTTTCCTGAGTTTAATAACAGAAAATTATTTTCTACTATTTTTTCTAGAAGCCTATGTTTTGACATAAAACCAAGAAGCATTTCCACTTCTTACATTTTAGTTTCCTCACTTCTCAAAGCAAAAGTAGTTCAATTAAATATCACTGGAGGGCTCCTTCGAGGCAGAGACCTTTGGAAATTGCTCTAACCCTTTAACATTTAGAAAAGCATATTTATAGAAGCAGAATGTCTTTGCAGTATGTGCTTGCTGTTCAGAGAGGGAAAAACTCCCTGCACTTTACTTTGAAGAATGAAGTAATTCCATTTCAAAGCTGGCCATTAGGAGTAATGGAGAGGCTGCCCAGATGGAGCCTCAAGTGTCATGGGCCCATCAGACTGGATTCATGTTTAGGTTTTAAATTAACTTCAAGGAGAGGGACCACTTCTGTTTTCACTGGGTTAGAGGAACAAACATCAGGGTAGAGATTTTTTTGGGGGGGTAGATTTTTGAAATCACAAGAGGAAATTTCCTCCATGCTAAGTGGGGGAGTGTGTACCCCATCCATCCTCTCATTCTCCTACTTATCCATCCTCCCTCTGTTCATCCAGCTCTTCAGTTGTCCCAGAATTTATTCAATAAAGTTTATTGAGCACTTACTGTGTATCAGCTCATATATGGGAATGGTGCAGAGAAACATGGAATGCCAGAAAAACAGATTCAGGGACAGTAAGGGATAAAAGGGAGGGAGGGGAAGGAAGTATGGCAGGGTGAAGCTAGGGAGGTGGGGACAGCAAGAGGAAGTGGGTCTGATGTATTTTTACATCGGCATTTTAAGCTTTTTCAGATTCACCCTCCAATTACTTGATGTGGTTTCTCTGCTGTGTAGAATTTCCATGACCAACCGCATAGATGCCAGAGCCTGCTTGGGGGTGGAGGTTGGGAGGAGGGCCAGGATTTAAAAAGCACCTATTTGGGCTAGGCGCAGTGGCTTACGCCTGTAATCCCAACACTTTGGGAGGCTGAGGCAGGCGGATCAATTGAGGTCAGGAGTTCGAGGCCAGCCTGGCCAACATGGTGAAACCCCGTCTCTAATAAAAATACGAAAATTAGCCTGGCATGGTGGTGCATGCCTGTAATCTCAGCTACCTGGGAGGCTGAGCAGGAGAATCGCTTGAACCCAGGAGGTGGAGGTTGCAGTGACCGAGATCACCCCACTACACTCCAGCCTGGGTGACAGAGTGAAACTCCGTCTCAAAAAAAAAAAAAAAAACCCCACAAAAAACAAAAAACAAACCAAAAAAACCCCCCAAAAACAACAACAATAAAACCACCTATTTGTTACTAAGCTCATTACCTGGGTGATGAAATAATATGTACACTAAATCCCTATGACATGCAATTTACCCATGTAACAAATCTTCGCATGTACCCTTTGAACCTGAAATAAATGTTGGAAGGAAAATGAAAATATACAAATAAAACAACAATCATATCAACAAAAACCCTAAATATACATTGACACCAGGGACTATGCCAGGCCTTGGTATATAGTGGTGGAAAAAGAAAAAGACACGTTCTCTGGCCTTACAGAGTTTACAGCCTAGTGAGGAACAAATACAAGCAAATCAATATCTATTTATAGTTGTGATATAGGCCACAGAGGAAAAGTGTGAAAGTGCAGTGATGATTTATTGAACATTCATTGCAAACCAGGTACTGTTCTAGGTGCTTAAATGTGTCATATCTCATTTATTCCTCAAAACAAACCTGTTTTATTTCCGTCTTTACAGATGAGGAAACTGAAATACAAAACCGTGAGCAGGGGGAGACTTTGTTGTGATCAGAGAAGGCATCCTGAGGAACACAGACGTGAATAGGGGTTAGCTAGGCGAAGACAGGGGAGGAATGTTCCGGGCAGAGGTAATGAACAGCTCATGTGAAAGTCCTGGGACAGGAAAGAGCCATGGAGAAAGTCAAAGTCAGCCAGTGAGGGGCCTGGAAAGGAATGGATGATGACATCAGGATAGGGTGGGCAATGGAGGGCGTTGTAGGCTGGGCAGGGAAGAGGTAGGTGGTCATTATAAGAAGAATGGTGTGGCGCTGAGGAGGTTCGGCAGGGATAGTGTGAAGCACAGCTCCAAGCAGAAGTCCTGAAATAGAAATATAGTTCTTGGCTGTCTGTCCACTTGTGGCTGACAAGCTCTCTCTGTGGTGTCTAAGCTTGCTGCAGGATGACACCTCTAACAATTCATGTTTTGAAGATTATAGTTTCCTCATTATTTAAAATACTCAATGTGAAAAGGTTGGATTGAATTTGAAAAACATTTGCATTATTACAAGAAATTTCCACATGCCAAAGAGCTATTAGATCCTTTAAGTATAACTTCAACTTGGAATTGTTGTTAAAATATTAAAAATGTTTCATTGTTACCTCTGCATACAAGTTTTCCCTTGGATGATGACCGCTGGGAATTTGGAGAGCTCATCATTAACAAGTCTTTATCAGAAATTGCGTGGTCATTTCAAGCATAAAATATAATGCAAAAAAGTTACATTTACCAAAGCAAGCCCAAGCTTCTTAATTAAAACATTAAAAATATTTTAAACGGAGAGCTTATAAATTTTTTGCTTCCCGCAGAGATCCCTCAAGGGGAAGCCAGGCCCTCCTGCCCAGTGGGGCCTCAATAGGAAAACATACCACTGTGGGAGCCGGTGTCCTTGCGGCTCTCAGAATAACCACGCCTCCTTCCACACGGCCCTCTCCAGGTTCCCAAAGCAGGCTGTCTGTTCTTGTTCCTAACGGTAGGGGTCATAATTTCCCTTTTGTAATTTTTTGGAGACCGAAGCCAGTGCCTTCACAGGCTTAACTATGTTTTTCCTTTTTTTTGTTTATGGCATTAATCCTGAGGTTAGGGTCGGCCTGTGGTGAGCAATAATACATTTACCCTTTGACTTCGTGCACTAAGATGTAATTGATCATTTGAGGTCTCATTTCCAGGAGCTGGGAGCCTTAGTTCAGTTTAAGATAAATGGAGACACGAGGACCCTTGTTTTAGTGACGTGTTGAAGAGAGCAAAGCACAGATATGACTGACTTATTTTATGAACTCCACTATCCCTCTCATCTTTATTTAAAAGCAAAAATTTTTTTTTCTTTCACTAAGTGATTTGTTATTTAACATTTTATAGCCAGAGTCAGATCCTGGTGAGGGTAATTTCCCTTAGAATGCACATTAGTGTCTAGTTGGTAAATAAACCTGAGGCATGTCTGCATTAGGCATAAAATAAAGATGAAAACGTTGACTTCTAAACCAAACCATAGCATAGAATTCTACATGGCACATGCTGTGTTGCTCCTTTGATTATAATTTTGTTGCCGCTTCCATTACAAAACAATTATCCAATGCATTTTAACTCGAACATAAAGAGCCATTTCTGATGAAATGACAGTAACCGAAACTATTTGTTGAAAGCCTACTCAACCAACAAATAACATCATCTCTTCTGTAATCTTAATCTTCACAATGTTCCTGAAAAGTAGGTAACACTAGATTTGATAGACAAAGAGACTAAGCCAAAGAGAAAAAAGGAAAGATAAAATGACAAAACTAATAAGGGGGTAGAACCAAAATTCAAACCCATGTCTCAGACACTCAAAAGGCCCCTGATCTTGCCATGATACCACTTTGGGCTCTGAATACTTTTATGAATGCTTTGCCTTTCCCTCTTATTTTTTTTTTCGTTTCCCTCTTTTTCATTTTCCTTTTTGGTTAGTTTTTCTTGTTTGCCAGTTTGAGGCTCTAGACATAAGATCTTTTCCATTCACACAAATAATGTGTGTCTGGACTTTAATTTGGCCTGAGACTTAAGGAACATTCCTAGAGCAGTCTAGTTAGTATCTTTCTCCTCCTAAGAGGGAAAAAGTATGTGTTCAGTATATTTTTAATCTTCTCAATGGATGCAGCAGCCAATTGAATTCTTCAGGGATTTAGTTTCTTCTGCCCATGGGGCATTCTCCCTTTATCCTTGAGCAACAAAACTGGTTATTGAAAGAGAACCTTGCTCCAGCAGGGTCTGGGGTAAGTAAAGAGCCCCAGATAAAGAAGTTTATCCCCTGAATGACTGGCCTACATCAGGCCCCTGGGGAGTTCCCAGTTAATGCCCTTAACTGGACCACCCTGACGCTCAGGAGTCTGTGATGGGGCTCTATAGACGTAATGACTGCATGGGGCTTTCTGCAGGGTTGTCTCATCCAGGTATCCCAGGATGATTCTGGTTTGTGGCCAAGCAGATGCCATCTTCATGAATTCTTGCTTTTTTGCATAGTGGGGAGAGTGGGGCAGAGGACTCCCCATTCTTCCATAGTTAATGCATTTTTTCCCATCTCAGAGAGCAGCCTGTCTAACTGTCCTCCCTCTGAGGCCAATTTCAGGTTCAGACATTGAGGCTCTGCAGCCAACTGTGTCCTTGGGGGAACACAAGATGCCAACTCTTCTTTCCTCCTGCCCCTTGCCACGAAAGTCCCAGGAGTGTCTCCATTTGTAATGAAACTCTAGGATATAAGAGTTCACAGTCTTACATAGTATTATTTGATTATTTAAATTTGTTAAATATTTGTCTTCCTTTGCAGCTAATTTATATAGTGCATGCTATAAGGTAAACCTGTTTCCCTACTTCCTTGGATAGAGGTCAGAAGAGACTCATTGATGTTCCATAGGGTATGAACCTGCTGAACACTTTAAAAATAATACAGAATTATAAGATGCAATACAGAATAGGAAGTGTGCAAAGTGCCTTCCTGGACTCCATGAATAGGCATTTAACAAGGAGTAAACTGAGGCTCACAGACATTAGGGGATTTGTCTAGGTCACACAGCTAGGTCCTCAAACGAGAAAATAGGCTGGAACAGCCTGGAGAAGAGAATTTTCAAGAGAAAGAGAATCTGATTAAAGTTCATATAACTACTAAGGAAATGGAGGGAGTGAGCATGATCCTGTTGAATGGTGCTTGGAAGATCTTTTCATATATATATATTGAAATGGAGTCTTGCTCTTGTCACCCAGGCTGGAGTGCAGTGGCACAATCTTGGCTCACTCCAACCTCTATCTCTCAGGTTCAAATGATTCTCCTGCCTCAGCCTCCCAAGTAGCTGGGATTACAGGCATGTGCCACCATGCCTGGCTATTTTTTTTTTTTTTTTGGTAGAGAACAGATTTCACTATGTTCCCCAGGCTGGTCTTGAACTTCTAACCTCAGGTGATCCGCTCTCCTTGGCCTCCCAATGTGCTGGGATTACAGGTGTGAACCACCACGCCTGACCCTTTTCTCATCTTTTAACATGAACTTGGCTTTCAGGTCCCAGCTCCAGTATCCTAAGCCTTCCTTCACACTCTTCTAGATGGAGCTAATCACTGCTCCTTGGTTTTCCGTGACACTGAGTTCTTAAGGATCGTTCTTAGAGCATCCAACTCACTACTGTGTTATTGTCCTCTGTGTTAGTCAGGGTTCTCCAGAGAAACAGAAACAACAAGATGTGTGTATACAGAAAGGTTTACTTGAAAGAATTGACTCATGTGACTATGGAAACTTAGTAAGCTTAAAATCTGATGGGTAGGCTGGAGACCCAGGGAAGAGTTTCAGTTTGAGTCCAAAGGCTGTCTGCTGGCAGAATTCCTTCTTATGTAGTGGAAGTCAGTCTTTGTTCTATTCAGGACTTCAACAGAGTGGATGAAGCCCACCCACATGGCTGTCTGCTTCGCTCAGAGTCCGCTGATTTAAATGTTAATCTTATCCCAAACACCATCGCAGGAATATCCAGAATAATGCTTCACCAAATATCTGGGTGCTGTGG
This sequence comes from Pongo abelii, assembly GCF_028885655.2. Taxonomy (NCBI): domain Eukaryota; kingdom Metazoa; phylum Chordata; class Mammalia; order Primates; family Hominidae; genus Pongo; species Pongo abelii. The sequence continues at coordinate 47,903,929 of NC_072003.2, forward strand.
TCCAGGCAAGTTGCCATATAAAATTAACCATCACATCCCCATTCCTGGGTCTGTCTTAACTGCTAGACTGTGGGGTCCTCTGGGGCAGGGACTGTCTTTTATCTTTCTTTCCAGCACTCAGAAAGAACATACAGCAGGTACTCAATACATTCATTTTGATTTGAAAAAAACAAACAAAATAAACAAACACCCCAAATTGCTTTCAAAAAAGTATTCCTTTTATTCCTACTGCAATTCTCTGCATTCCCCTACTCTTTAATAAGAGGAAACAGAGGCTTAAGGAAATACACCCACGATCACAAACCAGATAAGTGGCAGAGTTCTAGGCTGTGTGCTTTTTGCACTATATAGCACAATGTCCTTTGATTTGATAAAAATGTCAGAGGAGGTGGTCTGGGGTCTGGGGTATTCTGAATCTAGGTCTTACAGAAACTGTTATTCAAAATCTAGCCCAACTGTGCTCAGCAACAATGAGAATTTTATTAAGACCTATCATTTGCCTATTAAAATCAATCAGCTATTTTCTGAACAGCTGCTAAATGCCTGTCCTTGACTGGAGACAGGTGATTGATGTATTTCTCTATCCCTCTATTCCTCCATTTCTCAATTCCTCCATCTTCTCTTCCCTCTCTCTCTCCAGCCAATACTTACTGAACATCTACTATGCACCAGGCCCTGGGGGAGGTGCTGGGGCCACAGAGATGGCTAAGACCTGGTCCTGTTCTCAAGATGCTCATAGTCAGGGTGGTGGTGGGGGGAAGCAGGTGTGTCATCCACTAGCCACAAGGGCTCAACTGCAGCACCCATCTCTAGAGGCAGGGAAGCCTGTGAACATCATAATGACTATGATCCCAGCAGGGACTTGGGATCCAGTAGGAATGCCTGTGGGCAGTAAGAATGACCTCTGGGATTCTCAGGCATGTCACAGGCAGGAAAAAGAGAATGAAGGAGATGGGCTATCCTTTGCCCTTTATTTGAGTCTGAGAAAGGCCACATATCTTTGCCAAGGGCAGCATTGCCCTCTGACAGCCTGATCTTTTTAGCATTTTTATCATCATCATCATCATCAATTATTATATGAATATTTATTATCAGATATTCAGAATCATTCGGTTGTAGCAGGCTATTTGGAGCTTCCCTTTCCTTCCATTTTTCTTCCCTTCTCAGCTCCTAAGCCCAAAGCCACATGGAGACAGTTGCCTAATTACTCTCAATTGAGTTCTCTTTTCAGTGTTTCTTTTTCATGGACAGCTCCACCTGCAAAGCCTGGTGGGTGGAAGGTAGCTTTCATCCACATCAGCCTTACAAGGACCTTTGAACCTTCTCACACACTGTTCTATGTGCTTGGCACACTCTTCCTTTTACATGGCTCTTCCTCATCCTTTTATGTCCTAACTCAGATGTCACCTCTTTGGAAAGACTATTCCTCTACCCCTCCCAATAGGCAGTAGCTCCTTTCCCATTTGCTTCTCACTGCCTCTTATTGTCTGGTTTATTTAATTGTATAAGGCCTCCCCCACTAGAATACAAACTCTATGAGGGCAATGACCTTGTCTGTCTTCTTCAATGTGCTGAGAACAGTGCCTTGCATGTACAGAGTATTCCATTCAATATTTATTGAATAACTGCAAGAATGGTCAAAGCCACATATCCTGTCACTGCATGGCGCAGCACCTCTGGCCCACTGTCCCTGCTAGAACAGCCTTATGACAAGTGACTCATTACTTCCCACTCCTCATTCAGGTGGTTCTGATTCAGGACCCTTCATGGACAGCAGAACTTTGAGTAGAGGTTTCCCAGCCATGCTGAGCCATCCATCCTGAACTCTTTGGCACCTTCCTATGGGTTGGGTGGTGATGTACCCTTGCTGTCTCCTGCCCACATTCCCAACTAGACTATGAGCTTCTCAAGGCCTTGACATGCTATTTCATATCTCTGACAGCACTAGGTGTTCAGAAAATACCTTTGGGTTATCCAGTTGTGATTGTTTTAAAATCTGTAACTGTCCAGATTTGGATAGAGTCAAGCAGCTCTCTGATCATCCCCCATCTACAAGTGACAAACTCCTAATAGTATAGTGGAGTGAATAGGAATTTGATCTTGGGAGTCAGTCAGTTTGGATAAAAGTTCCAGCTCTGCTACTGTGACTTCAGGGCAAGTCACTTAACCTATCTGAGTCTCAATTTCCTCATCTGTAAAATGGGCATAATAATTAATAGTGCCCATTTTCAAGAGCTCATGAATGGAGGAAGGTGTCCTGGACATGTCTGGAGAGCCAGAAGGGTGGGGAAGAATTACTTTCAAGCTGTTGCTGCATTACAAACGCTTATTGAATATGGTGGACTCTTAAGAGCAGGAAGAATCTTGCTGCTGGTGGGTGGCAGAGGATGGTGACAGGATAGGAACAATATGAATATGATAAAAATCACAATAAGGACTGTAGAGGGTTGCTCTGCCTCACAGGGTCATACAGATTTGGGAGTCTCAATCACAGCCTTGGAACTCCAGGCAAAGGGTAGACTGTGCTAAGCTGCCTGCTCTGTTTAAGAGAGGTGACCTCTATAATAATCTTAGAAATTTTCCCACCAAGAATAACTAAAATAAAAACACATATGTAGACTCATAGTCACATAAATTGGCATGTAAACAGTGAAACTTTTAAATCTACCAGATCATGAAATCTTTGAGAGGCAAGATTGATGAAGGTTAATCATGGGATCCCTGTTGCCTGCAAGGCACCAGACACAGCATAAGCACTTAGGAGATGTGCTTGGTTGAATAAATGAATCTGGAGGCTGGAGGTGGTGACTCACACCTCTAATACAAACACTTTGGGAGGCCAAGGCAGGAGGATCGCTTGAGGCCAGTCTGGGCAACATAGCGAGACCCCATCTCGATAAAATAAAAAAATTAGCCGAGCATGGTGGCATGTGCCTATAGTCCTAACTACTTGGGAGGCTGAGGCAGAAGGATTGCTTGAGTCTAGGAGTTCAAGGCTGCAGTGAGCTACGATTGTGCCACTGCACACCAGCCTGGGAGACACAGTGAAAACTTGTCTCTGAAAAAAATAAAACAAATAATATAAAACAAACGTGGAACTTGATTTTTGAGAAGTATGTAATTCTTATGCTCTTATCTTCTCCTGTTTGAGAAGTATGTACTTCCCATATAATTCCTATAGTAGCAGTTACTCATGGTGGGAGGATTCAACTTTGTAGAAGGATTATCTGAGGCATGGGCCAGGTAGCAGATGGGCTGGGTGTCAGAGCAGGGTGCATAGCTAGAAGTGTGCTTTTACTCATATACAGAGGCTAGGGGGAAGCAAGGTGGTTGGGAGAAGTTGCTTTAGAAATCTGGAATTGGGAAAGAGCTGCAGAAATCAGTGGTACCAGCTCTTCCTCCTAGCACATGGAAATCTGACACTGCTAAATTATTTATTTATTTATTTATTTTTTGAGACAAAGTCTTGCTCTGTCACCAGGCTGGAGTGCAGTGGTGTGATCTTGGCTCACTTGCAACTTCTGCCTCCCTGGTTTAAGCGATTCTCCTGCTTCAGCCTACCTAGTAGCTGGGACTAGAGGCACATGTCAGCACGCCCAGTTAATTTTTTGTTTTTAGTAGAGATGGGGTTTCACCATGTTGGCCAGGATGGTCTCGATCTCTTGACCTCGTGATCTGCCTCCCAAAGTGCTGGTATTACAGGCTTGAGCCACTGCACCCAGCCATTTTTTTAAAAAAAATTTTATTTTTATTTATTATGGATGTATATTAGTAGTATATATTTAAGGGGGTATGTGTGATTCTTGATACAAACATACAATGTATAATAAATAATAACAATTGGGATATTCATCATCTCAAGCATTTTTTTTTTGTGTTAGGAATATCCCAATTTCACTCTTTCATTTATTTTGAAATTTACAGTAAGTTATTGTTTACTATAGCCCTCCTATTGTGCTACAGAACACTGTTCTAACTGTATTTTTGTTGAAGAGGACACTATAAAATTGAAAGATATTCCATGTTCACGGATTGAAGAATCAGTATTGTTAAAACGTCCATACTACCTAAGGTGATCTATAGATTTCCCAGTTCTTTTTAAAGATCCCCAAGGATAGGGGGCCACCATTTTTTTTACTGGTGACTCTTATGACTGACCACTGTCTCTCTTGACGTATTGGGAGCAAACATCTCATTTTTGGGCCCCTAGGAAAATGTAAAGGAGAGCTCGGCATCCTCAAATGCTTCATTGACCTCATTTACTGCAATATCTTTAAAGTGTTTTGACCACAGCTGACTAAGACACCCAATGTAGGCCTTACAAATGAAGAAGGTTCAACAGGACAGGCAAATCACAATATTCTGAAAGCTCCATCACCAACTATTAATGTTCTGATCCAGCTGGGGTTGTCAGCTCTAGGTGGCCAGGATGAAATAACAAATGTTCCAAGGATCAGTGGAATGTGGCCACGAGGTGCTCAACACAGCCAGCCACACTGAGTTTGGAAGGTGAGCTTTTATTTTGACATTTGGGAGGCCACAAGGTAGCTAGGGATTAGGAAAGGGCTCCAGCACTGGGTATGCAGTATGAATAGTAAGGTCCTCTGGGAAAACTAGGTGAGTGATTGGATTAAACTCAGAATAGTGATTAAAGGAGGGCTCTAATACAAATAGCAATAATTGTAAACAGTCATTAAATTTTAATGACAAAAATAGCTTTTTGAAAAAAGCACTTGTAATGTGCAAGGTATTCTGCTAAGCCCTTTACACATATTATGTCAGTTAATATTCTCACCAAACTATGAGTTGAACATGATTATGCCTATTTTACAGATAAGGAAACTGAGGTATATAGCAGTTTAACAACTTGCCAGGCCCTGTGTTAAAGACTTACTACCAGGGGAGATATGACATTTTTTTTCTCACAAAAATGCAAACATTTTTGGTTCTCACATGGCATGTGGGGGGTGTTCTATTGACATCTAATAGGTGGAGGCCCAGAATTCTGCTAAATATTCTACAGTGGATAGGACAGTCTGCTACTTGTGACCTCAACAAAAAATCAGCTCAAAATGTCAGTAATGCCCAGTTTGAGAAACCTTGCTTTATACAAGTTGTCAAATTTAATTCATTTTTAAAAATTAATTTAATTTTAATTTTAAGTTTCTGGATATATGTGCAGGATGTGCAGGTTTGTTACATAGGTAAATGTGTGCTATGGTGGTTTGCTGCACCTATCTACCCATCACCTAGGTATCAAGCCCAGCATGCATTAGCTATTTTTCCTAATGCTCTCCCTCCCCTCACCTCACTCCCCAACAGGCCCCAGTGTGTGTTATTCCCCTCCCCATGACCATGTGTTCTCATTGCTCAGCTCCCGCTTATAAATGAGAACATGTGGTGTTTGGTTTTTTGTTCCTGTGTTAGTTTGCTGAAGATAATGGCTTCCAGCTTCATCCATGTCCCTGGAAGTCTGAGATAATCTCTGTAAAATCACCACCACAGGCCACAAAGAGAAGCTGTTCCCTTTACTTCACCAAACACAGGGGCATTAAACTTAACAGGCTAAAAAATGAAGTGTAAGACCAGCCCAGTGACCGTGACAGCTGCTGACAAGTTCACACAAAGGGGATGCCCTCAAAGTGAAATGAGGGACACTGAAGACACAGGATAGAGACCTGGGACCAAGGCCCTGAGCTGCAACAGCCAGGAGCTTCTAAACCACCATCCTCAAACCATAGAAGGAAAGTGTGCGTTTCCCAAGATCTGGCTGCAAAGGGAGAAAGTGAGTAAGAGACCCTGGGCCATGTTTTATTCAGAGTGTGACTTTTTCCGGACAGGGTGTCTGGAACAAAACACAAACCAGTAATACTGATGTTTTAACAAACAGACCAAGACCACTTAAACACACCAAATGATGGTTTCTGTAGGAAGCAATCTCCCTGGATAACCTAGAGTTGTGGGTTTTCACAGAGAGATGTCCAAAGTTAGCATGGGCTGCCTTAAATTGCAGTGAGCATCTCACCAGTGGATGGGACGAGTACTTGGTAGCATTGCAAGCGGAGATATTGATGGGAATGATCTGATTCCAGTACTGAAATTCAGCTGTTTTAGCACTTCCAGTTGATGATACAGGGCAAGCAGCTTCCATGAAAGCTATGGCATTTGGGTTGAACCACAATTCTGATATCTGGATTTATTTATTTATTTACAGAAGGAGTTTTTTTCTTGTTGCCCAGGCTGGAGTGCAGTGACGTGATCTCTACTCACCGCAACCTCTGCCTCCCAGGTTCAAGCCATTCTCCTGCCTCAGCCTTCCGAGTAGCCGAGACTACAGGTGCCTGCCACCGTGCCCGGCTAATTTTTTTGTATTTTTAGTTGAGATGGGGTTTCGCCATGTTGGCTAGGCTGGTCTCGAACTCCTGACTTTAGGGTATCGACCTGCTTCGGCCTCCCAAAGTGCTGGGATTACAAGCTTGAGCCACTGCACCCAGCCTGATATCTGAATTTATATTTTGCTTTGTTTACCATTCTCTCTCTCTCTGTTTGTTCTCACCAAAAACAAATTCTGTTTTAATCCAAAAGCCTGACCGCCAATGAGCGCTGTCTGAAGCAGTGCATAGAGGGTGAGCATATGCTTTAGACTTAGATCAATAGGGTTCAAATCTCAGCTCTGCCCCTTACTAGCTGTGTGGTCTTGGGCAAATTAGGTAGGTACTGTGTATTTGAGCTTCTAGTCGTGAGTGGGGGTAATACCTGACAGCACTGCATGAAGACTAACTGTATCAATGCAGGTAAAGCATCAGGGCAGCACCTGGTTCATTGCCAAGTCTCCGTAAGTGTTGGTGGTAGTGAGGTTTGTGTCTGGGGTCTGAAAGTGCATCTTGAGGAATGTTCCAATACAACCTGAGCCAGGGCAGTGTCTCCACCTTGAAGGGTCTGCATCCTTAGCTGGGGGAGGTGTCTCATCAGATGAACTGTTAGATGGTGCCTTTGATTGCCTGTGGCCCCACAACTCAGTGACTACACAGTAATTTCCACCAATACCATGCTGACCTACCTGCCCAGACACTTCAGGAACCTTGGGAAAAAGGTAGGGAGGGCTTTGAAAGGTACTTTGTTTTTAAATTTAAAAAATAATTTTAGCTTTTATTTTAGAATCAGGTGGTACATGTGGAGGTTTGTTATATGGCATATTACATGATGCTGAGGTTTGGGGTATGACTGATCCCATTATCCAGGTACTGAGCATAGTACTCAACAGTTAGATTTTCAACACTTGCTCTCCTCCCTCTTCCCCCATCTGATGGTCCCAATGTGTCTGTTGTTCCCAATTTTATGTCCATGTGTACTCAGTGTTTACCTTCCACTTACAAGTGAGACTATGTGGTATTTGGTTTCTATTCCTGCATTAATTTGCTGAAGATAATGGCCTCCAGCTGCATCCATGCTGCTGCAAAGGACATGACTTTGTTCTTTTTTTATGGCTACGTAGTATTCCATGGTGTATGTGTACTACATTTTCTTTATCCATTCCACTGTTGATGGGCACCTAGATTGAGTCCATGTCTTTGCTAATGTGAATAGCGCTGTGATGAACATAGGAATACATGTGTCTTTCTCGTAGAATGATCTATTTTCCTTTAGGTATATACCCAGTAATGGGCTTGCTGGATCGAATGGTACCTCTGTTTTAAGTTCTTTGAGAAATCTTCAAACTGCTTTCCACAGTGGCCGAACTAATTTACATTCCCACCAACAGTGTATTAGTGTTCCTTTTTCTCTGCAACCTCACCAGCATCTGTTATTTATTGACTTTTTAATGATAGCCATTCTGACTGGTGTAAGATGGTATCTCATTGTGGTTTTAATTTGCATTTCTGTGACGATTAGAGATGATGAGCACTTTTTCATGTATTTGTTGGCTACTTGTATGTCTTCATTTGAGCAGTGTCTGTTGATGTCTTTTGCCTACTTTTTAACGGGGTTATTTGTTTTTTACTTGTTGAGTTGTTTAAGTTCCTTATAAATTCTGGATATTAGACCTTTGCTGAATGCACAGTTTGCGAATATTTTCTCCTATCCTGTAGGTTATCTGTTTACTCTATTGATAATTTCTTCCACTGTGCAGAAGCTCTTTAGTTTAATTAGGTCCCACGTTAATTTCTGTTTTTGTTGCAATTGCTTTTGAGGACTTAGTCATAAATTCTTTTCCAAGGCAGATGTTCAGAATGGTGTTTCCTAGGCTTTCTTCCAGGATTATTATAGTTTGAGGTCTTACACTTAAATATTTAAACCACCTTGAGTTAATTTTTGTATATGGTGAATGGTAGGGGTCCAGTTTCATTCTTCTGCATATAGCTAGCCAGCTATGTCAGCACTATTTATTGAGTAGAGAGTCCTTTCGCCATTGATAATTTTTGTCAACTTTGTCAAAGATCAAATGGCTGTAGATGTGTAGCTTTATTTCTGAGTTCTCTATTCTGTTCCATTGGTTTATATGTCTGTTTTTGTACCAGTACCATGCTGTTTTGGTTACTGTAGCCTTATAGTATACTTTGAAGTTGAGTTACATGATGTCTCTGGATTTATTTAGGATTTTGCTTTGGCTATTCAGGCTGTTTTTTGGTTCCATATGAATTTTAGAATAGTTGTTTCCAATTCTCTGAAAAATGACATTGGTAGTTTGATAGGAATAGCATTGAACCTGTAGATTGTTTTGGGCAGTATGGGCATTTTAGTGATATTGATTCTTCCAATCCATGAGCATGGAATGTTTTTCCATTTGTTTGTGTCATCTCTGATTTCTTTTAGCAGTGTTTCTTAGTTCTCCTCAGAGAGCTCTTCCGCCTCCTTGATATAGTCCTAGGTATTTTTTTAGTGTGTGTGTCTATTGTAAATGGGATTGTGTTCTTTATTTGACTCCCAGCTTGAATGTTATTCGTGTATAGAAATGCTACTAATGTTTGTATGTTGATTTTGTATCCCAAAACTTTACTGAAGTCTTTTATCAGTTCCAGGATTTTTTTGCAGAGTCTTTAGGGTTTTCTGGGTGTAGAATCATATAATCAGTGAAGAGAGATAGTTTGACTTCTTTTCCGATTTGAATGCCTTTTGTTTCTTTCTTTTGCCTTATTGGTTTGGCTAGAACTTCCTGAAAGGTACTTTAAATATTGCTCTCTATCACTTTACAAGTAACATTTCTATTTTTTTCAGGTTGTTACAAAAGGAATCTTTCTTTCTTTCTTTCTTTCTTTCTTTCTTTCTTTCTTTCTTTCTTTCTTTCTTTCTTTCTTTCTTTCCTTCCTTCCTTCCTTCTTTCCTTCCTTCCTTCTTTCTCTTTCTTTCTTTCTTTCTTCTTTCTTTCTTTCTTTCTTTCTTTCTTTCTTTCCCTCCCTCCCTCCCTCTTCCTTCCTTCCTTCTTCCCTCCCTTCCTTCCTTCCTTCGTTCCTCCCTCCCTCCCTTCCTTCCTCCCTTCCTTTTGAGACAGGGTCTCACTCTTTCACCCAGGCTGGGTTGCATTGGCATGATCATAGCTCATTGCAGCCCCGAACTCCTGTGCTCAAGTAATCCTCCTGCCTTGGCATCCCAAAGTACTGGGATTACAGGCATGAAGGAATGTGTTTTCTTTATGGCAAAATTGGAAAATCTAGAAAAGCACAAAAAGTAAAATAAAAACCACCTCTATCCTGTCACCTAGAGATAACCACATGTAGCAAGCATGTAATTCCAGCACTGCTTTTATGGGATCATTAATAGCTATATTTATTTAGTGTTAGCTATGTGTTTTATTAACATACGTGTTTCCTATTTTGGTCTCATTTATTCTCATGACTTTGTGAAGTAGGTGTCTTTTTTTTCATTTTGCAGATAAACAGGCTCAGAGAAATGTGACTTGCTTAAGGTCACTGTTCATTCTCTTGTATAAAATACTTTTTCCTTTTAATAATATAAGGTTTTCCTCCACAATTCAACATATTTCTACAACATTATTAAGGTTTTTAAAAGTTTAATTTTGTAAGTAGGTTATAATAGGTTCATGAGGTTAAAAATATATGAACAGGTTGGTGGGAGTGTAAATTAGTTCAACCATTGTGGAAGACAGTGTGGCGATTCCTCAAAGACCTAGAACCAGAAATACCATTTGACACAGCAATCCCATTACTGGGTATATACCCAAAGGAATATAAATCATTTTATTATAAAGATACATGCACATGTATGTTCACTGCAGTACTATTCACAATAGCAAAGACATGGAATAAACCCAAATGCCCATCAATGATAGACTGGATAAAGAAAATGTGGTACATACACACTATGGAATACTATGTGGCTGTAAAAAGGAAGAAGATCATGTCCTTTGCAGGGACATGGATGGAGCTTGAAGCCGTTATCGTCAGCAAACTAATTCAGGAACAGAAAACCAAACACCGCATGTTCTCACTTATAAGTGAGAGCTGAATGACAAGAACACATGGACACAGGGAGGAGAACAACACACCCTGGGGCTTGTTGGATGGTGTGGGGGGAGGGAGAGCATCAGGATAAATAGCTAATGCATACAGCGCTTAATACCTAGGAGATGGGTTGATAGGTGCAGCAAACCACCATGACACATGTTTACCTATGTAACAAACCTGCACATCCTGCACATGTATCCCTGAACTTAAAATAAAATTATATATATATGGGTTTATAGTAAAGAGTTTCCTTTCACTTTTGTGCCCCATCTAACTAGTTCTCCTACCAATAACTTGTTCTTTTGTTCTTTCTTGAGTCTGTTTTCAGAATCTCATGATTATATAAAGAAATAAACATATGTGTTTTTATTTTTCTGCAAAATATTGCATGCTATAAACACTGCTCCTCACCTTGTTTTTTCACTTAACAAAGTATCTGGGAGAATTTTCTATATGAAATATATAGAGAACTTTCTCATTTCTTTGTGCCACTCTACAGCAGTCTATTATATGAATATACTACCATTTATTTAACCAGTTCAGTATTGATGGACATTTGAATATTTTCCTGCATATTTTGCCCTTTGAATAATGCTGTGATGCATAACATTGCAAATGAGCCATTTTATATTTTTAAAAGGCTCCATGATACTCCTGTTAAGTTATGTGCGGCAATTTATTTAACCAATCCACTAAGGGTGGATATTTAGGTTATTTCTAGTCTTCCCTTATGATAAATAGTGCCGCTGTGAACATTCTTGCCCATAAGCCCTTGTGCTCATTTTTGATCTTTCTTTAAGGGAAATGTTATGAGCATCATTAAGACTTTCAATACATACTGCACACCTGCCTCCAGGAAAAGCAGTGACAATTGCTGGTGGCTGCGTCTGAGAAGGCTGATGTCTGGTAAAAGTACCCCAAAAGGACATTCTTGGGAGATGGCAGCTGGGGGTGCATGAGAGAAATGAGGAAGAGTAGCTCAAGCCACAGGTCAGGAGCAGCCAGAGCTGGAAAGTCCTTCAGACATCTTACCAAGAAAATAACCATGCTCATTTTGAGGAAAAGCCTTGCCTGAGTTCATATGGGCTGGAGCTGGGACTGAGTCTTGGAACTTCTGAGTCATTGCTCAGGCCATAGCTCAGTGATTAGGGGCATGAGCTCTGAACTCAGACTACCTGGTTTTGAATTCTCTTAAATCTTTGCTAGCTTCATGCTAACATCTAACTGTATGTTTGTATCCATTTGCCAACTTCTCTTTATCCCTCCCCCTAATGCCTTTCCCAATCTCCCCATTTCTTCTTTGCTATCTCCTAGAAGGTTGGACCACTCTGATTGATTAGTGGTACACTTCACTTTGTGAAACCCCAATGGTCCCCTGATAGTGCAGGGCTTTCTGGCTGCTAGTGTAGCCTGGTCCGCTAATCATTCATTAATTCAGCAAATATGTATTAATATTAAGGGTCCACTACGTGTAAGGCAGTAAGGATTCAATGTTGAACAAACATTTGATGCTTGCTTAAACAAAGCTTAGTATATAGTGGGGGTGTATCAGTCAGTTATTGCAGTATAACAAACAACTCCAACATTTTGGTAGCATGCAGCAATAAGCATTGATTTTGCTTATGCCTCTGTGGTTGGCTAGGGTATGACTGATCTAGCTGGGCTCAGTGGGGCATTCTAAGTTGCAGGGTGAGTCTGGGCCTGATCCACACAACTTTTGTCCTCCTTGTGCCAGAGGACTAGCTGGGAATGTACTTCTCATGGTGATGGCAGAAGCACAACAGGCCTCTTAAGTTCTAGATTCAGAAGTGGCACATCGTCACTTCCACCTGCATTCCATCAGCTAAAGCAACTCATATGGCTGAGATCAAGGTTACAGGGTGGAGATTGCAAAACCACAGGGCAAAAGGTGCAGGCACAGGGAAGGATAAAGAATTGGGGACAGTTTTTAATTAATGTCTGTCGCAGAGGAACACAGACATTAATCCAATCATCCCACAAAAATGTAATTATAAACTGCGACTCATTCTGTGAAGAAAAGTTCCAGAGTATGATAGACAGAACTGACCTGGTTAGAGGCACTAGGAACAAGTCTCCTGAAGAAATGATGTTTAGGATGAGAGTTCAGGATGACAGGGAAAGACATCCAAGAAGAGGAAACAGTACATGCAAAGTTCCCAGGTCAGGTGGAAGCTCATTTTCTGAGCAAGGGAGAGGGAGTGATATGAAGTTAGAGAAGTGGGCAGAGACGATATTATCAAAACTCTTGTATTAGTCTGTTTTTGCACTTCTATAAAGAAATACCTGAGACTGGACAATTTATAAAGAAAAGAGGTTTAATTCGCTCACAGTTCTGCAGGCTGTACAGGAAGCATGGCTGGGGAGGCCTCAGAAAACTTACAATCAAGGTGGAAGGCAAAGGGGAAGCCGGTATGTCTTACATGGCCAGAGCAGGAGGAAGAGAGAGAAGGGGGGAGGTGCCACACACTTTTAAACAACCAGATCTCGTGAGCACTCACTCACTATCATAAGAACAGCACAGAGAAATAAATCTGCTCCCATGACCCAATCACCAGGCCTGCCTCCAAATGGGGATTGTATTTCAACATGAGGTTTGGGCAGGGACACAGATCCAAACCACATCATCCCTGAAAGCTCTGCCAAGGATATTGAACTTGGTCCTAAGAGCAGCTCATGTCTTGGAAATGAAGAGCACTGCTTATTGTCTGTTCCTTTGCTATGCCCACCCTTCTCCTTGCACAGTCCTGTTCATCCCTCAGGGTGCATCAGGAATATCACCTTGAGAAGCATTTTAGTTTCTCTGGTGTTATGGACTGAGTGTTTATGTTTCTTCCCGCCAAATTCACATGTTGAAATCCTAATGCCTAATGCGATGGTATTAGGAGGCAGGGCCTTCGAGAGGCAATTAGGTTTTGAGGGTGGAGACCTCATGAATGGGAATAATGTCCTTATAAAAAGGGCTCCAGAGAGCTCTCTTGTGCCTCCTTTTCACTATGTGAGGGTAAAACAAGAAGTCATCAGTTATCAGTCATCAGCTAAATAAAGCCCTCATCCCTATCTACCTTACTGGCACCTTGACCTTGGACTTCCAACCACCAGAATTGTGATAAATAAATTTCTGTTATTTATAATCTACCTAGTCTGTCACAGCCATATCTCATTTTAGTGCATGTCGCTTTATTGCACTTCACAGATTATTGCACTTCCTACAAATTGAAGGTTTGTGGCAACCCTTGTGAGCATCAAGCAAGTCTACCAGCCCCATTTTCCCAATAGCATGTGCTTACTTTTTGTCTCTGTGTAAAATTTTGGTAATTCTTGCAATATTTCAAATGTTTTCATTATATATGTATAATATATAATGTATATATAATGATCTATAATAAGTGATCTTTGATAAAACTATTGTAATTGGTTTTGGGCACCATGAACCCCACCCATATAGAAGGCAAACTTAATCAATAAAAATTGTGTGTGTTCTGACTCCCGTCAACCAGCCATTCTCTGGCCTCTCTCCTCCTCCTCAGCTCTTCCTATTTCCTGAGACAAAACAATATTGAAATTAGGCCAATTAATAACCTTACAACGGCCTCTAAGTGTTCAAATGAAAAAAAGAGTTGCATATCTGTCACTTTAAAGTGAAAGCTAGCAATGATTAAGCTTAGAAGGCATGTCAAAAGCCAAGACAGGCCAGAAGCTAGGCCTCTTGAGCCAAACAGTTAGCCAAGTTGTGAACGCAAAGGCAAGGTTCTTGAAGGAAATTAAAAGTTCTACTCCACTGAGCACATGAGTGATAAGAAAGTGAAACAGACTTATTGCTGATTTGAAGAAAGTTTTAGTGGACTGGATAGAATATCAAACAGCCACAACATTCCCTTAAGCCAAAGCCTAATCCAGAGCAAGGCTCTAACTCTCTTCAGCTCTACCAAGACTGAGAGAGATGAGGACGCTACAGAAGAAAAGTTTGAAGCTAGCAGAAGTTAGTTCTTTAGGCTTGAGGAAAGAAGCCATCTCCATAACACAAAAGTGCAAGATGAAGCAGCAAGTGCTGATGGAGAAGCTGCAGCAAGTTACCCAGAAGCTCTAGCTAAGATCATTGATGAGGGTTGCCACACTAAACAACAGGTTTTCAATATAGATGAAACAGCCTTCTATTAGAAGAAGATGCCATATAGCACACTCATAGCTAAAGAGGAGAAGTCAATGCCTGGCTTCAAAGCTTCAAAGGACGGGCTGACTTTCTTGTTAGGGGCTAATGCAGCTGGTAACTTTAAGTTGAAGCCAAAGCTCATTTATCATTAAAAAAATCCTAGGCCTCTTAAGAATTAACACTAAATCTACTCTGCCTTTGCTGTACACATGGAACAAAAAACCTGGATGACAACACATCTGTTTACAGCCAGGTTTACTGAATATTTTAAGCCCACTGTTGAGATATACTGCTAAAAACATTCCTTTCAAAATATTACTGCTCATTGACAGTGCACCTGGTCACCCAAAAGCTCTGGTAGAGATGCACAAAGAGATTAATGTTGTTTTCATGCCTGCTAACATAGCATCTACTTTGTAGCCCATGGACAAAAGACTTCCAAGTCTTATTATTTAAGAAATACATTTTATAAGACTATTGTTGTCATAGATAGTGATTCCTCTGATGTGTCTGGGAAAAGTCAATTGAAAACCTTCTGGAAAAGATTCTTTTTTTTTTTTAGACAAAGTCTTGCTCTGTCATCTAGGCTAGAGTGCAGTGGCACCATCCTGGCTTAGTGCAGCCTCTGCTTCCCAGGTTCAAGCAATTCTCCAACCTCAGCCTCCTGAGTAGCTGGAATTACAGGTGTGCACCACCTTACCTGGCTAATTTTTGTATTTTTAGTAGAGACGGGGTTTCACCATGTTGGCCAGGCTGGTCTCAAACTCCCAACCTCAAGTAATCCACCTTCCTCGGCCTCCCAAAGTGCTGGGATTACAGGCATGAGCCACCACGCCCAGCCAGGATTCGTCATTCTAAATGTCATTAAGAACACTTGTGATTCATTGGAGAAGGTCAAATATCAACTTTAGGAGGAGCTTAGAAAAAGTTGATTTCATCTCACATTGATAATTTTTGAGGGGTTCAAGACTTCAGTGGAGGAAGTCACTACAGATGTGGCAAAAATAGCAAGAGAACTAGAGTTGGAAGTGGAGCCTGAAGATGGGACTGAATTGCTACAATCTCACAATAAAACTTTAGAGGATAAAAAGTTGCTTCTTATGGATGACCAAAGAAAGTGGTTTCTTGAAATGGAATCCACTCCTGGTGAGGATACTGTCAACGTTGTTGAGGTGACAACAAAGCATTTAGAATGTTCCGTAAACTTAGTAGATAAAGCAGCGGGCAGGATTTGAGAGGACTGACTCAGATTTTGAAAGAAGTTCTACTGTGGGTAAAATGCTGTCAAGCAGCATCACATGCTACAGAGAAATCTTTCATGAAAGGAAGAGTCAATTTATGTGACAAACATCATTGTTGTCTTATTTAGAAAAATTGCCACAGTCATCTCAACCTGCAGCAACCACCACCCAGGTCAATCAGCAGCCATCAACATTGAGGCAAGACCCTCCACCAGCAAAAGGATTACTACTCACTGAAGGCTCACATGATCGTTAGCAATTTTTAGCAATAAAGCATTTTAAAATTAAGATGTGCACTTTTTTTAGGCATAATGGAATTGCACTCTTAATAGACTATAGTATAGTGTAAACATAACTTTTATATGCACTGGGAAACCAAAGAGTCTTGTATGACTTGCTCTATTGCAATATTTGCTTTATTGCAGTGGCCTGGAAATGAATCCACAATATCTCTGTGGTATGCCTGTACTTTGTTGTAGCCCAAACTGTCTAAAATACCTGGGCTGCTAGTTGCTGTCTCTCTGGCTCTCCCTGTGCTGGGTAACAATGTCTTCTGTGACCATGCTGGGCTTTCATTTCAGTGGGCTGTCTTCATTGCAGGGCTGTGTGCTTATGGAAGGCTGAGATTATTCTGTATTCTTCTCTGCCCCTGCTGTGCTTGGCAACAGACTTTGACCCAGATCAGTTGCCCAGGAAATGGTTATTATTTTGAAAATTAAATAAGATAATGAATGCAGGAGTGCTTTGTAAAATATGAAGCATCACCACATTATTACCATCCATGTCATCTAAATGCTGCTGCTGCTGTCTTCCCTGGTGGGAGCAGTGCTTTCAGTTATAAGAGGGGATCTGGCATGGTGGGCAACAGAGAGTAGCAAACTCAAACCCTCCCAGGGGCCAGGGAGGTAAAACAAATGAATAAAGCAGGGCTCGTGTAAAACAATAAGGAGTGGTGGGGATTGGGGCAAACTGTAATAGAGAGCCTGTATTCAGCTGCAGCCAATTACGTCTAGGCAGAATTGTGGGCTCTAAGCTAACAGATCTTCTGATTATTTTCAAGAGATGCTAAAAATCCGGATTGTATTTGGTGCAATAGACATTCTTACATATTGGCATTTAATTAAAATTAAAAAAACAACAACCACCACCCACTATGTAGGTCAAATGACACAGAGCCAGTGGCCATTTAGGCCTATGGTCTTGAGTTTATGATCTTTGGAGTTAACAGAATGTGCCTTGTAGCCAGATAAAAGCAGGTCTAAATCCCAGCTTATTTTCTTACCTGTTTTGTTACATCAGGAGGATAATCTGAGCTCTCTAATCTTCAGTTTCCTGTTTTCCAAGATGAAGACAATAATAGAATATACTGCACAGGGTTGTAGTGTAATGTATTTAGTATAGGACCTGATATACCGTAAGCACTCCATAAGGATCCACAGTAATCACTCAATAATGATGTACAGTAAGCAGTCAATAAGCACTCAGAATATCACTGTTGCTGCTGATTATTGTAATTATTACCTTCCACAAGGCAGCTTGGAACATGGGTTTGTGGCCAGGAACAGTCCTGTGGAGCTGGGGGAGAGAAGTTGGTGGTTGTGGTTAAGTTGACTTAAAATTCCCTGAAGGTTTTGGTGCTGAGAATGAATGCCATTGGCAATGCCCATCTTTGAGACTCAGGTGGAATAACATGAGAAGGGATCCCTGGGCAGGTGAATGAATGACCTGCCCTATCTGGAAGATCCAGGCAGCTGCTGAACAAGTATGCAGGCCATTCATTTATTCATCCATTCACTCATTCATTATTTCCCGAGTCCCTGATGGATGCTAAGTAAAGTGCTAGGGTGCCAACAGGAGCAACAATAGTTCCTTCCCTAAAGAGCTGTCATCTAGGCAAAGAGTGGGGGTAAGAGAATGACAGGAAAGCAGTATGGTCACCATATGCCTGCACCATTCACCAGCTGTGTGATGTTGGGCAAGCTACTTGACCTTTCTTTAGATCATGTTTTCTTATCTGCAGAATGGGGATCATTGAAGCACCAGCTCATGGGTTTGTCATGAGGAATTCCTAGGTTAAAACAAGTAAAAGTGCTTAGAGGGCCAGGGACAGTGTCCTAGAGGGACCGACAATTGAGCTGATGTCTTGGCTGTGTTACCCAGAAGCAGACTCTGAGATTAGGACTTGAATGCAAGTGATCTATCAAGGAAGTGCTCCTAGAGGAACCGGTAAGTGAAGGGGAGGTAGGTCCAGCGAGGAAAGGCTGCGAAGCAAGAATGCAATTTTAGACAAAGTGCTGTGGAGGGTGGCTCCTGATTGATCCTGAAGGGGATGTCTGAAGTGTAAATTACACCTCAAAGTTGTCTTGAAAACAAGGGTGTTAAGTTTAGCCTAAAGCTTCCTCTTTACGTGTTCTAAGTTCAGTCCAAAGATTTCTCCATACACAGTGAACTGTAACCTAACTGAATGTGTAAACAGATTGTAACCTATTCTTGTGCCAGTCTCCGAGTTTTGGCCAAAGGGGTCCAACTGTTCAAACTGTGTTCAAATGAGGCAATCACTGGGCTACGACCAATCCAGCTGTTTCTGTACCTCACTTCCGTTTTCTGAACCTCATTTCCATTTTCTGAGCACCACTTTCCTTTTTCTGTCCATAAATCTTCTGCCACATGGCTACACTGGGGCCTCTCTGAACCTGTTCTGGTTTGGGGGATGCCTGATTCATGATTCCTTCTTTGTTCAATTAAACTCAATTAAATTTAATTTGCCTAAGATTTTTTTGTGGGGGGAAAGTAAGCTCCCAGGAGGTCACAGCTATCTGCCTGAGCATAGAAAACAGCTCCAGTAGCCCAAGGGCAGTCCTTGAAAGAGGAGGTGCAGGCCCAGGCCATTGTAGTCAAAAGAACATCCAATCTGGGGGTGTAGACATGAAAAAATGGTTCTGTGGGAATTTGGATGGCGCTCCAGTAGTGTCAGCTTCAGCTGAAAGGAAGCAAGCATGGTTCTGAGCAGTAAAAGGTATTTGCTGGAAGTTGGTGCAATGATTCTGAAGGTGTGGAAAGACCACTGAAATGTCAGACTTAAGGTATCAGTTGATTCCAGCACAGCCACGTACTTCTTTGAGCAATACTAATAATAATCATAGCAGCCAGAGTTTATTGAGTACATACTGCTATGAACTGAATTCCATCCCCCTCAAATTCATATGTTGAAGTCCTAACCCCCAATGTGACTATATCTGGAGATGGGGTCTTTAGGAGTTAATGAAGTTTAAATGAGGTCATAAGGTTGGGGCTCTGATCTGATAGGATTTGTGTTATTATAGTAAGAGACACTAGAGAGCTCATTCTCTCTCTCCACCATGTTAGGACACAGTGAGAAGCAGCTATGTGCAAGCTGGAAAGAGAGATGTCACAGGAACTGAACCTTGCTGTAACCTTGATCTTGGAGTTTCCAACCTCTGGAACTATGAGAAAATACATTTCTGTCGTTTAAGCCACCCAGTCTATAGTATTTTGTTACGGCAGCCTGAGCTGACTAAGACACACACTATGCCAGGCACTGTTTAAATCACTACATACATCATCTCACTTAACCCTTACAATCAGCCTAGGAGGCAAATTCTATTAACATCCCCATTTACAGGTTGAGGCTATAATAATATTAGCTACTATTTATTGAACATTTGCAATGTGCCAGGCACCATGCTTAACACTACATTTCCTTCCTTCCTTCCTTCCTTCCTTGTTTCCTCCCTCCCTCCCATCCTCCCACCTTTCTTTCTCTCTCTTTCTTTCTCTCTCTTTCTTTCTTTCTTTCTTTCTTACTTTCTCTCTCTCTTTCTTTCTCTCTCTCTCTCTCCCTCCCTTCCTCCCTCCCTCCCCCTTCTTTCTCTCTCTTTCTTCCTTCCTTCCTTCCTTCCTTCCTTTCTTTCTTTCTTTCTTTCCTGACAGATTCTTACTACGTTGCCCAGGCTGGCCTTGAATTCTTAAGCTCAGGACTACAGGTGTGTACCTCTGCACGTAGCTTACACTTGTTTTCAAATTGAATTCTCTGAACACACCTGGAAGGAGAAGAGGACACTAAAGTTCATAAAATTAGGTAATTTATTCAAGAACACAGGGCTGTAACACAGTGGTAGACCTAGAATTAAAACTCAGGGTATTCTAAATCCCTGCTCTATAAATTTGCAAGACAGGTTGTACAGCTAGTGAAGGGTGTGGCCACTTGGATTTCAGAGCCATGGAAGTCGTCTGTTTCTCAAAGTCTTCTCCTTACCTATAAAGGGGATGGTGCCTCCCTCCATCCTTTCTTCTCAAGGGAATCAGGAGAGTGCCTCATTATTGAGAAAGGTTATGTCTGGTGATTCAGGAGTGCCTTTCCAAGCCACACAGCAGACCTCTCTAAAGTATCCATGGAAGAGCATCATTACATCTGTCCTTCATTCTTGTAGAATCTCAAGGAGAAAACCTGTTTCCTCATACGCTCTTTCTTACTGTCTGCCACTGTTTCAGAAGAAAATAATTTCCTCCCCAATGTTCAAGATGAGCATGTGAAGCCCTGAATAGAAGATTATTAAAGGAGCCCACAGTCCGCCTTCCAGCCTGCAATCTAATTAGCTGAAAGAGGCCCCTTAGATTCAGCCCCAGAGAAATCTTCTACGGCCTAGAAAGCCGTCTAATGAGAGAAGACAGCCCATCGAGGAAGAGGGAAAAGCCTATGTTTGTGTCTGTGGGAAGGACGAGAGACTCCGGTTCCTGTGTGTACCTCCATAATCACTTCCATAGGTACCTCCAACCAGAAAACTAAAAAATGTAATCACAGAGCTTTCAGTAAACACAGCCTGGGTGGTTGTCGCCCTGTAGCCTGGCACAGAGGACACCTCCTAGTGTTTTTCAGAGAGAGGAAGATCGGTTTTATTTAGAGCTACTGCAAGCCTCATGTAGCCAGTCTCTTCTCACCACTATAATAGACCAGAGAGGAAAAAATAGACTAAAAATAGCCTGTGATTGTGTCAGGGAGGTCTCTCACATTCGGAGAGTCACAAGTGGCTGGTTAGATGGGATGGGAGGAAGCAGGTGATGCCAATCAAGTATCCAGGGAGTCACTGCTTCAAGAACAGTAGGAAACAGGGCCTGCCCTTGGGGACTTAACAACTCTGCCATTCATATTCAGTCACCACCCATTCATGCATTCAGCAAACACGAATTGAGTGCCACTATGAGGCAGGCATTGTACTAGGTGCTGGGATACGGAAGTGAAAATGCCAAATGATTTCCCACTCCCATAAAGCTTCTATTATGGGGCCAGAGACAGACAGCATACATGAAAAAAAACTAACAGGATAATTATAGAAAGTGAGAAGTGTGTTATGAAGTGAAATAAAAGAGGGGCAGCTCTACAGGGCCCCTCCAACTCCAAGTTCCCAGTGGGATCAGTGGAGGCCTTCACTGTGATGCATCTCAGCTTAACTCCTCCCTCTGCTTGGTTCTGCTTCCTTCACTCACCCATAGGTGCTAATCCTAAGGGCAGTCCCTAGAGGCTTCCTGCAAACAGCTCTCTAACTCAGAGTATGGGTTCCAGAGAATCCAACCTAAGGCAATGAGTGATGGAAGGAGAACCACTTCATACAGTGTTGATAGTGAAGGCCTGTCAGAAAGAGTGATGTTGGTGCCTGAATGATGGGGAGGACCAAGCTTTGAGAATATACTTGGAGAAAGTGTCTCAGGAGTAGGGGATGACTGCGAGATGGGAACAAGCTTGGTGTATTAAAGGAATAGAAAGACGGCCCGTGCAGTTCAAGCACAGTGACGCTTGAGGAAAGAGGAGTGAAAGGATAGAGGACAGCAGGGCCAGGTCTTGCAGGGACCCACAGGCTGCAGTGAGGAGTTTGCATTTTATTCTAATGGGGTGAGAAGTCATTGGAGAGGGTCAAGCACAGGAATGATAGGATCCAATTTACATTTTAAAAAGATCACTCTGGCTACTGTGAATTCAATTTCATCAGGAAGACAAGACTAACTGACTTGGAAAATTAGAGAATAACCCCAAAGCTATATAATTCTGTACCTATAAAGGGCACTGAATAAGGCTCATTGGCATGGGTATATCTCATATTCACTGAATATATACTTAGCAAATGTAATAGTTGAACACCTGTTATATGCCAGACACTGTGCTGGGCTCTGGGATACAGCAAATAAATGAGATAAATAGTACCCTGAACCCTCATGGAGCTTGCATTCATAGTGGGAGGACTGTAATAATAAAGTGCTCAATTGGGTTGCATACACTTAAAGCACGTCATTAGAAATGAAATACAAGGGGAGGGCTTTCTGAAGAAGATGGGACTTGGAACAGGTGGGGAAATATGTAGGAAGCAGTCATTGTAGACAGAAAAAACTCCAAGAACAATACCAGGGTAGCAGTGGTGAGCATGGTCAAACAGTGTCAATAATTACCATCTATTGAGTACCTGCTATGTGCCAGATATCGTGCTAAGAATTTTGCATCTTTTATATTGTGTAATCTTCAGAGATATCACATAAGGCAAGCATTATTTTTCTCTCATTTTATAGATGATGAAACCGAGGCTCATAGAAATATTTTATTCAAGATCACATATCTAGAAAGAGGGGGATCTGGATTTCCTCCCATGCGTGCCTGACTCAGAAACTGAATCCTATGTCCTGAATCCCTGCACTACAGTGACGTTCCAACAGGTGGGGTGCACCATGGAGAGCATCTTGATTGGCCAGAGGTGGCCCCTAGCTGTCTAACCAAGTCTCCTACCATTTCCCAGGACAAGTTCTGTGCCAAGACTTGCATGTCTGCTGCTGTGTGGACACAGCTCTTGGTTCTTCACTTTTCTGCCAATGACTTTCTTCACCGTCTCTTTCCTATGTCTCATTTGGCAGAGATTGCTAAATGGTCACCAATATCAGGTTCTGGTTTTTATGACACATGGTTTAATATATTTCTTAACATCCTTTACAGTTATATGTGGCAGATGACTGAATTCTGGCCAATGGAGCATGAGTGGAAGCTGGTGTATGGCACTTCCAGGTCTGGTCCTTAAAAATCTCCTACTTATGCTTCTTTCCCCTCCTGTCCATCTTGGAAGACATTCATTGAAGATGTCAGAGCCACTCTTAACCTGTGTCTTTGAGTAACTGTGTGGGGAAGGGACCACTCACCAACCTGGACCTACCTTGGGCTATTGTGTGAGAAAGAGATAAAATCTATTGTTCTGAACCATTACATGACTGGGTCTGTTTGTTACTGCAGCCCAGCCTACACTAACTCATACACCTACTTCCTGTCATGACTCCTGAGGACCCAACTCTACTTTAAAATATCATTTCAGCCTTTATTTAGGATTTCTGGAAGAGAAAATGATAATTTGAACCATTCCAAAAAATTTAGCTAAACCAAGGAGTCTATAGACAAAAATCAAAGAGTGAGTGGATGAAAACTTCATGTTTTCTGTAGTTATAGTGATAATATGATAAGTGACAGAATCTTTTAAAAAGGGAGAAATAGAGAGAAAGAATCATTCCACCCACTCTGGAAGGCACTGGGGTGTGCGACAGCAATGGCGGAGGTGAAGGGATCTTGTGGTAGCTCCTCATGGGTTTCTGTCTTGAAGGTTTCCTTCTCTGCCTTAACTTTATGTTCAACCAGGAGTAAAAGCAGAGATGGTGGGGGCAAGAAAGAGAAGATGAGAGGGCATCGCCCTGTGTGATGTCAGATTGGGGCAGGTGTGAGGGGTACAGCTCTCTTGCAATTAGCTCAGGAGTATGAGCCTCCCTAAGGACTGTATGAGTTCTGGACACTTCAGGAGTCCTCAGCCAGTGACATGGTTGATATGGATCAACTCGTAAACAACTTGGAGGTGCAACTTAATTCAGAAGGTGGCTCAATGCAGGTGTTCAAGCCCATCACTGGCCCTGCTCAGAGCACAGATCCCCCTGAGATAGAAGCAGAAATAATGTGACTTCTCCACCACTCCTGGATGCCAACCCCATGGAGAACCCAGCATTGTTTAATGACATCAAGTTTGAGCCCCAGAAGGACCTTTGGTGAGTGATTTCAGCCTGTCCCCAGTGGAACCAGCTGACTTCTCCTCTCACAAGCCCAAGGCTCCTCTCCACCCTGTTAGCATGCTGCAAGCTCCAGGACATCCTCCCAAGCCACAGTTTGCTCCCCAGACCCTTGTGGTGTTCACTCCAACATCAGCAAACATTCCTACTATTCTGACCACAGGATCTGTCCTGACTCCCTCTCAGGGCACTGGTGGCTAGCAGATCTTACATGTCATTCACAGCATCCCCTCAGTCTGTCTTCCAAGTAAGATGGGTTACCTGAATGCCATCCCAGTGGTGGTGCAGTCTCTGCCCATGGTGTATACTACTTTGCCTGCAAATGAGGGCCCTGCACCCATTACAGTCCCACTCATTGGAGGAGATGGTACAAATGCTGGATCAGTGAAAGTTGACCCCACTTCCATGTCTCTACTGGAGATTCCAAGAGACAGTGAGGAGAGTGCAATTAAGAGTGGATCCTCAATCTCACAGAGTCTGCAAGGACTAAAGCAAGAACCAGCAGCAATGGCCCAAATGTAGGGAGGAGTCACTTGACTTGAGAAGAAGACGGATGTACCAATGTGACTTTGCAGGATGCAGCAAAGTGTACTCCAAAAGCTCTCACCTGAAAGCTCACCACAGAATTTATATAGGAGAGAAGACTTATAAATGCACCTGGGATGGCTGCTCCTGGAAATTCGCTCACTCAGATGAGCTCACTAGCTCTTTCCTCGAGCACACAAGCATCAAGCCTTTCCACTGCATGGACTCCAACTGCAGCTTTTCTGGTTCTGACCACCTGTCCCTGCACCACTGTCACCATGACACTATGTGAGCTGCACACTAGAGAAGCTGCACTGGTATCTTTCCTGTTTGTGTGTTGAGGTTAGGACCACTTTTTTCTCTTTGACTTCAAGTTGCATCTGGAATGGAGTTGAAGCAGCCCACTGAGCCAAGTTGAGGAGACTGGAGGAAAACATAGCTGGTCTTCCGTGGGGCTCTTTGTATTCCACCTTCACCTCTCCACTGTCCAGACCTGGTTTTCTCAAGCTCCACATGAGTTGAATTCCAGTATGACACCCATGGCTGCCCTCCCATTCCCCCTGCCCTGAAATAGGACATTTTTCCTGAAGTAACAAAACAGGAATCAAATTCAAGGCTGTGAACAAACATACGCTGCTTTTTTCTTTCCTATTTTTCTCTTGTTTTCTAGAACCCTTATCCATATGTTTCTAAAATAAGTACCTAAAGGTGGTTTGATAGTGTCCTAAATTACTTTTCTTGAGTTCCTAGATGGAAGGATTGTAACAATGTAATTGACTGTTAAGATTTACAGGGATTCGATTCCTGAGTATGAGGCACATTCCCAGTGAATAAGCTGAGTCCCACACCAAACTCAAAGGTTTAGATAAATCAAATCCTATTTCTTCTTAAAGTTTGGTTTTCAAAAAAAGAGGGAGAAATAAGGATAGAGAAAGAAGAGATCTGAGACATAAAAAGAAGAGGAACTAGAAATATGAGAGAACAGGTAGGAAAGAAGAGAAAATAAAGGAAAGAGAGGAAACAAGATAAAAGATACAGAGAAGAAAAAGCATATGTAAAAAAGGACGGAAGGAGCAAAATTAAAATTGAGTCACTCCACAGCTCTGAGAAGATAAGGCCCTCCTAACCTGACCTCCCACGAACCCATCACACCCAGCCTCTGAGGTAAAAAGATGTTTCTTTCGTGGTCTAGGACCAGGTGTGTTAGGCCTACTGTCCTGCTATCTTGCACACCTGCAAAGCATCTGGATACGGCATTGTGATCAGCGGCCTGGGATTAGGTCCCAATCAAACTCAAGAAAATTGTGCTTCCTCCTAGCAGGTATAAAAGAAGAGGGATAAAGGTTACATCAACAGGGGACAACCTCAGTTTCAGTAACTTTATATTTAGATTGCAGTGACTGGGAGTTAATTAGGCTTTTTTTCACTCTCCACTACCCAACTTTTTCTTGACTAATTAGTTGGAAAATGGGTTCTAAAGAAAAGCAGAATGATCCTCGGGATTGGTAATGGGGTGGTGGTAATGGGGTAGTTAGGAAGAAAGCTCCCTCAAAGCGCTTTGGCTCTAACAGGCCTTTTAAGAAGTCAGTATGTTTGTCAGGACTACGGACAGCTCCAGGCGTGCCTGTGGGAGGGCCATTGAGGAAGCAGAGAAGGTGGCTTTAATAAAGGAGCCCTGGAAACTCCTGGATAGTGGGTGCATGCAACCTTATTTAATTATGCAATGATCAGCAACCTTTACATTTTAATTCGGAGTTACCGTAATGAAGCCATCCTGCTTCTGCTTGGGGCAGGCCTGCTCATTCTTCCGTTGCTCCGGAAGGGTCTTCAGCACTAATTGGTTGTTTAGTAGCTGGATCTTGACAGTATGAAGTAGGTAGCGATCCCCTTGCTTTCCTTCTAATGCATTCTCTGGTCTCTCTGCCCTCCTCCTCTTTGATTTGCCTAATTAGTGCTAATAATTTAAAAGCTGCATGGCCCTCTTTTGATCCTGCTGTCGATGGCAGACAGAGCCATTCCATTAGCAGATATTAAATAGTGCTAATATGTGGTGACACACAGTTGGAACTGGCTTGCACACAGTTCCAGCCTGGGACCACAGGGCTGCCTTACACACACACACACACACACACTTCATTCACTTTATTCCTAGAGAAAAGTCATTGTAGGCAGTAGCAGCTTTAAAGCACTATGTCTTAATAATTGTTTGAGGCCCCTTTTATCGTGGGCTGGCATTGAAAAACCACATGATTTATTTCAGGGATTTAATGATTAATTCATGAATGTATCTGCAAGAATGCCAAGGTCTCCAAAATAATGAAAGCCTTTTTTTCCCCTAAAGTTGTTTGTTTTCATTTCAAATCAAAGCAATCTGTCTTGAGCATTCATTTCTCTCTCCCTTCACTCCCTTCACCCTGAAAAAAAAAAAACAAAAACTACTGCTCATTTCACTGGGGTCTTGATAACATTTTGACAAGTAATAGAATTCATTTACATTTATCAAAATAAATAGATAAGTCTTCCATCTTCTCTCTCTTTAGCTGACATGGACAGGCCTTTCACCTCCAGCAGGCATCAATAAGCTTGAGGTCATGTGCAATGATCCAGCCTGTGTGTTCCCAAATATTCTGAAACTTTTGTTGAAATGTAAAGAGGTTCTCAGACTGAGAGACTTTGGATGCTCTTTCAGAAGGACCCTTCCCAGGTCCTGGGAAAGCAGACATTGTAGCTGTCAGTCTGGCCTGGGTTCATAAGTCATAAACCATATCTTACTTATTTAAAGGCAGTAGGATGCCATGGTTAATAATGTTGGTTCTATAATGGGATTAGTTAAGTATTAATCATAGCTTTATCATTTTCCCATCAAGTGTGTGACTTTAGGCAACTCAATCATAATAGTAACAGCTACATTATAGAGTTGTTATCAGGATTAAAAGAGGTAATACATGTAAAAGGCTCAGCACTGCAACTGATCATAGTAAGTGCTCAAAAAAAGTCAGGGATAACGATGATGATGGTGATTGAATAGCTTTGGTCATTGCACACTGGGCAAGAGCAAACAAACCCCTTGGACATGGGCCTCTGCAAAATGGTCTGGATGAGAGGGTTGGTGACTGTGAGAAATGACATTTAGAACCTGTGGGGTTACCAATAACTTTCTCTTTGGGCTCCTATTTGCTTTATGTTTTTAAAATTGTCATTCATTTATTGGTAAGCTAACAGCCACACTGCATAAAGTTCAAATGGCACAAAAGGGGATGCAGTAAAAATTCAGTTTATTTCCCATTTTGTTCTTTCCTGGAGATGGTCCTTATTATATTGATCTGTGTATCCTCCCAGCAATATTAAATACAGACACAAGACACAAGGACCATATTCTGCTTAAAGTTTTTTCTTAAAAAACTTGTGGTGTGTCTACCGATCCCACAGAAATATAAGCTACCATCAGAGAATACTATAAACACCTCTATGCAAATAAACTAGAAAATATGGAAGAAACGGATAAATTCCTGGACACATACACCCTTCCAAAACTAAATCAGGAAGAAGTTGAATCTCTTAATAGACCAATAACAGGCTCTGAAATTGAGGCAATAATTAATAGCCTACCAACCAAAAAAAGTCCAGGACCAGACGGATTCACAGCCGAATTCTATCAGAGGTACAAAGAGGACCTGGTACCATTCCTTCTGAAACTATTCCAATCAATAGAAAAAGAGGGAATCCTCCCTAACTCATTTTATGAGGCCAGCATCATCCTGATACCAAAGCCTGGCAGAGACCCCCCAAAAAAGAGAATTTTAGACCAATATCCCTGATGAACATCGATGCGAAAATCCTCAATAAAATACTGACAAAGAATCCAGCAGCACATCAAAATCTTATCCACCACGATCAAGTCGGCTACATCCCTGGGATGCAAGCCTGGTTCAACATATGCACATCAATAAACGTAATCCAGAAACAAAGACAAAAGCCACATGATTATCTCAATAGATGCAGAAAAGGCCTTCAACAAAATTCAACAGCCCTTCATGGTAAAAACTCTCAATAAACTAGGTATTGATGGAACGTATCTTAAAAACGCATCTTAAAATAATAAGAACTATTTATGACAAACCCACAGCCAATATCATATTGAGTGGGCAAAAACTGGAAGCATTCCCTTTGAAAACAGACACAAGACAGGGATGCCCCCCTCTCTCACCACTCCTATTCAACATAGTGTTGGAAGTTCTGGCCAGGGCAATCAGGCAAGAGAAAGAAATAAAGGGTATTCAATTAGGAAAACAGGAAGTCAGATTGTCCCTGTTTGCAGATGACATGATTGTATATTTAGAAAACCCCATCATCTCAGCCCAAAATCTCCTTAAGCTGATAAGCAACTTCTGCAAACTCTAGGATAAAAAATCAATGTGCATGAAATGGAATAATATTTAGCAATGAAGAGAAATGAAATAATAAAAACAACAGCTTCAATAAATCTGAAAAGCATGCTCTGCAAAAAAAGCTTAACAGTACATACACCATAGTACATTTCTCTGAAATTTTAGAAAAAGCAAACTCATCTCTAATGACAGAAGTCGCCTGAGGTCAGGCGTGAGGGGATAACTGCAAAAAGGCAGGAGGGAAGTGTTAGGGGTGCTAGAAATATTGTCTACCTGTATTAAGGTACCTCATGTACTTCATAAATACATATACCTGCTATGTACCCACAAAAATTAAAAATTGTAAAAATGAAATAAAACTCTATAAACTGTAAAAAAAAAATCAATGTGCAAAAATCACAAGCATTCCTCTACACCAATAACAGACAGAGAGCCAAATAATGAGTGAACTCCCATTCACAATTGCTACAAAGAGAATAAAATACCTAGGAATCCAGCTTACAAGGGATGAGAAGGACCTCTTCAAGGAGAACTACAAACCACTGCTCAACGAAATAAAAGAGGACACAAACAAATGGAAGAACATTCCATGCTCATGGATAGGAAGAATCAATATTATGAAAATGGCCATACTGCCCAAGGTAATTTATAGATTCAATGCCACCCCCATCAAGCTACCAATGACTTTCTTCACAGAATTGGACAAAACTACTTTAAAGTTCATATGGAACCAAAAAAGAGCCCGCATAGCCAAGACAATCCTAAGCTAAAAGAACAAAGCTGGAGGTATCACGCTACCTGACTTCAAACTATACTACAAGGCTACAGTAACCAAAACAGCATGGCACTGGTACCAAAACAGATATATAGACCAATGGAACAGAACAGAGCCCTCAGAAATAACACCACACATCTACAACCATCTGATCTTTGACACAACTGACAAAAACAAGAAATGGGGAAAGGATTCCCTATTTAATGAATGGTGCTGGGAAAACTGGCTAGCCATATGTAGCAAGCTGAAACTGGATCCCTTCCTTACACCTTATACAAAAACTCATTCAAGATAGATTAAAGACTTAAATCCTAGACCCCAAACCATAAAAACCCTAGAAGAAAACGTACCATTCAGGACATAGGCATGGGCAAAGACTTCGTGACTAAAATACCAAAAGCAACGGTAACAGAAGCCAAAATAGACAAACTGGATCTAATTAAACTAAAGAGCTTCTGCATGGCAAAAGAAACTGTCATCAGAGTGAACAGGCAACCTACAAAATGGGAGAAAATTTTTGCAATCTACCCATCTGACAAAGGGCTAATATCCAGAATTTACAAACAACTGAAACAAATTTACAAGAAAAAAACAAATAATTCCATCAAAAAGTGGGCAAAGGATGTCAACAGATAATTCTCAAAAGAAGACATCTATGCAGCTGGTAAACACATGAAAAAATGCTCATCATCACTGGCCATCAGAGAAATGCAAATAAAAATCATAATGAGATAAAATCTCACACCAGTTAGAACGGCAATCATTAAAAAGTCAGGAAACAACAGATGCTGGAGAGGATGTGGAGAAATAGAAAGGCTTTTACACTGTTGGTGGGAGTGTAAATTAGTTCAACCATTGTGGAACACAGTGTAGTGATCCCTAGAACTAGAATTACCATTTGACCCAGCAATCCCATTACTGGGTATGTACCCAAAGGATTATAAATCATGCTACTATAAAGACACATGCACACGTATGTTTATTGCAGCACTATTCACAATAGCAAAGACTTGGAACCAACTCAAATGTCCATAAATAATAGACTGGATTAAGAAAATGTGGCACATATACACCATGGAATACTATGCAGTCATAAAAAGGATGAGTTCACGTCATTTGTAGGGACATGGATGAAGCTGGAAGCCATCATTCTCAGCAAACTGTCACAAGGACAGAAAACCAAACACTGCATGTTCTCACTCATAGGTGGGAATTGAACGATGAGATCACTTGGACACAGGGTGGGGAACATCACACACCAGGGCCTACCAGAGGGGTGGGGGCCTGGGGGAGGGATAGCATTAGGAGAAATACCTAATATAAATGACGAGTTGACGGGTGCAGCTAACCAACATGGCACAAGTATACCTATGTATCAAACCTGCACGTTGTGCACATGTACCCTAGAACTTAAAGTATAATAAAAAAAATTGTGGTGTGTTCTTGTCTTTGATCCTTGCATGAAACAATAAAGCCTAAGACCATGGCACATCACTCCATTTAGTTTTAGTCATTCCCCATTGATGGACGTTTAGGTTGTTTCTAGTCTTTCTGCAACATAACACAGTCTTGAAATGGGCTAAGGAATAGAGATTTGTTGGTTTCTTTTGCAGGAGAGACAATAAAAGGAATGTGTATCATACCCTTGCTTTTTTCCTCTCTACAACATTCATTCCTTATACTTTTAAAAACAGAATCCTGTTTTTCCTTCAGAGAACTACCCTTCACTCAATTTCTGGCTGACCCTACTTCTGGTTTCAAGGATGAGATGTGACTAAAGCCTAACCAATCAGAAGCACTATTTTTACATTTATCAGAATAAACAGATAAGTCTTCCATCTTCTCTCTGTTTAGCTGACATGGACAGGGCTTTCACCTGTCCAGTGATTGGTTCATGGAAGATCATGTGACCAAGCTTAGGGAAAGATAGTCAGACCTGAGACTTCTGCAGAAACTGCTGGGACCAGGGCTCCATCTTCCCAATGAAAATGTGGAGCTGGTGGGTGGGCAGGAAGGGAAGAGGTACTAGAAACAGGAGGACCAGGTATGAAAGGAATGTACTGCAATGGTGGCTGCAATGTGGCTATACTGCAATGGTGGCTGTACTGCAATGGTGGCTGCAGAACTGTGGAAGAGGAGTTAACAAGAAGTTTATTTTACAGAAAAAATCAGAGCAGTTGGCAAAATTCTGCAGAGAGGTCCAGAAGAAGTAGGAGGAAGGGATTCAGCATGACTCTGAAGGTTTTGGGTTTGGAGAACTGAAGAATGAAGCTACTTGAATGAATGTGGGTATTGAGAGATGAAGCTTGCTGGGTGGGTACACTGGCTGTTTGCCTGTCCTTTTCCCATCTGATCTTTGTCACAGGGAGCTACATTTCCCAGCATCCTTTGACATTTAGTTCAGGAAAGCATTTTTGGAAGACTGAAGAGTGAGGGAGAGGAGAAGCTGGAGAATATTCCTCCTCCTCTCTCTGTTTCTAGTAGAATGGCTTGAGGTGTCTACCTCTCATCCCTGATTCCATTTGTAGCCAGACAGCCTCTCTTTACTTGGTTTTATTTCCAACAGGCAGCTCCTGCCATGATTTTAGGGTCTGCTGGACAGCTGCAGCTTTCAGGCTCTGGTAATTCCAACCTTTTTTGCTGTCCCTCCATCCTTAGGGTTGGTGTCATCTTCCTTCTGTGTTTGATCTCTGGGTTGCCTCAATGTCTTCTGCTTGACTTCTTGGACCTTCCATCACTGGAGTAGTCAATTGCTTGTATTAAGTTCTCTCCATTTGGAACACCTAGTAGAGTTTCTGTTTTTGCTGGATGAATCCTAATTGATAGATTGAAGAAGCGGAAGCAGGGAGAAGACATGGGTGGAATGTGGGTTGGTGCACAGATAAGAAGGAAAGGTATGAAAAAACACAGGTCTGGGACTTACTTGCAAGATGGGAGATGTTCAAGGAGAATGAGTTTAGAGGGGGAGGAAGGCAAGGACAGGACCTAGGGATAGTCCCAGATAACTCATGAATGATGCTGAGGCATTAGCCAAGGTGGCTTAGAAGTGATAGCTTTCAGAGATGTAAGAGAATCAAACGTAGTCTTACTGTAACTAGGGAAGAATTTTAAGGAAGGTCATGAGAGAGGAGGAGGGTGAGAGTCATGGTCAGAAAGATCACTTGATTGATACGTGTGGGTCAAAAAGAATGAGGGCATTAAACAGACAGTCTGGTTCTAGGCTAAGTTAACTTAACCATAGTGCTATACCACTTAAAGCAAGAAGTTAGAAAGGGAAAAATGTAGAGAAATGGGAAATTCAAGGTTGATATTGGGGAGAGGACTAATACTTTTGTTATGGGATAGCTACGTTATGAAAACTTTTTGGTATAAACTATGTGGAAGAATGTGACTTGGCTCATGGTGCTGCCAAATTCACTTAGTCATGAACTCTGGCTTTGAAAAAATATGAAGAAGTCTTTATGACTTCTGGTTCATTGTCTGCTGTAGAAGCTTAACTGTAGAGATTGACACCTCTCTTAGTCTGTTCAGGCTGCTGTAACAAAATACCTTAGACTGGGTGTTTTATAAAGAATGAACGTTTGTTTGTCACAGTTCTGGAGGCTGGGAAGTTCAAGATTAAGATGCAGTGGATTCAGAGTCTGGTAAAGGGTCACTCTCTGCTTCCAAGATGTTGCCTTGTTGCTGTGCCTTGGCATAGTGGGAGATGAATACTGTGTCCTCACATGCAAGGAGGGCTAAAAGGGGCATACTTGGTCCCTCGAGGCATTTAATAAATGCAATAATCTGGTGGGAGCTTCATGGCCTAATTGCCTCCTAAAGTCCCCACTTCTTAATACTATTGCATTGAGGATTAAGTTTCAACAAGAATTTTGGAGAAATGCAAACATTCAAACAATAGCAATACAAAAGGAAAGCTACCATAAGTCATAGGCCCATGGACTCTTGGAGATGGAAAGGGTCATTTTATAAAGGGTCAAATGGAGGCCCAGAGAGACTCAGGCATTTGAGACCACATGGGCTGCAGTGAAGAAAAGTCATTTTTAACATAATCCAAAGTCATGGAACCAGAAGAGCTGTCTCTCTCTCTTTTGCACATAATCTTGACTTCTTCAGAACTGGGATTCATCTTTCTAATGCAGGACAGTGGGAAGCCCAGTACAAGACTCAATAAATGTTGGGTGATTTAATACACAAATGGTGAGGAAGAGGTGATGAGTCTGACAGCCTGTGGACTTCAGAGTTGGAGGATTCCATGGAAAGACATCTCAGGGAAAAAAGTGACACCATTTCCTGAATTGAGATCTTTCATAGCATTAAACAAGCCTGGGCAGCATAGATAGACCCTGTCTCTAATATATATATAATTTTTTTTAAATAGCTAGGCATGGTTGTGCATGCCTGTAGTCCTAGCTACTTGGGAGGCTGAAGTGGGAGAATCACTTGAGCCTTGGAGGTTGAGGCTGCAGTGAGCTGAGATAGCACCACTGCATTCCAGCCTTGGTGACAAAGTGAGACCCTGTCTCAAAAATAAATAAATAAGCTTTTCTGGGGTAGCCACAGCAATGCATAGTAGGAGCAAATGGTGTTGATGGATAGTGAGGCTAGATGATGAATCAGTTGGAAAGATTTTGAGCTCAAGAAACAGAAAACTCAACTTTCTTTGGCTGAAGCAATGAGGATGTTTATTGACTCACAGAACCAGAAATTTAAGTGCAAGGTGAGATTTATAGTTGACCAAATTTTGTAGCTCTGTGTGCATTTCTCAGTAGTTCTCTTGGCTCTGTTTCCTGTGTGGAGTGGTTTCACACTCAGATGCGTATGGAGAGGCTGTAGTTCTCCTCACATCTCACATCTACTCATAATGACATCAAAGGACAAGAGAGAGAGGACTTTTGGAAGCTCTTCCAGAAGATAGAGGATGAACTCTTTCAGCTCTTGTCCTTGCTTTCTCTTAGTCTGTTTCCTAAACATCACCCTAAGGGATCCTGTTGAAACATAAGCCAAATCATGACACTGTTCTGCCCAAAACCCTCTAGCAGCCTCTGTATAAAAGCTGGAGTCCTTTCCAGACCTACAGTGCCCAGCAGGATCGGCCTCAGTGTCACTTCTTTGACTTCCTCTTCTGCTCTTGTCCCTCTTGTCCACTCTACTCCAGCACACTGACCTCCCTGCTGCTTCTCAAACATGCTAAGCCCATCCTGCTCCAGGATCCTTTGCCTGAAATGATCTCCCTACAGACTTCATTATGACAAATTCCTCACCTTCCCTGGATAGTCTTCCCTGAGGACCCTATTTAAAAATGCAGCCCTTGGACTTTCATGCTTTCCATCTCTGCTTTACTTCACCTTGTTTCACTGATCATTGTCAAATACTATACATATTTTATGATTTATTTTGTTTACTGTCTGTCTCTCTTCACAGAGTCATGACTTCTTTCTTTTCCCTGCCCCACAATTTCTATATTCCCAGCATTTAATAGCAGTGCCTGGAACATAGTAGGTGCACAATAAATATATGCCAAATAAATAAAGGTCTCTCCCAAGCTCCTCCTTTTCTTTCATTGGCTCAGTTTGGTCACATGACCTTCCTGAGTCAATCATTGCAAGGGTTTTGGGATTACTTCCAAAGCAATCAGGCTCATCCCTGGAGCTGAGAGTGGGGTTAGTCTCCTGTGAAACACATGGCTTCATGCAGACCTGGACAAAATCTGGATTCTTTTAGGAAGAAGAAGGAGGGGGAAATGTGTTGGTTAGGCCACCCACAGTGTCACCCACAGATGGTGCTATCCCTTTCTGAAGGCTTCACTGTGGCCTCCTGTGCATGTCCCAACTCCCCCTCAGAGTGCTTTTCACTCTCTGAGTGAAAAGATGAGCATAATGGTGAGGACCTTCCCTCTGGGATGTACGGCTGTTGGGAACAGATGGGGGGATGACAAGGGGAAAAGAAAAAAAGTTGCAATGAAAAAACACCTTTGAGAAGCAGCAATAAAGTCTGCAAAATGAGAAAATCACATGCAAACCCCAGATTGCAACTTCAGAGGTGCTAATGGCAATCCCAAGGGAGCACTTTTCTTGAATGACAGTCTAATTTTACCATTATTGCAGAGAGACCCACTTAAATATAGGAGCTCCTCTGCATAGGCTTCTGCGTGTTGATGTCTGTGAGTGATAAAGATCTGAGATGTCCATTCATAGCATGGTACCCTGTGAGAACCTCTGGTGTGTAGGACCCTGAGCCTGCCTTAGGAACCACCATCAAAGCTGGGGCTCATCCTAACAGTTCAAGCATCATCAGCAGCGAGAGTCTGTGAGGACATTCACTTTTGCTCAGTAATGGCCATAGAAAGAGAGGATCTAAAAGAAGCTAAACTCATATCATGAATGGCTCCATTCAGCAACAGAGAAGGTTCAGCGTATTCATTGTTTGATTTCATAGTAGATTATTTAATACCTGCTATGCAGTAGACACGATTCTAGGCACTGAGGATACACTCTTGCCTCTCTACAAAAGCAGCCAGGGTGCTCGTGTAAAAATGAAAACCCAAATCCTGTTCCCTGCTTAGAAGTCTCCTTATAAGGATTCTATGTCCCTTATCACACTGAGAAGAGTCCCCAGATCCCATAGGCGGCTCCTGCCCACCTTGTCTCCTTGTCTCCTGCCCACCTGGCTGGCCTCGGAGGTTCCTGTGCTCCAGTGTTACCCTGGCTGCCCTCTTTCTGCTGCTCTTTTACTTCATGCTAGTTCCTGCCACAGTTCTTTTGCACCTTTTGGTCTGTCTCTTGGAGCGTGCCTCCCTTACATCTACTCATGGCCAACCTCTCCTTATGCAGCTCTTGCACAATGCTATGCTGTTAAAGATGCCTTGCTTGACTAATGCTGTACCATACACCAGGGGTGGCATTAAACATTTCTAACAACAGGGTTGGTACAATCACTGGGTAATCTAAACAGATGCTAGCCATTTACAACGGGGACAGCATATGTGTATACCAGCTGAATGCCACCCAATCACACACAACTTTCCAGTCAGTAAATCAGCCAGTTACATTCATTTCTGTCACACTACCTGCCAGTCTCTGACATTATCTTGGTGGGGTTGTTTTACTCTCCGTTTTCCCCTCACTTTCTATTTCTTTTTCTTTCTTTTTTTTTTTTTTTTTTCTTGAGATGGAGTCTTGCTTTGTCACCCAGGCTGGAGTGCAGTGGCGCGATCTCGGCTCACTGCAAGCTCTGCCTTCTGGGTTCATACCATTCTCCTACCTCAGCCTCCCACTTTCTATTTCTTAATTGCATACACCCATTAAAGCAAGAGTTTGTCTGTTTTGTTCTTTGTGCATTACAACACTGGCAGTGGCTAGTTCTGAGTCGGGCATAAAGTAGGCTCTCCGTAAATATTTGTTGAATGAAAGACCAAAACATCCCAGCCCTCAGGCAGCTTACATTCTGTGAGATAGGATTAGTGGTGGCAGTTTCAGAGGTGCACACCTGGACAACTAAATGGCCTTAGAATTCTGAATTCTGAAATCAGAAAGTAACTCTGAATTGGAGTGAATAATCATGACCCTGTGAGTGCCTGGGAGAGGGCAGATCTGCATAGCTTTTGGAATGATAAATCTGGGGCAATGTCTTCAGGATAGATGATCTACAGAAAAGGCTATAGTTCTTGAGGACTTTTGCCACATCAGTTTGACCCTGAACTGCAACAGCACTCACTATCTTCCTACAATGTTGGTTCTTTTGTAGAGTCTGAAATGAATACGGCTCTTGATAGCTTAAATACCATCTTTAATAATCCTACCTAGAATGTCTTATTTAATTCTTTTTTTAAAAAATATGGAACGTTTCATAAATTTGTGTGTCATCCTTGCACAGGGGCTAGTTTTCTCGATATTTTACCAATTTTAGTGTATATGCTGCCAAATGATGCCCTTGTGAGATACGTAGGTGAAATTAGCTTCATTTTGCAGAGTAAGAAACTGAGAGCTGAGCACAGTGGTGTGCGCCTGTAGTCCCAGCTATTTAGGAGGCTGAGGAAGGAGCATCACTTGAGCTTACGAGTTCAAGGCCAGCCTGGGCAACATAATGAGACCCCCATCTTTAAAAAAAAAACCCAAGACACTGAAACCCAATGAGATTAGATGACTTGCCCAAGGACACAGAATGAGGAAGAGGCAGAGGCAGAGGCAAAGCCCAAGCATTGTAGCATTATATTTCCACTGCACCCAAATATGAGCTTTTTTTTTTTTTTTTTTTTTTTGAGATGGAGTTTCACTCTTGCTGTCCAGGCTGGAGTGCAATGGCGCGATCTCAGCTCACTGCAACCTCTGCCTCCTGGATTCAAGTGATTCTCCTGCCTCAGCCTCTGGAGTAGCTGGGATTATAGGCATGCACTACCATGCTGGGCTAATTTTTGTATTTTTAGTAGAGACGGGGTTTCACTATGTTGGTCAGGCAGGTCTCGAACTCCTGACCTCAGGTGATCCACCAACCTCAACCTCCCAAAGTGCTGGGATTGCAGGTGTGAGACACCGAGCCCATCCACATTAGGGCTTTTAGGGTGTCCATCACCCAACTGATCCATTTCTGGTCTTCTCTGGGGAGATGTTTATTTTGTTTTCAAGTGAGGCTCGAGTGAGAGTGGTTTGTGAGCGAACCACAGCACTGTCTTGACTGGATATACCATTTTATGCAATTTTGAAATCCTCCCATAGTTTTAAAATTGACATTATATTGAGATAATTGTAGCTCCACATGCATTTGTAAGAAAT
Source organism: Pongo abelii (assembly GCF_028885655.2). Classification (NCBI taxonomy): domain Eukaryota; kingdom Metazoa; phylum Chordata; class Mammalia; order Primates; family Hominidae; genus Pongo; species Pongo abelii. The sequence continues at coordinate 47,942,363 of NC_072003.2, forward strand.
AATAGAGTGATCTCATATGTCCTTTACCCAGTTTCTCCCAATGATAGCATTTTGTAAAACTATAGTACAACAGGATATCGACTCTCTCACATTTTTAAGAGAATTTTAAAAAATGCACTCAGTGAGTTCAGGGGCCAGGGCACACACCTCTGCCCCTGGGCTGTGGCCCGGAGTTAGGGGCTTGGGAGGCAATCTGACCTGCCTCTGTCACTGTTCCCTGTGGGGGCTCCCTGGGGCTCAGCTTCCTCACCAGTGTGGCCAATGTGAGCTTCTTGATGGCAGGGGCTGTGTGTCTCTTGCCTTGTCTCTGTTCCCTCATGTGGAGTAGACTCAAGTAGACTTCCTGCTTCCACAGACTCAGTAAGGAAAGTGGACAGAGCCATGGAGCCTCCATATGGTGGAGGTATGTCAAGGAAGCAGCGCTGCCAGGCTCTGGGTGACCTTGGGCAGATTTCATCCCTTCACAAGCCTTAGCCTTCTTAGCTGTAAAATGAAGGGCTGGATAATGTCCGTAAGAATATTTCCAGTTTTGATGTAAGATTCTGTGATGTCAAAAATAAGAGAGATTGTATTATTGCAGATTGAAAAATAATTATCTTTTATGTGCCACATGTAACTTTCTATTTCTCAGGCTACCTGTTATGTAGCATCAACATTGCCTCATATATCAGACACTGCTGTAATAAGTATGCAATTTGTAGCTGCAATTTCCATTTTATGGCAATATCTGATTTACATGAGGTGTTTTTAAAGCATGTCACTTATAACGTACACACCTGCCAAGAGCCTGCTCTTTCATCATGACTTTTCAGCGAGGTCAGAGAAAGCGCCCAAATTCAAGTAAACAAACAGCAGGCAAGCTTTCAACACTAAAGCTTCTTTTCTACCTTGGGGAAGGATGTTGTCTCTCCATAGATGATGGTGACAAATCTCCCATATTCAGACCTGCTTATGTGGATCAGGACTGAACCCCTTTCTAACAGGTGCTTTCAAATTCCAATTGTAGAACAGGAGAGTGATTCACAAGCCTGTGTATGCACCAGGTGAGGGGCTGTTTGTGGAAAATTAGTTAGCTAAGGATCAATTCACTGAATGACCAGTTCATTGAGTGTTCAATTCCATTGATCATTTTGATAGAAATTTGAAGGTAAATATTCAAGTGGTGGAGGCAGAAGCAGGGTAATACGTAGGGGCATCTAGAAAACAAAGCATGAATTTGGTAAATTTTTCAACTATTTATTGGACTTTTGGAAAATTGGTTATTTTGCATGTTGGCTGTTGATAGATTGATTTTTGGCAAATTTGTCTGTTTCTGGAGGGTCAGTTCAGCCTGTTGGAGATCTGAAAAGTTTACCTTTTAGTGTTACTGAGGCAGATTTTAGGCCCACTTTGTCCATCCCTCTGCGGCCAAGCAGAACATCCCTGAGCCAGCTTGATCTCAGGAAGAGAAAGAGGCATAGTAACACAGGTTGTGCATGATGTACCTAATCTTTGCCTAATCCTGGCACACCTTGAGTGAAAAGGATTTTGAGGAATCTCTCTCCTTAATGCTGGCAGGAATTTAGTGGCCTTCGAAGCAGAGCCAAACAGACACAAGCTTCATGGAAACTTGATCCTCTTGCAAGCCTCTGAAGCCTTTTCAGCCAGCCCTTAAACACCACTGCTCATATAGTTATGCTACCAGGATTTTTTTTTCCAGCTTCTGACACTAGTGCAATAATGGTGAAAGCACTCAGGGACCAGGAAAAATAAGGACCGTGAGGATGTCTTCAGATAAAGCATCTGCTGACCCAGACTCTCTTGGACAACCTGAGGTCCAGTTAAACAACTTGACATGGTTGGCTGCCCACCAGGACAAAGACTGGCTGAGAAGAGGATGGATTTCTGCCCCAGTGATTTGGCCACTAGTTCAAAATCTTCCTAAAGGTCAGTCATATGGCTAGGATTTCTTCTTGAGCCTCGGCTGGCCTGTGCAGCTTCTATTTGAGGCAGACTGGCTTGTGAAGCTTGTAGCACAGGCCTGCAATGCCCTACTAGCCATCACTATAGCCCCAGGGCCAGCACAGAGCTAGACTTGGTAAATAGGCTTAAAGATTCGTAGAATAAATACTAGCCTTGAACGGCATGTGGCCCCCAAGGTGCCTGCCTTTCTCCTCCCACTCCTGGCTACTTTATTGTAATGGAGGACTTTCTTGGCCCAGTTACATGGTGTAAGAAATTACAAGAGATTTCTCATTCCTGTGATGTGGCCCATTTCCTGGTGGTGTGGCACTGCCCATCATGCCCTTGAATATGCCACCTTCTTAGCTAGGAATCCCCTCTCCTAGTCTATTAGCTTGTCTGAACTTCTCCATCTTTGATATCCAGCTCAAATGTTACCCTGGGTGTAACACCTTCCCAGTTCCTCCAGCTCAGATTACTTTGAATTGTAATTGTTTCTGCATGTCAGTCACCTACTATATTGTAAAACCTTCAGGGACAGACACTTATCTTTATTCTCATTTATTCATTTACTTGTTTAGAAACTGTAACAAAATGGTTAAGGGCACAAACTTTGGATTTATAGTTTAGGTTGGCTGTGCGACTTATTGATTATGTAATTTACAGTGAGTGACTTAAACTCTTTAAACTATTTTTCTTTCTTTCTTTCTTTCTTTCTTTCTTTCTTTCTTTCTTTCTTTCTTTCTTTCTTTCTTCTTTCTTTCTTTCTTTCTTCTTTCTTCTTTCTTTATCTCTTTCTTTCTCTTTCTTTCTTCTTTTTCTTTCTTTCCTCTTTATCTCTTTCTTTCTTTTTTTCTGTTTTTTTTTTCTTTTTTTTGAGATGGAATCTCGTGCTGTTGCCCAAGCTGGAGTGCAGTGGCAACTTCTTGGCTCACTGCAACCTCCATCTCCCGGGTTCAAGAGATTCTCCTGCCTCAGCCTCCTGAGTAGCTGGGATTACAGGCTCACACCACCATGCCTGGCTAATATTTGTATCTTTAGTAGAGATGGGATTTCATCGTGTTGGTCAGGCTGGTCTTGAACTTCTGACCTCAAGTGATCCGTCTGCATCGGCCTCCCAAAGTGCTGGGATTAAAGGCATGAGCCCCCATGCCTAGCCTCTATTTTCTTATATGTAAGGATGAATATTGTGGTAGTATTATGTTTTAGAGCCATTGGAAGAATTAGACAGATATAGCATTTATTGGGCACTTACTATATACCAAGCATTATGCTGATAATGGTAATTAATATGATTATTTATTTATTCAACTTTTTTTTGGCACAAATACTGGGGCCTTATGCTGTTCTAGGTGCTGCCTCTAGGATCTAGCAAGATGTTTGGTATAGAGTTGGGCCTTGGCAAATGTTCACTGAATGAGTAAAGCTAGAACAAGTTGTGGACTTAGTTTGTAAATATTTGTATTAGTCAACTAAGCTGGATTATGTTGTGTAACAAGTATCTCATCCCCAACATCTCATGGGCTTACTTTAACAAAAATGTATTTATTGCTCCTCTTATATGGTTAGTGTGGGATAGCTGCAATGCTCTCGTCTTCAGATGTCAGGTGGTTTCATCTCAACAGATGCTTTCATGATCTCTGTGGCAGAGGAAAAGGAATGGTGTGCACTGGGTCTTAAAGTGACACATATCATCTCTGCTTACATCTTTTTGGCTAGAGAAAGTTACATGGCCTTGTCTAACTTTAAAGGGGAGAGAGAATTGCAGTTGTAATCCTACTCTGTACCCAGAAGGAGAAAACCCACAATATTTGCAAATATCCTTCATGGTTACCACAGGCTGGAAGCTGATGATATAATCTTCTAACACACAGGCCAGTTTTGGCCTACAAAAACCCCCTTTTTCAAAGTCAGTGTCAGCAGCTACCCCCAGGCCTCTGGTTTGGAATTAAGTTTTCAGACTAGGTATTTTATTTTCTTCTCACTTCCCTACTCAATTATATTTTAAGCAGATGGGTGATCCTGTCAACCTTAAGAAAATAGCAGGAAGAAACAAATTTATGTGAAACACCCCACATTCTAATTAAATTTTTCTGCCACCCCAAGGTTTGAGCTTGGATGCTGATTTGCACTTAAAGAAAATCAAAATACAAGCCCAAATTCAAGAAAGCTTGCAAAATGCTTTCATGTTGTTCTCCTCAGTTGACATGTAAATGAAAAAACACTTTTATTTTCCCCCACAGCAAACACCTTTTTTTTTGTTGCTTGATGGCTTGGAACAGGATTCTGTTTAAAGACAATTAAAAGCAGCTTCTAAATGCAGAAATCCAGTGAAGCAGGCCAAGCAGAAGATGTAGATGGAAGGTTAAGTGTGGCAAATCTTAATCACTCTAGAGAAATGTGGCCAGGACTGCAACTTGAGGCTCAACTCAATACTCCAAAAGATCTACCATCACAACCCTCCACTCTGTCCCTTTTCCACCAAATAAAGTGAGGCTATGTTAGTTGTCTGTTTCAGTATAGCAAGTAACTCCAAAGCTCAGCTACTGCAAACAACAAATGGCTATTATTTCCCACAGTTTCTGAGGGTCAGGAATTCAGGAGTGGCTTCGGTCAAGCTGCTGGCAAGGGCTGCAGTTATCTGAAGTCTTGACTGGGGTTGGAGGATCCTTCCAAAGCCCATGGCTGTGATTGTTGGAGGGTGTCAGTCAGTTCCTTGCAGGGTTTCAGCCAGAGGCCTCAGTTCCATGCCATGTGGTCCTCTCCACAGAGTCATCACAACATGGCTGCAGGCATCCCCAAGTGATCAAAAGGTAGGTCAAAAGAACAATCAAGACAAAGCCACAGTCTTTTATAACCTGATCTTGGAAATAAAATACTTCACTTCTGCTGTGTTCTGTGGGTCACACAGACTCTAGTACAGGTTGGAAGAGGAATACACAAGGATGTGAACATCGGGGGTAAGGATTATTGGGGGTCATCTTGGAGAATAGTTACTGTATGCAAGATATATCTATGTATACACACACATACACACACACACACACTTTTTCTTTTTCTTTTTCTTCCTTTAATCAGGAAACAAGAAAACAAACAACATAGTACCTACTACGGCCAAGAACTGGGCCAGGTGATCTGTATAGGTTCTCTCAGTCCTTATAATAACTGCAAAATGGCTGCTGTTATAATACCCATTTCACAGTTGAAGAAACTGCATTTAGGAGTGATTAAGTAGCTAAATGCTATCTGCGTGGGAAGTGGTAGAGCCAGGGCATTGCCACTGGGAAATCTGTCTCATGCAATACACTTTCCGGAGCTATTTGATTGCCAGGTTAGGGTAAGGAGAGCATCATGTAATCCTGAGAGTAGCCTTGGAAGTTAGCCCAATCTGGCCTCAACTCTAGATGTAGCCACTCACCAGCTGTGTGGACTTTGGTAAGTTACCTGATGTCTCCCAGCTTCTCCGTCCTCATCTGTAAGATGGGGATGAAATTAAAAGTGCTCACTGCACATGGTTGTTGTGAAAATTAAATCAGGTGAAGATGTCGACTGCCTAGCTTAGTGCCTGGCATGGAGTGAGGGTTCAGTAAATGCTGGGTGTTACAGTTTTGAGCCCTAGGCACTGCTACAGGCTAAAACAAATCCCTTCTCCCTGCTGTACCTCAGTTTTTCTATCTGAGAAATGAAGGAGTTACATAATATGCCCAAGGTCACTTCTAATTCATAGTCCATAAAATTTTGTTTTAAACATACTTTTTATCTGAGTCTTGAAGCTGTGCTAAGTAGTGGGAAACCAAAGTATCCTCTAATTATGTCATGCTGACAGGTTGAGGTTTTCTTCACTTTAGCTAGAATTTGAGGGAAGTGGATTTTAGCTTTCTCCCTAATATTCTATATTTGAAATGTCAAAAGGAGGCTTTGAGGAATAGGGGAAATCATGCTGGGAAAAGGACTCTGGAGTCCAATCTTGATGTGGGCTCTGGCTGGCTGTGTGATCTCAGGGAAAGTTCTTGTCCTCTCTGTTCTTGTGTTTGCTCATTTTTTCAGATGAGGACAAAAACTTTTGCCCTGGTTCTTTAGAGGGATGCCTTATGGCCAAATGAACTTGAGACACACAATACAAATGGAGCAAATCCTTAGAGATGGAAATATCTCTAAGGATTTTCCTCATGCCCTTCCCTTCATAATGAACATTCTGGGTCTTTTGTGCACACAGAGGCGGAAGGTTGTGGCAATTAACTTCTAGAAAAAAAATCACCATTTGAAAATGCCAAGGACCTTTTAACACATCTTTTTCTAATGGATCTCTCAGAGGAAGAGGCAGTGAGAAAACAATCTTACATTGTCTTTAACCTCTCGGGGGAAGAAATGCTGGCTGTCTTGGATGAATTTCGTCGACTTGGTGAAGAGCAGAAACCAGGGCTCAGGACATAGCCGAGAATGAGAGGGAAGGAAAGTGAACTGTGAGCGTGTGCATTTTCCTTCTCTGTGTTCATTCTTCTAAGTTGGACAGTTCAGAACCAGCTCTTATATTGGCTGCTTTGAACTCTTGTCCTGCCTGGTTATCACATATCCTGTTTTGAACTGATGGCTGTGGGTTGCCCTTGTTTCTCCAGCTACTCTGTCTGCATTTTGTTATCTGTACCAGCTCTTATGAGTGTAGAATTGTGACCCACCATGGATGAGTGGGTCTAATGCTGCCCCTGTTTCATGTCGTGAGCTGGTTTGAAACCCTTCTGTTGTTATGTGGTGATTGCATTCCTGGACACCTCTGTCACCTCCCATACCCAGACGCAGAGTACAACAGACCCATGGCTCTAACAACATCTTCATCCTATCCCTTACAGCTATGTCTGAAACACTTTTTAAAAAAATTATTCAGTTTTTTTATTTGTACAAATGCGTGGCATACATGTGCAATTTTGTTTCATGCATAGGTTGCATAGTGATCATATTAGGGCATTTATTTATTTATTTAGGCAGAGTCTCACTCTGTCATCCAGGCTGGAGTGCAGTGGCGTGATTTCGGCTCACTGCAACCTCTGCCTCCTGGGTTCAAACTATTCTCCTGTCTCAGCCTCCTGAGTAATTGGGATTACAGTCACATGCCACCATGCCCAGCTAATTATTTCTTTTTTAAAAGTTTTAGTAGGTATGGGGTTTCACCATGTTGACCAGGCTGGTCTTGAACTCATGACCTTAAGTGATCCACCTGCCTCAGCCTCCCAAAGTGCTGGGATTACAGGTGTGAGCCACCATGCTGGGCCACATTAGGGTTTTTAGGGTGTCCATCACCCAACCGGTTCACTTCTGGTCTTCTGTAGGGAGATGTTTATTTTGTTTTCAAGTGAGGCTCGAGTGAAGTGGTTTGTGAGCCAATCACAACACTGTCTTGACTGGATATACCATTTTAGGTCATTTTGAAAATCCTCTCACAGTTTTTAAATTGACATTATATTGAGATAATTGTGGATCCACATGCATTTGTAAGAAATAATAGAGTGATCTCATATGCCCTTTATCCAGTTTCTCCCAATGCAGTATTTTGCAAAACTGTAGTACAATAGGATATTGACTCTCATGTTTTTAAGAGAATTTTAAAAAATGCACTCAGGGAATTCAGGGAGCAGGGCACACACCTCTGCCCTTGGGCTGTGCCAGCACTGGCCTGTGGGCCTGGAGTCAGGGGCATGGGTGGCAATCTGACCCAGCTCTGTCACTGCTCCCTGTGGGGGCTCCCTGGGGCTCAGCTTCCCCACCAGTAAGATGAGGGGTGGGATGAGAAGATTACTGAAGTTTCTTTTAGCTCTACCATTTTATGATTTTACACTTCACTCATGAGAGCCCCTGGGGTCAGCCTGCCCTGGTCTTTTTATTAGATAAATTATATCTTACTTTGAGCCTACAGAACCAGAGTCGGACGAATCTGAATTAGACATCTGTTTCTGGGATCTTCTCAGCATCCACACTTCATTTCCTTAAGGGACTCATCTCCTTTCCTCCTTGGCTCTTGTGATTTAGCTGGGGCAGACCCTGCTTCCTGGGCTCTAGGATTGGCTCTACGATTGGCTTATTGTTCTAATTAGATATTTTCGTTCTATTTGTGGATAGGTTCAGGTTAGGAGGCATGACCTAAGCCAGCCCATGAGAAGCCATCTAAGGAGTTTTATGAAAACAGTCGAGAAGGGAGAAGGGTTTTCCCCTATGAGGATATTTCGGGGGTAGGGGTTAAGATGGAGACCTGGTGCTTCAGGCAGTCATTTACCACCTCAATGAAAGAGCTTGCTCAGAACTAGATCAAAGCAGAGGAATGTGGGGCTGACAGACGAAGAGAGAGACATGGACAAACAGTCCCAGAAATATCAATGCATCTGCTGGAGGTCGCATAGCTATTCCTAGTGGCCCTTGAAGTAAAGGAAGCCTCACTTTACCCATTAACTCAGGTGAGTAATGGTTATTTCCAGGAGAGAAGAGAGATCTGCTGACTTCATGCATTTGGTTCTGGGGGTGGCTCTGCAAGGAAGGCTAAATGGGAGGGGGAAAGTTTGCATGCACCTGCAGGCTTGGGATTCACAGTGAACTGGTGGGTTTTTTACTTTCTTTGAAGAACTCAGAGGCATTTACCAACATGATCTCATTCGTTTTCAGCTGCAATTGAGTGAAGTCACCTTGATGCAGAAGTGTTTTCTCTTCTCATTCCTGTTAGGAAACCAAGTTACAGCTGAAGCCGGGGCCTTCTCCTACCCGACTCTCATGGCCCATTAAAACCTACGTGAGCTTATCTGACACCTTCAAGCCCTGTTTGGTGGCCCCATCTCCTCTTCAGGTATTGTACAGAGTGACTCACAGATAGCATCCCTGAGCCATTTGTCAGGGAGACGGTGATTTATTGAGATAGAGGCAATAATGTGCTAATTCTAGCAGCCAGTCCAGGCCTCATTAGCACCTGAGTTTCTTGGAATTCAGCTTTAATCACACATGAGAAGAGTTTAGCACCAAGGGGTTCTCATACCTCCTGTTCCTTCTGCATGAGCCTTCTGGAAAGCCTTGGCACTTGTTGAGGTGGTGATGGTAACGTCAGGGCAGAGGGTTTCAACTGGGGGTGTGAATTATGTTCACCTGGAGAAGCTTAAATCTGTCTACTTATCCATCCATCCATCCACCTATCATTCGTTCATCATCTTATTATTTACTTAAATAGATAAGACAAGCCTGAGGTAAAAATGAAAACAAAGCTTTCTAGTCTGTAAAATAAGCATAATGATAACATTTACCACATAGAATTGTTATAATAATGAAATAAACTATTGTATATAAAGTGCCTAGAATAGGGCTTGGTTCATAGTAAGTTGTAATAGACATGGTAGCTATTATTATTAATGTGAATCTTACATCCCATCCCTCAATCACCTAATACCCTTCCCATTACAGATTCTAGAGATTATCTACATACGTAAATATGCACACACACACACACACAAACACACACTCCACCTCTGGAAAGACTGACCCTAAAAGCTACAGAAAATTTCAAATGCCATCCAGGGTTGGGAATCTCAGGATTGGAAGCTGAGCGAGACTCTGGGGAATGTCAGGAATTAGAGTGTAGAGCCACTAAGGTAAGAAGGAAGTGACTGTGTTTCTACAAGGGCAAAAGCTAGGAGGACTGCCTGGAAGGGGAGCACCTTAACTATGTTCAGTATGGCTGTGAAAGAAACAATAACAATCATCACAACAGCTAGAGTTGTGAAACATTATCCTGTTATCTCAGAACTCTAGCTAAAGCCTCACACTCAGGAAAATAGGCACTAAGAACTTCCACAGCCTAAAGACAGCAGCAAGGGAGCAACCAGACTCATTCCCCAGGATCAACTAAGAGGTGACAGAAATGCTTCTGCTGCCGTCACCACCCTGCCCTCCTTCTCCATGCGAAGAAATTTGTAGGAGCCACAAGTGATCAGTCTAGTGGGGGTGAAGTGTTGTTTTGACAGTGGGTTTCCCCCCTTGGTACTTGCAAGAGGGCGTAAGAAAACTCTATATAAAGAAAGGGAGGCAGGCATCTCATTCCCCGACAGGACACTTGCTGATTTGATAAAACTTGTGGTCCCTTCTGGAGTTGCCAATGCAAGAATCATTGGATAGCCCAGCCAGTATCCTCAGGAGCTTGGGAATATACAGCAATGGAGAGACTGGAGCCAGCTTCTGTCTAGAGAACTCTGGAGGTGGGAGGCCAGTGGGAGCAGTTCGCACTAGCAGGGAGGGAGAGAAGGTAGTCATGGTATAGGCACTTTGCTCCATTCGGTGTGGCAAGCATATGCTTCCTATGGGCCCAGAGATGCTGCAGAATGTAGGTGGGCTTGGGTCTTGGCAGCAGGACTTAGCCAAGGAGACCACCTGGCAGGTAAGGGGCCTTGCCAGCCAGAGACTGTAGAGTGGGAGCTCAGGGGTAGGAATCTGAGAGTGGGTTGGGAGAGGTCAGCTGGAGGGCATTGTCCATGTTAGAGACTAGTGCAGTGGCTTCCTGACTCCTCCCCATGAAACCCTAAAGAATGACAATATTCAGATTCCTATGGAGAGGATTGAGGGGGAAAAGAAGACTTACAGCAGCTTCAGTTAGGAGAAAAGACTTTGCATCTCTTTCCCTATTTGTCTACAACAGAAGCTAGAGCCCAGAAGAGGAATGTGGGGAGAAAGGAGAGTAGCCTATTCTGTCTTTCAGCACTGGTTAGGCCTGAGCAAGAGGACAGGGAGGTTCCTCAGGTTGGATTCCTGCAGAGGCCCGCCCAGGTCAAGGATTCCAATGTGAGGAGTTTATCTGAGGGGCGACCCCAGGAAGTGTGGATAGGGAAGTGGGAATCCAGTCAGTCAGGGAAGGAAGCCAGGGAAAGGTGCCATGTTTAGCAGGTTACTGCCATGGGTCATGTAACTCAATCCACCTGAGAGTTGTCCACTCAAGGGCAACTGGATATTTATCTTCCAACCACCTTCTGTCACTGAGGGTTGCTCCTACAGCTGCCACCCATTCCCGCATCTGGTGTACCTAGTATGTGAAAGTAAGTCCTCAGGCCCTGGGTGCTCATGGCATGTCCTAGAACCATGAATTCTGGGGAGAGGGGACGCTGACAGCCTATTGCAGGGAGGAACCTTACATAGGGTATGGGTTAAAGTTTTGAAGTGGACTGAATCGGACTGAGCCAGACTGGATTGACAAGGAAGTGGTGAGATTAGCTGGTGAGGTCAATAAGGGATGGTAAAGGGAGATTCAGCAGAGTTTCTGTGAAGGCAGTCCCAGGAGAAAAGTAAAGCTATTGCAGGTCACTTGCTGAGTCCAGATGGTGAAAGGTACTGAGATCACTGGCATTAAGTACAAGCCTAATGCTGTGTGGGTCACCCTAAGTGCTCATCTCATGTAATCCTTACTGTGACCCCAAGAGGCAGGTTTGCTTCTCTTCCTGTCTTACAGATGGGTCAGCTGGGCTCTGGAAGGTTAAGTAACTTGCCCAAAGTCACTCAGCTACTCAGTGGCAGAGTCAGGTCCTGAGCCCAGGTTTGCTTCCAGAGCCCACACTCTTAGCCACTGTGGCAGAGACTCCTGACTGCCTGTCAAATATGCATTTCCTCCTTCTTTCTTAGTAACAAAACTTTGGTTTTATTTCAGATGGCAATGTGCCTAGCTACACTACATTTCCAGCCTCCCTTGCAGCTAGAGGTGGCCAATGAGATATAAACAGATGCTGTCAGGTGGGACTCGAAAGAAAACCCCTTGAGAAGTAAATGTATGGACAGCATGTGCCTTTTGTGCCCATTTTCTTATTCTACTCCTGAACTAGATGTACTGGGCTCATTTTCTTTTTGTTTCTTCCATCACTTTGACACAGACATGATGTCTAGATCCCTAGCAGTCATCCCAGACCATGAGATAACTTTGAGAAGGAACACCATGTACAAAGGACTGTGCAGAAGAGGGTTGGCAGGAGCCTGGATCTCTGATGACTTCACCCTTGACTGCCCACCTCACCAGGCTGTACAAGCCACTGTTACTGGCAGATGAATGCAAGTTCTAAAACATACAACCACTGACCTACTGAATTTTCCAAGGAGCACATTTCCACTGGAGACATTTGGTGCCTGCAGAAAATACTTACTGAGGAATTTCTATGGGACCAGCCTGAAGTAGAAGCCACTGAAGAGAGGCCCTGAAGCAGCTTTTCTTCCTTATCCCAGAGACCAACATGGTTACCCCAGCCCAGAGTCACCCTCCTTCCTCTAAGCTGTCAAAACCCTGGCTGCCTTTACAATGATTCTGACAATGAATCCCACCCTGCTGGTGATGTCTATTGCTTTACTGTTGAACTTTTTAAGGGTTAACATTCCTTTTTATTTTTCTTTTTAAATTGATTAATAATAGTTGTACCAATTTGGATGGTACCTGTAATATTTTGATACCTACATACAATGTGTGATGAACAAATCGGGGTAATTGGGCTAGCCATCACCTCAAACATTTATGTAGGGCTGAAATCCCTGAAGGACAGGATCGTGTCTTACAAATTGTGTGTTCTAATCTGCATTTACATTTCAGAGATTCTGGACTAGGCAGCAAACCAACAGAAACTCTTGCTATGAAGATCTGGAGGTTTCCTGGAGGAAGTGGTGAATAGGGCCTTGCGACTGATGTTAAAAGCCCTGGAACACAATAGGGAGACTCCTGAACTAGGAAGAGGTCAAATGCTCTGGTAGCAGCCCCCACAAATTAAGAAACCTACTCAGAGTAAAAGAAACAGGCCATGGTGGGTGGCCGGGGAGCAAGGAATATTTTTGAGTAACCCCAGATGGTGGCAATCATTTAATGCCCTCCATCCCTCTCAGTGTATATTAGGTTATGTTTTTTTTTTAGAAAATGGAGGAAGGGTTTTACTATGTTGCCTAGGCCAGTCTCAAACTCCTAGGCTCAAGCAATTCACCTGCATTGGCCTCCTAAATTGCTGGGATTACAGGCATGAGCCACTGTGCCTGGCCCAAGAAGTCTGAGCCAGACGTTGCTGTATAGGTCAGAACTCTGTGGGCTATGAATGTAAGATATTCACAAGTCACATCTATTCCATTCATTGGCAAACACTTACCTGAAACCATACAGCAAAAGAGATTCTGGAAAATGTCCCTTCCAGCCTTAGAAGAAAGTGATGGTGGTGCCCAGTTGACCCCAAGCAAGCCAGCCCAGGAATGCAGACATTTTGGACTGCTCATCTTTTACTACTTTGTGTGGCCTTTCACAGAAGAATTGCACAAGAACTTGACTCTTGATTCCAAGGATTCTGGAAGAATGCCAACCAAACTGAAGCCTACAAGCCTAACCATGTTTTGAAAAGGCTGGATGTGACATGGTGAATCCTCCTTAGATGTGTTAACTAGAGTTAGGGTGCCAGTGACATGCAAGGGGTTGGCCATTTGATTAAGTAGAGGAGGCATGAGTGAAAGCAGCACACCTCCACCCTGCTCGATGGCCATCATCACCTAGTCAGGCTGTGAGCCTCCATGGAGTGGGTAGCTGAGAACCCACAACCCTCAATATATCTTCTTTCTGGCCCTGTTAACATGGACCAGCCTCCGTGAGGTGATGGTCGATATCCAGCTAAGTATGGCCCTCTTAATAGTAATGTGGGTGGCTTTATTCATATTGGCTTCATGATAAATGGTATCACTGAGCTGACTTCTCTATGTTTTAGATACAACAAAAATAAAAGACAAAAAAAAAAAAAAGAAAAAAAGCCCAATGACACAGGCAGTCTTGCTGCCAGACACATCTGCAATCAGAAAGCTTGGAAAATTAGACTTGGAAATGGCTTGAAAGAACCTTTAAACTTTTTCTGAAGAGCAAGTACAGGTTTGTCTCTGGGGTCAGTTCTAATTCTTTGACCAGCTAATTTTAAGTGGCTGTATCTTGAAAAAAGTGACAGTGACATTTTGGTACTCCAGCTGAACTTTTAGATTAGTCACTGATACAACTGCAACTTTTGGCCTATTTGAAGGATTTTAAGGGCAGGATAAAATAACAAAACCCAACAGTCTTAGCCTGAGTTTCCCAGAAATCAGAGCCTGAGACAAAGGCTTGCCTTTTAAGATTATCTGGGAATGTGATCTTAGGTAGCAAGAGTACAGGGTAGGGGAGTGATCAGGGAAGGAGGGAAAGCTAATGCAACATGGATTATTATGTTGTCTACTACTATGGACAATTGTTCATGTGGACTGCACTGTGGACTACCATATGGACTACCACTATCACTATGGATACAAGTCCTGCTTGGAATTTTTGGGGAGATTTATGGAAAGTACCAGAGAACTGTTTGTCCAAAGGACCAAAGAGGGAAACATTTATCCATTGGCTCCAGGTCCCCATTGGTCAAGGATGACTTGGTTGCATTTCTAAGTAATGTATGCTGAGCACAGAGCAGATTCAAATGGTTGCCCTGAGCAGCAGATACCTCTGGGCAGGAAATGAGAGGTACTCAGTGCAGACCTAGAGTGAGACCCATGATCTGATTGCACCAGCATAGAGATGGTCACAACCTAGGTGGAAGCAGTTTCTTCAGTTGTAACTGGAGATAGAGGTGGGATTGAGAGGATTTTAAAGAGGGGCCCAGGAGGTATCTAAAGCACCAAACAATAAGTATACATTAACTATGTTCTGGGTGTTGGGCACAGGCATGGGAGGTAGAGCAGTGACATGATAAAGCCTTTACTCTTCCCCAAATATCTATACTTTCTCTAATATAAAAACATCTTAAGCATATGAAAAATATCACATTTATTATAAAATGTAAACTGCAATGACCTCTGAGAGAGTTATACGTTGAAATTTAAATTCACATTGAGATATAAATGTTAGATACAGGTATTTTACCCCAAATAAGGCTTTACTAGGGGAAGGAGGAAGTGCACAAGAATTCTGGGGGTCTGATGTAGTTGTGAATCAAAATTTCCAATCCTTATATATATTTTTATTATCAGCCTTGCTTTGCCTAGTGCCTATAATCGTGTGAGAACTTGCCCTGTAGCCCCCCATGAGTGGCCCTTTTCCCTAGTCATCCTTCCTTGGCTTTAGCCATGAGGAGCCTGATGTGAGGAGAGAACTCAGCAAATATTTAAGTAAATATTTATGGAATGACATGAATGAATACAAAGTTATAAATAGAACATTATCTTATTCTACTCCTGGACTAGATGTACGACCAAACAAACTAGAATAGATTTTGCATAGATTAAATTTCACCTTTCTGACCTCCCCAAGCAAGTGCTTCTCTGTTTTTTTCCAGACCACCATGTATATTCAGTAGCTGTAGCCCTTATTTTCTGTTTCAGTTATTCAAAGCTTGCTGGAGTATGAGCTCCTGAAGGGCAGGGGCCATTTCTTATTAATCTTTCTATTGTCAGTACTGAGCAAAGTCTATGGTGCCTCGAAATGTTTAATTAATGAGAATCTGAATCCAGACTATAACATGACAACCTCAATAATGCAATTAAAATGAAGAATCTGTGGAATAAAATGACTAAAAAGCATACCTTTGGAATACATCTCCCAGCTGAGAGACTATAGGCAAGTCACTGAATTTCTGTGTCTCAGTTTCTCCAAGTGAAAAATGAGAGACCAATTAGGGTTAGAGGATATATGATGTGCATACTGTCACTCTGTTTTCTGTGTCTTGGTTGACATTTCTAATAAATCATGACTTTTTTTCACACTGATTTCAGATATAAGCTTAGTAGTCTCAATTCACTTCAGTCAGCTTCTCCGAATTCATCAGAAATATTTTTAAAAGCATAAAGCAAATGATATCTTTCCCCTGCTTAAAACCCTCTAAGAACTTCTAATTCCATCCTGATGGCAAACTAGGGTCATCTAAAAAATCTCCAGCTATATATCCTTAGAAATGCTACCCAAACTATAGCAACAAAGTCAAAATGCATGGTGGATCCTTTAGTAAAGAAAGGAAAATCACCAGGTGCCAGAAAAAGGAATGAAACTGAAAAACATAGGGAAAAGCATATGAGCTTATACTGTGGCTACCCCGGAAGAAGTGTGGAATGAGAGGTTTAGTGTATTATTACACCTGGTAATTAAGTTTTTGGTCAAATTAGAGGATAAGAGATGCAGTCTTCCGTTTAAATGAAGCAGGGAGTTGGAACTGAAAACTCTACATGAGCCAGGATGCTTGAAGGGCTGACCTATAGAGAGGGTGCTAGAGAAAAAAATTACAACTGTTTAACATGAAGAAAAAAGGAAGTGTTTCTTTGCTTTGGCTCTGGGCAAATAATAATAATAATTATTATTCTTGAAAAATTTACAACTTTATTCTGTTCTTTATGGAAAATTAGAATTCAAATATGTTCTTTCCCGGTTCTCCATGAAACCAAAACTGCAGAATTCATATACAAATTGTTCTTAAGTGAATGTTACTCCTTGGATTCCTGGCAAAAGAAAACACACAATTCTTGTGGAGGAACACTTCCATTACTCCCATGCCACAGGAGCTCCACAGATTAAGCACAACCGTAGATGAACCCACAACCCAAAATTACAAAACTCACAAAAAATGAAACAACATTAGAGAGCCAATAGACACAACAATATTAAATAATTAATATTTCTAAGTACCTGGGACATAGTAAGTGCTATATAACTTTTGACTGATAAATAAATATTAAAAAATTAACATACCAGGAATGTAGGTTAATGGAGAAATTCATAATAAACTTTAAAGTAGAAGGAATTAAAATTATTAAAGATATAAAAGCAGGAATAATTTACATAAAAAAGACACTATGATAAGATAATAAGCAGGCTTGAAGATCCATATAGAACTTCTAGAAAAAATTGTTATTTGAAATAAAAAGCACAATAGTGGTTTGAATACAGCTGAGAAAATTGAGTGCATCACAGAGAGTTTAAGATATAGTAATATGAAAAAAAGTTAAGAGATGTGAACAATAGAATTAGGAAGTGTAACAGGAATTTCAGAAGAAGAGAATAGATAATGAGAAAGAGGCAATATTCAAGAATAATGGTCCAATTTTTCGGAATTAATCAAAGACAGAATTGAAGAAGTACATATAGTCATGAGTAGGAAAACTATAATAAATACACATTGTAATGAAATTATAGAACTTAAGAACAAAAAATAGTTTGGTAAATTCCCCCATTTAAAAGATATAGACCTACTGAATGGATAAAAAGAGAAGGACCTAATTATATGCTGCCTACAAGAAACTCATCTCACCTGTAAAGATACATGTAGATAAAAGTGAAAGTATAGAAAAAGATATTTTATACAAGCAGAATCCAAGAGTGAGGAGGAGTAGCTATACTTATAATATCAGACAAAACATGTTCTGTAAAACTTCATGTTCTGTATCAGACTTCATGTTCTGTGAAAAAATGAATGACATTATAAAATAATAAAGAGATCAATTTAGCAAGAGAATATAACAATTAGAAAATATATGTACCCAATACTGGAGCACTCAGGTAAATAAAGCAAATATCATTAGAGCTAAAGGGAGAGATAGGCCATAATACATATAATAGTTGGGGATGTCAATATGCCTCTATCAGCATTGGACAGAGCATCTAGACTGAAAATTAACAAAGAAACATCAGATTTAAACTGCACCATAGACCAAATGGACATAACAGACATTTATAGAACATTTCACACAACAGCTGTAGAATATATATATATTTTTCATCAGCATATTGAACATTCTCCAAGACTGACCATATGTTAAGGCACAAAACAAGTATCAAAAAATTTTAAAAATTAAAATCATATCAAGTATTTTATCTAACTACAGTGGAATGAAACAAGACATCAGTAATAAGAGGAACATACAAAACTATACAAATAAATGGAAATTAAACAGCATACTCTGGGATGACCAATGCGAGAAGGAAAAAATTAAGAATAAAATTCAAAAATTTATTGAACCAAATAAAAATAAAAACACAACATAGCAAAACCTATGAGACACAGCAAAAATAGTATTAAGAGGAAAGTTTGTAGCAATAATGCCTACATCAAAAAGATTTTAAATAAACAACATAATGATGCACCTCAAAGACCCAGAAAAGCAAGAACAAACCAAACCCAAAATTAGAAGGAGAAAAGAAATAATAATGATCAGAGCAGGGCTGGATTGTGTGGCTCACACCTGTAATCTCAGCACTTTGGGAGGCAAAGGCAGGAGGATTGCTTGAGCCCAAGAATTTGAGACCTGCCTGGGTAACATAATAAGACTCCGTATCTACAGAAAAAATAACGAAAACAATTAGTCAGGGATGGTGTGACACATCTGTAGTGCCAGCTACTAGGGAGACTTAGGTGGGAGGATTTCTTGAGCCCAGGAGGTCAAGGCTGTAGTGAGCTATGATCACACCAGTGCACTCCAGCATAGGTGACTGAGTGAGACCCAGTCTCAAAAAAAAAAAAAAAAATTAGAACAGATATAAACAAAATTGAGACAAAAATTGAAAATTGAGAAAAGATCAATAAAACAAAAAGCTGTTTTTCTGAAAAAAGAAACAAAATTAACAAACTATTAGCTAGATTAAGAAAAAAAGAGGCCAGGTGCAGTGGTTCACGCCTGTAATCCCAGCACTTTGGGAGGCCAAGGTGGGCAGATCACGAGGTCAGGAGATCGACACCATCCTGGCTAACATGGTGAAACCCCGCCTCTACTAAAAAAAATACAAAAAACTAGCCGGGTGTTGTGGCAGGTGCCTGTAGTCCCAGCTACTCAGGAGGATGAGGTGGGAGAATGGCATGAACGTGGGAGGTGGAGCTTGCAGTAAGCCGAGATCACACACTGTACTCCAGCCTGGGCCACAGGCGAGACTCAGTCTCAAAAAAAGAAAAGAAAAAAGAGAGAAGACACAAATAAATAAAATCAGAAATAAAAAGATGTTACAATGAAAACCACAGAAATATAAAGGATCATTAGAAACTACTATGAACAACTGTACACCAATACATTAAAAAACCTAGAGGAAATGGATATATTTTTAGACGTACGCAACCTATCAAGATTGAAGCAAAAATGAACAGAAAACTGGAATAGACTGATAACAAGTGTCAATAATGAATTAGTAACAAAAAGTAACAAAGAAAAGTCCAAGACCAGATGGCTTCTCTGCTGAAAACTGCTAAATACTTAAAGAAGACTTAATATCAACTATTCTCAAATTATTCTGGAAAAATTAAAGCAGAGACAATTCTTCCTAATTCATCCTATGAGACCAACATAACCTTGATACCAAAACCAGACCAGGACACAACAACAGCAACAACATCAACAAAACTACAGGCCAATATCCCTGATGAACAGAAATGCAAAAATTCTCAACAAAGTATTAGCAAACTGAATCAACAACACATCAAAAAAAAAAAAAAAAAAAAAGAAAAAAAAACCCCACAAGAATCAAGTGGAATTTATCCAGGAATACAAGGATGGCTCAGTGTACAGAAATCAAAAACCGTCATACATCACATGAATAGAATGAAGAGCAAAATCCATATGATTATCTCAATAGCCACAGAAAAATTTTTTGATAAAACTCAATATCCCTTCATGATAAAAACTTTTAATAAGTTAGGTATAGAAGGAAAATACCTCAACATAATAAAGGCCATATAAGACAACCCAAAGCTAACATCTTACTGAATGAGAACAAGACAAGGAGGCCAACTCTTACCACTTTTTTTCAACATAGTACTAGAAGTCTTAGAGCAATTAGGAAAGAGAAAGAAAGAAAGGGAATCCAAATTGAAAAGGAGGAAATGAAAATGTCCCTGCTTGCAGATGGTTTGTTCTTATATATAGAAAAACCTAAAGACTCTACCAAGAAACTCTTAGAACTGATAAATAAATTTGGTAAAGTTGAAGAATACAGAATTAGTACACAAAAATCAGTAGTGTTTCTATACATGAACAACAAACTGGCTGAAAAAGAATTCCAGAAGGCAATGTCACTTACAATAGCTACAAAAATATACCTACAAACAATCTTAAGGAGACGAAAGCCTCTACAAGGAAAACTACAAAACATGGATAAAGAAATTAAAGAGGATACAAATGAATAGAAAGACATACCATGCTTGTGGATCAGAGGAATTAATAAGGTTAAATTGACAACACTACCCAGAGCAATCTGCAGATTCAACGCAATCCCTATCAAAATATTAAAGACATTCTTCACAGAAATAGAAAAACAATTCTAAATTTGTATGAAATTACAAAAGACTCACATTAGCCAAAGCAATCCTGAGCAAGAAGAACAAAACTAGAGGTATCATATTATCAGAACTGCTACAAAGCTGTAGTAGCCAAAACAGCATGGTACCAGCATAAAATCAGACACAATGACCAATGGAACAGAATACAAAACCCAGAAATTAATCTACATATGTATAGCCAACTGATTTTTGACAAAGATGCCAAGAACATTCATTGAAGAAAGGACAGTTTTGTCAATAAATTGTCCTGGGAAAACTGGATATACATACACAGAAGAATAAACTAGACTCCCACCTCTCACCACCCCCCAAATCAACTAAAAGTGGATCAAAGATGTAAATGCAAGACCCCAAATAATAAAACTGCTAGAAGAAAATATAGGCAAAATGCATCAGGACATTGGTCTGGGAAATGATTTTATAAGACCTCAAAAGTACAGACAAAAAAGCAAAAATAAATAAATGGGATTAAATCCAACTATAAAGTTTCTGCAAAGTACAGAAAACAATCAAGAGAGTGAAAGGAACACCTACAGAAAGTGAGAATATTTGTAAACTACTCATCTGACAGGGGATTAATATCAAGAATATACAAGGAACTCAAATATTGCAACAGCAAAAATATAAAATACGTAAATAAAATAAGTAAACAAGTTGGTTAAAAATGGGCAAATGATCTGAACAGACATTTCTCAAAAGAAGACATACAATGGTAAAGAAATATATTAAAAATGCTCAACATCATTAATCATCAGGAAAATGCAAATCAACACCATGATGAGGTATCATCTCACCCCAGTTAGGATTGCTGTTATAAAAAAGACATAAAGTAACAAATGCTGGTGAGGGTATGAAGAAATGGGAACTCTTTTTCTCTCTTGGTAGGAATGTAAAGTAGTACAACCACTATGGAGAATAGTATGGCAGTTCCTTGAAAAACTGCAAATAGAATTACCGTATGATCCAGCAATTCCACTACGGGGAATTTATCCAAAGGAAAGGAACTAATTGTATCAGACACCTGCACCTCCATATTTATTGCAGTACTATTCACAATAACCAAGATATGGAATCAACCTAAGTGTTCAACAACAAACCAATGAATAAAGAAAACATGGCATATATACACAATCGACTATTATTTGGCCCATTAAAAAGGAATGAGATCTTGTCATTTATGGCAACAAAGACGGAACTGGAGGACATTGAAGCCAGAAACAGAACATTAAATATTGCATGTTCTCACTCATATGTGAAAACCAAAAAAAGTTGATCTCATAGAATTAAAAAGTAGGATAAAGTATACTAGAGGCTGGCAAGTGTGGGGGGAAGGGAGGGATAGAGAAAGATTTGTTAAAGGATACAAAATTACAGCTAGATGGGAGAAATAAGTTCTACACCACTGTAGGATGACTATAGTTAATGGTAATATACAGTTTCAAATAGCTAGAAGGAGGATATTGAACATTTCCAACACAAAGAAGTGATACATGTTTGAGATGATAGATATTCTAATTACTCTGATCTGATCACTATACATTACATGTATCAAAACATCATGGTGTACTCATGAATATGTACAATTATTATTTGTTGATTTAAAAAATAAAATAAAATAATTAAAGGAAAGCTGGAAAAATCCTTAAAAATAAAAAAATGTTTAAAGCAGTCAAAGAGAAAAGACAAACTCGTTATATACTTACAGCAGGTATTTCAACAGCAAGAATAGAGGCCAGAGAATATTGAAACAATGCATTTCAAGTATAAGGAAAAATGTCAACCTAGACTTCTTTTAAAAAATAAAAAAATTAATTGTGATAAAATACACATGACATAAAATTTACCATTTTGGCCACTTTTAAGTGTATAGTTCAGTAGTGTTAAGTATATTTACATTGTTGTCAAACCAGTCTCCAGAACTTTCTCATCTTGCAAAACTGAAATCCTGAGCCCATTAAACAACTTTCCATTTCCCAATCCTTCCAGTCCCTGGAAACCACTATAATACTTTCAGTACCTTTGAATTTGACTACTCTACATACCTCATATAAGTGGAACCATATGATAGTTGCTTTTTTGTGACTGGCTTATTTCATTTAGCATAATGCCCTCAAGATTCAGTCATGTTGAGCATGTGTCAGAATTTTATCACTTTTTAAGGCTGAACAATATTCTATTACATGTTTATGTCATATTTTATTTGTCTATTCATTTATTGATGAATTGGGTTTTTTTCTAACTCTTGGCTGCTATGTAAATAATGCTGCTATGGACATGGCTGCACAAATATCTTTTTGAGAACCTGCTTTTAATTTTTTTGGATATATACTCAGAATTAGAATTGCTGAGTATATGATAATTACATTTTTAATTATTTGAAGAACCTCCATTCTGTTTTCCTAAGCAGCTGCAACACTTTACATTTCTACCAGCAATGAACATGTTTCCAATTTCTAGATATCTTCACTAACACTTGTTATTTTCTGTGTGGTTTTTTAAAAATCTTTTAAAAGTAGCCACTTCATGGAACTAGAAAAAGCAATCTTAAAATTCACATGGCATCAAAAAGACCCCACATAACCAAAGCAAGACCAAGCAAAAACAAAAACAAAAACCCCCAAAAACAAAACCAAATCTGGAGGCACCACATTACCAGACTTCAAACTACACTACAAGGCTATAGTTACCCAAACAGCATGGTACTGTATCAAAATAGGCACATAGACCAATGGAACAGAATAGAGAACCCAAAAATAAGGCCAAATACACACAGCCAACTGATCTCCGAAAAAGCAAACAAAAACATAAAGTGGGAAAAGACACCCTATTTAACAAATTGTGCTGGGATAACTGGCAAGTCACGTGTAGAAGAATGAAACTGGATCCTCATCTCTCACCTTATACAAAAATCAACTCAAGATAGATCAAAGACTTAAATCTAAGATGTGAAACCATAAAAGTCCTAGAAGATAACATCAGTAAAACTCTTCTAGACATTGGCTTAGGCAGAGTTTATGACCAACAACCCAAAAGCAAATCGAACAAAAACAAAAATAAATAAATGGGACATAATTAAACTAAAAAGGTTTTGCACAGGAAAAAAATCAGGGGAATAAACAGACAATCCATAGAATGGCAGAAAATGTTTACAAACTATGCATCCAATAAAAGACTAGTATCCAGAATCTACAAAGAACTCAAACAAATCAGCAAGAAAAAAAAATCCCATCAAAAGTGGGCAAAGGACATGAATAGACAGTTCTCAAAATAAGATATATAAATGGTCAACAAACATACAAAAAAATCTCAACATCACTAGTTATCAGGAAAATGCAAATTAAAACCACAATGTGATACCACCTTACTCCTTCAAGAATGGCCATAATCAAAACATAAAACAAAATAGATGTTGGTGTGGATGTGGTGAAAAGAGAACACTTTTCCACTGTTGGAGGAATGTAAACTAGTACAACCACTATGGAAAACAGTGTGGAGATTTCTTTAAAAACTAAATGTAGAACTACCATTTGACCAAGCAATCCCACTGCTGGATATCTACGCAGAGGAAAATAAGTCATTACATGAAAAAAAAAAATACTTGTTTATAGCAGCACAATTTGCACATGCACACACATGTTTATAGCAGCACAATCTGGAATTGTGAAAATATGGAACCAGCCTAAAATGTCTGTTGACCACTGAGTGAATAAAGAAAATGTGGTATATATACACCATGTAATACTACTCAGCCATAAAAAGGAATGAAACAATGGCATTTACAGCAACCTGGATAGGGTTGGAGATCATTATTCTAAGTGAAGTAACTCAGGAACAGAAAACCAAATGTTCTCACTTATAAGTGGGAGCTAAGCTATGAGGATGCAAAGGCATAAGAATGATATAATGGACTTTGGGAACATGGGGGAAGAGGTGGAGAGGGGTGAGGGGTAAAAGAGTACTCATTGGGTACAGTGTACAATGCTCAGCTGATGGGTACACCAAAAATCTCAGTAATTACCACTAAATAACTTATTCATGTAGCCAAAAACCACCTGTTCCTGAAAAACAATTGAAAAAAAAAAAAAACCTCAAAAAAAAAAAAAAAAGAGTAGCCATCTGAGGGTATGTGGTGATATTTCATTGTGATTTTGATTTTCATTTCTCTAATGATTAGTGATATTGAACACCTTTTCATATGCTTGTTGGCCATTCATGTATCTTGTTTGGAGAAATGTCTATTTAAGTTGTTTGCCTATTTTTAAATCAGGCTACTTTTTTCTTGTTGTTGAGTTGTAGTTCTTTATATATTCTGAATTTTTAAAATAATTTTTATTTATTTTTATCTTTTTTCTTTTAACAGTCTCAAGAAAACTAAATTCTGAATATTAATCTCGCATTGCATGCATAATGTGAAAATGTTTTTCACATTCCAGAGGTTGCCTGTTTACTATGTTGATTGTGTACTTTGATGCAGAGTCTTTCATTTTGATATAGTATAATTTGTCTATTTTTGTTTT
Organism: Pongo abelii; assembly: GCF_028885655.2. Lineage (NCBI taxonomy): Eukaryota > Metazoa > Chordata > Mammalia > Primates > Hominidae > Pongo > Pongo abelii. Next base: position 47,967,108 of record NC_072003.2, read on the forward strand.
TGTTGCCTTTGTTGCTTGAGCTTTTGGTGTCATACCCAAGAAATTATTGCCAGATCCACTGCCGTGGAGCATTTCCCCTGTGTTTTCTTTTAAGAATTTTATAGTTTTATGTCCTATATTCAGGTCTTTGATGCCTCTTTTTTTCCTTTTTTCTTTTTGAGACCGAGTCTTGCTATGTTACCCATGCTAGAGTGCAGCTGATATTCACAGGTGTGATCATGGTGCACTGTAGACTTGAACTCCTGAGGGCTCAAGCAATCCACCCACCTAAGCCTCCTGAGTATCTGAGACTACAGGGATGCACCACTGTACCTGGTTTCATTTTTTAACCTCAAATTTTTGTTTTCATTTCACACCAAGAATTTTTTATTCAACAAGTATATGGGTGAATACTAAGAGTGAAAGTAAAATGGAGATATTTTAAAATAAACTTATCAAGACCATCACTGAAAAGTAACTCTAAAGGGTAACCTCAAGAACAAAAAAATAAAAGCTACATGGAAGGAGCATAATACAAAAAAAAATTTGTTAACAAAAATGTTGGCAGAGAGAGTGGTAAATATAGACAAAAATTAGGTAAAAACAAAGTGTATATAAAATACCAGATGACAATAACATGTAAGAAAGAAGAGGTTGGTGAATGTAGTTAACATGGTCTGAAACTCTAGTATCATTTGGAAGAAGGTAGAGGTACTCATTAACCTTACATTTTGTTAAGTCAGATATGCATGTGTATTAGGCAGGGTTCTACGTAGAAACAGAACCAATAGGATACACATTTTATGAGACTTGACTCACATAATTAGGGAAGGCAAAGAGTCTCACAATCTGCCATCTGTAAGCTGGAGAGCTAGGAAACCCAGTGGGATAATTCAGTCTGAGTCTGAAGGGCTGGGAACCAAGGAGCTAATGTCTGATAAGAAGAAGGATGTCCTGGCTCAAACTGACAGCAACTTTGTCCTTTCTATCCATGCTTTCAATGGCTTGGATGATTGGATTATGAGTGTTCTATCCATGCTCTCAGTGGATCGGATTATGAGTGAAATCTTTAATCGGGGTGATGATTCAAATAATAATCTCTTCCAAAAACAGTCAGAGAGACACATGGAGAAATAATGTTTTACCAGCTTTAAAAGCATTCCTTAGCCCAGAAATTTGACACATAAATTAACCATCACAGCATGTTAAAAGTTAAAAGAAAACACAAAAATAATAGAAATAGAATATTAGGCAGCCAGTTCCAAGATGGCCGATTAAGAACAGCTCCAGTCTGTAGCTCCCAGCGTGATCGATGAAGAAGATGGGTGATTTTTGCATTTCCAACTGAGGTGCCTGGTTCATCTCATTGGGACTGGTTGGACAGTGGGTGCAGTCCACAGAGGGTGAGCCAAAGAAGGGCAGGGCATCGCCTCACCCAAGAAGCACAAGGGGTCAGGGGATTTCCCTTTCCTAGCCAAGGGAAGCCATGACAAACTGTAGCTGGAAAATCGGGGGTCAGGGACCAACTTGAGGAGGCAGTCTGTCACTGCCACCCAAATACTGCAATTTTCCAATGGTCTTACAAATGACACACCAGGAGATTATACCCCGCGCCTGGCTCAGTGGGTTCCACACCCACAAAGCCTTGCTCACTGCTAGTGCAGCAGCCCAAGATCAAGCTGTGAGGTGGCAGCCTTGCTGGGGAGGGGCCTCCGCCATTGCTGAGGCTTGAGTAGGTAAACAAAGTGGCCAGGAAGCTCAAACTGGGTGGAGCCCACCACAGCTCAATGAGGCCTGCCTGCCTCTGTAGACTCCACCTCTGGGGGAAGGGCATAGATGAACAAAAGGCAGCAGAAACCTCTGCAGGCTTAAACTTCCTTGTCTGACAGCTCTGAAGGGAGCAGTGGTTCTCCCAGCATGGTGTTTGAGCTGTGAGAATGGACAGACCCCCTCCTCAAGTTGGTCCCTGACTTGCATGTAGCCTAACTGGGAGACACCTCCCAGTAGGGGCTGAATGACACCTCATACAGCTGGGTGCCCCTCTGAGATGAAGCTTCCAGAGGAAGGATCAGGCAGCAATACTTGCTGTTCTGCAATATTTGCTGTTCTACAGCTTCTGCTGGTGATACCCAGGGAAACAGGGTCTGGAGTGGACCTCCAGCAAACCCCAACAGACCTGTAGCTGAGGGATCTGACAGTTAGAAGGAAAACTAACAAACAGAAAGGAATAGCATCAACATCAACAAAAAGGACATCCACACCAAAACCCCATCTGCAGGTCATTAACATCAAAGAAGAAAAGTAGATAAAACCACAAAGATGGGAAGAAACCAGAGCAGAAAAGCTGAAGATTCCAAAAAACAGAGCACCTCTTCTCCTCCAAAGGATTGCAGCTCCTTGCCAACAAGGGAACAAGACTAGACAGAGAATGACTTTGACAAGTTGACAGAATTAGGCTTCAGAAGGTCGGCAATAACAAACTTCTCCAAGTTAAAGGAGGATGTTTGAACCCATTGCAAGGAAACTAAAAACCTCGAAAAAAGGTTAGACAAATGGCTAACTAGAATAAACAGTGTAGAGAGGACCTTAAATGACATGATGGAGCTGAAAACCATGGCACGAGAACTTTGTGATGCATGCACAAGCTTCAATAGCCAATTCGATCAAGTGGAAGAAAGGATATCAGCGATTGGAGATCAAATTAATGAAATAAAGCAAGAAGACAAGATTAGAGAAAAAAGAGTGAAAAGAAACTAACAAAGCCTCCAAGAAATATGGGACTATATGAAAGGACCAAATCTATGTTTGATTGGTGTATCTGAAAGTGACAGGGAGAATGGAACCCAGTTGGAAAACACTCTTCAGGATATTATCCAGGAGAACTTCCCCAACCTAGCAAGGCAGGCCAACATTCAAATTCAGGAAATACAGAGAACACCACAAAGATACTCCTCGAGAAGAGCAACTCCAAGACACATAATTGTCAGATTCACCAAAGTTGAAATGAAGGAAAAAATGTTAAGGGCAGCCAGAGAGAAAGGTCGGGTTACCCACAAGAGAAACCCATCAGACTAACAGTGGATCTCTCAGCAGAAACTCTACAAGCCAGAAGAGAGTGGGGGCCAATATTCAACATTCTTAAAGAAAAGAATTTTCAACCCAGAATTTCATATCCAGCCAAACTAAGCTTCATAAGTGAAGGAAAAATAAAATCCTTTACAGACAAGCAAATGCTGAGAGATTTTGTCACCACCAGGCCTGCCCTAAAAGAGCTCCTGAAGGAAGCACTAAACATGGAAAGGAAAAACCAGTACCAGCCACTGCAAAAACATGCCAAATTGTAAAGAGCATCAAGGCTAGGAAGAAACTGCTTCAACTAATGGCCAAAATAACCAGCTAACATCATAATGACAGGATCAAATTCACACACAACAATATTAACCTTAAATGGGCTAAATGCCCCAATTAAAAGACACAGACTGGCAAATTGGATAAAGAGTCAAGACCCATCAGTGTGTTGTATTCAGGAGACCCATCTCACAGGCAGAGACACATATAGGCTCAAAATAAAGGGATGGAGGAAGATCTACCAAGGAAAGGGAAAGCAAAAGAAAGCAGGGGTTGCAATCCTAGTCTCCAACAAAACAGATTTTAAACCAATGAAGTTCAAAAGAGACAAAGAAGGCCATTACATAATGGTAAAGGGATCAATTCAACAAGAAGAGCTAACTATCCTGAATATATATGCACCCAATACAGGAGCACCCAGATTCACAAAGCAAGTCCTTAGTGACCTACAAAGAGATTTAGACTCCCACACAATAATAATGGGAGACATTTAACAACCCACTGTCAATATTAGATCAATGAGACAGAAGGTTAACAAGGATATCCAGGATTTGAACTAAGCTCTGCACCAAGCTGACCTAATAGACATCTACAGAACTCTCCACCCCAACTTAACAGAATATACATTCTTCTCAGCACCACATTGCACTTATTTCAAAATCGATCACATAGTTGGAAGTAAAGCACTCCTCAGCAAATATAAAAGAACAGAAATCACAACAAACTGTGTCTCAGACCACAGCGCAATCAAATTAGAAAACAGGACTTAGAAACTCACTCAAAACCGCACAACTACATGGAAACTGAGCAACCTGCTCCTGAATGACTACTGGGTAAATAATGAAATGAAGGCAGAAATAAAGATGTTCTTTGAAACCAATGAGAACAAAAACACAACGTACCAGAATCTCTGGGACACATTTAAAGCAGTGTGTAGAGGGAAATTTATAGTTCTAAATGCCCACAAGAGAAAGCAGGAAAGATCTAAAATCGACAGCCTAAAATCACAATAAAAAGAACTAGAGAAGCAAGAGCAAACAAATTCAAAAGCTAGCAGAAGGCAAGAAATGACTAAGATCAGAGCAGAACTGAAGGAGATAGAGACACAAAAAACCCTTCAAAAAAATCAATGAATCCAGGTGCTGGTTTTCTTTTAAAGATCAACAAAACCTGATAGACCATTAGCAAGACTAATAAAGAAGAAAAGAGAGAAGAATCAAACAGATGCAATAAAAAGTGATAAAGGGGATATCACCACCGATCCTGCAGAAATACAAACTGTCATCAGAGAATACTATAAACACCTTGATGCAAATAAACTAGAAAATCTACAAGAAATGGATAAATTCCTGGACACATACACCCTACCAAGACAAAACCAGGAAGAAGTTTAATCTCTGAATACACCAGTAACAGGTTCTGAAATTGAGGCAATAATTAATAGCTTACCAACCAAAAAAAAGTCCAGGACCAGATGGATTCATAGCCAAATTCTACCAGAGGTACAAAGAGGCACTGGTACCATTCCTTCTGACACTATCCCAATCAATAGAAAAAGAGGGAATCCTCTCTAACTCATTTTATGAGGCCAGTGTCATCCTCATACCAAAGCCTGGCAGAGATACAACAAAAAAAGAGAATTTTAGACCAATATCCCTGATGAACATCGATGCAAAAATCCTCAATAAAATACTGGCAAATCGAATCCAGCAACACATTAAAAAGCTTATCCACCATGACCAAGTTGGCTTCATCCCTGGGATGCAAGGCTGGTTCAACATACAAAAATCAATAAACGTAATGCGTCACATAAACAGAACCAAAGACAAAAACCACATGATTATCTCAGTAGATGCAGAAAAGGCCTTTGACAAAATTCAACAGCCCTTCAAGCTAAAAACTCTCAATAAACTAGATATTGATGGGATGTATCTCAAAATAATAAGAGCCAATATCATACTGAATGGGCAAAAACTGGAAGCATTCCCTTTGAAAACTGGCACAAGACAGGGATGCACTCTCTCACCACTCCTATTCAATATAGTGTTGGAAGTTCTGGCCAGGGAACTCAGGAAAGAGAAAGAAATAAAGAGTATTCAATTAGGAAAAGAGGAAGTCAAATTGTCCCTGTTTGTGGATGACATGATTGTATATTTAGAAAACCCCATCATCTCAGCCCAAAATCTCCTTAAGCTGATAAGCAACTTCAGCAAAGTCTCAGGATACAAAATCAATGTGCAAAAATCACAAGCATTCCTATACACCAATAACAGACAAACAGAGAACCAAATCATGAGTGAACTCTCATTCACAATTGCTACAAAGAGAATAAAATACCTGGGAATCCAACTTACAATGGATGTGAAGGACCTCTTCAAGGAGAACTACAAACCACTGCTCAACGAAATAAAAGAGGACACAAACAAATGGAAGAACATTCCATGCTCATGGATAGGAAGAATCAATATTGTAAAAATGGCCATACTGCCCAAGGTAATTTATAGATTCAATGCCATCCCCATCAAGCTACCAATGACTTTCTTCACAGAATCGGAAAACACTACTTTAAAGTTCATATGGAACCAAAAAAGAGCCTGCATTGCCAGAACAATCCTAAGCAAAAAGAACAAAGCTGGAAGCATCATGATACCTGATTTCAAACTATACTACAAGGCTATATAGTAACCAAAACAGCATGGTAGTGGTACCAAAACAGAGATCTAGACCAATGGACCAGAACAGAGGCCTAAGGAATAATATCACACATCTATAACCGTCTGATCTTTGACAAACCTGACAAAAACAAGAAATGGGGAAAGGATTCCTTATTTAATAAATGGTGCTGGGAAAACTGACCAGCCATATGTAGAAAGCTGAAACTGGATCCCTTCCTTACACCTTATACAAAAATTAATTCAAGATGGATTAATGACTTAAATGTTAGACCTAAAACCATAAAGGCCCTAGAAGAAAACCTAGGCAATACCATTCAGGACATAGGCATGGGCAAGGACTTCATGACTAAAACACCAAAAGCAATGGCAACAAAAGCCAAAATAGAGAAATGGGACCTAATTAAACCAAAGAGCTTCTTCACAGCAAAAGAAACTACCATCAGAGTGTACAGGTAACCTATAGAATGGGAGAAAATTTTTGCAATCTGCCCATCTGACAAAGGGCTAATATCCAGAATCTAGAAAGAACTTAAACAAATTTACAAGAAAAATCAAACAACCCCATCAAAAAGTGGGCAAAGAATACGAAGACAGTTCTCAAAAGAAGACATTTATGCAGCCAACAGACACATGAAAAAATGCTCATCATCACTGGCCATCAGAGAAATTCAAATCAAAACCACAATGAGATATCATCTCATGCCAGTTAGAATGATGATCATTAAAAAGTCAGGAAACAACAGGTGCTGGAGAAGATGTGGAGAAATAGGAACACTTTTACACTGTTGGTAGGAGTGTAAACTAGTTCAGCCATTGTGGAGGTTAGTGTAGTGATTCCTCAAGGATCTAGAACTAGAAATACTATTAGATCCAGCGATCTCATTACTGGTTATATACCCAAAGGATTATAAATCGTGCCACTATGAAGACACATGCACATGTATGTTTATTGTGGCCCTATTCACAATAGCAAAGACTTGGAACCAACCCAAATGTCCATCAATGATAGACTGGATTAAGAAAATGTGGCACATACACCCCATGGAATACTATGCAGCCATAAAAAGAATGAGTTCATGTCTTTGTAGGGACATGGATGGAGCTGGAAATCATCATTCAAAGCAAACTATCACAAGGGCAGAAAACCACACACCACATGTTCTCACTCATAGCGGGGATTGAACAATGAGAACACTTGGACACAGTGTGGGGAACATCACACACTGGGGCCTGTTTTGGGGTGGGGGGATGGGGGAGGGAGGGCATTAGGAGAGATACCTAATGTAAATGATGAGTTAATAGGTGCAGCAAACCAATATGGCACATGTATACATATGTAACAAACCTGCACATTGTGCACATGTACCCTAGAACTTAAAGTATAATAATAAAAAAGAAATAGAATATTACTGTCCAATAGAATGCTAATAGAGTTCGAATTTTTAAATTAGGCTAGAAAAAGGAAGAAAGAAAACTCAGGTAATTCCATTGAAAATGTGCAGGTAGAAAACAATAAGGAACAATGATAGTAAATAGGAACTAAAGATAAAATAGCATATATAAATGGAAATACAGTGGTAATTATAATAATGGTAAATAAAACTTTACCAGTTAAAAAAGACAGATACTCACATGTTGGAGTAGGAAACTCAGAAAATCAGACTAGAATTATCAAAAGCAAAGGAAATGTACATATTGGTATATTCACATAATAGAGAAATATTATCTAAAAGTAACCAGCATAGTAATATTAATATCAGACTAAATATATAGGCGATAATATAAAAAGCATTGTTAAACAGGCACTTATCAGAAGAAGACACATATGTGGCCAAAAAACACATGAAAAAATGCTCAACATCACTTATTATTATAGAAATGCAAATCAAAACCACAGTGAGATGTCATCTCATACCCGTCAGAATGACTACTATTAAAATGTCAAAAAATAATAGATGCTGGCGAGGTTGTGGAGAAAAGGAAATGCTTATACACTGCTGGTGGAAACGTAAATTAATTCAGTCACTGTGGAAAGTAGTTTGGCGATTTCTCAAATAACTCAAAGCAGAACTAGCATTTAACCCAGAAAATCCATTATAATGTATATACCCAAAGGAATATAAATCGTTCTACCATAAAGACACATATACATGTGTATGTTCGTTGCAGCACAATAGCAAAGACATGGAATCGACCTAAATGCCCAACGATGGTAGAATGGATAAAGGAAATGTGGCACATACACACCAAGGAATACTATGCAGCAATAAAAGAGAATGAAATCGTGTCCTTTGCAGCAACAAGGATGGAGCTAGAGGTTATTATCCTAAGTAAACTACCATAGGAACAGACAACCAAATATCACATGTTCTCATTTTAAGTGGGAGCTAAACATCGAGTACATATGAACACAAAAAATGGAACAATAGACATCGGAGCCTGCTTGAGGATGGAGGCTGGAATGAGAGTAAGGATTGAAAAACTACCTATCAGGCTCTATGCTTATTACCCGAGTGATAAAACAATCTGTACACCAAACCCCTGTGACATCCAATTTACCTATATAACAAATCTGCACATGTACTCTTGAACCTAAAATAAAAATTTAAGGATAAAGAGTTTTATGATATAATTGAAGGAGTACTTTCCTTGCATATGCTTTATACTTACATAAACCTAATGATATAGCCTTCCAGACAAAGCAAAAACAAAAGAAAAAAGAATTACAGAAAGAAGTTGACAAATCCACAATAAATATAGAATGTTTTAATGCATTACTGTCATTAATTGGTTTTTCGATTAAGCCATGAAAAATTTAAACAACACAATTGCCTTCACTTGCTATTATGATTGCAGATATAATAGGTCTATAAGGAACACTGGACCTTTTGCAACAGTTCTAGAATATTCATTCTTTTCAAATACACCTCAAACAGTTACAAAACTTGACCAAGTACTAGGTTACAAAGCAAGTCTCAAAATATACCAAACAACCAATGTTACACAAACCACATTCTCTGACCATATGTGATAAAATGATTAATCATTAACAAAACAATAATCTCATATCACTTGTACATTTATATTTTTTGTAAAAAGCACATTTAAAAATAATTCATGGGTCAAATAAGATAACAAGATAGAAACTAGTAAAGATTTAGCACTAAACAACAATGAAAAAAATTGCACATGAAAATTGATAAGATGTAGCTAAAGCAATACTTAGGAATTCATAGCTTTAAATCTATGTACTGAAGGAAGAAGAAGAAACAAATAGTATTTCAAAAATCATATTGGCAAAAATGTAAAACTTAAAATTTCAAATGCAGTCTAGAATTTGAAATGATAGAAACTTTCATAATGGAGCTGGAAGGAATGTAAATTGATACTACTACTTTAGAAAACATCGTGGTAATAATTGTAGAGTTGGTTCTTTAGGACCCAACAATTCCACTACAAGGAAATAACATATCCTAAATTAACTCACACTAGGCACAAAAAATTTGCAAGAGTGTTCATAGCTACATTATTTATTATTGCAAAAAATTGGGACCCAACCTATATATTTATCAATGAGAAAGTAAATAAATAAATTGTGTATGTGTAAATAATAAATGAATGAATTGATACTATACACCAGTTAAACAAGCAAACCATAACTGAGTTTATTTAGTTTAATCTCAACCACTTAATGTTGAGTAAGGAAAAAAGGCATCTTAGAAGGATATGTACAGTGTGATTCCATTTGTTTTTAAATTTTTACTTTAAAAAATATTAGCTTTATTTTCTAGAGCAGTTTTAGGTTTACAGCAGTATTATAGCAATATCTGCTATAAATTTGAATTACATTTATTTTCAAGACACCAAAATAAGAAAGCAAACAAGAATATTTTGCATTAATTATGTCAAAATAAGATTAATATTAGAATGTATATTTTATTATATTTTATCTTATTTGTTTATTTTTTTTAAGAAAGGGTCTCACTGTTGCCTAAGCTGGAGTGCAGTGACATGATTACGACTCACTGCAGCCTCAATCTCCTGGGCTCAAGCAATCCTCCCACCTCAGCCTCCCAAGAAGCTGGAACCACAGTTGTATACCACAATGCCTGGCTAATTTTTTGTATTTTTTGTAAAGATGGGGTTTTACCATGTTGCCCAGGCTGGTCTTGAACTCGTGAGCACAAGCAATCTGCTGGCCTCGGCCTCCCAAAGTGCTGGGATTATAGGTATGAGCCACCATGCTGAGCCTGAAATATTTTATTAAAGACTTAAAGTTACTAAGAGGTGAACAAAATTATTTTTAGGACAGTGTTTAAAAAATACTGTTTTTTTTTCTCCTTATAAAACAGATTTTGAGGTTCAATCAATTTTCACTGTGGAAAAGAAGACTACCACTGGGTCTTCCTTTATGGTGAGTTTTATATTTTTTATATTGTTAGTTAGCATCATTTTGTGTCAACCTGAAGAACTCCTTTTAGCATTTCTTATAAGGCAGGTCTAACGGTGATGAACTTCGACAGCTTTTATATTTCTGGGAAAGTCTTTATTTCTCTTCTTTCTGCATGAGTGCTTTGTTAGGTATAATGTTCTTGGTTGGCAATTTTTTTTCTTTTAGAACTTTGAATATATCATCCTACTCTCCTGGCATGCAAGGTTTCTGTTGAGAAATCTGCTGATATTCATAGGAAGATTCCTTTGTATGTGACAAGTCACTCTTATCTAGCTACTTTCTATTTATTTTTACTTTTTTATTTTTTATTTAGTTATTTTTTTTGAGATGGAGTCTTGCTCTGTCACCCAGGTTGGAGTGCAGTGGCATGATCTTGGCTCACTGCAAGCTCCACCTCCCAGGTTCACACCATTCTCCTGCCTCAGCCTCCCGAGTGGCTGGGACTACAGGCACCTGCCACGATGCCTGGCTAATTTTTTTGTATTTTTAGTAGAGATGGGGTTTCACGGTGTTAGCCAGGATTGTCTCGATCTCCTGACCTCGTGATCTGCCTGCCTCGGTCTCCCAAAGTGCTGGGATTACAAGCATGAGCCACCGTGCCTGGCTTATTATTATTTTTTATTTTTTGAGATGGAATCTCACTATGTCACCCAGACTGGAATGCAGTGACATGATCTTGGCTCACTGCAACCTCCACCTCCAAGGTCCAAGCAATTCTCTTGCCTCAGCCTTCCAAATAGCTGGGATTACACACACTTGCCACCATGCCCAGATGATTTTTGTATTTTTAATAAAGATGGGATCTCACCATGTTGACCAGGCTGGTCTGGAACTCCTGACCTTCAGTGATCCATCTGTCTCGGCCTCCTAAAGTGTTGGGATTGTAGGCATGAACCACTGCACCTGTCCTATCTAGCTACTTTCACAGTTCTTTCTTTGTATTTAACTTTTGAGAATTGGATTATGATATGTCTCAATAAAGATCTCCTTATATTTAATATTTATGGTTCTTTGGTCTTTATGGGTCTGGATATTCATTTCCCTCTCCAAATTTGGGAAATTTTCCATTATTATTTCTTATGTAAGCTTTCTTTTCCTTTCTCTTTTTCTGCTCCTTTTGGGACTCCCATAGTATGAATATTAGCTTGCTTTTTGGGGTCCTATGAGTTCCACAGGAATTCTTTACTCTTTTTCATTCTTTTTCTGTTTGTTTCTCTGATTATTTTCAAATGATCTATTTTCAAGCTCACTGATTCTTTATTCTACTTAATTGAGTCCATTGAAACTCTCTATTGAATTTTGCATTTTAGTCATTGTATTCTCGGCTCTAGGATTTTTGTTTGGTTCTTGTATTAGTCTGTTTTCATGTTGCTGATAAAGACATACCTGAGACTGAGTAATTCATAAAAAAAAGTTTAATGGACTCAAGTTTCCATGTGGCTGGGGAGTCCTCACAATCATGGCAGAAGGGGAGAGGCATGTCTTACATGGTGGCAGACAAGAGAAAAATGAGAACTAAGTGAAAGGGGTTTCCCTTTGTAAAACCATCAGATCTCATGAGACTTATTCACTACAACAAGAATTGTATGAAGGAAACTGCCACCATGATTCAGTTATCTTCCACTAGGTCCCTCCCACAACACATGGGAATTATGGGAGGTACAATTTGAGAGTTGGGTGGGGACAGAGCCAAACCATATCAGTTATTTTTTATGGTTTTGATATAGTTTGAGTATGTGTTCCCTCTAAATCTCATGATGAAATGTAATTCCCAGTGTTGGAGGTGGGGCCTGGTAGGAGGTGTTTGAATCATGAGAGCAGCTTTCTCATAAATGATTTAGCACCATCTCCTTGGTGCTATCGTCACAATAGTGAGTTATGGTGAGATCTGGTTGTTTAAAAGTGTGTGGCATCTACTCCTTCCACCTGCTCCTGTTTTCACCTTTCACTATATGATGTGCCTGCTCCTGCTTTGCTTTATGCCATGAGGGAAAGTTTCCTGAGGCCTCCCTCTAGGGAGATGCTGAGCACATGCCAGTGCCATGTTTCCTGTAGAGCCTGCAGAACTGTAAGCCAATTAAACCTATTTTCTCTTCTTTTCTTTCATTTTTTTGTGTGATGGAGTTTCGCTTTTGTTGCCCAGGCTGGAGGGCAATGGTGTGATCTCAACTCACTGCAACCTCTGCCTCCCGGGTTCAAGCAATTCTCCAGCCTCAGCCTTCCAGGTAGCTGGGATTACAAACATGCCTCACCATGACTGGCTAATTTTTGTACTTTTAGTAGAGATGGGGTTTCACCATGTTGGTCAGGCTGTTCTCGAACTCCTGACCTCCAGTGATCCTCCCACCTTGGCCTCCCAAAATGTTGGGATTACAGGCACAAGCCACTGCACCTGGCCAACCTATTTTCTTTATTAATTACCCAGCTTCAGGTACTTCTTTATAGCAAGAATGTTCTAACACAGGTTTCTATCTCTTTGTTGAACTTTTCTTTTTGCTCACATATTGTTTTCTTGATTTCATTTAGTTGTTCTCTTGTAGCTCACTGAACTTCTTTGAGACAATTATTTTGAATTCTGTGTCAGGAAATTCATAGATTTCCATTTCTTTAGTGTCAGTTACTTTTTATTTATTTGATGGTGTCATATTTGCCTGATTATTTGTGATCTTTGTGGCCTTGCATTGGTGTCTGCACATTTGAAGGAATAGGCACCCTTTCTACTATTTACAGACTGGCTTTGGCAGGAAGAGCCCTTTACTAGTCAGCCCATCTAGAGATTTGGAGCAAGCCATCTAGATGGATCCATGGACAGACTTGCTTCTGGAGTTCTTGGGTGGGCTGGAGTGGTGCCTGGGTCAACAGGTGAAAGTGCATATTGCCTGGGTACGAAAGGACTGGCCTGGTGCTTGGTCCATGGGAACCATTCTGGAGCCTGTGTCCATGGAAGCTAAACCTGGAGCTTAGGACTGTGGGGGCAGCCCTAGAGTCCATGTCCATGGGTGTCAGCTTGAAGCTTGGGTTCATGGGGGCCAAGGTGGTGCCAGGATGACCCTTGAGCCTGAGTCTACAGGGGTCAGAGTGGTGCTGGGGTCCACTGGGGCAAATCTTGTTCTGAGATCTGTGGGAGTTGGCCTGGATCCTGTGGCCATGGGGATAGACCTGCAACTTGGGGTTATGGGGGCTGGGTTGGCACCAGAGTTCACTGGGGTAGGCTTAGTGTTGGGGTGTGTGGGGAAGTTGGGTGCCTATTTCACTCTCTCTCCTGTGTGGAGGGTATCTCTCTATACTGTACTGTTCAGGCTGGCAGGGAGAGGTGATGTGGGCAATGAGAAACTGTCTTTCCTACCATCTTCAATGTGTCATTTCCTATTTCTGTCCTCCACCCAAGTGCTGCAATCTCTCACCTGGATTCCTTAGCCTTTGTAAAGGTATTTTCATGTGTGGATAGTTGTTCCAATTTGTGTTTCTGCAAAAGCATGAGTACTGGAAATTTGTATTCTAGACTCTTGCTGACATCATCCAATTTATAGTAAGTTTAAAGCTATGCACAATAATACTCTATGTTGGTTAGAGTTGCATACCTACATAGTAAGGTAAAATATACATTTGCATGATAACCTTTAAACTTTTTTTTTTGAGGCAGAGTCTTGCCCTGTTGCCTAGGCTGGAGCACAGTGGTATGATCTCAGCTCACTGCAATCTCTGCCTCCTGGGTTCAAGCACCTCAGCCTCCCAAGAAGCTGGGATTACAGGCACAGTCCACCATACCTGGCCAATTTTTGTATTTTTAGTAGAGATGGGGTTTCACCATGTTGGCCAAGGTGGTCTTGAACTACTAGCCTCAAGCAATCCACCTGCCGCAGCCTCCCAAAGTGCTGGGATTACAGGTGTGAGCCAGTTCACCTGGCTAGATAGTGGTTATTTCTGATAGAAAGGAAGAGGAGGGAAATACAAGTTGTCTCCATTGCATCTTATTTCTTTAGCTAGGTACATCGTGTTTATTAAGCTATTTTTTTATTCATTTCAAAGCATGAGGTAATTAATTATCACTACCCAAATAAAAGGTAAATATTAAGCGAATTTTACTTATTCAGAAAAGAATCTATAGAACACAGAGCAAGCCCAATAAGTAGAAGGAAATAAGTAGTAGAAACAAGAACAAAAATTAAGAGAATGAAATAAAACAAAAGGCTAGGTTTTTAAGAAGCTTAATAAAACAGACAACTGGCAAACTTGATCAAGATAAAAATGGAGTAGATATAAATAAAAAGTATTAGACCTGAAAAAGGTAATGACTACTGATCCAGTAGAGATGAAAAAATCATAAGAGAACACTGTGAACAACTTTATGCCAATGTATCTGAAAACACACAAAAAATTGACTGTTTTTAGAAATGGATTCAATGTAAAATAGAAAACTTTAATAGACTTATAACCATTAGAGAAGAGAGAAGTATAAAATTTATAATTCAACACTTTTCTAGGTTAGTTGGATTTATAGGTGTGTTTTGTCACATTTTAAGAAACATGCGATCCCTGACTGGTTGCAGTGGCTCACACCTGTAATGCCAACCCTTTGGGAGCTTAGGCAGGCGGATCACTTGAGGTCAGGAGTTTGAGATCAGCCTATCCAACATGGTGAAATCCCATTTCTACTAAAAATAGAAAAAATGAGCTGGCATGGTGGTGTGCGCCTGTAGTCCCAGCTAGGCTGAGGCACAAGAATTGCTTGAACCCGGGAGGCAGAGGTTGCAGTGATCCAAGATTACACCACTGCACTCTAGCCTGGGTGACAGCTCTGTCTCAAAACAAACAAACAAACAAACAAAACCACCCAAAAACATCTGAGCCCAATTGTGTATAAATAATCCAATATAATAATAAGGATAAAAACCTGTCTACATTTTTTATATCCTTGATACATTCCTGAACAGAATTTTAAAAACTATAGGCTTTTAACAGCTAAAAGATAACTGCAAATTATGTTCTTTATGTTTATTTAGACATTTTACATAACCTGTTAGCAAAGTAATGTGAATCAAGCAATAAGTAAATAAAATAATGCATCATGACTAAGTAGACTTTATTTCAGGAATATAAGGAAGATTTGACACTGTAAAGCCTTTAGTTTAATTTATCACATTGACACAGAAAAAGAGAAAAGTATAATAATCACCTCAATAGGCGGAGAAAAAGCATTTAATAAAAATTCAATACACATTGCTATGGACTGAATTGTGTCCCTCTAAAATTAGTATTTTTGAACCCTAACACCCAATATTATGATTATTGGTCACGGAGTCTTTGGGAGGTAAATATGGTTGATTAGATCATGAGGGTGGGGCCTTTATGATGGGATTAGTGACCCTCCAAAAGGAAGAATGCTCTTTCTCCCTTTCTCTCTCTTCCCTGTGAGGATGCATCAAGAAGGCGGCCATCTACTAGCCAGGAGGAGAGACCTCACTAGAAACTGCATCAGCTGGCACTTGATCTGGGACTTGTAGCTTTCAAAACTGTGAGAAAATAAATTTCTGTTGTTTAAGCTACCCAGTCTACATTTTTTTTTTATTATGGCAGCCCAAGGTGACTAACACACCCATTGATAATAAAAATTTATATAAAACTAGGAATATGAGAACACATCCTGAAACTGACAGCATCTTATAAAAAGCTACTGCAAATATAATTCATAGTAAAAATTTTAAAAACATTTCTATGCAATTCAGGGGCAATATTTTAATTGAAGGTGTAGTCACTGTAATAAAAACAAATAAAAATATAATGAATTAAAGAAAAAATTGTAACAAAAACCTTACAATTCACAAGTTATATAAAATCCGATAGCAATTCACAAGTTATATAAAATCCAATACATAGAAAATCCAATAGCATCTCGATTAAAATTATTACCAGTAATAGGAAAGTTCAGCAAGTTTACTGATTCTTAGATAAATATACAAAAAATCAATTATATTTCTAGGTACCAACAACAATGACAAAACGTAGATTTAAAAAATATGCCATTTTGACAAATGCATAGAGTTGTGTAACTATCATCATCACTCCCCAAATTTCCCTTGTAATCCTCTGCAGTCAATCCCCTACCCTCATCCTTAACCTCTCACACCACTGATCTGGTTTTCACAGTTTTTTCTCTCCAGAAACTCAAGTAAATGGAATCATAGAGTTTATTTAGTCTTTGCTGTTTGATGTTTTCATTTTGAATATATGTTTTTCCATGTATTAGCGGCTTGTTACTTTTTATTCCTGAATGGTATCCTATTGTGTAGATACACTACTGTTTTTTTTTTTTTCAATCAAATTACCAGTTGACAGACATTTGAGTTGTAGTGATTATGATTAAAGCTTCTATGAAGTCTGGTGTAGAGGTATTTATATGAATACATGTTTTTATTTCTTTTGGATAAATATCTAAGTGAGAATTACAGGGTTTTATGGTACTAGGATGTTTAACCTTATTAGATACTGATAATCTGTTTTCCAAAATCACTGTACCATTTTGCATTTCCACCAGAAATACATGAGAGTTCCAGTTGCTTCTCATCTTTGCTAGCATTTTGTTCTGTCAGGTTTTTAAGAATAATTTACTCCTTTTTTTTCAGTTTCATTCTTTTGGCTATATTATCCTAAATGCATCTTATAACATTTTCATTAATAAACTGTCATTTTGTTGTTGTTGTTTAATTTATTTTTAATTTCAATAGGTTTTTGGGAAACAGGTGGTGTTTGGTTACATGAATAAGTTCTTTAGTGGTGATTTCTGAGATTTTGGTGCACCCATAGCCCAAGCAATGTACACTGTACCCAATGTGTAGTCTTTTATGCCTCATCCCTTCCCCCGAGTCCCTAAAGTCCACTGTATCATTAGAAGAATTTACTTTTTTAGAGCAGCTTTAGGGTGACAGAAAAATTGAGAGGAAGGCATAAAGATATCCCATTCTTCCTCAACACATGCACAGATCCTCCATTATCAACATCCCCCACCAAAGCGGTACATCTGTTCTACCTGATCAACCTACATAGACACTTCATTATCATACAAAGTTAATACTTTACATCGAGGTTCACTCTTGATGTTGTACATTCTGTGGGTTTGAATAAATTTAAAGTGATGTGTATTTACCTTTATAGTATCATACAGAATATGAAAGATAGTATGATAGGATCCTAAAGATCCTCTGGACTCCACCTATTTATTTCTCTATCCCTCCAATCCCTTATCTTAGTCTGTTTGGTGTTGCTGTAACAGAATACCTGAAATTGGGTAATTTATTAAAAAAAAAGGTTTACTTGGCTCATGATTCTTGAGACTGGGAAGTCTAAGAAGCATAGCACTAAAATCTGCTCTGTGTCTGGTGAAGGCCTCATGCTACATTATAACACAGCAGAGAAACAGAATATGTGGATATGACACAAGGGACCAACCAGGAGAGGCAATTTCACTTTATAACAGCCTGATTCTGTGGGAACCAGTGAAAGCTAATCCAGTCTTGCCAGGAAAAGAACTCACCAGAAGAACAGCACCAACCTACTCACAATGGTGGAGCCCCCCTGACCTAAGTGCTTCTCACTGGACCCCATCTCTTAAAGGTTCTACCTCTTAACATTGACACACTGGGAATTAAAATTCCAACATGAGTTTTGGTGGGGACAAAAACAATGGCACCCTGAACACCACTGATCTTTGTACTGTCTCCATAGTTTTGCATTTTCTAGAATGCCATATCATTAAAATCATATGGTATGCAGCCTTTTCAGATTGGCTTCTTTCAACTTAGTAATATGCATTTAAGATTCCTCCATTTTTTTATGGCTTGATAGCAAATTTCTTCTTAGTGCTGAATAATATTTCATTGTCTGAAGGTACCAGTTTACCCATTCACCTACTGAAGGACATCTTAGTTGTTTCCAAGTTTTGGTAATTATGAATAAAGTGTTAGAAACATTCTTGTGCAGGTTATTGTGTAGATATTTTCAACTCTTTTGGATAAATAACAAGGAGTGTGACTGCGGGATTATATGGCAAGAATATGTTTAGTTTTATAGGTGTTTTAGTTCATTTGGGCTTCTGTTACAAAATACTTTAGACTGGGTAGATTCAAAATAAGAGAAATTTATTTCTCACAGTTCTGGAATCTGGGAAGTCCAAGATCAAGGTGCACACAGATTCAGTATCTGGTGAAGACCCACAGCAGAATTGTATATTCTTGCTGTGTCCTCACATGGTGAAATGGATGAAGGGTTTCTGTTGGGCCTGTTTATAAAGATACTAATCCAATTAATGAGTGTTCCACCTTCATGAACTAATCAGCCCCCAAAGGCCCCATTTCCCAATACCATTACCTTGGGGGTTAGGATTTTAACATTTGAATTTTCAGGAGGACACAATCAGATTATAGCAGTAGAAAACTGCCAAACTATCTTCCAAAGAGGCTGCATGGTTTTGCATCCCCACCAGCAATAAATGAGAATTCATGTTGTTCCACATCCTCATCAGCATTTGGTGTCCGGCTCTTGACCCCTTACAGCTGCTAATCTGTCCTTCATTTCTATAATTTTTTCATGTCAGTGGAATATTATTATATGGAATAATGAATAATAAGTGCAATAATACAATATGTAACCTTTTGGGATTGACTTTTTTCACTCAGCATAATTCTCTTAAGGTTCATCTGAAAAATAAGAAATGAGACATTATAGATACAGCAAAAGCCTGCTTGTCTTCCTTGTGCCTCCGTTCATCCCCAGAAGGGATTTTGGCTACATTAATAGGTATGCAGTGGTATCTCACTGTTGTTTACTTTTTAATTCTATGACGACACTGATGTGAAGCATGCTTTTATAGGCTTATTTGCCATTGTATATCTTCTTTGGTAAGCTGTCTTTTAGGGTCTTTGGCTATTTAAAAAATCAGTTTGTGTGTTTTCTTATTGTTGAGTTTTAAGAGTTATTTGTATATTTGTATATGTCTTTTGCAAATATTTTCTCCTAGTCTGTGGCTTGTCTTTTTAAAGTTTTTATTTTAATGAAGTTCAGCTTCCTCTCAATTCTTTCTTTCATAAATCATGGTGCTATTATCATATGTAAAATATTCTCACCAAATTCAAGGTCATCTGGATTTTATCCTATGTTATCTTCAGGAGTTTTATAGTTTTGTGTTATAGTCTGTGATCAATTTTGAGTTAATTTATGTAAAGGGTGTATGGTCTGTTTCTAAGTTCATTTTCTGCTTGTGTATGTTTAGTTTTTCTGGCACCATTTATTGAAAATACTTTCTTTTCTCCACTGCATAGCCTTTGCTCCTTTGTCAAAGATCAGTTTACTATATTCATGCGAGTCTATTTCTGGGCTCTCTCTTCTGTTCCATTGATCTATTTGTCTGTTCTTTTGCCAATATCACATGGTCTTGATTAATGTAGTTTTATAGTGAGTCTCAAAGTCAGGTAGTGTGAGTTCTCCAACTTTGTTCTTGTCCTTCAATATTGTGTTAGGTATTCTGACTCTTTTGCTCTTCATATAAACTTTAAAATCAGTTTGCAGATGTCTAAATAACTAGCAGGGGTTTGATTGGGATTGCATTAAATATATAAACCAGGGTGAGCAGGATTGATATCTTGACAATATCGAGTCACCCAATCCATGAGCGTGGTCTATCTATCCATATATTTAGTTCTTTTTAAATTTCTTTTATCAGAATTTTATAATTTTCCTCATATAGCTTTGTATATATTTTGTTCAATTTATACCTAAGTATTTCTTAAGTATAATATTTATACCTTCTTAGGTATAAATATTATACATAAGTATTTCTTAGGCATAAATATTATACCTAAGAATATTATAGTATTACCTAAGTATAATATTATAGTATTAGCTAAGTGAATGTAAATGCTTTTTAATCTCAAATTCCACTTGTTCATTGCTAGCATATAGGAAAGTGATTGTCCCTTTTTATATTATCCTTATATCCTGCAACCTTGTTATAATTACTTATTAGTTCCTGGACCTCATTTTGGTCTATTCTTTCAGATTTTCTGCATGGATGAACATACCATCTGCTGGCAAAGACAGTTTTATTTCTTCTTTCCTAATCAGTATACCTTTAATTTCATTTTCTTGTCTTATTGCATTAACTAGGACATTCATTCAATGTTGACAAAGGGTAGTAAGGGGATATTTTTGCCTTGTCTCTGATCTTCAAGGGAATGCTTTGAGTTTGTCAACATTAAGTATAATGTTAGCTGTAGGCTTTTTTGTATATATATTTTTTCCTTTAAAGTTGAGGATGTTCCCTAATAATTTTTTTCATGAATGTGTGTTGGATCTTGTTAATTGCTTTTTCTGCAAAATATTGATATGGTAATTTTTCTTCTCTAGCCAGTTGCTGTGATAAATTATATTGCTGATTTTCCAATGTTGAACCAGCCTTGCATACCTGGGATAAATCCCACTTGGTCATAGTGTATATATCTTTTTATACATTATTGAATTTGATTTGCTAATATTTTTGTAAGAGTCTTTGCATTTATATTCATGAACAATATTGGTCTATAGTTTTCTTTCCTTATAATATTTTGTCTGGTTTTGGTATCTGGGTGATTCTGGCCTCATATAATTAATTAGAAAATATTCTGTCTGCATTTATGCAGCCAAAAAACAAAGAAAAAATGCCCATCATCACTGGCCATCAGAGAAATGCAAATCAAAACCACAATGAGATATCATCTCACACCAGTTAGAATGGTGATCATTAAAAAGTCAGGAAACAGCAGGTGCTGGAGAGGATGTGGAGAAATAGGAACAATTTTACACTGTTGGTAGGACTGTAAACTAGTTCAACCATTGTGGAAGTCAGTGTGGCGATTCCTCAGGGATCTAGAATGAGAAATACCATTTGACCCAGCCATTCCATTACTGGGTATATACCCAAAGGATTATAAATCATGCTGCTATAAAGACACATGCACACGTATGTTTATTGCGGCACTATTCACAATAGCAAAGACTGGGAACCAACCCAAATGTCCAACAATGATAGACTGGATTAAGAAAATGTGGCACATATACACTATGGAATACTATGCAGCCATAAAAAATGACGAGTTCATGTCCTTTGTAGGGACATGGATGAAGCTGGAAACCATCATTCTCAGCAAACTATCTCAAGGACAAAAAACCAAACACTGCATGTTCTCACTCATAGGTGGGAATTGAACAATGAGAACACATGGACACAGGAAGGGGAACATCACACACCGGGGACTGTTGTGGGGTGGGGGAAGGGGGGAGGGATAGCATTAGGAGATATACCTAATGCTAAATGACAAGTTAATGGCACATGTTAATGGCACACCAACATGGCACATGTATGCATATGTAACAAACCTGCACATTGTGCACATGTACCCTAAAACTTAAAGTATAATAATAATAAAATAGAAAAAAGAAAATAATCCGTCTGCTTCTGTCTTCTGAAAGATATTGTAGAGAAATGGTGTAATTTCTTCCTTAATGTTTGCTAGAATTAATCAGTGAGCTCATCTGGACCTGGTGTTTTCTGTTTAGAAAGTTACGATTTATTGATTCAATTTCTGTAATAGATTTAGTCCTATTCAGATGTCTATTTCTTCTTGTGTGTGTTTTGGCAGATTGTCTCTTTCAAGGAACTGGTTCATTTAATCTGAGTTACCAAGTTAGTGGGCATAGAGTTGTCCATAATTTTTTGTATTATTATTTTCATGCCCATGGGTTCCTTAGTGTTGTCCCCTCTCATTTCTGATATTAGTAATTTCTGTCTCTCTCTTTTTTTCTTAGTTATCTTGGCTAGAGGCTTCCTAACTTTATTTATCTTTTAGAAGAACAAGCTTTCTTTTTCATTGATTTTCTCTATTGATTCCAGTTTTCAATTTTATTGATTTCTGTTCCAATTTTTATTATTTTTTCAGTTTACTTTGGATTTAATTTTTTTTTTTTTTTTAGTTTCCTGAGGTTGAAACTTGGGTTATTGGCTTTAGAACTTACTTCTTTTCTTATATACACTTTTAATGCTGTAAATTCCTTTCTAAGAATTACTTTCACTGCATCCCACAACTTTTGGTAAGTTGTATTTTAATCTTCATTGAGTTAAAAATATTTTAAAATTTATCTTGGGATATCTTCTTTGACCTGTGTGTTATTTAGAAGTGTGTTGTTTAATCTCTAATTATTTTGAGATTTTTCCAGTTATCTTTCTGTTATTGATTTTTAGTTTAGTTCTATTGGGGTCTGACAGCAGATATCATGTAATTTCTGTTGTTTTAAATTTGTGAAGCTGGCCCCTAAGAAGGCCCAGAATATGTTCAATTTTGGTGAATAATACCCGTATTCATGTGAGCTTGAGAATAGTATATATTCTGCTGTTGTTAGATGGAGAAGTTTACACATGTCTTGGTTTTTTTTTAGCCATCCTTCTACTGGGTGTGTAGTGCTACCTCATTTTAATTTGCACCCTCCTGATGACTAATTGTGTTGTGTATTTTTTCCTGTGCTTATTTGCTATTTATATCTTCTTTTTTGAAGTAGTTCAAATCTTTTTTCATTTTTTATGTTTTTTAAAAACATATTATTGAATTACAAATGTTCTTTTTATGTTCTGAATAGAAGCCCTTAATCTGATATGTGTTTTGCAAATATTTTTTCTTTGTCTGTGGCTTGTCTTTACATTTTTTTCAGTGCTTTCTGAGAAGCAGATATTTTAATTCTGTGAAATTCAATTTATCATATTTTTTATGGATTATATTTATAAAATTGTTGCCTAACCCAAGATCTTAAAAATTTCTCTCATATTTTAAAAAAAAGTTTTAGAGTTTTACATTTTATATTTGGATGTATGATCCTTTTCAGACTTTTCAAATATGGTGCAGGATATGGATTGAGGTTCTCGTTTTTGTACTGGGATTAGTCTAGCACCACTTATTGAAAAGCCCATCTTTTCCCCACTGAATTATCTTAGCACATTTTGTCAATTAACTATATAATGATGACCTATTTCTGAACTCTCTATTCTGTTTCATTGATGCGTAAGTCTATCCTTACACCAATACCACATTGTCTTGACTACTGCAGCTGTAAAATAAGTCTTTAAATCTGGTAATGAGTCCTCCAACAATATTTTTCCTTTTTGAGGTTGTTTTTGTCACAGATTATTGACTTTTTAATGTAATTTTAGGATGTCTGTCAATTTGTAATGAAACGTCTGTTGGAATTTTGATTGGGATTGCATTGAGTCTATAGATCAATTTGCAGAGCATTAACATCTTAACAATATCAAGTCTTCAAATTCATGAGCACGTATTTCCATTTATCTAGGTCTTATTTATTTTTTCTTTATCAAGCTGGTAAGTTTTGGTGGTTTGTTTTACAGATGTAGATAACTGTAATCATCTGCTTTTTTTTTTTTTTTAAACCTTTGTATACCCATGGATTAGAACCCTGCCTAGAACATTATCTGGTATATGGCTAATGCCCAATAAATATCCTTTGAATAACAAGTTTGTGCACAAAATAAAATTTATTTGCTATCCTGAGAATGTGTTAATATATGCCCCACAAAACTGTCAAATAAAATAAATGAGCAAAAAATGTTAGAAACACGTTTTGAGTACTTGACACAGTTGACACTCAATAAATATTAATCATATTAAAGGAAGAGGAAAGGTAGAACAATGATTTCATGTTGGCTAGGTGATTCTGTATTTACAAAGGAAGAATAAAAGAATAATAAGCATTTTGAAACAAGATAAATGATAAAGTCTGGGTTAGAAAAATACCTTGATTGAAATTGTATGAACTAAATATTTGTACACATCTCCTTGTTGTGTATGGGGTGCCGTGTCATTGGGTAGATTTCTGTACTTCAGAGCAAAGGAATTTATCTCTCCTGGTGCAATGATTCCCAGTTCTGTTGAGTCTTCTCTAGGGAAAGATCACTGCAGTAGGTCAGGATCTACCTCAAAGGAACACTTTTTACAACATTTCTCTTCTGCCTATCTGGGCCCTATCACAACGATTCAGCAAAACATTCCAGAAAGCACAGTTAGAACAGTGCAGTTGTGAAAGCAGTAAGGTGACAGAAAGAGCACAGGCTCTGAAATGAAGGGAATGTGCATTTGAGTTCTGGCTCCACCATGTATTATAACATGACCTTGGACATGTTGCTTATTATCTCTGAATCTCAACTCTCTCAACTTTAAAGTGGGAAAAATGATAACTGCCTTGAGGACGGCTCTGAGACTTAAATGAAATAATATATGAAAAATACTTGGAACACATAGGCACTCAACAAATAATAATTACTATTTCATAAAACTCTGGCTAGCGCATTCTGAAATTTATGCTTAAAGCTCGAAGAATGCTCTGTTGAAGTAGTCTTTACATTGTTAGAATTTCTTGGGTTGTTGATTAAAAGCCTGGTTAAATTATGATGTCCCCTGAAAACAGACCTTGATTAAAACAAGACTCCTGAACACAACAATAATAAGCAACTACTCAACCCAGAAAGTAGTACACGCCCTCTCCCAATCCTCCAAAAAAGTCCCAAGCAACAACAGCAGCATGGGTCTCTAGACTCAATACTCAGCAACTTTTCTTTAGTGAGGTCTATAAACAAATTTTACTCCCCTCTTAAATTTTAGTGTCTTTGTTTTTCTGCAGTGCCGTATGCACTCTTTACTTCATTCTTGGAAGCATTGCCATTAAATGCCAGAGATGGATGGATGCTGCCAGTTTGCTACCAGCTTGCTACTTCTGTCGGTTTTGGTTGTGAATGCTGAGCTGTAGATACTCCCTTCTTTGGGGTCCGACGGTTGTGAGGGGAGGTGTTAAGGTGGAGCAAGTCTGATGACAAATTAGTGAGCTCTTTGTGAGTGAATCCTTTCCACTAGAGGGGAAAGATGAATGCTGGCACATTTACGAGTGTTTTCTGAATCACTCTTGGCAGTCCTGGGAGTAGATTTACAAAGAGACATATGTTCTCAGTATTTGACTAAACACAGGCAGGCATTAAAATATGGTGTGCTCATAAGCTGTTTACAGGTACTGAATTTTAAATAACTGGCAGTCTTGGGCATCTATTCAAGGAGGAATCCAAGCTCTCAATTCCATAATCTCCCTATTGTAACAAAGGCATGAAACAGATTATCAGCAAGTGCTTGTGGAAGGAATAAAGGAGGGGTAGGGAGAGGCAAGGGAGAGAAGGAAGAAAGAGATGAAGGAAATGACTGAGCGCAAGGGAAAATAAAGAAAGAAATGAAGGGGAGAAGACAAATTACTAAACAGCACAGTGGAAACTCTCTAGAATATCTGGAGCCTTTGAAAGAAAATGTTACAACCACACAAGTGTGCCTGGAAACCACACAAAGAGCCATATCTCCTGGTGCCTGCAGTGCCTCTTTGGAACTAATCTAGACCTTCCTTTCAGCAGATCTGTCTTTCTCATCTCCCTCTTACTGTGGCTCAACCATAGGTTTGACTCTGCCCTTCTGCCTTTCATTGCTGTTAGCCTCTCTGACCTCTGATCTTACTATGTTAGAGGCTTAGATTAGGAAACCCCTCTGAGGCTTGGTGGCTAGTCTTTTCCCTCTAGCCCATACATGCCTGATGCAGGGGCAGGGAGGGAGTCCAGGTCCAGATCCAGGCTGACTTCCTCCCCAATAATGAATTATGACGTTGATTTTCCTACAGTCTCATGGGTGATGTCACACCAAGCACCAGCTTGACTTCAATGAGCTCTGCAGCTGCTAACAGGTCATTTTTTTTCATGAGAGAAACCTCCTGAGAGAGCGGCCATCTGGGAGACCAACTGAACAGCCCTCAGTAGGTCTTTCCATGGAAGAGAGTGATGAAAACATATGAGAAAACGCTTTAAAAAACAGGATCATCCTATAGACCCACCCCAGAGAGTAACACCCACCCTCACCTTGCAGTCATTATTTTTCCTCTCTTTAAGATACATTTGCAGCAATTTCAACTGCAAGCTTAACAGGTTCAAGGGATGACCCTAATTAGTTAATTGATTTCAAGATGATGAATGATGCACTGGCTAAGAAGAAACTCATTCTCTGCTAGTACCAGTTAAGAACCCTTTTAGCTACACTACCCTACTGTGGACAAAGCTTTCCCTGCTCTCTATCCGGGAGCAAACTCTACCCATTGGCTCAGTCCACTGAAGAAATAAGCCCATTGACCAATAGCAGTAACTGAGCATCCACTGAGAGTCGAATCTAGCATAGAGTCCTGAGCCACATAGGATAGAAAAGATCCTTCAAATAACTTGCGCTTGGAGAAGCAAGTGGTAATCTGCATCCCTCCCTTCTTGTGGTTTTAGCAGCTTGCTTTTTCTGGGCAACTGCTTTACTTCTTTGCCTCCCACTTTAAAAAAAAATTAAATTAAATTAAATTAAATTTTGAGTTCTGGGATACATGTGCAGGATGTGCAGGTTTGTTACATAGGCAAACATGTGCCATGGTGGCTTGCTGCACCTATCAACCCATCACCTAGGTATTAAGCCCTGCATGCATCAGGTATTTATCCTGATGCTATTTCTCCCCCTATCCCCTCAACAGGCCCCAGTGTGTGTTTTTCCCCTCCCTGTGTCCATGTGTTCTCATTGTTCAGTTCCCACTTATAAGTGAGAACATGCAGTGTTTGCTTTTCTGTTCCTGTGTTAGTTTGCTGAGGATAATGGCTTCCAGTTCCATCCATGTCCCTGCAAATGGCATGATTTCATTCCTTTTTATGGCTGTAGAGTATTCCATGGTGTATATATACCACATTTCCTTTATCCAGTCTGTCATTGATGGGCATTTGGGTTGATTCCATGTCTTTTCTGCCTCCCACTTCTAACCAAGTGTTTTTTAGGGGGTTGCCCATCACAAGTGCCCTGCCAAGGCATGTCAGTCAAAGCACTTCCATGGGAAATTGTGAATCGAAAGTAAAAGATCACTCCCTTCTTTCTGACAGCAAAGCTGGGGAGATGTGAGCTCTGAGATAACCACAGCCTTTGTTTCAGTCTGGTAGAGATGGCCATGTTGAGTGAGGCAGAGTAATCAGATGCAGAGAAGGACAGTCCATATTAATTGATTAGAAAATAAGTATAAGATAATGCAAAATGCAGGTTTATTAGTTTCCTATTGCTCTTGTAGCAAATTAAGACACTAGAGTAGCTTAAAACAACACAAAAGTGTTATCTTACAGTTCTGAAGGTCAGATGTCTGAGATAGGTCTTGCAGGCTAAAATCAAGGTGTGGGCCGGATTGCATCCCTGCTGGAGACTCTGGCAGAGAATCTGTTTATTTCCTGGCCTTTTCCAGCTTCGACAGGCTGCCTGCATTCCTTGGCTCCTAGCTCCCTCCATCTTCAAAGTGCATTGTTCTAACCTCTGCTTTTGTTATCACATCTTCTTTCTCTGAAATTCCTGGTTTCCTCTGATAAGGACCCTTGTGATTACATTAGGCTCACCCAGATAATCTAGGATAATCTCTCCACTCAAGGTTGATTAGCCTTAACTCCATCTACAATTTTTAACTCACCCTTGCTGTGTAACATTCACGTTCACAGGTCCTGTGGATTAGGGCATGGACATTTTTATGGGGGACATAAGTTTGTCTGTCACATCAGTGAATAAAGATGGAGCCTGAGTTAGCGTCCTCCAGGTTGCAGAGGTTCAGAGAAGGGAATGTGGAGGTTAAGGTGGGCTCAACCTAACAGGGCCTCCAAGGCTGAAGTCACATTTTTTTTAAAAGAATTCACGCTTATTCCAACAGATCACATTTCTTTTTTCTCCTATATGTGCACATTCTAAAATGTGCAAGCTTTTCTCTTTCAGTTTTCTGGGCTATAGAATCCTTTACATTTATATTCATTTCAAAGATTAGGACACTTTTCTCTGTCTCTTCTTTCCTGGCACCCCAAAACTTCATGATTCTTCTGTCTACTGAATGGTGCTGCAGCCAGGCCTGAAGTTCCCTGTGACCCTGAGATGTCTTTGTGCTGGGGGTAGTACTTCCTTATGATCTCATTAGTTCCTTAGGCCTGGTTTCCCTACAAACGGTGGCTGTGCTGCCTTGTTTCCCTCCAAATGTTGGCTGTGCTACCTGTTCTAAGTGGAACGGCCCATGTCCTGCAAAGCTAAGGTTGAGTTTGCCTGCTTTCCTTCCGTTCTATGTTAACACGGCATGCTCAGCCCTCAGTTGTCATTCTGTTCCTTACAGGTTTGTCTTGCTCCCAATGTTTTTCAAAATCTTCTGTTCCCTAACTCTTTAGGCACAAGTTTTGTTCATGGGAAGAGCTCCTTCTGACACTGTTTGTTAAGGTTTCTTCATCCTTTTGTATTTGTTCTTGGTTATGTGCTTTTTCTCTTACATTTTGTGTGTGTCCTTTTTGTAGGCTTTTCTTTCTTTTCCTTCCTTCTTTCCTTCCTTTCTCCCTCTCTCTCTCTCTTTTTTTTTTTTTTTGTGTTCTGAGTAGCTGGACAAGCAGAAGACAGGGGAAGCAGCTTTTTCAGCTCTCTCTAGCCCACCCCCACAGAAAAGTAAGCACTCAGCACAGCATTGAAAAGAAAGCAGAGAGCTACTTGCTGGCCTAATCGACATAACAGCCAACGTTCTTTGAGTGCTTATGGCAGACATCACACTAAGTGATTTATGTATATTACTTCTTTTAAACTCTCAACCAACAGTAAGCAGTATTAACCTCCATTCTACAGACAAGAAAACTGAGGCACAAAGAACTTAAATAATTTGCCTGTCACAGAATTATAAAGTGACACAAATGAGATTCAAATTTAGGCAGTCTCTCATGTGCTTAACTGTGCCTCCCCAACCCCAGAGGGAGGTGAGAGAGGCACTGGCTATTCATGTCATGCATGATGTGCACTCTTAGTAGGATACTCTGAGATCCCGATGCTCTTTCTTCAGAGGAATTTGAGATGTTGGCAACATTATTGACTCTCCTGGTCCATGGCTTGGCTCAAGTTGGATCCTCCTTGGGGGAGCTTGTTTGGGGGAAAGTCAAGACATCTACCAGGTCTCATAGCATTATTGCACAAAGAGAGGGAGGGCAGCAAGAAACTGAAGCTGATGTCTGTGGCTGTTATTCGTACAGTATTTTCCCTCATTCATCAGAAACTTGGCCAGTTCTTCAGCCGTCCATCTCTCCCATCAGTGGTGGGAGCTTGATTCTCATGGCTTATTTAGTAATACTTTCAAACACCATTTCTTAGAAATAAATGAGGGCAAGATAATTATGGCTGTTATATTTTTATCTTGGTAAGTGGGACAACCTTTGTTGACATCTGCACTCATTTTCTAGGGCTGCCATGACAAATAACCACTAACCTGATGGCTTAAAACAACAGAAGTTTATTGTCTCAACGTTCTTGAGGTTAGATGTCCAAAATCAGTGTTGGTGGGGTTGCTTACTTTTGAAGGCTCTGGGATGACCCTTCCATGCCCCTCTCCTATCTTCTGGCACCTGCCAGCAATCCTTGGCTTTCCTTGGCTTGAAGATGCAACTCTCCAATCTTCGCCTCCCTTGTCACACAGCGTTCTTCTCTCTAAATCTCTGTGGCTTCACATTGTCTTCCTAAGGACACCAGTCATTAGCTCTAGGGCCCACTCTCATCCCATATGACCACAACTTAACTGATTACATCTATGAAGACCTTATTCCAAATAAGATTATGTTCTGAGGTTCTAGTTGGATATGAATTTTGGAAGAACTGGACATTATTCATCCCAGTAGAGCATCAGGACTAAAGCATTCTTTAGGTCAACAATGACTAATCATAAATTGTTTCTTGTGTTTTTCTACTACCCTCCTTGACCTTGCATAAATAAATGTTCTTCTTTCCCTATCTCCTAAGGTGAGATGATTTCAACTAGAATTGTTAAAATAATCCCTAAACATCCCTCTTAAAAGTTGAGTGCATAAGAAGTTTCCCTGGGCGGCTTCGCTGTCTGTCTTCCTTTGGTACCATCCCCTTTTCTTCATTGGGATTTTTTTTTTTTGGCAGTATTTTAAACTTTATTTTAAGTTCTGGGATACATGTGCAGAACGTGCAGGTTTATTACATAGGTATACCTGTGACATTGTGGCACAGAACAGAACAGAAACAGAACAGAGACCTCAGAAATAACACCACACATCTACAACCATCTGATCTTTGACAAACCTAATAGAAACAAGCAATGGGGAAAGGATTCCCTATTTCATAAATGGTGCTGGGAAAACTGGCTAGCCATATGCAGAAAACAGAAACTGGACCCCTTCCTTACACCTTACACAAAAATTAACTCAAGATGGATTAAAGCCTTAAATGTAAAACCAAAAACCATAAAAACCCTAGAAGAAAACATTGGGATTCTTTATAACAATTGTCAGAATTCTTTTTAAAAAAACATTTTATAAAATCTACTCTCTCTTATAATCTCTATCCAAAGGACTGTAAAAGAAGAGACTCCCACTCTCTTTTCCTGCTGCCTTTCCAAAGTCTAGTGTAGACATATGACTAGGTGTATGACTCTTCTCCCAAGTTGTCCTTGTTGCTAAGGTAATCTGTCCCATTCTTTCAAGATTCTATACTTTTGCATCACCAAATATTGCTTCCTTATATTGTTCAGGATTAGAACTTGCAAGACAGCTCCTCTGATTGCATTCTTAACCTTTTTAGACAGAAAATTATCAGCAAGGAAAGTCAAGAATTAGCCAAAGAAATTTCCATCAGAAACCTCAAAAGTGTCCATGTCCTTTGATCTGGGAATTCTATTATTGACATAAAAGCCAAACTCTGTAAAATATTTAAACAGGTTTATCCTGAGCCAATATCAATGACCATGGTCCGGGGAACAGTCTCAAGAGGTCGTGAGAACATGCAACTGAGGTGGGCAAGTTATAGTTTGGTTTTATACATTTTAGGGGGACAGAAGTTACACACACAAACATAAATCAATACATGTAAGGTATACATTGGTACAGCTTGGGAAGGTGGGGCATCTCAGGGGGTCAGGGATGAAGATTACAGGTCATAGGTGGATTCAAAAATTTTTCTAGTTGGCAAGTGGTTGAAAGAGTTAAGCTAAAGACTTGAAGTCAGTAGAAAGAAATGCTTGAGTTAAGATAAGGGAGGTTGTGGAAGCCAAGGTCCTTGTTATGTAGATGAAGTCTCCAGATACCAAGCTTCAAAGAGAATAGAAGGTAAATAACTCTTTTTAGACCTTAAAAGGCATCAGACTTTTAGCTAATGTTGCCTAGATCCTTGAAAGTCCTAGCTTCATGAATGGAAATTCTCTACAGATGTAACATTCATGCCACAAAAGATGGCTTTGCAGGGCCATTTGAAAATATACCAAAGAAATATATTTTAGAGTGAAATATTTTTATTTCTTATAGGGCCTGTATCTGTCATGTGATGCTATACCAGAGTCATGTTGGAATTTGTTAACTTATTGCCAAAGAGTCTGTTTTGTCAGTCTTGAGATCTCTATTTTAGTGTTAATGCTGATCAGTTGTGCCTAAACTCCAACAGGGAGGGGGTATAACAAGGTGTGTCTGACCTCCCTTCCCATTGTGGTAGGGAATTCAATTTTTCAGGTTTCCCTTGGCCCAGAGGGGGTCCATTCAGTTAGCTGGGGGGCTTAAGATTTTATCTTTGGTTTACATCACTTCAGGAATTCACCCTAAGAAAATAATTAAGGCTATATACAGAAAACTGATCATGATGATGCTCATTGAAGCATTGCTTATAAGTTCAAAATATTGGAAACATTACACATAAATAATAACAGTAGTTTCATTAAATACATTATGGTTCTTTCATGGAATGGGCTGTTAGGCAGATATTAAAATGTTGTTGAAGGTCAGTATTTATTGACCTGAAGTGATACCCATAAAGTTGCTTAAGTTTAAAAAGTATGATCCCACTTTATGACAAGACGGTATGATCCCACTTTAAAACTTGAGGGAGAATATTTTTGTAGAGAAAGCCTGAAAGAATGCGTATCAAAAGCTCACAGTGATTATCTCTGAGTAGTGAAATCAAAGGCATTTTTTATTTTACCCTTTTGGTCTGCCCATATTTTTTACAGTGAACTGTTATCATTGAGTAATAACTTAAAAAGCGCATTAAAAAACAATGAATAGAAAATTTCTAAAATCCCATTTACATGACCAAAACAGTGTTGCATATAAGAAGACTATGACTTTAAGTTAAAACAAAAGGTAGATGATGTGGCCAAAAGCCCCGTCATTCGTCATTCTCAGATGCCCTTGCCTTCACCCTGCACCGACTACTCAAATGCAGAACTCAGTCTGTGCCATCAGAAAGTAATCTGGACTTTACTGAAGCCCTCACAGGGGCAAGGGAGGAGAGGGTTTACATTCAATCTTGTGGCGAACAAGCTAAAAAATTCTTAGAAATTTCTCTTCACTACAGTTCTTGGCTGCGTTGCTGCTTCCTTCCTGTCCACTTCCATTCTACCACCCTTTTGGAATTTCCCTCTCTTCTGTTATGCAGGGTAATTCAGCCTGGGGTCTTACCCCCAAACTCTAACTACTGAGTGGACTCCCTTTATTTGAATCTTAACCCTGCCTATTAGTCTATTTTGTGCTGTCATAAAGGAATACCTGAAGCTGGGCAATTTACAAAGAAAAGGTTTATTTGGCTTATGGTTCTGCAGGTTGTACAAGAAGCATGGTGCCAGGATCTGATTCTAGTGAGGGCCTCAGAAAGCTTCCACTCATGACAGAAAGCAAAGGGAGAGTTGGTGTGTTACGTAATGATAGAGGAAGCAAGAGAGACACCAGGGTCTTTTAAACAACCAGCTCTCGCATAAACTAAGAACTCACTCATTACCATTGGGGGAGGGCATCGAGCTTTTCAAGAGGGATCTGCCCCTATGACCCAAACACTTCCCACCAGGCCCCACTTCCAACACTGGAAATCACATTTCAACATGAGATTTGGAGGGGACAGATATCCAAACTATATCACGTCACCATTTACTATGTGACCCTGAGCAAAATACTTAATCTCACTCAGCCTCAATTTTTTTATCTGTAAAGTGGGGTACGTTGGTGCAAGGATTAAATGAATTAACTCATATGAAGTGCTTAATATAGCGCTTCCCACAGAGCACTCATAAATATCAGCCTTCACAGTGCTTTGTTCTTTTCTCTCAGACTACCAGAGACAGTTCTTCTGGGACCATTCTTCTTGTCTCTGACTCCCAGGAGAGTATCCAAAGGCTGAGAATTGCACAGTAAGTTCCAGGGGTTCTATAATCTGAACCACTTATTAAAGACCAGATAAGTGATTGTAAAATTGGTTTTGCTAGCATAGCCTTCCACCTACTCTTGGCCACATAAGAAGAGGTTTTAATGCAGAAATTTTGGGAGAAGGAAAGTATGGAGAAGTTCCAGGGGTCCTATAATCTGAACCACTTGTTAAAGACCAGATAAGTGATTGTAAAATTGGTTTTGCTAGCATAGCCTTCCACCTCCTCTTGGCCACATAAGAAGAGGTTTTAATGCAGAAATGTTGGGAGAAGGAAAGTATGGAGAAGTTACATCAGGTGAGAGGTCTTGCCTGCTTACTCCTCACTCAGGCCAACTAAAAGAAACTTCAAAAGGCACCATTAGGTGTCATAGCATGTGTCTCCTGGAGCTGGGGAAGCGCAGGATCTGACCTCTGACTTGTGCCTGAGGAGTCTAAAGGGGAAATGCTGTGTCCCTGCAGCTGAGGGGAGAGTGGGCTGCACAGGTTGCAAGCTGCACCTTTAGCAGCTGAAGGCCAGGGGGTAGGTTTTCTGGGAACCAGAAGTGACTCTTTGAAGGCAGCTAGCCCAGTGACATCTTAAAAGGGGTCTGTCCAGGAGGCTTTCTGAAAGGGTACATGGAACCTAGCAGAAAGGTTATTGATCTATTAGTTTCCAATGAATGCTCTAACAAATACCATTCACTTAATGACTTAAAACAACACAAATTAGTTTTCTTACATTTCTGCAGGTCAGCAGTTTGAACTGGGTCCACACAGCAGCATTCCTTCTGGAAGCTTCAGGGGAGAATTCGTTTCCTTGTCTTTTATAGCTTCCAGAGGCTGCCTGAATTCCTTGGCTCATGGCCCTCTGCTCCACATTCAGAACCAGCAGGGTAGCATCTTTTCTTCTCTTGGGCT
Source organism: Pongo abelii (assembly GCF_028885655.2). Classification (NCBI taxonomy): domain Eukaryota; kingdom Metazoa; phylum Chordata; class Mammalia; order Primates; family Hominidae; genus Pongo; species Pongo abelii. The sequence continues at coordinate 48,001,793 of NC_072003.2, forward strand.
TCTACTCTGTCCCCACATCTCTCTGACTGTGATTCCCCTGCCCCTCTCTTATAAGACCTCTTCTGCTAATTTTGGGCCTATGCAGATCATTCAAGATAATCTCCCCATCTCAAGATCCTTGACTTAATTACATCTGCTAAGTCCTCTTGCTATGTAAGGCAACATGTTCACTGACTGTGGGGAGATTTAGGATATGACCATATTTTTGGGGCAGCTATCATTTAGCCTGTCACAATGAACTATTGGAAACCAGTCTGAGGCTAAGGTTTAATTGGTCACCTGGGGCAAGAGATATTACCTAAACTGGAGTAGAGGAATCCCTAAAAGTGCCCCCCAGAAAGAGGACAGGGATGAGGGGAGAACACTTGCTAGTAGCCGTACTTTGATTATTTTGGGGGCCCCAAAGCCAGGTGACAACAGTAAGATCCAATAAAGACATGGTGAGACACAAAGGGGTACACTTTGTCTTAATCTTCTCTCCTTCTAGACATATTTCTAGAAAAGCCAGAAATTTCATCTAGCAAGTAGGAAGAGGTGCACTGGATGGTGGTTTTTAATTATGGAAACAAAACAGATCTTCTGACTAAAAAAGCCCAGAAAACTACAGGACCTGCCTGATATTTTATCCTGAGGTAGAAAAGCATACGTAGCAGTCCACAGAGAGATTCTGAAGCTACAGAGGGAAATGCAATGAAGCTGGTTTTCACTCACACAGTCTCAACTCCAGATGATAGGCTATGGCCATATGACGGCATTTTGCACCATCATTGACCCGGAAGCCCCTTACAGACCGGAAATGGCTTCCTCATCCTCTTGCCTCCAAGCCTGTACCCTGGGCCCACCTGACTTGAGGAATGGGACTTAGGAAATGGTCAGGAACCATATGCTATTGAATGGCATGGACCAAATCTATTTACAGTTCTCTTTCCTGGCGATGACAAGACTGCATGGTTCCATGAATAGTTTATGCTTTGGAAGCCACTAAGCAAAGTGATGTAGACAGACATTTGCCCACAGAAAAAAACAGGTGATAGAAGGGGAGGTTTTGATTTGTGCCAGGTTATGTGGGCTTTAGAATCCAGAAGAAACATGACCCTGTTTGCTGACCTCAGCTCCCACTCGGTCTAACTTTACCAGAAATAGTCTGCACTGTGGATGGCTAGTGAGCCACTCTAACTTGTCACCAGCAGGCAGAGCAATGATGCCTTGAACTGATTTATGTGACAAACCAAGGGGGACATATATTTACAACTCTGCAGGTCATTTGTGTTTGTCCCCATTGAGGAAGTTGCTATCCAGAGCCTTGGGAGGCTGGAGAGGTTAATAGTGAATGCAGCGTCTACAGGGAGATCCACCTGGATTTGAATTCTGGTTTCCTCACTTAGTTACTGTGAGACCTTGGGCAAATTCATGCCTGCTGGAGTTCCAGTTCTCTCTTCTGTTAAATGGGGATAATAAACAAGATAATCCACATAAAGTACCTAGTACAATGTCTTGCCCAAAGTAAATGCCCAAAATACGTAAGCTGTTATTATTTGTATAATGGAGGTAGTGAAAATATCCTGGACTGGAAATCAGGGGACTTGGGGTTCAGATTCAGTAGATAGTTATGTGAAAATAATAGTTCACATTCACTGAGAACTTAACATGTGCCAGCCATCTCAATAAGTGTTGACATCAATCATTTTATTTAAGCTTTATAACCATCTTAAAAGGTGGGGACTCATTAATCCAGATTTTGGCCAGACATGGTGGCTCATGCCCGTAATCCTAGCACTTTGAGAGGCAGAGGCAAGAGAATTGCTTGAGGTCAGGAGTTCAAGACCAGTCTGGGCAACACAGAGAGACCCCATCTTTACAAAGAATTAAAAAACGTGGCTGGATGTGGTAGTGCATGCCTGTAGTCCCGGCTACTTGAGAGGCTAAGGTGGGAGGATCACTTGAGCCTAGGAGTTTGAGGCTGCTGTGAGCTATGATTGTAGTACTTGCTCTCCAGCCTGGGTTCAGAGGGCAACTCATGTAGAAGAAAACAAAAAATACAGATTGTGTAGATGAAGAGGCTGGTGTGCAAAGAAGAAAGTAGCTTGCCCAGGGTCCCACGACTGGCAATGGTTCTAGAGCCTTAGCTCTTAACCAGTGTGTAGAACTGGCCCAGTGCCCTCCCCTCAGTGACCACAATGCTTGCTTTTGTTTGTTTCTTTTGGGACATTGTAACTTTTTTTTTTTTAAGGTTTATTTCTTACTTTGCTTGTTTTTCTTTCTTTTTTTGTATTATTAGTATACTTTAAGTTTTAGGGTACATGTGCACAATGTGCAGGTTAGTTACATATGTATACATGTGCCATGCTGGTGTGCTGCACCCATTAACTCGTCATTTAGCATTAGGTATATCTCCTAATGCTATCCCTCCCCCCTCCCCCCACCCCACAACAGTCCCCAGAGTGTGATGCTCCCTTACTGTTAAGGCTTTTTAAATGTCTGAAATACTAACATTTTTGTGGACATGACACTTATTTTTATATTAAAAATTACTTTCTGGATAATGTACAACTTGAGCCAAACCTAGAACAGTATACGCTGTACTAATATTTTAAAATGATCCTCCTGTGGCTTCAGAGTAAAGTCTGAAGTCCTCAGAGAGGCCTACATGCTTCTTTGACCTCAGCACATTCCTTTTTCCCCTTCTCCTGCTTTGTTGGAGCTGTCTGACCTGCTTGTCCTCAAATGTGCAGAGATGCTCCTGCCTCAGGGCCTCTGTGCTGGATGTTTTGTCTTCTTGGAAGGCTCTTCCCTAGAAACCTTCACAGCAGCCTCCCTATCTTCAAGTCTTTGCTCAAACAACATTTTGTCCATGAGGACTATGCTGGGCACCCTATTTAAAATTGTAACCTGTTCCTCCATTCTTTTACATCCTCACCACACTCGATTAGTACAGTGTTCATCACTTTCTAACATACCATACATTTATTTACTATGTTTTTTTAAATCATATCCCCCCCACCTGCCATTTAAATGTGTGCCCTACAAAAATTTGCCTTTGTTCACTGATATATCCCAGGTGCTTAGGTCAGTGCCTAGCACATAGCAGGCAAATAATGATTAAGTAAATTATTAAGTAAAGATGATTTCCCAACCACACTTTCCCCGCATTTAACATCTTTCCAAAGGAAACTTCTGGTTTTCAGTCCTGTATATAAAAATCTTGGAAGTCACCACTTTGTCCTAACAGCAATTAAAAAAGCTGAACAAACTGAAAAATCAACAACTCTTCTTACCTCCATCAGAGAAGTGAGGTCTAAGGCAAACTGATATCCACAAAATTAGAGAGACCAACAGGAAAATACTGAGAATCACCACTTTTCGGAGCAGAAACTCATGAGTGGAAACCTCTGTGGGAACCAGTGCCAGGATAGGAAAACCGGAACTGTAATTGACAAATTGCTGTAGTTTCCATGTAGACAAGTCTAATAGATGAGAAGGGCCAGGTCACTGGGTTCCCCCATGTTTTTGTGTGACTCTTTTCTCCTGGAGCTCTACCAGTTCTCACAGTGAATATTGGACAAAATTGCCACCTGCTTCTGGTAGAAGGAGGGAGAAAAAGAACCATTTTGAAATATATCACAGTATTCTGTTCTTAATAAGACCTGCCCTCAGGAGGAACTGTTTTACCAGATCATAACCTGCTTGGGTTTTACCAGAGCCTAACTGACCTGAGGAAAGAAAATACCCAACCCTAGTCCACTTTAGCCATTATATTCCACCTGGCAGGGGGAGAGAGAACTAAGAAACACTTGTGAAGTTCACATTCCAGAGGCACAGGGCTCACTAAAAGACTGAGACCTAGTCCTAGGACTGTAGAATGCCTCCCTCCCCGACACCTTACCCCCACACTACTACAGGCTTATTTACAGAAGTTCCTTTTACCAAGTACATCATGCCTGGCTATCAATAAAAAATTATAAGACATACATACAGAACAAGCATCAGAACCAGACTCAGATATGGGAGGCCACGTTGAAATCACCAGACTGAGAATTTAACCCAACTATGATTAATATTCTAAAGACTCTTATGAATAAAGCAGATAGTATGCACGTACAGATAGGCAGTGTGAGCAGAGAGAATAAAAGAATAAAATCCTGACAAAGAATGAAAAATAAATCCTATAGATCAAAAACATTGTTGACAGAAATAAGGATGTTTTCCATGGGCTTACTGGTAGACTGGAGGTGGCTGAGGAAAGAACCTTTGAACCTGAGAATGCCTCAATAGAAAACTTCAAAACTGAAATATAAATAGAAAAAAGACTAAAATAAAATAAAACAGAATATCTAAGAACTGTGGGACAACTAACAAAAAAGTGTAAAAATTCGCGTAATGGGAATGCAAGAAGGAGAAAAAAGAGAGAAAAGACAAAAGAAATATTTGAAACGATGGTGACTGAGAATTTCCCCCAAATTAATGTCAGACACCAAATCACAGATCCAAGATGCATAAAGAAAACCAAGCAGGATAAATGCCCAAAATACTGCACCTAGGCATATCATTTTCAAACTAAATAAAATGTAAAGAGAAAAAAATCACAGGTCCTTTGATTCAGATGATGTTAGCAAGATGGCAGATAAGAATATCCTATCCCTTACTCTCAAACAAATACAGCAATAAAGTCAACTATACACAGCACCCCAGAATGAAGTTAGAGGTTTGCAGTGACACAGAGGAGTGCAAAGACTGGGGATTGCTGCATAGAAAAGGTCTGTGTTTTCCTATGCCCAGGCCAGTGCAGCATCATGATGAATCCCCTCAACTGTGAGTTCTGTCTATGGAGGAAGAGGGAAGTGGGGGACCTCAGCAGCCCTTGCCACCAGAGCTCCCAGCAGTCCTCACTACCACCATATAGAACTCCCAGATCGTCACTGATATGGACTCCAGCCATCAGAATTGACTGGAGCCAGAACCACTATGTTCCCTGGAGCTGGAACTACCAATTGTTAGTTCTCCCTCCAAGTCAGAGCCACCACTTTTCCACACCCCAGTGAGGTGATGCACATCTGCACTCAGACCAGCACCCTCAGTGAACTGTGGACCTACAACCTGCTCTGGTGCCTTCTAGTGGCACTGTATATATGCTATGAGAATGGGCAGTTGTTGCAGCTGTGTGTGTGAGACCACAGGATCAGAGGCCTACCACAGCTGCACATTCAAGCCCACGGGATCAGGCACCCACAACAGCTGCATGTGCCATCCATCAGACTTGGCCCCTATTTTCCTGCCATAAACATGCATCCATGTACCTATTTGACCAGCAGCCTTCTGTAGGCAATATGTGCAATCATGTGCCTCCTAGTCCCAACCCCTGTGTATAACCCTAAGATGGTATTCCAGTGAGCCCCTAGAATAGGCATCCCTGCACGTCTTTGCATTAGGATCTGGACCTGGAGCCACCACACACCTCATCCGGCTGGTGCCCTTGCATCCACCCATGGGAGAAGGTCTTTTTCTACCTAGGCCAGTCTGTGAAGTTTGGAAGAGATGACTGCTTTTCCAAAAGCAAGACCACGCGAGATTACAAAGAACATGAAAAACCAAGGCAAGATGATACCACTAAAAGAACACAATAACTCTCAATCTATAAATTGGTGAACAAAGACTTTAAATAATTATTTTAAAGAAGCATAATAAGCTACAAGAGGATGCAGATAGACAACAAAATGATATCAAGAAAACAATACATGGAGAAAACAAGATGTCCAACAAAGAGACAGAAATAATAAATCACCCCCCCCCAAAAAAACCCAGAAATTCTGGAGCTGAAAAATACAACAATTGAATAAAAAATATAACAGAGAGCCACAACAGCAGATTCAATCAAGCAGAAGAAAGAATAAGCTAACATAGAGACAAATCATTTGAAATTATCCAAAAAAGAAAAAAGGAATGAAAAAGAATGAAGAAAATCTGGGGGATTTATGGGAAACCATCAAGTGAAACAATACATGCATTATGGAACTTTAAGAGGAAGAAGGGAGAAAGAGAAATAAATAATGGCTGAAAACTTCCTAAATCATGGGAGGGAAATTGACGTTCAGATTTATGAAGCTCAAAATTCCCAAATAGGATCAACTCAAAAAAGACTACACTGACACCCACTGTAATCAAATTGTTAAAGGTCAATTACAAAGAAAGGATTTTGAAAGCAGCAATGGAACAGTGACATGCCACATATAAGGAAACCTTAATATGTCTATCAGTGGATTTCTCAGCAGAAACTGTGCAGACCAGAAGGGAGTGGACTGACATATTCAAAGTGCTGACAGAAAAATATGCCAACCAAGCATTCTATACCTGACAAAATTATACTTTAAAAATGAAGGAGACAGGGGAGGAGCCAAGATGGCCAAATAGGAACAGCTCCGGTCTACAGCTCCCAGCGCGAGCGACGCAGAAGACGGGTGCTTTCTGCATTTCCATCTGAGGTACCCTGTTCATCTCACTAGGGAGTGCCAGACGGTGGGCGCAGGTCAGTGGGTGAGTGCACCGTGCGCCAGCCGAAGCAGGGGCGAGGCATTTCCTCACTTGGGAAGCGCAAGGGGTCAGTGGGTTCCCTTTCCAGGGGTGACAGACGGCACCTAGAAAATCGGGCCACTCCCACCCGAATACTGTGCTTTTCCATCGGGCTTAGGAAACGGTGCCCCAGGAGAGTATAGCCCGCACCTGGCTCAGAGGGTCCTACGCCCACGGAGTCTCGCTGATTGCTAGCACAGCAGTCTGAGATCAAACAGCAAGTCGGCAGCGAGGCTGGGGGAGGGGCGCCCGCCATTGCCCAGGCTCGCTTAGGTAAACAAAGCAGCCTGGAAGCTTGAACTGGGTGGAGCCCACCACAGCTCAAGGAGGCCTGCCTGCCTCTGTAGGCGCCACCTCTGGGGGCAGGGCACAGACAAACAAAAAGACAGCAGTAACCTCTGCAGACTTAAATGTCCTTGTCTGACAGCTTTGAGGAGAGCAGTGGTTCTCCCAGCACGCAGCTGGAGATCTGAGAACGGGCTGACTGCCTCCTCAAGTGGGTCCCTGACCCCTGACCCCCGAGCAGCCTAACTGGGAGGCACCCCCCAGCAGGGGCAGACTGACACCTCACATGGCCGGCCAGGTACTCCAACAGACCTGCAGCTGAGGGTCCTGTCTGTTAGAAGGAAAACTAACAGAAAGGACATCCACACCAAAAACCCATCTGTACATCACCATCATCAAAGACCAAAAGTAGATGAAACCACAAAGATGGGGAAAAAACAGAGCAGAAAAACTGGAAACTCTAAAAAGCAGAGTACCTCTCCTCCTCCAAAGGAACGCAGTTCCTCACCAGAAATGGAACAAAGCTGGACGGAGAATGACTTTGACGAGCTGAGAGAAGAAGGCTTCAGACGATCAAATTACTTCGAGCTACGGGAGGATATTCAAACCAAAGGCAAAGAAGTTGAAAACTTTGAAAAAAATTTAGAAGAATGTATAACTAGAATAACCAATACAGAGAAGTGCTTAAAGGAGCTGATGGAGCTGAAAACCAAGGCTCGAGAACTACGTGAAGAATGCAGAAGCCTCAGGAGCCGATGCGATCAAATGGAAGAAAGGGTATCAGCCCTGGAAGATGAAATGAATGAAATGAAGCGAGAAGGGAAGTTTAGAGAAAAAAGAATAAAAAGAAACGAGCAAAGCCTCCAAGAAATGTGGGACTATGTGAAAAGACCAAATCTACGTCTGATTGGTATACCTGAAAGTGACGGGGAGAATGGAAACAAGTTGGAAAACACTCTGCAGGATATTATCCAGGAGAACTTCCCCAATCTAGCAAGGCAGGCCAACATTCAGATTCAGGAAATACAGAGAACGCCACAAAGATACTCCTCGAGAAGAGCAACTCCAAGACACATAATTGTCAGATTCACCGAAGTTGAAATGAAGGAAAAAATGTTAAGGGCAGCCAGAGAGAAAGGTCGGGTTACCATCAAAGGGAAGCCCATCAGACTAACAGCAGATCTCTCGGCAGAAACCCTACAAGCCAGAAGAGAGTGGGGGCCAATATTCAACATTCTTAAAGAAAAGAATTTTCAACCCAGAATTTCATATCCTGCCAAACTAAGCTTCATAAGTGAAGGAGAAATAAAATACTTTACAGACAAGCAAATGCTGAGAGATTTTGTCGCCACCAGGCCTGCCCTAAAAGAGCTCCTGAAGGAAGCGCTAAACATGGAAAGGCACAACCGGTACCAGCCACTGCAAAATCATACCGAAATGTAAAGACCATCGAGACTAGGAAGAGACTGCATCAACTAACGAGCAAAATAACCAGCTAACATCATAATGACAGGATCAGATTCACACATAACAATATTAACTTTAAATGTAAATGGACTAAATGCTCCAATTAAAAGACACAGACTGGCAAATTGGATAAAGAGTCAAGACCCATCAGTGTGCTGTATTCAGGAAACCCATCTCACATGCAGAGACACATATAGGCTCAAAATAAAAGGATGGAGGAAGATCTACCAAGCAAATGGAAAACAAAAAAAGGCAGGGGTTGCAATCCTAGTCTCTGATAAAACAGACTTTAAACCAACAAAGATCAAAAGAGACAAAGAAGGCCATTACATAATGGTAAAGGGATTAATTCAACAAGAAGGGCTAACTATCCTAAATATATATGCACCCAATACAGGAGCACCCAGATTCATAAAGCAAGTCCTGAGTGACCTACAAAGAGACTTAGACTCCCACACATTAATAATGGGAGACTTTAACACCCCACTGTCATCATTAGACAGATCAACGAAACAGAAAATCAACAAGGATACCCAGGAATTGAACTCAGCTCTGCACCAAGCAGACCTAATAAACATCTACAGAACTCTCCACCCCAAATCAACAGAATATACAATTTTTTCAGCACCACACCACACCTATTCCAAAATTGACCATATACTTGGAAGTAAAGCTCTCCTCAATAAATGTAAAAGAACAGAAATTATAACAAACTATCTCTCAGATCACAGTGCAATCAAGCTAGAACTCAGGATTAAGAATCTCACTCAAAACCGCTCAACTACATGGAAACTGAACAACCTGCTCCTGAATGACTACTGGGTACATAACGAAATGAAGGCAGAAATAAAGATGTTCTTTGAAACCAACGAGAACCAAGACACAACATACCAGAATCTCTGGGATGCATTCAAAGCAGTGTGTAGAGGGAAATTTATAGCACTAAATGCCCACAAGAGAAAGCAGGAAAGATCCAAAATTGACACCCTAACATCACAATTAAAAGAACTAGAAAAGCAAGAGCAAACATATTCAAAAGCTAGCAGAAGGCAAGAAATAACTAAAATCGAGCAGAACTGAAGGAAATAGAGACACAAAAAACCCTTCAAAAAATCAATGAATCCAGGAGCTGGTTTTTTGAAAGGATCAACAAAATTGATAGACTGCTAGCAAGATTAATAAAGAAAAAAAGAGAGAAGAATCAAATAGATGCAATAAAAAATGATAAAGGGGATATCACCACCGATCCCACAGAAATACAAGCTACCATCAGAGAATATTACAAACACCTCTATGCAAATAAACTAGAAAATCTAGAAGAAATGGATAAATTCCTCAACACATACACCCTCCCAAGACTAAACCAGGAAGAAGTTGAATCTCTGAATAGACCAATAACAGGAGCTGAAATTGTGGCAATAATCAATAGCTTACCAACCAAAAAAGTCCAGGACCAGATGGGTTCACAGCCGAATTCTACCAGAGGTACAAGGAGGAGCTGGTACCATTCCTTCTGAAACTATTCCAATCAATAGAAAAAGAGGGAATCCTCCCTAACTCATTTTATGAGGCCAGCATCATCCTGATACCAAAGCCTGGTAGGGACACAACAAAAAAAGAGAATTTTAGACCAATATCCTTGATGAACATTGATGCAAAACTCCTCAATAAAATACTGGCAAACAGAATCCAGCAGCACATCAAAAAGCTTATCCACCATGATCAAGTGGGCTTCATCCCTGGGATGCAAGGCTGGTTCAATATACGCAAATCAATAAATGTAATCCAGCATATAAACAGAACCAAAGTCAAAAACCACATGATTATCTCAATAGATGCAGAAAAGTCCTTTGACAAAATTCAACAACCCTTCATGCTAAAAACGCTCAATAAATTAGGTATTGATGGGTCATATCTCAAAATAATAAGAGCTATTTATGACAAACCCACAGCCAATATCATACTGAATGGGCAAAAACTGGAAGCATTCCCTTTGAAAACTGGCACAAGACAGGGATGCCCTCTCTCACCACTTCTATTCAACATAGTGTTGGAAGTTCTGGCCAGGGCAATTAGGCAAGAGAAGGAAATAAAGGGTATTCAATTAGGAAAAGAGGAAGTCAAATTGTCCCTGTTTGCAGATGACATGATAGTATATCTAGAAAACCCCATTGTCTCAGCCCAAAATCTCCTTAAGCTGATAAGCAACTTCAGCAAAGTCTCAGGATACAAAATCAATGTACAAAAATCACAAGCATTCTTATATATCAATAACAGACAAACAGAGAGCCAAATCATGAGTGAACTCCCATTCACAATTGCTTCAAAGAGAGTAAAATACCTAGGAATCCAACTTACAAGGGATGTGAAGGACCTCTTCAAGGAGAACTACAAACCACTGCTCAAGGAAATAAAAGAGGATACAAACAAATGGAAGAACATTCCATGCTCATGGGTAGGAAGAATCAATATCATGAAAATGGCCATCCTTCCCAAGGTAATTTACAGATTCAATGCCATCCCCATCAAGTTACCAATGACTTTCTTCACAGAATTGGAAAAAACTACTTTAAAGTTCATATGGAACCAAAAAAGAGCCCGCATCGCCAAGTCAATCCTAAGCCAAAAGAACAAAGCTGGAGGCATCACGCTACCTGACTTCAAATTATACTACAAGGCTACAGTAACCAAAACAGCATGGTACTGGTACCAAAACAGAGATATAGATCAATGGAACAGAACAGAGCCGTCAGAAATAATGCCACATATCTACAACTATCTGATCTTTGACAAACCTGACAAAAAGAAGAAATGGGGAAAGGATTCCCTATTTAATGAATGGTGCTGGGAAAACTGGCTAGCCATATGTAGAAAGCTGAAACTGGATCCCTTCCTTACACCTTATACAAAAATCAATTCAAGATGGATTAAAGACTTAAATGTTAGACCTAAAACCATAAAAACCCTAGAAGAAAACCTAGGCAATACCATTCAGGACATAGGCATGGGCAAGGACTTCATGTCTAAAACACCAAAAGCAATGGCAACAAAAGCCAAAATTGACAAATGGGATCTAATTAAACTAAAGAGCTTCTGCACAGCAAAGGAAACTACCATCAGAGTGAACAGGCAACCTACAAAATGGGAGAAAATTTTCGCAACCTACTCATCTGACAAAGGGCTAATATCCAGAATCTACAATGAACTCCAACAAGTTTACAAGAAAAAAACAAACAACCCCATCAAAAAGTGGGCGAAGGACATGAACAGACACTTCTCAAAAGAAGACATTTATGCAGCCAAAAAACACATGAAAAAATGCTCACCATCACTGGCCGTCAGAGAAATGCAAATCAAAACCACAATGAGATACCATCTCACACCAGTGAGAATGGCAATCATTAAAAAGTCAGGAAACAACAGGTGCTGGAGAGGATGTGGAGAAATAGGAACACTTTTACACTGTTGGTGGGACTGTAAACTAGTTCAACCCTTGTGGAAGTCAGTGTGGCGATTCCTCAGGGATCTAGAACTAGAAATTCCATTTGACCCAGCCATTCCATTACTGGGTATATACCCAAAGGACTATAAATCATGCTGCTATAAAGACACATGCACACGTATGTTTATTGCAGCATTATTCACAATAGCAAAGACTTGGAACCAACCCAAATGTCAAACAATGATAGACTGGATTAAGAAAATGTGGCACATATACACCATGGAATACTATGCAGCCATAAAAAATGATGAGTTCATGTCCTTTGTAGGGACATGGATGAAATTGGAAATCATCATTCTCAGTAAACTATCGCAAGAACAAAAAACCAAACACCGCATATTCTCACTCATAGGTGGGAATTGAACAATGAGAACGCATGGACACAGGAAGGGGAACATCACACTTCGGGGACTGTTGTGGGGAGGGGGGAGGGGGGAGGGATAGCATTGGGAGATATACCTAATGCTAGATGACGAGTTGGTGGGTGCAGCGCACCAGCATGGCACATGTATACATATGTAACTTACCTGCACGTTGCGCACATGTACCATAGAGCCTAAAGTATAATAATAATAATAATAATAATAATAATAATAAAAAGAAAAAAAAGAATTGAAAAAAAATTATAAAAAAAATAAAATTAAAAAAAAAAAATGAAGGAGACAGAAATTCTTTTCCCCAAACAAATAAAAACTGAAAAAGTTTGTCACCACTAGACCTGCTTTACAACAAATACTTTAAGAGAGTTCTTCAAATTGAAATTAAAACATGGAAAACATCTCTGGTATAAAAAAAGGTGAGGAAGAAAAAAACATGCTAAACAGTAGCATGAAAGCATATGAAAACCTAAATCTTATGGGTAAATGTAAATATATAGCCAAATATAAAATAATTGCAATAGTGGTGGTATTACACCTATTAGAATGGCTGTTACAAAAAAGATGAAAGATAGCAAGTATCAGAATGGATGGGGAGAAAAAAGAATCCTTCTACACTGTCATTGGGAATGTAATTTGGTACAATGATTATGGAATACAGTATGGAGTTTCCACAAAAATTAAAACTAGATCTATATGATCTTTCAATCCCACTTCTGACTATATATCCCTCCAAAATGAAATCAACATCTCAAAGAGATATATGCATTTCCATGTTTATTGCATCACTATTCACACTAGTCAAGGCATGAAAACAGCCTTCATGTCTGTTGATGGATGAATGAACAAATACAAAAAATTAGCCAGGCGAGGTGGTGGGTGCCTGTATTCCCAGCTACTCAGGAGGCTGAGGTAAGAGAATGGCGTGAACCCCAAGGGGTGGAGCCTGCAGTGAGCCGAGATCGCGCCACTGCACTCCAGCCTGGGCGACAGCGAGACTGTGTCTCAAAAAAAAAAAAAAAAAAAAAAAAGGAAAAAAAAGAAATGGTGGTATATGTACAATAGGGTGTTAGTTAACCTTAAAAAAGAAGAAAATTCTGCCATTTGCAAAAACATGGATGAATCTGGAGGACATTATATAAATGAAATAATCCGGTCACAGAAAGACAAATACTACACGATCTCACATGTGGAATATAAAATAGTCGAATTCATACAAGCAGAGAGTAGAATGGTGGTTACCAGTATCAGGGGCTGGAGGAAATAAGAGATGTTCATTGAAGGGTACAAAGTTTCAGTTGTGAAGGATGAATAAGTTCTAGAGATCTAATACACAGCATGGTGATTGCAGTTAAGAATACTGTATTGTATATTATATACTTAAAATTTGCTAAAAGAGTAGATTTTCTGTTTTCTCACCACACACACACACACACACACACACACACACACAGCAACTATGTGAGGTGATGACTATGTTAATTAGCTTGACTATAGTAATCACTTCACAATGCATATGTATATCAAAACATTACATTGTATACTTAAAAAATACACCATTTTTATTAAAAAGGAAAAATTCTAATAACAGAATAATTCTGAAAGAAGACAGAGAAGAAACCTTACCCAAAGTAGAGGAAAGAAAGAATTATATCCTACTTTTCCTCAGAAACTATGTACATAAGAATAGAGTGGAGAGAAATCTTTAAAGTATGGGTAAAAAAAAACTTCCATCAACATAGAATTCTGTACCTGGCAAAATTATCCTTCAAAACTAAAGGAGAAATCAAGATTTTTTTTCAAACAAGTATTTAAGAAATTTGTGGTCAGTAGATGTGCCTTGCAAGAAATGATAAAATAAATTCATAAGAGAAAAGGAAAAAGACCTAGGTCAGAAACTCAGATCTACATAAAGAAAGGAAGAGCATCAGAAATGGATAAGTAAAGGCAAAAGAAAAACTTTTAACTATGCTTGATTGATCTAACAGATAACAGTCTGTTCAAAATAATAATAGCAACTATGCATTCAATTATGTATGCATCATTTTATACATATATACATATGCATACATATATTTATGTATGCTTATGTTTGAGTAAAACTAATGGCAACAATAATACCTGGTATGAGAAGGAGAAATTAGGATTTTTTTAAACTATAACGTATTCACACTACCCATAAAGCAGTATTGTGTTATTTGAAAATGACTTAAATTAGTTGTAAGTATATATTGCAAGCTCTAGGGCAACACTAAACAAGTAAAAAATGGATATAACTGATATGTTAAGAAAGGCAAAAAAAATGGAATCATAAAATGCTCAATGAAAATCAGGCAAAAAAAGAATGGAAGTCAAAAATAGGAACAAAGAACAAGAACAAGTAGAAAAACATAACAAATAGAGTAGATATTAATCCAGCTGTATCAATAATTACTTTGGATGTCAATGGTCCAAATGTGCTTACTAAAAGACAGTGATTGTCAGAATGGATAAAGAAAAAGACACAACCACATGTTGTCTACAAGTAAACCCTGTATATGTCTTTGTGTTTATATTTAAATATATACAAATATATTTACATGTACATTTAAAGTAAATGGATGGAAGATACATGTAGATTAAAAGTAAATGGATGGAAAAAGACATATCATGCTAGTACTAATCAAAAGAAGGCAGGAGTAAGTATATTAACTTCAGACAGCAGACTTCAGGGCAAAGAAAGTTATCAGGGATAAAGAGGGGCATTATGTAATAATAAAGGACCAATATTCCAAGACATAACAATTCTAAATGTGTGTGCATATAAAAATAGAGCATCAAAATACATGAGACAAAAATTGATAGAACCAGGAGGAGGAAATAGCTAAATCCAGTGTTATAGTTGGGGACTTCAATATCTGTCTATCAGAAATGAACAAATCTGGCAGGCAAAAAAGTCAGTAAAGACATACTTGAACTCAACAACAGCATCAATGGACTGGATATAATTGACATTCACAGAGTAATTCACTCAATAACAGCAGAACACACATTCTTCTCAAGGTCAAATGGAACATTTGCCATGACAAAGAACGTTCTGGAAATGATATATTTAAAAGAATAAAAATCTTACAATGTCTGTACTCAGATCACAATTGCATTAAACTATAAATCAATAACAGAAAGATAGTTCAAAAAAGTCTAAAATACATGAAGATTAAACAACACACTTCTACAAAAAACATGGGTCAAAAAAACTCAAGAGAAATTTAGAAAATATTTTGAACGAAATAAAAATAAAAACACTACTTACAAAAATTTCTGGATGCTGCAAAAGCAGTGCTTAGAGGCAAATTGATAATATTCAATGCATATATGAGATAAGAAGAAAGATCTAGAATAAAAAATCTCAGCTTTTACTTTAGGAAACTAGAAAAAAATAGGAAATTAAATCCAAAGTGAGCAGAAGGAAAGAAATAAAAATTAGAGCAGAAATCAATGAAACTGAAAGTTGGATATCAATAGAGAAAATCAACAAAACCAAAAGCTAGGTATTTGAAAAGATAAATAAAATCAATAAGCCTCTAGCCAGGCTAATTAAGAAAAAAAAAAAAGAGAGTACAGAAATTACTAATTGGAAATGAAAGAGAAGATATCCCTGTAGATCCTATGGACATTAAAATAAAAGAAAACTATGAATAATTTTATGCCCACAAATTTAATAATCTTGATGAAATGGAGAATTTCTTGAAAGACACTGTCTGCCAAAACTGACAACAAAAAACAGACAATCTGAATAGGCTTGTATCTATTATATGAATTGAATCAATAATTAATAACCTCTAATCAGAGGTCACCAGGCCCAAATGAGCTCACTGGTGAATTTTACCAAACTTTATGGAAAAAGTTATACTAATTCTCTACAGTCTCTTTTAGAAGATAGAAGCAAAGGGAATACTCCATAACTCATTCTATCAGACCAGCATTATCCTAATACTGAAAGACATAAATTATAAGAAAGAAAGTGGACAAACCAATATATCTCTAATGAACATACACAAATTTCTTAACACAATATTAGCAAATTAAGTACAACAATGTGTAAAAAGATTTATACATCAAGACCAAGTGGAATTTGTCTCAGGTATGCAAGGCTGGTTTAGCATTTGAAAATCAGTTAATGTAATCTATGATATCAACAAGCTAAATAGAAAATATCATATATTCACTTCAATAGATGCAAAACAATATTGAACAAAATCTAACACTCATTCTGATAAAAAGTCCTCAGTCAACTAGGAATATAGGGGAACTTCCTTAACTTTATAAAGAACATCTACCAAAAACCTACAGCTAACATCAATAATAGTGAGAAACTCTAACTTTCCCACTAAGATCCAGAACAAGGCAAGAATGTTCTTTCTCTCCACTTTTTTTTCAACATGGTACTGTAAGTTCTCATTAATGCAATAAGATAAGAAATGGAAACAAAGTGTATACTGTGAAAGAAGAAATAAAACTGTCTTTGTTCCCAGATGACTTGATCTTTAAGTTGTCAACTATATGACATTCTAATGATTTCAACTATGTGACATTCTGGAAAAGGCAAAACTGTGGAGACAGTAAAAAGATCAGTTGTTTTCAAGGGTTAGGGGAGAGAGAGTGCTGAATAGGTGGAGTATAGAGAATTTTGAGGGCAGTGAAACTACTCTGTATGATACTACAGTGGTGGATATATATCATTATACATTTGTCCAAACCCATAGAATGCACACTAAGAGAAAATCCTAATGTATACTATGGACTTTGGGTGATAGGATTGTGTCATTGTAGGTTCATTATCTCAGTCCGTTTGGACAGTTACAACAAAATACCCTAGTCTAGATAATTTATAAATGGAAATTTATTGCTCACAGTTTTAGAGGCTGGAAAGTTGAAGAATAAGGCACCAGCAGATTCATTGTTGGGTGAGGGCCTGTTCCTCATAGATGGCACCTTATATGTGTTCTCACACAGTGGAAGGGACAACAGACTCCCTGACGCCTCTTTTATGAAGGCCCTAATCCCATTCGTGAGGGTGCAGCTCTAATGACCAAATCACCTCTCAAAGGCGCTACCTCTTATACCATCACCATAGGGGTTTGGTTTCAACATTTGAACTTTGTGGGGACACAAACATTCAGACCATAGCGTTCTCTCATTGGCCTTCCAAATCTATGTCCTTCTTATATGCAAAATACATGCTTTCCATCCCAATAGCCCCCTAATTCTTAACTCATTGCAACATCAGCTTTAAAGTTTCATCTGAATATCAACTTGTTCAACATATGGGTGAGACTCAAGGTGCAATTCATCCTGAGGTAAATTCCCCTCCTGTGGTGAACCTGTAAAGTCAAACAACTTATGGGCTTCCAAAATACAATGATGGGATAGGCCTAGGATAGGCATTCCCATTCCCAAAGGGAGAAATAGGAAAAGAGAAAGGGGTAACCGATTCAGTAAATCCAGAACCCAACAAGGCAAACAATATTAAGTCTTAAGGCTGGATAATACTCTTCTTTGACTCGATATTAAACTCCTAAGGCTCCAGGCAACCCTGCCCCCATGGCTTTGCTGGGCACAGTCCATCCATCAACTCTTATGGGTTGGGATTAGAAACCTGTGGCTCTCCCAGGCTGGAGGTGCATGCTGATGGCTCTACAGTTCTCGGGTCTTGGGAGCAGACCTGGTAGCACTGTCCTGCTGAGCATTGCCCTAGTGGGGTCTCTCTGTAGTGGTCCTGCCCTGCAGCAGTTCTCTGCCTAGGCCCTGAGGCTCTTTGGGGCATCCTTTGAAATCTAGATGGAGGTAGCCATGCTTCCACAGCTTGTGCACTCTGTGTACCAGTGGAGATGGCACCATGCAGACACCGGCAAAGTTTATCACCTGTGCCTTCCAAAGGGGTGACCCAAGCCACACCTGACTCTGCCAAGGAGTGTTGTGCCCAAATGCAGGGAGCAGAGCCTTGAAATCATTCTTCTCCCAAGGCCCTTGCATTTTGGGCCTGTGATAGTTGAAGTAGCCCTTGAAGATCTCCAAAATGCCCTTAAAGTCATTTTTCCATTGTTTTGTTGAATAGCACCTGGTTTTCATTGACCCATACTAGTGTCCTCATCAGAAGCCAATGATGGTTTGGGCATACTCTTAGTGTTCTCTCCTGAACATGTCTTTTCACTCTTTAAAACATGGCCAGCCTGAGAATTTCTCAAAACATTAAGGTCTGCTTCCCTTTTGATTATCAATTTTATCCTTAATTCATTTTTCTCTTTTTGCATTTTACTATAAGCAGTCAAGAGAGGCCATGCTGTACCCTTGGCACTTTGCTTACATATTTCTTCCACTAAATATTGTTTTTCATGGCTCAGAAGTTCTACCTTCCTCAAAGACAATTCAACAGAATTCAACAATTTTTTTTTTGCCTTTATAACAGGCATAGCCTTTCCTCCAGTTTCCAATAGCTTGTTAGTCATTTCCATCTGAGACCTCATCAGAAAGGCCTTTAGCATCCATGTTTCTACCAACATTCGATTATGATCACAAGTAATCTCTAAGATGATTGAGGCTTTCTGTGTATCTCTCCTCTTTTTCTGAGCCCTCACCAAAATCACTCTTAATGCTCTGTTTATGGCCATGTAGACTTTTTTTCTAACATGCACCTCAAAATTTTTCCAGATTGTACCCATTACCCAATTTCAAAGCTGCTTCCACATTTTTAGATATTTGTTATAGCAACATCCCTCTTCTTGGTACGAATTTCTGTCTTTGTCCATTAGGGCTTCTATAACAAAATACCTTAGACTGGATAATCTATAAACAATAAACATGTATTGCTCACAGTTCTGGAGGCTAGATCAAGGTGCCAGCAAGACATGGTGTCTGGCGAGGGCGCATTCCTCATAGATGGCACCTTCTGTGTGTCTTCACGTAGTGGAAGGGACAGGCAGGCACCCTCAAACATCTTTTATAAGGGCACAAAAGCCCCACCTCTTAACACAATTGCATGGAATGTTAGATTTTAACATATAAATTTTGAGGAGGCACAAATATTTGGATTATAGCCTTCATCAACCTTAGGAAATTAACCACTGTGGTGGGGATGTTGATTATGGGGGAGGCCATGCATATGTGGGGAAGCAGGTATATGGGAAATCTCTGTATCTTCTGTTCAATATTGCTGTGAACCTGAAATTGCTTTTAAAAAATGAAGTCTATTAAAAAAGACCAATACAGTATACTTGGAGATTGTCAAGATTGTCAAGATTGTTAAGAACTTAATGTTCTTAAACTAAGAAATTAAGTCGTGTTAAATCCTGCAATTGAACAGTGCCAGAAGACAACATAAATTTTTTCAAAAACATCTTACTTTACATGTTACTCATGAGGGAGAGAAGTTTATTGTGGGTTCTGTTGTCATTTCTGGCTGCCAAAGCCAGCCTAGGCCCTGCCTGCCTCCAGTGGGCACCCTGGTGGAGGTGGCTTACATTGGTGGAAATGTGAGGAAGAGGATGGGAAGTGAATCTGGAGGCTGATGTGGTGGGGAGTGTGGGAATGTGAAGGGAGGAGAGAGCCGAGGGAGGCTCCTATCACTTTCTTCCATCAGGGCTGGATTCCCTCTTCTCGTTTTTGCTCCTTCTTTCTCCTTGCAGTCAGCTCCGTTCTTCCAGGGTCTGACCCACCACTCCTCCTTCCCCTAGCCACCCTCCCTGGAGAAGTCCAGCATGATGCATGGAAACGTCTTCCTCCTTAGCTGTGGCTCCCCTCAGCCACAGCTCAGGGTACAGCATCTGATGGCCAAGCATACAAAAGGGGGGTGGCCCTCTGTCATTCTGTTCCAGCACTGCAGTCATGACTTCGCCTCCCCGGGCCTCAGTTTCCCCATCTGAGAAATGAGATGGTTGGATTATGTTCTCTTTTGACTTTGCCCTGCTATGATTCTGGGGTTTAGCTCCAAAGCCCTCTCTACAGAAAGTCAGTCCCTCCTTTCTTGGCTCCCATAGCGCCTGGCTTATCTTTTGTGTTAGCTCCTGTCAAGAGCATGGACTATCATATTAGGAATGCGGAGGAAAGGGGCTGAAGCCAGAGGGTCTGAGTTCAAATTCAACTCTCTACATATTAATGGTGGTCCCAGAGCACCGTCCTTAACCTCTTGAACCTGTTTCCTCAAAGGTGAAATAAGCATGATGCTACCTGTCTCATAAGTGGGCATTAAATGGGGCGTGAGACTAACCACGTGCTGGCACGTAGGACGTGCTCTATAAATAAGAATGTTGTTGGTATTATTAGTGAGTCCTATTCCTTCCCGTATTTAACACTTGTTTGCCACGCGCCTCTTCACTGTTGGGAATTCCGCATGGTGAGGTGCATACCACGGTGGTCTTCTGAGACCTGGCTCCTGCCTTCAGGGAGAGGACAGGCGAGATGACCTCCCTGTTAATCCTCTGTAAACAAGGCCCCCTCAGTCCTTTAACAATCGAGGCGCTAGTAGTGTCCCTGTCCCTGAATTACAGAGAGGAAACAGGCTTATAGAGGGCGCAGCGCCCACCCAGGACCACAGAGCGTGTGGGAGAATCCCTGAACCCTAGCTGTCCTCCGGCCCAGGGAGGGCTGACGCCGAGCTGGGGGTGGGGGCTGCGCTGCAGCCTCTCCTCTGCGCTCACCTGGGCGGGGGACAGAGTCGAGTGCCCTAAAGTCCCCCTGGCACGCCCGGGTGCGCGTCCCTCCCCGACGCCCTGCGCGGGGCCCGGGGGCACGAGGCTGCCTCCAGCCTCCCCGCGGGTCCGGGGCGGGCACAGCGGGTCCGGGGCGGCCTGGCGGGGCTGGCGGAGCACGTCTCGGCGGCAAAAGAGGCGCCGGGCATGCTCTCGGATGAACTTGGCAGATTTAGACACTCAGCCCTAATTGCGGCGAGCTTGGGCCGCTGCACCCGCGCGGGGCAGATGTGCCTCGGCGTTGCCCGGCCCAATTGCTCCCATTTATCCCGGCCTCGCCCGCCCAGTTGGGAGCGCGCGGCCGGTTCGGGCCGCCAGGAAACGCCTCTGCCATCAATCAGAGGCGGCGGGGCGGCCGCGATCGATGGCGGTCCCCGCTGAGGCCCCCGCCTCCGGATCAATCGGCCGCCTGCCGTGTTCCCCCGCGGCCTGCGGACGCCGCTCTGGGAGAGACAGGTCGATGCGTCTCGGGGCGCCGGGGCACGCGGGGACGGCGGCCTTCGAGGGGCTCTGCGCTCACCCTGGCCTCGTCCTGCCGGGCCCGGGTGATGCTGGCCCGTCCAGCAGAGGCTCCCAAGGCAGCCTCAGCCGGGCTCTGGGGGACCCCCTGGGACGGCGGGGTGCGGCCCAGAGGACAGCTCTACGCCGGGGTGATGGAGGTGATCGTAGTGCTGGGGCGGGGAAGAGCTCCGACCTCAAGGAGAACTGCCCTCGAGGTTTCTCTTCCCTTCTCATCCGCATCTGACCCCATCGCTTCTGCCCACTGCGCCCTCCCTCTCCTTTCCTTCCCCTCTCAGTTCCCCTCTTGGCCCTCTTCCTGTCTTCACACTCTCCTATCTTTCTCCCCGCCTTCACTCCGCCTTTACTCTCCTCTTCCTTTTCTCTCCCCGTCTCTCCATTCCCTCTTCCCGGCCTGCCCGCCCCTTCCTGCCTTCCTTCTCCTTTCTGTTTACTGGAACTCCCTTCCACAACTCTTAGAGCACCACCCTCCCGCCCTTCGCTCCCCAAGTTCGGGCTTGCAGGCTCTCCTCCTGCAGATATAGTCTGAGTTTTACCCGGCCCCATCCTTCTTCCCCCGTCCCCCTGCCTAAGTCTGTGGCCAGCCTCCCAGGCAGAGGTGCTGGTCCGAGACACCGAGTAATTGCTTACTAGAGGGTGGGAAGACTCTCTCAACCCTTCAAATAGCATCAGGATAATGTCAGCAGAATTAACTCAAGCTCTCTAATTATCCCTTGGTTCACTATCAATGTTTTCATTTGAGCTCGTATTGAATGAGTCTTTGTCAGAGAAAATCAGCAACATTTTGTCTGCAAGGCAGCCAGAAAAATTCAAAGAACTCAAAGATGAGGAGAGGGTCTTTTTGTTTAGATCACAAAAACCTTTGATAAATCACCCTCGTGGCTGTCTACCCCGCTCCCTTCCAATCCCAATTCTCTTTCTTCATAAGCTGATAAAAAGCATGGCTTCTTCAAAAGTTTAAGATGGGTGCAAGAACAGCTACTCACACAGGGCCCACTGGAGAAGCCACACCCAGCTCTAGGCATTATCCCCTTCCAAAGTGCTGTGTCTGCTCTCATCAGAGAAAGGATGCCTGCTACAATGGAGGTTTTCTACTAGCTATTAATTCAGGATGTTCAAATCCCCATCTCCTAATATGTCCCGGTTTAAAGCCTTAAAACACTTCACTAAAGCTGCCTCTCTTACTCTTGGATTCCGAGTACCTTCAGGCTGTTTCTGTCTTAGACCAATCTGTTCCATTTTCTGCAAACCCTTCAGCTTTCGGATAGCAAGGAAGGATGTTCCGGAGTAACCTGCAGGGGCCTCAACTGTGTTCAGCCCAAATGTGCCTGGCTGCTTCCTCATCCTGCCCCGGGGTATTTCTGTGTTGAAAAAAATTAGTGAAAAACCAGAACCACAACATTAGCTGTTAAAACAACAGTTGAAAAACAAGAACCACAAAGGTTCACCACTTTCTTCCTCCCCATCCAGTTCATCCCCTACTTTTAGTGCCTGTTGGACTTCAGGGATTTTACTACGTGTGTGTGTGTTACTGGGAGCAAGAGGGGCATTTGGCCTTTGCCTCACGTTTACAAACGGGCCTCAAAATTAGACTTTTGACGTAGTCTTCTAATAAGATTAGAAGACACACACTAGCCCTGCTGTAAATTCCCAAGACAACTTGGTGTGACTACAGAAAGGCCCTCCTTCTGCAAGACACTTTGCTGCCAATGGCTGGAAAATTGTCATGAAAACCAGACAAATCTGCAATGGCTAGCAGGAGAAGGATGGCCCTGGAGGCCTCGCTCACAGTCAGAGAGACCTCACTGACAGAACTGAGAAATGATGGCCCTCCGTCAGGTGTAAATGTGCATGTCATTAACGGAGCACATGGCTTACAGTGCTCTGTGAATTCATGTTTCAGATCAGCTCTGCATTTACTTTGCGATAAGCATTGTTATGTTGTATTGGGTTCTTTACGTGAAAATATTTGTTTGTTGAAAGTATACTTTAAGAATATCTCGTAATTTTTGTAGCCATCTTTTGACACATTTATTTTAATACATCTGAACTCTCAAAAAGTGAATTTAACTTGATCTTTTCTTGCTTATCAGGGTTCCTGGGAGCCATTCCTTATTTTGGGGAAGCCCAGCTTCTACCCTCCTCCAGAATTTTCTTGGAGAACCATTTCTTCCCAGCTCTCAGCCCATCAAGTTGTAGCCTACTACAACTTCAAGGTGGCCTGGACCTTGTTGACCAATCAGACCATCAGATTCCCCTGCGGATAGGCGTATGACCAAATTTTCCCAGTGAGACTGAATTTTAGAACTCTGTTTTAGGCTGCTGTGGAAGAAAAGAGCTTTTCTGCTGCAATTGCTAAGGACTGGGTTCCTGGCAGCATTTTCACCATGAAGTGAAAGTCAGCCTGAGAGTACATCCGACGCAGAGCAGCAGGAGCCGGAGAGGGAGAGGGACCTGTCACCCACATTCCACTGTGGGTTTTAGCCTGGGCCTTAAGCCAGGGGGAATTGTTCTCCTGTCCCAAATGACAGTGCTGGAAGGGGTTTTAAAGGTCTAAGTCCAGTAGTCTCATTTTACAGATGAGAAAATCAAGGCTTAGAGAGCAGGAAGCTAAAGTGTTAGAGCCAGCCTGAGAATCCAGAACTCTCTGTTCTCTTGGTATAGGAAGCCCAGCCTGATGTCCGTGATAAAGCAAAAGGGGCTCAGAAAGAGCAGACTGTGGTAAAACAACTGAAATTCAGACTTTTAATGAAATTAAGCTCACTAAACAGTTTTTGGAGCCGTTTCTATGTTCATACGGATATATAATAGGTTTTTATTGAAGACTAAATATGTTGTGCTAGGCACTGTGCTAGGGAATTGTGGGTACAGTGGCATGCAAAAAACAGACTCGGGTATGGGAGCTTTTGGGCTGCTAAAAAAAGGCTGTGCAGGTTGTGCACTGCCTCACTCTAGGGGGATCAATAGATCCTGAAGTGAAAGGCACACTCTAGCATTGTGCAGTGCACAAAAATATGGCGGCTCTGGGGGCTCAATACATTGCTATTCCTGAACCTGGAACATGGCCCTGAGTATGCGAATGCAGAAGAAAATGAGACGGTGCTCGTGTGCTGCAGAAGTTTGCTCTATCACATGGACATCTGCCTATATAGTCCACTTGCAGGGACAGCCCTTTCTGAGGCCTAATTCCTTGATTAAAAACAATGAGAAGGGTTCAGGGGCACATGAGGAGAAGCTCGCTCATGTCCTGCTTAATGCCAAGCTTTCTTAATTATTTTCAGTGACTGGGAAGAGGGGAATGGTGACTGGCGAAACCAGAGGGGAACTGATGGGAGAGAAATGCTGCAGCCAATTAGCTGAAATGTTATAGTCAGTGCATCCCCAGCTTGATGGGCTCATTAAGCTACAGAGCTTCCTGACAGGTTTTGGTTCTAGTTAAGAGCAAGACGTGGACCCTCTGCCTTGCATATGTGGCTCATCAAGTGCTCCTGAGTGTGCAGGTCTGCCTGTTTCTCTTAGCTCCCCTGGTGTCTTTCCCATTTATCCCCTTTGTGGGTCTGTGGCTTGTGCGATTCCACCCTGAAGTCTTCCCCAAATGCCAAATGATTTCCCTGCATGCACAGATTATATTTTCCCTTCGAAAGTTTAATCTGAATGCTCAATGTTCAGTTGCCAAAGGCTGTGAACTAATTTCTCTTGTCATTGCCACTTGGTGGAAATGTCATCATTAGTGAGGCAGGAAATGCTAAAGAAGGGAGAGGAGGGGAGAAGAGGATGGGCAGGAGGGTCTCCAACCCTCCCAGCGATGCCTAAATGCCACAGCAATTAGAGAGATCCCGTGCCTGGTGAGGGGAGTTGCCCATGCGACGAACTCAGGAGTAGGCTGCACCAAGGAGGCACACTCTGGGGGCCTGACGGCTTGGCTGTGCTCCCTGGGTGGAGTGGAGCTCATTTGGTCAGCGTGCCCCTGGGACAGGCAGCCAGAGTCCTGTGCGACCTCTGTAATGAGAAACATTCCTGAACAGTGGTTCTGCCTTTTGCAAAATCATAGTTCACTCTGTGACCTGGTGTGGCTTATATAAAGGTCCTTGCAAGAGTGACTCCTTGTAACTGAGCTGGGGAGACTTTGCAGACAAATTGCCTGCTGCTTGTTACTGGTCAGTTAGCCAGTTGCCAGGATCTACTAAAGCTAAGTTCCACTCTCAAACATGCTACCTATTCTGTGATGCCTGCTTATGTCTATTTATTTTATTCCCTTTAAATTGTTTCTGCATTTCTACCTTACATTTTATGTGATTTTTTTTGTTTAAAAATGTATTCTTGCCACTGTGAATAGTGCTGCAATAAACATGCATGTGCATGTGTCTTTATGATAGAACAATCAATGTAAATGCTCATCAATGGTAAAATGGATAAAGAAAATGTGGTACATATACACCATGGAATACTGTACAGCCATAAAAAAGAAAGATATCATGTCCTTTGCAGGGACAGGATGGAGCTGGAGGCTACTATCCTTAGCAAACTAATGCAGAAACAGAAAACCAAATACTGCATGTTCTCACTTATAAGCAGGAGCTAAATGATAAGAACACATGTTCCCCATAAAGGGGAACAACACACATTGGGGCCTATTGGGGAGTGGAGGGTGGGTTGAGGGAGAAGATGAGGAAAAATAACTAATGGGTACTAGGCTTAATACCTGGGTGATTAAATAATTTGTACAATAAACCCTCATGACATAAGTTTACCTACAGAACAAACCTGCACATGTACCCCTGAACCTAAAATAAAAGTAAATAAAACAGAAAAAAATGTATTTTTAAAGATTATGAGATAATTTAATTTAAAAACACTAGAAACATAACAGATACCAATTTACTCTACCTACATCTATCCCTGAAACACACACAGATCAGGCTTGTGTGAAATTTCATAGATTACCTCTTATTCACTTTGGGAGTGAACAAGTTACAAACCAAAAAAGAACAAATATTGACTCAGTGCCTACAGAATGTGCCAAGAAATGTGCTAGACACTTTCATAATTATTCTTCCCATTTAAAGCTCATAAACAGCCCTATAGGACAGGCACCAGGGTCTCCATTTTTCAGATGCCAGTCAGCAGTGGTCAAAGATTTGCCTCAGGGTTTGTAATTTAGTAAATGGCTTAAACTGGGATTTAACCTAAGACTGAATTTTGGTGTATTCTATGTTTTCTTTTTTTTTTTTTTTCCTCCAAATTTCCTGTTAGTGAATTATAATCAGAGTTGGATTAACCACAGTGTTTATTGCCTGAGATGTTGGTAACTCTTTCCCACTCTGGGCCTCAGTCTTCTTATCTGTGCAATGGGTATAATGTTCTGGGCTCTGACTCCCTTGTCAGTTATTGTGAGAGCAAAACTGGGCAGCACCTAAGGAAGTGGTAACAAAGCAGTATTAAGCAGTCTGAGGAAAATTAAGGAGTCATTTAGAGTGTTCCCAACATCCTCC
Source organism: Pongo abelii (assembly GCF_028885655.2). Classification (NCBI taxonomy): domain Eukaryota; kingdom Metazoa; phylum Chordata; class Mammalia; order Primates; family Hominidae; genus Pongo; species Pongo abelii. The sequence continues at coordinate 48,028,725 of NC_072003.2, forward strand.
TAATAGCCCAGGGCCTGGTAGTCATTGTAGTCAGGACCTGAGCAAGAGCCTAAGCAGGGTTCTGGAAATCCAAGTCAAGGGCTGAGGAAAGGGTTGTGGGTGGGTTGAAGCTTCCTGCTCTAGAGCCTGGATCCTCTCATCCACAGCATCAGAACTGGTGATTTTGCTTTCAAAACTCAATTCCTTGCTTCCCATAGAAACAGAAATTATATTTCTGCAGCAAAATCTGCCTTCAGAGCTTCCAAAGCAGATGGGCTGCATCCCACCTTAGGCCTGTAATGGAGGAGGGGGTGAGATCCATGGTGACTGGTTGGCAAGCACTGCTCAGATGCTCCCCAAGACCTGGACCTTGTCATGGGCCAGGAGGGAAGGTGGGCTCCTGGGGGACTGGTTCAACCCTCTGTGCCTGGCCTGCTGCCTTCGGGTCACGGCAGCAATCAACTCTAGTTGAACAAGTAGAGTGGAGGGCAGGGTTCTAGGGACTGGTGGGGCCAAGGCTGACCTGGCAAGATGCCAGAAATGTATTTTTATAAATTACCGTGGCCTTTGCTTGTATCTGCTGCTGTCAGCATCTTCTAAGGTGTTCAGGGCTCCCAACAAGCCAGGACTTTTCACTTGGCAGGAAAGTCCCTTCCACTCCTGGCCAGCCTGCAGAGCCTGAAGATCCATCTCCCCATGTTGAACGCAGTGCCCAGGGTCACCACGCTGGCACTGGTCCTTAAACCCAGGCACACACGATGCCTTCCCTCAGCTCTCCCCACTCAGCATCTTTGCTTCTTTGCCTCCAGAGCATTCACCCCAAATACTCACCGTCCAAAAATGGAGCAAAAGCAAAAACTGAAATGGCCATGCATTTGAAATTCCCCAAGATGTCAGCGTCCTTTCACCTAGGCACAGACCTGCCTCAGATTCCCATAACTCTCAGCTCAAGCCTAAGTCAAGTCCCTGGACCCTTGTGCTCACCCAGATAATGTGCCCGGAGCACCCTCTGTGGGGTGAGTTGTTGCCTTACTGCTAAGAGACAGAATTGTGGCCTTCAAGGAGCCCAGTTTCATGGATTCCAAGGGAGTCAAGAGTAAGGGGCATAGTCTTTGGAGCTAACTCTGTGAAGGAGGAAAGGTCGAGAGGCAGGAAAGTAGGATGACATCCTCTTTCTTTTTCTTTTGTGTCAACTTTATAAAGAGCTTTCCCCCCCATTACCTCATCCAACTCTCTCAATAGCCCTGTGAGTAATCAGGGAGGATGTGTCCCCATTTTAGCAAACTGCAGCTCAGACAGTCCAAGTGACCTTTCCAAGGTGACAGATCCACTGAGAATTGAAGCCAAGGCCCAAATGTATTTGTCTGGTTCCAAGTTCAACCAGTGCCTGCTTCCAAGAATCAGTGCTTCATCTGGATGTTTTGGAGGTGTTTGGAGGGCAAGGACAAGGGTAGTCCGGGAAGGCTTCTTGAAGGAGGGGGGCTTAGGCTGGGCCCCCAACAAAGGAGAGAATCTGACCAAGCAGAGGGTAGACGACCCTCTCAAGGTTGCTCCCTGCCCATGATCTCCCTGATTTTGCAGGATCCAGATGCCATTCTCACCCCACTCTTCACCTCTCTCACCAGGGACCAGAGGCTTGAAATTAAAAAGTTGTCATTTGCTGGAACAAGGCAGCTTCAGGCCCTGAGGCTGGGCCTATGAGGCCCACACTTGACGGTGCCTGTTCACAGCCTGCCTGGGCTGCGGGAGTGGAGGAGTCATTACCATCTGTCTGCTGAGCCAGATCAGTAGGGGGGAGGACACCGTGCTTGGCTGGGGTCCTGCCACCCAGGGTGGGGCTGGAAGTTGTACCTGGGGCTGTCTTGAACCCTGATTCCACTTTCTGATAGTTTCCTCCAGCTGCTCCCTGACCCACATTCCAGCCTGGGCCTGCGCCTGGGGAGAGTCAGTGAGTCTGTAGAAAGGAAGAGGAGAAAGGCATGGATGAAATAAAAATAAAAATAGACATTTTTAGTTATATGAAAGAAATTCCCTTAGATTTTGCCTTGTTGTTCATGTGATGGTGATTTCTTGAGTGTCTACCCTGGGCCAGGGACAGTATCTATGCTAAGGGTGCAGAGATCAGTCAGACGCTGTCTTTTCCTTTGTAGAAAACTGGGTCTGGTGTGTGACTGTGTGATGGGGATTTGATTTAACTTGTTCCTTGTTTGCTGCTCACGTCCCACAACTAAAGAAGGGCCTGGTTTTAGATCTAGGAAGCCAAATAGGAACTGTGGGCAGAGCAAGAGGCACCAACTCACATGCTTGCAAGGTCCAGGCAGGAAATACCAGTGAGTGAGGCCAGGTGGGGAGTGCAGAGAGCTGGGGACTGCAAGTCCCACCCTAGAGGGGGCATCCACCCCTCAGTTTGAGTCTGCTGATTCTGTGGAAGAAAGGGACCCAGTAATGCACATCTACTGATTTTTCAACAGAAGCTGGAAATCTGGATTTTAAAACATGCAAATCTCTTAATCGGTTGGCAACTAGTTCAAATAAATATTTTAAAAACCTGGTTTTGGAACACATGCACATGCACATGAATATGCATATCAGATTTGGCAGTTGAGCCATGAGTCTTGGCTTGGCCGTCTCTGTGGAAGAGTCTGGAGGATGAAGGAAAGAGAGAGGAAATGTGATCATAGGTGCTTAGTTGATTTATAAAATAAAGAGCTGAGAATGAGAAAGTTGGACAGAGAGAAAGAAAAACATTGTATATTGGGACTGGAGAGCAAGATGTGGGATTTTGTTTGAGAGACACTCCTGGATAGTAGTCAGGTATGAGAAGTATTGGAAATGGAGGAAGGGAATTTTGTAGATTGGTTCTGAGTTATGAATTCAGTCACTTTTACTATACTCAAGTAGAAGAAATAAAGACTGACATTTCTTTAAGCAATCTCTGCTTGACCCCGGTCTGAAGGTTTAAAAAATGTAAATTCTTACAAACCTGGATTAAACAGAACCACAGCTTATACATAGGCTATAGGTATCATGCATTAGGTTCAATTTCTTGACTTATTAGGAGTAATTTCTATGAATTCATTATAATATGCTTGGTGAAGTAAAGAGAAGAAAAAAGACTAAGATAGTTAGTGAGAGTGATTCTGTCAACATTTTCATCCAAGAGTCTAAAAGGCAGCATGAAATGAGAGGTATGAATCTGTGTCCTTTCAGTCAGCCTCAGCTCTTACACGCCTCTCACAGTGTGGGGTTTCTACATCAAATGTAAAGTAAAGATGTGTGTGTGTATGTGTGTGTGTGTATGTGCATACACATATTTTTTGTACAACAAGGATCCTAAACATAAGCCAACCATTTCATCTAGTTCTTAAAGAAACAGTTATCTGTTCCAAAACAGGAGGAAAGCAGGCTCATTGAACTGATTGAGAAATATTCTATGACTTTTCACCGTTCTGAGGAATTTTTAAGGTTGATTTTGACCCTACATGATATGCATGATTTGTAATGTGATGGTTTTTAAATCTTCAAGTACTTGGACTGGAGAAAGTGGTACTTATTGTTTAAGAGTTGGAGGAAGCTTTATACAGGAGGTAAAATTTCTGTAGGACCTGAGTAAAAGTTTGTGAAACTTGGAGGCCTGGAAGTAATAATGCAGGTGTTAAATTAAATTTGGTCTAAAGCTGTCTCCATAATACCTTGAGTCTTTGTGTAGCAAACTGCCATCTCACCTGAGTATATTCTTGTAACAAATAGTTGAGTCTCAGCCAATCACAGCATCCAAGATTTAGGCAATCACAGGCTGTCGACAGATCAGAGACAATGTCCACATAAGGCAAAGGCCTCATCACACCACCCCCAAATAAGGCACATGCCAAACTTTAAGCAGTCAAGCTTTTTCTGTACTTCACTTCCTTTTCTGTACTTCACTTCCTTTTTCTGTCTGTGAAAACCGCCTGTCCACCTTGCTGGGTGGATCTCTCTGAACCTGTCTTGCTTCTGAGTGCTGCCTGATTCAAGAATTGTTCTTTGCTCAGATAAACTCTGCTAAATTTAATTTGTCTAAAGTTTTTCTTTCAACAAGAGAGAGACATCCAGGGAGAGAGAACAATGTGAGCAAAAGCATGAGATGCAAACTTTTAGACTTATTTGGGAAATGGTGTATCATTTGGTGATGATAATTATGGTACACAACACAGGCTGTGGCCGGATTATTCAGTCTTATATGCCATGACAAGCAATTTGGACTTTTGTCCCACAAATCTTGTTCTGAAGCAATGGGAGTCAGATGGTTCTTCAAGCTGGTCTTCAGAGTCCAGCTCAAGCAAGTGGGGATGTGAACAGGATGACTTTGAGGGTTGTATTCAAGATTCCAAGCTTGCTTTCCAAGTCCTTTCTCTTCCAGGGAGTCTTCTCAATGGTTAATTCCAAGAGGTAGTTTTCCTGTCTATATGCTGCTGGTATTTCCAGTGTGACCCACTCACGTAGAACCTATCATACACTTTTTTCATTTATTTACTCATTTATTCGTTCAGCAGATATTTATTCTTTACTTTCTCCATGATGCACAATGTTAGGTTTTGTGGATAAAAAAGATGAACAAGATGGACATAACCCCTACTCTCATGAATTTTATGGTAGAGGAGGGGAGGCAACATTACACAAATAATGATTTAGGGACAAACGTGATCAGAACCTGGAAGGAGGCTTATAGGCATTACGAGAGCCTGTATATGAGAGTGACTTGTGGGCATTATGAGAGCATGACCTGATGGTTTCTGGGTGGTAGAGGAACAAAGAAGACTTTCCTATGATGTTTTTTTTTGTTTTTGTTTTTTTTTCTCAGCTGAGAATAAAAATAAGAGTTAGGAGGAGTACCAAGAGTGCTCCGAGTAGGGAGAATAGCATGGACCAAGAGCTTATATAGTTGGAAGAGCTTATATGAGAAACTGAAGAAAGGGTAGCATAGCTGAGATGTGGTGAGAGATGAGGGGAGAGGTGAAGGTTAGACTGCAGAAGCAGGCAGAGGGTAGACTGTGGAGATCTGGTAGATCATTGGAAAGATTGTGGGATTTATCTCTGGGGCTATGGGGAGTCACAAATAAATGTTCACATGATACTGCTTGCATTTTACAAAGGCTCGTTGGAGGGAGGAAACTGGATAGGAGGGGCAAGACAACAGTGGGTGTTTACGAGGCCATTACAGGGGGCCAGGCTGAAGTGAGTGTAATTTGAATTAGGTGTGGCAATGGAGATAGACAGAAGTAGACACATTTCAGAAATATTTATTTGATTAGCTATAGCAGATGAGGGAGGGGGGGATCTTAAAGGACTTCTGGCTTGTGTGTATATACTGCACTCTACCAGTTGTTCACCAACCTCAGTGGCTCCCTTGTCTATAGAATAATTGATTTGATATATTATAAATACTTAATTATTTTTTTAATGACTGCTTTACTGAGATATAACTCATATACCATACAATTCACCCACTTTAAGTATACATTCAATGGTTTTTAGTACATTTCCAGAGTTGTGAATCATTACCACAATCAATTTTAGAACATTTTTATCACCCCAAAAGAAATCTAGTACCTATTAGCAGTCACTACCCATTTCTCCCCTGCTTTCCACAGGCCTAGGCAACCATCCACCTGTTTTCTATCTCTGGATTTGCCTACTCTGTACATTTTCTATAAATGGAATCATACAGCATGTGGCTTTCTGTTTCTGGCTTCTTTTACTTAGAATGTTTTTGAGGTTCATCTGTGTTGTAGCATGTGTCAATATTTTATTTTTTTATCACCAAATAGTTTCTCATTGTATGGATGAGGATACATTTAATTTTTTTTCATTTACCAGTTGAGGGGCATTTGAGTTGTTTCTACTTTTTGGCTGTTAAAAATAATGCTGCTGTGAACGTTCATGTACAAATGTCTGTGTGACCATATGCGTTCATCGCTCTTGAGCAGGAGTGGAATTGCTGGGCCAGATGGTAACTGTATGCTTATGCTTTTGAGGAACTAACAGTTCTCCAAAATGGTTGCACCATTTCATATCTCTACCAGTGGTGTATGAGTATTTCAATTTCTTTACATCCTCACTAAGACTTGTTATTTCTATCTTTTCGATTACAGCCATTCTAGTTGGTATGAAGTGGTACCTCCTTGCAGTTTTGATTTGCTTTTCCCTTATAGTTAATGTTGGGCATATTTTCATGTGCTTATTGGCAATTTGCATCTTTTCTTTGGAGAAAATGTTTATTCAGGTTCTTTGCCCATTTTTAATTGGGTTGTTTTTTTTTTCTTAAGTTGTAATAGTTCTTGATATATTCTAGATACAAGTCCCTTATCAGATACATGATTTGCAAATGTCTTCTTTTTGTGTTATTTGTCCTCCATTTTCTTAATTGTGATCTCCTAAAGGACAAAAGCTTTTAATTTTAAAGAAGTCTAATTTATCTATTTTTTTGTTGTTGCTCATGCTTTTATTGTTACAGCTAAAAAACCATTGCCTCATCCAAAGTCATTAAGATTTATGTTTATGCTTTATTCTAAGAGTTTTATAATTTTAGCTTTTACATTTAGTTCCTTGATCTACTTGGGGTTTGTTTTTGCATATGGTGTGATGTAGGGGATTGGTCTCATTCTTTTGCATATGAATATCCAGTTGTCCCAGCACAATTTCTTGAAGATATTACTCTTTCCTCATTGAATTGTTTTGGCACCCTTGTCAAAATCAATTGTCCATAGATGTGTGGGTTTATTTCTGGAGTCTCAATTCCATTAGTCTGTATGTCTATCCTTATGTCAGAATTACATTATTTTGATCACTATAGCTTTATAGTAAATTTTAACATCGAAAAGTGTGCGTTCTTCAACTTTGTTCTTTTTTTCCAAGATTGTTATGGTGATTTGGGGTCCCTTATAATTCCAAACTAATTTGAGGATTAGCTTATCCATGTCTCAAAAAATGTCCTTGGGATTTTAATAGAGAGTGCATTGATTCATTTTGCAGATCCCCTTGGGTAATATTGACATACTAACAATATTAAGTCTTTTGATCCGTAAGCATAAGATGTTTTACCAATTATTTAGGTCTTGTTCAATTTCTTTCTGCAGTGTTTTGTAGTTTTGGGCTTCTTTTATTACATTTATTCCAAAGTATTCTATTTTTAATGCTATTGTAAATGAAATTATTGCTTAATTTTATGTTCAGATTGTTCATTCAAGTGCAGAGAAATACAATTGACTTTTTTATATTGATCTCGTATCCTGCAAACTTGAACTCATTATTAATTCTAAAAGATTTTTAGGTGATTCCTTGGGATTTTTGTATATGCAAGATCATGTCATCTCAAGATAGAGATAGGTTTACTTATTCCTTTCCAGTTTAATGCCTTTTATTGCATTTTCTTACCGAATTGTCCTGCCCAGGGTATTGCTGAACAGAAGTGGTAAGAGTGGACATCCTTGTCTTACCCCTGGTAATGAATATTTTTTGAAGGAAACTGCATTTTGATGTTGTTTCTTGAAAAACTCTTAAATGAAGAAAAACAAACAAAACTCTCAATAAAACAAAAAAACTATAGATGACAATTTGTAACCATCCACATTCTACTCTAGAAGGTTTGTGCATCTTGAGAGCTCTCCATTATGGTGCCTCAGTGTTTACTGAGGATGGAGAATGCCTTCTCTTGAAACAACAGAAACTGTTATGCATGACAGATTCTCCTTCAAGGAAGGACTTGTCCAGCTCTGGGAATGCAATCAGCAGATGGCCTCCAGCCGTCAGCCCCTTCAGGGATAATCTCAGCAGCAGAGAGCTGCCTTGCCTAAGGTCATCCCTCTCCCTAGGCGGCCCACATCCAATGACTAATTTGATGTGGAAATATAAAGATATGATAATCTTGGCCTAACTCAGGACAAATCTGAAGGGTCATTCCAGCTGTGGGCTTAGTCAAAGCTGATGTTTGGCCTACATTGCAGCTAGACTTTTTCCTCTGCCCACTGCTGCTTTCCAATCACCCCTTCCACTGGTGTTGATCCCACCATGCTCCATATCAAACTCCACCTCAGAGTTGGCTTTCAAGGAATCCCCCCAGAAGCACTCATGCCTACCTGTTTGTATGTTGATGGGACCTGGAACTTATCAAGTACCTACAGAGAGAGACAGCATAAAAATAACATCCCTTGGGAGATTTAAATGGTTTCTTTTTTTCCATATGTAAGCCCTGGATTATTTCTTTTTTTGGGAACTAGTAGTGATATTTTATACATTCCTGGACTGATTTTATACATTTTGTACATCCATGGGGTGATTTTCCAATCAGTTCTTGAAAGCTGGGTGTGTGAGCTTTCCCAGGATGCTGACTAAGGAATGATTATCCCAGGATGGTGGATCCTAGCTTATGTGGGGTTCCAATGCTAATTTTTTCATGGTCAACTTTTTTTTTTTTTGACACTGGATATAGTAGGCTGAAAAACAGCCAACCAAAAGTATCAGAATCCAATCCCTGGGACCTGTGCATGTTACCGTAAAAGGAAAAGAGTCTTTGAAAATGTGATTAAGGGTCTTCACATGGGGATATATATACTGGGTTATCTAGGTGGACCCTAAACCCAATTACAAGTTTCCTTATATGACACACACAGAAGAGAAGATGATGCAACTCTGGAGGCAGAGATTGGAGCAATGTGGCCACAAGTCAAGGAATGCCAGCAGCTGCCAGAAGCTGGAAGAGGTGAGAAATAAATTCTTCCCTAGAGACTGTGGGGGAGACGTGGGCTGGCCAACACCTTGATTTTGGCTCAGGAAAACAGATTTTGGACTTCTGGTCTCCAGAGTTGTGACAGAATGAGCTTTGGCTGGACTCAGGCCGCCATGTTTGTGATAATTTGTCCCAGTAGCCTCCGGAGACAAATACACTGGGTTTTACCTGTGCTTTCCACTCTGAGGGGGTCTTTATGCCCCTGACCAATATTGAGGACAAGGAGAGCAATGGAACGTATGTAAATATCCTATATAGGAGAAAGAACCCCTCCATTTCCTGGTCCAAGGTCCTTCCAGGAAACTATGCTGAAGGGAAGAAAATACTGATGTGCATCTTCTTGATTTATTGGTGCATGTTGTGACTCAATTCATGGGGAAAACAACAGATCTGGAGGCTCTGCAGGATGCAAACTCATTTAAACTCTTTTATGCATAACCTAAAGGTTTCTCCTTATGACCAGAAGTTGACTTCACCAAGACAAAGTGAACTAGACTGTGGGGTTTCTTCATTTATATGTAGTTTGTCTCATTGTTGCATCATTATCATAAACTGGGGACCTTGTTTGAAGGAAACTGTGAGTAGTGTAAGAATGGCTTAGATTTATATAATCTGAACTTTCTTGGTCAAATCCAACTGTGATCTTGGAATCTTGAGTTCCCTTATTGTGGGTGTCAGAATATAAACATTAGACATTTCCCACTTTCTTATGTCTAGTTTTAACCCCAAGATTTTGGTGGTCTGTACTGTTTTCCCTCCATTTACTAACTTAACTGATTTTATTTCTATTAGTCTTCATACTGTTCTTTACTCTGATACAATAGATTCTCCATGGATCAATACTGTCAACCTAACACTTTTCATCCAAGACAGTAAAGGTTTTCTTAACAAATCCACAGATGATACAGAGCTATAAGGCAGAGCTTTCCAATGCAAGCATGGGGTGACAGAGTCAAGATTTATAAAGATTTATCCAGGTTTGGAAATATATATCCAAACCAGCATATTGAAACAAACAGAAATATAGAATCATACATTCATTTCAAAATAATCAATTTTACATGTACAGGAAGGATGAGACTTTTCATCTTCGAAATCGAAGCCATTTACATGAGAAAGACCTGGAGGATTTAGTTAACATAGGTTCCATATGAGCCAACTGTGTGACGAGTCTGATAGAAAGTCTGATACACAGCCATAGGCGGCATTAGTAGGAGTATGATGACTAGATTAAGGGAGGCCATTGTATGTGTTCTGGACTGACCATGTTGCATATGTGTTCTCTTCTTGTGTAGGATGGGTAGATTATTAAGGGGACAGTCCAGAGGAAGAAGACCATAAAGGGCTTGAAACACGAGGAACAGTTAAGGAAACTGGGATAGTTGTCCAGGAAGACAACAGACCAAGGGCAGAAAAATCACTGTCTTCAAATTCCTGCAGGATCATTGTGTGCAGGATCATTGTGCTCAGGGCAGCCCCAGGACCGTAGCTGGGCAGATCTCTGCTCACATGAACAAGCAAACTCAGAGCTGTCCAACAAAAGGAGTGTCTGAGCTACCTAGAGTTTCTATCTTTGTGAGAAGGAGGATGAACATCTGTCAGGAATGCTCTGGAGAAACATCCTGCATTTGGAAGGAAATTGGACCAGATGAGCTCTTTCTGACTCTGACAGTCCTTAGTTCTTTGAAGTCCATCCAGTCCTCACATGAATTGTGTGAGGTAGGCATTATGGTGATATGATTTCTGTTCCAAAGAAGAGGGCTGAAATGACTCGTCTTACAGTTGCAGAGGGATGGCTGAGCCAGGAACAATACTTGGGCTCCCTCACTCCCCACCCAGGCATCTTTCCACAATACTCACGCTTGCTTGAGTTGAACCATATGGAAACCCATGGAAAGGAAAATTGGTTTTTAGTTTATACCTGCTGTGAAAGTGTTGGCCAAGAATGAGGAGTTTCTACTGGGCTGGACCCAGTAGAGAAGGTCCCAAGGATCTTCCGGGAAGGAAGCTGCTACTCCACTCATTGGCTTTCTGAAATCAGGTTTGCCCTGCTGCTATCTGCCTCTGTTTTCCTAGCCATCCACACCTGCATGAATGGTGAAAACAGTGATCTATTTCTTTCATCCCTCTGAGGGATGAAACACCTGAGGGGTCAGACCAAATTGATTAGGCCCTTACTATTTGCCCAAATCAAGTGGCATTTCCCGTCCTTCTTTATGGTGAGGCAGTAGATCTAACTCAAATGCATTTTATTTTCAATCTTTTGGCTCCTGGTAAGAATCATCTGCTGCCTGGCTGCAGAAATATCAGTGAACATGAAAAATAGATACGAGAGACTTTTACACTGCTGGTGGAAATGTAAATTAGTACAACCAGTAGAGAAAACAGTGTGGAGATTCCTTAAAGAAATAAAAGTAGAACTACCATTTGATCCAGCAATCCCACTACTGGGTATCTATCCAAAGGAAAATAAGTCATTGTATGAAAAAGACACAAGCGCACGCATGTTTATAGCAGCATAATTTGCAATTGCAAAGATATAGAATTGACCTAAGTACCCCCCAACCAATGAGTGGATAAAGGAAATGTGGTATATGTACACAATGAAATGCTACTGAGCCATAAAATGAATGAAATAATGTCTTTTGCAACAACTTGAATGGAGCCGGCGGCCATTATTCTAAGTGAAGTAACTCAGGAATGAAAAACCAAATACTGTATGTTCTCACTTATAAGTGGGAGCTAAGCTATGAGGATGCAAATGCATATGAATGATATAACAGATTTTGGGGAGTCAGGGTGGGGAAGCTAAGAGGAGGTTGAGGGATAAAAGACTACATATTGAGCACAGTGTGTACTGCTCTGGTGATGAGTGCACTCAAATCCCAGAAATCATCACTAAATAACTTATCCAGCCAGGCGAGGTGGCTCATGCCTGTAATCTCAGCACTTTGGGAGGCAGAGGTAGGTGGATTGCTTGAGCTCAGAAGTTCGAGACCAGCCTGGGCAAATGGAAAAATCCCATCTCTACAAAAAATACAAAAATTAGCCGGGCATGGTGGTGCATGCCCATAGTCCCAGCTACTTGGGAGACTGAGGTGGGAGGATCCTTGAGCCCAGGAGGTGGAGGTTGCAGGGATCTGAGATCACACCTCTTGCACTCCAGTCTGGGTGACAGAGCAAGACTCTGTCTCAAAGAACAAAAACAAAAACAGAAACAAACAAACAAAAAAACAAAAAAAGATAAAAAAAAATCCATTTAACCAAAAACCACCTGTACTCCAAACATTATTGTAATTAAAAAATATATTTTTAAAAAAAGACAGGGAGATTGTTAGGAGGTTTTGGCGCTGGCTGCCTGCCACAGGGTGGGTTGGTGGGGGCAAAAAGGAAGAGGTGAATTGGAGAAATATTAAAGACTTATTGCATAGCTGGTCCCAGATAGTCTCTCAGTGACTGGAAGGACTGAGAAGTTAAGATTGCCCAAAGGAAAGATGTTGATCCCCTTTGGGCCATCCAGTCATGGCTGTGTCCCTGACTCATATCTCTGCCTCTAGGTCCCTTCAGTTTCTCTTGCAGGAATGGGCATTCTTCATGGGAAAGGCCATTTGTGACATTCTTCTGCCCAAGAACCAGCTGGCTAAGAGTTACCCTTCCTGTTGAGTGCATGCTCTTTAATCCCAGCTCTGGACAGCTCCTGCTCCCTGCAACATGCAGAGATTGTGAGTACCCATCCAAGAGCTCCTCAGCATCCCTTTCCCTTTCATCCTCCTGTTTTTTTCCAAGCAAATATTTTGCATTTGACTTGTAGCCCAGGAGAACCCATCCACCTCTTCCATAAGACGACTAAGGGTTGTCACCAGGTTGCAAATGAGCAGCTTCGATTGCTCAGGAAAAGATATTACAATTTTATCTCCTTGTACTGTTCAATAAAACATTAGTATCTCAGCATTTTTATTTAACAATAGGCAACCTTAGGCCAGTAATTATGCAACAATTATAATAATAAAAACTGTCCCCTGCTGCTCACCTAGAAACACGAATATATTAAATCAAGACTAACCATCTAAAAGGCAAGCAGAAAAGCCCCCTCATTTTTAATGTCCCTGCAGTGCACCATGGGAAGCTAATAATTCACCCTCTAATTAGTATCCCTTCTGCTGCTGTTGGTGCAAGGACAGACAAAGAGGCAGCAGCTTCGTTACAAGCTCGCCTTGGTAATCTTTTAACGTCGTGATGCTCTGCGGGTTGGCTGAGTGGAAACGGGCAAAACGGGGTGTGCAACTGGGGACAGACAGAAGCTCATCTTGTCCTGACTGGGCACTCTTCCCTCAGTGAGCTCTGAGCAGGCACCTGCTGGCTTATCTCAAAGACCCTGTCTCTTGCAAGTCACTCCATATTTCTTCTTGGTCATCCTTCATTAAGCCTGGTTATTGGAAGGGATGGGAGTGGCAGTCATTGTAGAAAGGGCAGAACATGAAAAAGTAACAGCTCCTGTGAATGCTGCAAAGTGCCGAAGCCTCTCCAAGTTGGAGTTGTTGACGGCAATGGCTGGCTCAAGTGGCTTGTGATGGAGGCCGGTGGGCAGTGATGGATGGACTCCAAGGATGGCTTTCCAGAGAGCAGGGCATGGACATCTCATTACCTCCAGAGTGAACATCCTGGTGATTTACTTCACCACCACTCATTCTCTGGTCCCATCTCAGGGGGTCCTGTATGCTGCCCTCAAAAGGGCTCGTGTGATCAGGTAGAGCCTCTTCTTAAGGACCACAGAGTCCATCCTGGCTGACCCTGTCATTGTGCAGGTGAAAAAGCCAAAGCCCATGTCAGGTAACAGTCATAGGAGCTTACACACGTAAAGGTTTTCAAGGGCCCAAGTGTCAAGGGGCAATAGGGAGTGGTGGAGAGCATGGTAAAGTGGCAGTCATACACATTAATCATAGGGGCAGGGCTACTCAGTTATGCTGGTTTGTGACACTCACAGAACATAGGCCTAGTATGGTTAGATCTTCTGGTTTTGTAAGAGAAACCAGCAATCTAGGTTTCTGAGGTGCAATCTTCTGAAGTAAATATTTGCAATTACCCAGAATTATATAAGTAGGTAAAACTACAGAATCTTCTTTTTCTTTTTTCCTTTTTTTAGACGGAGTCTCCCTCTGTCACCCAGGCTGGAGTGCGGTGACATCATCTCAGCTCACTGCAAGCTCCGCCTCCCAGGTTCACACCATTCTTCTTCCTCAGCCTCCCGAGTAGCTGGGACTACAGGCACATGCCACCACGCCCAGCTAATTTTTTGTGTTTTTAGTAGTGATGGGGTTTCTCCATGTTGGTCAGACTGGTCTCGAACTCCTGACCTCAGGTGATCCGCCTGCCTCGGCCTCCTAAAGTGCTGGGATTACAGGCGTGAGCCACTGTGCCCGGCCAAACTACAGAATTTTTAATTAAATGCAATGCATATTTCTGAACCAGATGTGGCCTGCATGCTTCCAGCATGGACACTTGGGTTCAGGGCCCGCATGTGTAGACACACAGCCAGATGACATGGGTTTTCCTGTGCTGAGCTCTAAATCCAATTTGACCAGTAATTGGCCTTCGTCCTGCCTGGCCTGTGTGGCCAGCCAGTCAGCCCTCACTGGACAGTTGAAACCAGGTTGGGAAGGATTCATGAAACAGCTGGGCACAATTAGGCAGCCAGGATCAAGCATAGGTTCAAAAAGATAGGGCATTTTTCTCTCCATCACCAGCTCATTAAGCTTCCCACTTTGACAGCTGAAGCATTCCCAAGGCTGGCCACAGCCAGATTTTTTTTTTCCTCCAGAGTCAACTGAGAGCACCTAAGATTTGGTAATGAGATTCTCTGTGACCTGAGATGGGAGGGCACCAGAAGGCTGAGTCATGACCTCCTGGGGTACTTGGACGGATTCTCTTAGACCTCTTCCCTCCATCCAAAGAACTGGTCTGGACAGAGATTACAGACGGAGGAGAATTGAATTGGGAGGTCAGAATTTTTTTGCTTAAAAAATGGGGAAAGCTCCTAGGATTGTGTTGGAGCAGCAGCTGCTGCCAGGGTCTTTTTGTTGTGAGCCTTTGCCACATCAGCTTCTGGCTGCTGTTCCAACTTCTACCAACAGGAGTGTCTGCGTTATCACCTGGGGTGGGAAAAGTCTAGAATAGGACCAGCAGAAATGTCAGTGAGTTAGATCAAGGTTGAGGAGAATTCAAAAGGTCATTTCTTGAGCCCCGGGAGACCAGAGCTTTGGAATCTATTCAATGCTCTGGAATATCTTTATGTCAGCTGCAAGGGAATCACTGGTTTTCTTTTCCTGGGGACTCCCTAGCAAAAGGAGAATGGCTTTTATTTGACCCCTTTGTTGTTCTTCAGTAGCAAAAATGAAGCTAACATTTGAGCTCCTCTCATGGTCTGGGGAAGAGTCTGTGCCTTCAGCACAGTGGAAGTGGCCAGGGCGGCTGCTGCAGTAACTGGGTGTTAAGAAAGCTGCCTGGGTGCTCTGTGGACGATCTTTGGCAGGAAAATGAAGCGCTCTGTTCTTGGGGAATGGATTGTTTTGTTTTGTGTTTTTTTTTTTTGTAGTTGTTTTTTAAGATTAAATTTAAAAAACTTACAATAGGTTTTGATTCAGGAGAACAGTAGCTATGAGTAACAAAGAAAATGTGTATCACATTCTTGAGTTCTTGTTTCAGATATCTACTATCCAGGAGAATGAAGGGGAACTCCAAAGTAATATTTATTTACTCTGTTATTAGGGTGTCAGTTACATTTTCTCACTGAGCACTGAATGTAGATATTATCCCCATTTGCAGATAAGGCAACTCAGGCCCAGAGAGGTTAAGTAACTTGACTCGGGTCACACAGCTGATAAGGACTAAAGTCAAGTTTCCAGTGTATGTACAGAAGACTCTAACCCAGACCCTCACACCATCCTGGGCTGTCTTCCTGCTTTTCAGCCTGAAGTTTGGTGGTTTTCAACTCAGAGCACGTTTCTGAATTGGATTCCCTTCCCTCATCCTCAAGTTATTGGGTTATAATAAAAATATACTGGGACCCAGGTATTTATTTATTTTTTCGTAAGTCCTCACAGGTGCTCTGGCACACACCTCCAAATGAGCACCACTGGTTTATAGTAGAAGGACACAAGGTCTGGAATCTGGAGACCTGAGTTTGAGTCCTGCCTTGTATCCCTTCTCACCTCTCATCCTCAGTTTGTCATTCTATATCAAGTTCAAAGAATGCATTACCATGAAGGTTGTCTGAAGAATCAAACGAGACTCCGTACATGTAGGTACTTTGTGAACTCTGGAGTTGCTGTGCAAATGTTAGTCATTATTCTTGTAGACACACTGAGACTCAGGCCCAGTCTTTCCCTCCAGAATTACGCAAGTTCAGGGTCACACTGGAACTGTTCGTCAAAAGCCCTTATTTGAAAATCTGACAACCCAGATTCTTCTTCCTGCACAGTTGTTTGTTGATGATTAAATTATTGTAAATTAGTTCTACTTGTATTATAATAAATGTCATTAGCATGACTAATCACACACCTGATTATACAACCCAATCCTCCTCCCCCAATGTATTTTCTGCATCCTACATCCAATAAATTGTGTAAATGTAGAGCTCTTGTTAGGACTGATGAATGGGATGTGGGGATGTCAGCTGGCCGTGCTCTCTGCTCTCTGATTCCTTCCACGATTAGAAAGATCTTTCAAGAGTGGCTGTGCATCAGGGGAAAGATCCTTAGGTACCACATTTGCCCTTGTTTATTTGGCTTAGCATCCAGGCATTACTATTACTGTTGTTGTTGTTGTTCAGTTACGACTACTGCTAGCACCTTTTTTTTTGAACTCACTATGAATCAGGTGAGCCCCTTTATGCTCATTATTTTATTCATTGATGCATAATTTTGTTTATTCCTTAAAGAAATCTTAAGAATGCTGAGGGTCAGAGAAGTTAAATAACTTGCCCACATCATCCTCTTAGGAAGTGGTGGAGTTGGGGTTGGTGCTCATGTCTGTGTGGTTTGAAGATTGATGCTCACACTGCCTCCCACGTGGGGAAAAAAATTAGCTAGAAGTGCTCCTGCTGGTAGATTTGCACAACAGAAGGGCTTGGAGATAAGTAAACCCAAGTTTTGGGGAGCTGGAAAATGTCTTCTCCTTGGTCACCTGGCTCACTGGTTGTTAGGGAGGTGGAGTAGCTGGTGACATGGTGATGCTGTTGGCAGTGGCCATGGCCACAGCAGGTGGTGGTGATAAGAAAAGGCAGTTTCATGCTGCAGAAAAGAGGACAAGAGCTTAATGAGAAGACCTATGTTCTGGTCCCAACTCTCTCTCTTACTTTCTGCTTGCCCCTATGCTTATCACCTAACCTGTCTGGACCTCAGTTTTCTCATCACAGGGCTCTTTTGAGGATCAAATGAAATTAAGGTTGTGAAAGCAATTTGTAAGCTGTGAAGTGATTTCCATATGCAAAGAACTATTTTTAACCTTCTCTGGTGAATGAGGGTATCTGGAAGTTGTAAGTCTTCAGACTTGAAGACTTGAGTCTGCAAGTTGTGATCCATCTTTCAGCTAAGCAAGTGGGTGGGTGGAGGGTGGCCAGCAGGGTGGTTCAAGTTGATGTGAGGATGCCAATGCTAGAGAGGACCCTCACTGCAAAGGCCCTTCCTATGACCTTGATCATATGAATGTTCTGTGCTTTACAGAGAAGAGGGATTCTTGAGAGAACATTTCTGTAAAGATAGTAAAAATGAACCCCCTAAATTTGCATGTCCTGTAGTCAGAGTTGTTTTTTTGCTTAGTACTACAGCATCTAGTTCTAAAGAGACAACTCAGGCCAGACGCGGTGGCTCACTCCTGTAATCCCAGAAATTTGGGAGGCTGAGGTGGGTGGATCACCTGAGGTCAGGAGTTTGAGACCAGCCTGACCAACATGGTGAAATCCCGTCTCTACTAAAAATACAAAAATTAGCCAGGCGTGGTTGCATGTGCCTGTAATCCCAGCTACTCAGGAGGCTGATGCAGGAAAATCGCTTGAATCTGGGAGGTGGAGGCTGCAGTGAGCCGAGATGGTGCCCCTGCACTCCAGCCTGGGTGACAGAGCAAGAGTCCACCTCAAAAAAACAAAAAAACAAACAAAAACAACAACAACAAAAAACCTCCCAAAACAACAACAAAAAACTCAATCTAGCAGCTGTAGGGGGCAAGCCACACTGGGTGAAAAGCTGTCCAGTGCCTATACACTGTCCACCACCCAGGACAGGAACACAGGTACCTGCCCCAGGCATTGTGTTCTTGTCCTTGTTTTCACAATGAAAGGAAACTGTTAGTTTTGGGCTGAAGGGCAGAGGGCAGCAAATAACAAGCTGTCCATGGTAGTCACAGGTCTTCATTGCTTGACTCAGTCTGGCAGGATTAACCCCCTAAACAGGAACATGAGAAACTCTCAGTGCTGGAAGTTTCCTCAGAGTGGATCTTCACTGGTTATGACCACTGCGGGGTGTGTGTGCTGCTCCACCACTTCACCTTCTTCCCCTTTCTTCCCTGCCCTTCATCATGACATATATCACTAATTGATAATAGCATTCTTTTCTGTTTTGCCTCAGAACCTTTCAGCTATTCCCAATAAATATCTATCTGCAGTAAACTGGAGTTGGCATGCTGAAAGAAACCCACTTGCCTCTGCTGTGGATCAAACCACTCATTTTTAAGAAAAAGGCCTCAAATCCCAGAGATGGAAGATTTGTTTAAGATTACTAGTAGAATTAGAACCAGAAGAACTCTTCACTTCATTTTACTTTCTCATAACTTGAGTCTCTTTTAAACTTGTGTCGGTTCATATCACTGAATCCAGAGTCATATACCTATTAATAATTATTTAATAGGCCCCTTACGTGGCTACCTATGTTGTGGTAAAAGGAAACATAAGAAGTGTTGGGTTGAATGTTTGTGTTGCCTGTAAATACACTTGTTGAAACCTAAGACCTGATGTGATAGTATTAAGAAGTGGAGGGCTGGGAATGGTGGCTCGTGCCTGTAATCCCAGCTTTTTGGGAGGCTGAGATAGGAGAGTTGCTTGAGGCCAGGAGTTTGAGATCAGCCTAGGCAACATAGTGAGACCCTGTTTCTACAAAATTAAAAAAAAAGTTAGCCAGTCATGGTGGCGTGCATCTGTAATCCCGGCTACTTCGGAGGCTGAGGTGAGTAGATTGCTTGAGCTCAGGAGTTTGAGGCTGCAGTGAGCTATGATTGCACCACTGCACTCCAGTCTGGGTGACAAAGCAAGATACTGTCCCTAATAATAATAACAACAACAATAATAATAATAATAATAAGAGGTGGGGCTTTTAGCAGACATTTAAGACATAAGAGCTCTGCCTTCATGAACGAGATTCATACCCTTATAAAAGGGCTCAAGGGAACCAGCCAGGCTCTTTTTTACACTTCCATCTCTTCTACCATGTGAGGATACAGCATTCCTCCCTTTCTCCCTTTCACCATGTGAAGACACAAGCAGAAAATGCCATCCTGGAAGCAGAAAGCAGCCCTCACCAGACACTGAATCTACTGGTGCCTTGATCTTAGACTTCCCAGCCTCCATAACTATGAGAAATAAATTTCCCTTATTTATAAATTACCCAGGATGTGGTATTTTGTTATAGCAGCAAAAATGGACTAAGATAGAAAGTATATTAGTCATCTACTGCTCTATAGCAAACCACTCCCCAAACATTTAAAAACCATAACCATTTATTATCTCTCACAAGTCTGTGGGTTGAGGGGCAGTTCTGCTGCTCTGGGCTCAGCTGGGCTGCTCTAAGCTGGACTTATGTGTCTGTGATCAGTTAGGGGGTCAGATGGGAGGTGGCTCAGCTGGGACAATGTGTCTCTCCTCCACAAGCCCTCTTATCCTGCAGCAGGCTAGCTCAGGCAATGGAAGACACCAAGAATAAAAGTGGAAGCATGCATTGCATGTGGCGGCCAAGGCTCGGAACTGGCATGATGTCACTTCTGCCATGGTCTGTTGTCCAAAGCAAGTCACAAGCAGGACTGGGATTAGGCTGAGGGAAGCAAGACACCTAGGGCACACATGTTAAGGAGGCACTCTCTTTTGGATGTTGACCTTGTGTGACCCTGCATGTGAGCAGCACCTCCTTAAAATTTTGAGCCCCAGGAGTCTTGATTGCCTCACCCTGGACCCAACCCTAGTTAAAATCCAGCCCAGATTTCAGGGGTGAAGAAGCAGACCTCACTTCTTAATGGGAAGATCCATGAAGTCACATAGCTAAAGTTATCTGTACTAGGACGGGAAGAAGCAAGGCCCACAATGCAGTCGACAAACAGAAGGGCGTTGCAAAGCCTCGGTAATCACAGCAGATCTACAGCTGCCCAGTGGAGTTCACCTGAAGTTCACATTCTTTAATGCTGTGATTTTCTCCCATCTTCTGGATAGCTAGGCATTTCAAAGACGTCTTTGTTCCATCTCCATTTTCTCATTCCTAAACACTTTCCCCAGTGCTGCACTAGTTCATGTTTATTACAACACTGCCAGGCCCTTGGCACACCTGGGTGTGGTCTAACACACTCTCAAATAAAGTCAAGGGCAATGGGGTCAATGTTGGGGCCAAGAATACAAAACACAGTCTTGGATTTTAGGTTTCTGAAATAATAGGCATAATTACCAATTACTTTAACATTGATTGGCATGACACTTTTGCACAAAGTCAAAGATTATTTTTATAGTATGTGTGACCTCGATGTGTTTGCTAAATCTGGGCTATATGCTTTCTCCAGTAGGATTCTAGGAATATAAAGAATTTATGGGTTTTCAATTGAGGGGATTTTCAAAGGAGACAGGTATCTGAATGCACGTTTATATCTGGACCTAAAAATGTGAACCCTTTGGGGCCAGAGGTATTGTCAATAGAATCAGCATTTGGCTTCATGGCTATGGCGGGCAGAAGCTGTTTTCTACGTGAGGGTAGAAATCCAGCCACCAGATGCATTGTTGTCATAGCTGGATCTAAGGTAACTCTTAAGTGAAGAGCGTCAGGCTGTATCAGTGGAGTGAAATTGACCAGACCACTTGCTCAAGTAATGGCATCAGCCTATGGTGAATGTCCAGGATCTGGGTCCTGCATCCAACTTTGATGCACTTGTCAAGAAGGCCTGGACTTGGCCCTTAAGTTTGCTGTCTTTCTCTGCCACCCCACTGTCTGACTTCTAAGGCCTGATAAAAAGCCTGTCCAAAACGGAGCTCTGATGGTGTCACTTTCAATGGCTCTCCACTGCCCCTGTGCACCTGGCCCTGATCCTTCTCTCTGGTCACATTTCCCTATGCTTCCTTTGTATAGAACATGCTGCAGCCACACTGAACTTGCCCATCCCCTCCCTCCACGATGCCTCTACTTGGTCTGTTTCCTCTTGCTGTGACTTCCCTTTCTACCTCTTTAAGTCCAGCTTCTATCAATTTGTTAAGGCATTGATTAGTTTCTATCTCCTCCATGAAGTCTTCCTTCATCTTTTTATAGAAAGCCTCTGGATTCCATGACATTTTGGGAGGTATTAAGAGTATGGTTAAGGGTGAAGCCTTAGGAAGGACATGGCTTAGGATCAGACACAAGTTTCATTACTTACTGGCTATATGGCCCTGGACAATATACTTAACTCCTCTGTGCCTTCGCTGGCTGTCAAATGGATTATAATAATATAATTACTTTGTAGGCTGTGGTGAAGGTTGAATATTTAGTTACACATTAATATCCAAGAAGGCCTGGTACATGCTAAGTGTCAACTTTTATTATTGTTATTTTAAAGTATCCAAAAAATGGTTATTGAGCATCTATATGCTACATGTGCCCAGTCTATATGTGTCCAGTGCTATACAAGGCATTGGAGATATAGCAGTGAATAATGGAAGCCACTCTGCTTTGTAGAGCTTATAGTTTAACAGGTAACAAATGCAAATTGAACCCTGTATTGTGATCTTGGCCTATGGATTTCTCCTTCTTTTCTAGACTCTAAGGGTGTGGCTACTGTCTTTTATTTTCTGCAATTTTTGAGTGTTCAGTACAAAGTTTCATGCATAATAAGTGGTACATCAATGAATGAAGACATGGGTTATGGCAAAATGAGTCACCAATTCAAGCTAGAGCTGTCCCCACCAAGAATTGCTGGGCATGGACCCTAGATCACGTGGGAAAGATCTCAAATGGAACAATTTGGCAGGAATCTTGGGCCAAGGATAAGGCATGCCCTGTAAAACTAGTAAGAACTAGGGCCCAGGGGCAGGAGTCCTTCCTGATGAGGTCTTGGGGGCAATCTTCTCCTAAATCCTTTCCACCATAGAATGAATCGATTGTCCCTAAAAACTAAAATGTATAAGCTTGGAGTTAGGAACACATTAGCTTGGAGTTAGAGCATGTGGATTTCCATCAAGGCTCTGTTGTTCAGCATCTGTGTGACCCTGAACTAATCTGTCCCACTTTCTGAGCCTCAGTTTCCCCATTTGAAAAATAAGGAGGTTGGACTAGATTAGTGTAGTGTCTTTTAAACTCCTTCTCTTCCTTCTCTGTTCCTTTCTTATTTGTTCCCTTCTTTCTCCTCTTCTTCTTATGACTATGGTAGCCTAAAACATTTTTCAAATAAATAAATATTCAAAGAACTTTTTGTTTAAAGCAAGACTGGAAATCCTGGAGCCTCTGACTATTGAGCTTTCTCTCCTCCCACTACTTCCTATAGTGGCCCAAGAAGCACTTCTAAAGACCCCTGGGATTCCAGCAAACCCCATCTGAAGAACCCCTAGCCTCTTAGCTTTTAGGGCTCTTATGCTACAGTATTCTACGACTCAGGGCAACAGAATTCAAATGGCTTTGATTAAAATCATTTCAACTCATCCCCATTAATTATGATTGATGTACCAACTGGAGAATAAGGGCATTAATGCTATAATTATCTGTTGGGGATGTTTTATTGATTCTGCAATGATATTTTAGTCAGTTTGTATTATTTAGTTTCTGACTTAAATCAGGAAGAAATGGCTATTGGTGAAGAAATTAATCATGTAAATCAAATTGTCATTGATGCTTTTAGAAATAAAACTCTAGAACAGGCTGAGCCAAGTCTCTTAGTGTCCAATGCTGTTTGCTATGATGATTGATGATTTGCACTGGGGAGAAGGCTTCCGTTTGTGGCTCCAAGGCTACAGGTGAAACATCAAATCCCCTTTGGGCTTTTACAAGAGTTTTTTTTTTTTATTTTTTTTATTTTATAAAACAGAGTATGATTTTTAATATCATTTTACAGAATTATGAATTTCTGAAGCTCAAAGGCACATCACTTAACATTCATTTACTTTTTTTATAATTTCTTTTTTTTTCTTTTATTATTATTATTATTGTTATTATTATTATTATTATTATACTTTAGGCTCTATGGTACATGTGCGCAATGTGCAGGTAAGTTACATATGTATACATGTGCCACGCTGGTGCGCTGCACCCACCAACTCGTCATCTAGCATTAGGTATATCTCCCAATGCTATCCCTCCCCCCTCCCCCCACCCCACAACAGTCCCCGAAGTGTGATGTTCCCCTTCCTGTGTCCATGTGTTCTCATTGTTCAGTTCCCACCTATGAGTGAGAATATGCGGTGTTTGGTTTTTTGTTCTTGCGATACTTTACTGAGAATGATGACACTTCTCAGAAGAAGACATTTATGCAGCCAAAAAACACATGAAAAAATGCTCACCATCACTGGCCATCAGAGAAATGCAAATCAAAACCATAATGAGATACCATCTCACACCAGTTAGAATGGCAATCATTAAAAAGTCAGGAAACAACAGGTGCTGGAGAGGATGTGGAGAAATAGGAACACTTTTACACTGTTGATGGGACTGTAAACTAGTTCAACCCTTGTGGAAGTCAGCTTGGCGATTCCTCAGGGATCTAGAACTAGAAATTCCATTTGACCCAGCCATCCCATTACTGGGTATATACCCAAAGGACTATAAATCATGCTGCTATAAAGACACATGCACACGTATGTTTATTGCAGCATTATTCACAATAGCAAAGACTTAGAACCAACCCAAATGTCCAACAATGATAGACTGGATTAAGAAAATGTGGCACATATACACCATGGAATACTATGCAGCCATAAAAAATGATGAGTTCATGTCCTTTGTAGGGACGTGGATGAAATTGGAAATCATAATCAATGTACAAAAATCACAAGCATTCTTATACATCAATAACAGACAAACAGAGAGCCAAATCATGAGTGAACTCCCATTCACAATTGCTTCAAAGAGAATAAAATACCTAGGAATCCAACTTACAAGGGATGTGAAGGACCTCTTTAAGGAGAACTACAAACCACTGCTCAAGGAAATAAAAGAGGATACAAACAAATGGAAGAACATTCCATGCTCATGGGTAGGAAGAATCAATATCATGAAAATGGCCATCCTTCCCAAGGTAATTTACAGATTCAATGCCATCCCCATCAAGTTACCAATGACTTTCTTCACAGAATTGGAAAAAACTACTTTAAAGTTCATATGGAACCAAAAAAGAGCCCGCATCGCCAAGTCAATCCTAAGCCAAAAGAACAAAGCTGGAGGCATCACACTACCTGACTTCAAACTATACTACAAGGCTACAGTAACCAAAACAGCATGGTACTGGTACCAAAACAGAGATATAGATCAATGGAACAGAACAAAGCCGTCAGAAATAATGCCACATATCTACAAGTATCTGATCTTTGACAAACCTGACAAAAACAAGAAATGGGGAAAGGATTCCCTATTTAATAAATGGTGCTGGGAAAACTGGCTAGCCATATGTAGAAAGCTGAAACTGGATCCCTTCCTTACACCTTATACAAAAATCAATTCAAGATGGATTAAAGACTTAAATGTTAGACCTAAAACCATAAAAACCCTAGAAGAAAACCTAGGCAATACCATTCAGGACATAGGCATGGGCAAGGACTTCATGTCTAAAACACCAAAAGCAATGGCAACAAAAGCCAAAATTGACAAATGGGATCTAATTAAACTAAAGAGCTTCTGCACAGCAAAGGAAACTACCATCAGAGTGAACAGGCAACCTACAAAATGGGAGAAAATTTTCGCAACCTACTCATCTGACAAAGGGCTAATATCCAGAATCTACAATGAACTCCAACAAATTTACAAGAAAAAAACAAACAACCCCATCAAAAAGTGGGCGAAGGACATGAAGAGTTTTTATCTCCAGCTGAGTCTTCTGGGATCCATCCTTCAAATTTCTGCCTTGGATAACTGCAAGGCAGGGCTAATCCTATGGCTTTCTAAGTTCCTGCATCCTCAGGGTTTTTTTTTTTTTTTTTTTTTTCTGTCTGAGCATTGGTGCCACTGCTCCTGAGGCCCTGGGCTCCTTCCTCTCTTGAGGGGATGATGGGGGAGGTTGAGAGAGTGAGACCTCAGGTTTGGAATCTGTTTCAGGGAAAATTCTTAAGGTTTCAGTGACGGAAAACTGGATACAAACAGACGTGGGCAAAAGAAGAAACTGGGCCTCATAACAGAAACATTCAGGGGAGAGTCTGCTTTCAACAGGGTTTGGTTGAAGCTCAAGAGATGCCACAAGGCCTGATTTCCCTGTGTCTCAGGCTGGTTTTCCTCCACATCTGGGCCTTATTTTCAACCTATGTGAAGGCAAGTAAGGGGCAGCAGGTTCATATTCCTCAATTCCAGCTTCACACCCTAAGGGGACAGTTGCTGTCTTCTCTCCCAGAGCCCCAGACCATGCACCACTTCTTTCTGGCTCGACTCTGCATTTCCCTCTCTTGTTAAATGTTGATGGCTGTGGGTTGGCTGCAGCTGCTGTGGCTCTGTTTGGCTCTGCCAGTCTCCCCATCATGTGTCTTCTCACTGAGGCTGCACGAACAGCCCTAAAGTGAAATAAGACCACTACCGAGGCAGACAGGAAGAACAGGAAACGGAGATGTCTCACACAATAAATTTTAAGCTTCTGCTGAGGTGTGGTCTATGTCATGACCACTCAGATTCTACTGGCCAAAGTCAGCCACATAGCTAAGATGGTACCATAGGCATTGAGAAGTACACTCCTCCCTTAGAGACAAATGTGGGTTGATACTTGCAAATGCTAGTAGGATCTACTATAACTCCCAATCTATATAAGCTGGGAGGAGACAGGGGAGCTTTCTGAAAAGAAAAGTGGGGTGCAACTTGCTAGAAGAATGGTAAAAATCAGTCAACCTCTTCTGATATATATTGTAACCTCCCCTATTCAATGTCTGAAATCTCTTCTACTACTCAAGGCACTATCTACCCTCTCGCCCCCAGTGAAGGGGAACTCAGCTTGCAGAAGAAAGTTAGTCTGTCTTTTGACCACTCTGCCAGCCTTCCAGGAGAAAAAGTAACTTAAAAGCTTTCTTCAGCTCAAGCTATTACTATGGGAGGTACCATTATGAGAGTATGGAGGAAAGATAAGAAATAAAGATCTCATGGCTCATTTTGGGGGTTTCACTAAAAGAAAAAGGAAAGAACGAAGCAGGGTGTGGAAGGAAAAAAGCAAGATAAAAAAAATTCTCTGAAGATATCTTTATTCTAATGTATGCAAAGCAGTTAAAATGCTCTGCTACTTTATACAACTTCTACCTCAGAGTGATGGATTTGTGATCCTGAGCACAGGCAAGCTCCCTGTTTAGGGCAGAGGGCAGAGTCCTTGATCAATAGGAACACAACTTTTTTCTCGTTCATGTATCTCTGGATGAACTATTTACTTACACTTGCTTTTAATTTACTGGCCAACAATTAGAGCCGCCTAACAGGCCAACAAGCTGGCATGATGCACCCAATTATCTTCTGAAAATGTATTTCTATGATTGGGGCTTTAATTGCAGCTTAAATCAAATGCTCATGAACCCAGTTACCATCGAGGGAATGAGACCAGCTAATGAAATAATGAGGGCTTTAACTCTAATTCAGAGGTAAAGGAACACAGAGAAAGGAGATTGTTCCTTTTTAAAATCTCCTTTCCTCCTATTTTATTTTTTTTTTTGAGATTGCCTTTGCAAACATTGATGTCATAAATCCTACCATAAGGCAGCAATGTTACAAGATGGGCGGCTTGTTTCAATCAGATCACAAATCAAACATGAGCCTGTTTTGTTTCCCGGGATTCACTTCCGCATTGCCTGCCTGGATTTGTGTAGGCTCCAAGGTTCTCACTCCCATTACTCCAGATCAAGTGACTATGGCTTTGGAATTCAAATTTGCCAAATGGGCTCTCCTCTCAATGCCTTCACCTGCTGAACTCAGATGTGGAGCAGTACTTGCTTGCAGGGTCATGTGGGGAAGAGACGAGTATCCCTGGGATGGATTCATTTATGCAGATATGGCAGGAGCCAAGAGCCAGAGCCACAGGCATCTCTTCCACTAACTCATGGTGCTTAATTCAGATTACCTCCTTCTTATGAAGAGCCAATTTGCCAATTATCCCTGAAATTTTTGATTAGGTGCCTTTTACCTAAGACAATGTGCCATGGGCTACGGCCTCCTGTGGTTCATTTAGTTCTCTCTGAAAGATGAGAGAGGGGCTTGGCTGAGAATCACAAACACTCCACCAATTTGATTTGAGCAGGTCTTTATTCCTAGAAGTTCCACATACCTTTCAGTTTGCATCTGGACAATGTGTGTTGAAATAGCAACAGCAACAACCATAATAGCTGCCTTTATTTAGTGAAGCTGCTGTCTTTTCTAGCTGCAAATTAGTATCACCTTGGAAGCCATAAAAAATACTGATGCCCACGCTCCCACTCCTAGAGATTCCAATTTCATGAGTCTGAGCTGGGGCTCAAGCATCAATATTTTTAAACGCTCCCTAGATAATTCTCATGCACACTCAGAGTTGAGAACCACCAGCTTTATGACTCCAAGGTGCCAGGAATTGTGCAAAGAGATCTGAACCCACTCTCAATAACTGGAGTGAAGTATTATTATTTCCACTACATAGACAAATAAATGATGCCCAGAAGTGTTTAGTAACTCACCCAAGATCACTCAGCTAATAGGTGGTGATGACAGATTATGAGGATGAGGTGCTCAAAAGTGCAGGAAATATATAGGAAGAGGGTATTGTAATTGTTTGAGGTTTAAAGACCAGGGGAGTTGAGACAAAATGGAAATTGATGGAAGCAACTGGAGAGAGGCAGTCTTCTTTCCCAGAGACGGGTATGAGGTCCTTCATGAGGGGACACACACTAGTGAAACAACTACGTACTCTGTGCCTTCTTCTTGGCAGAAAATGGGGCAATTTACCTGGCCACGATGAAGAACAAGCTCACCCGAGAGGTGGAGAGCTGCCTGCAGAGAAAAGTTTCTGGCTATTTTGTCTCATTCCTGCATCCTCTATCTCTCCTTCCAAGAGAGCTCTTTTTCTCAGGTAGACAAAAAAATTTTTTTTCTGCTGCTCTATCGAGGAAGAAGCCTTTCTATTTTTGTCA
Organism: Pongo abelii; assembly: GCF_028885655.2. Taxonomy (NCBI): domain Eukaryota; kingdom Metazoa; phylum Chordata; class Mammalia; order Primates; family Hominidae; genus Pongo; species Pongo abelii. Next base: position 48,057,002 of record NC_072003.2, read on the forward strand.
TTGCAGTCCAAAAGGGGAGAGAAATCCAATGGCAACATGGAGAAGACACAGTTGGGAGAGAGAAGGCTCATGGGTGGCCGGGGAAATGGGTTGGGACTAAAAGTGAATGGAAGATGAAACAGAGGGATGCCTCAGGCTGGCAGTGTAGACAAGGGGAGGGTGTTGTTTTGAATCTGAATTATTTTGACAGCCAGCTGGAGAATCCAGCCACCAAGTTTTTCCACAGAGGAGATTAGCTGCTGTTGCATCTTACCTCTTGTGGACAAAGAGGCCAGTCCTGGCCCAAGTTAAGACTTTGCTTTTTGTCTTGTTGGATTTGTGCTCAGTGTTTCTTCTGGCCCCTTCTTACCCACCTGTCTCCTTGCCATGTTCAGCTGGTTGAAAGAGTGCCCATATATATATATATATATATATATATATATATATTTTTTTTTTTTTTTTTTTGAGACGGAGTCTTGCTCTGTTGCCCAGGCTGGAGTGCAGTAGCGTGATCTTGGCTCACTGCAAGCTCTGCCTCCCGGCTTCATGCCATTCTTCTGCCTCAGCCTCCCGAGCAGCTGGGACTTCAGGTACCTGCCACCACACCTGGCTAATTTTTTGTATTTTTAGTAGAGACAGGGTTTCACTGTGTTAGCCAGGATGGTCTCGATCTCCTGACCTCGTGATCTGCCCGCCTTGGCCTCCCCAAGTGCTGGGATTACAGGCGTGAGGCACCGCACCTAGCCAAGTGCCCATATTTTTTTTAGAGATGTCTGGGCTGTGGATGTAGGAGGAGAGTAGGAAACAGACATGAATTATTGTTTGCCAGTCTCTCTGCTTTGTTCTTGTTCTTGTGCCAAGGATTGCTTTTTGGTGGGAGGAGGACAGTGGTTCTAGAATCTTTAATCTGATTTGTTTACCTGTGTATCTCCAGTATAATGTCTGGTGTATAATAGGTGCTCAATAAATATATTTGAATGAATGGATAAAAAGATGAAGTGGAAGAAAACTGGGAAAGCCACGGAGTCACCAACCTGGGACTAAGAACATGGTGAGGCCATTCGAAGCAATTTCTCCTAAGACTTCTCCACTAATGTGATGGAATCATAGTCTAGGTAGAATATGGAATTGTCATGAAATGCCTCAACTTTTATCCTCCATAATTTCCCATGCCCACTTACAAGTAAGATGGGTTAGTGTGGTGGATCAGCATGAATGAATATCTTTGTGTGTGACAGGAAATACTACTTCCCTCAAAAAGTTTTGCAAGAATTAAAATACATAGTACATATAGATTGCTGACCAAAGAGCTCAATGAATGCATTGAGCGTAATAAATGCAAAATGAATGGTAGTTAATAATTATCAAGAAGAAAGGTGTGCCCTACCCAGTTGGCCCTGCATACTAAGGATCAGTTATCTGACCTTTTGGCTAGCTAGTTGTATTTCTTCTTTTCCCCACTTTTCCCCTTTACCATTCATTTTCTTATTCATCTAGCTATAGTACCTACTTTGTGCTAAGCTCTGAGCTAGATTCTGGGGTATGTGATAATACCCCAGAGTGTTCCCTACTGCCAATACCCCTGATGCTTTCTGTGGGGAAGACAGAGGTCATATCCCAGGATCCTCCTCTGTAGATGGTTCCATTCCTATGTGGCCGTGGGAAGAGCTGCTCTTCCTGTCACACAACCTCTGAAGGCAGTAACTTGACCCAGCTTGATTGGCGGCATCCTCAATATATGAGATGGAGAGCAACTGGTCCTTTACTGGAATGTTCCTGTTTTAGAACCTTCTTAGACTCACCCCGTTCCCTCAGGACTCTGCTCAAATGGTGCGCCTTGGTGAGACTTTCTATTGCATCACCCTGTTTTATTTTCCTCAAAGCATGTATCAATGTCCGAAGTTTTTTTTTTTTGTTTGGAGTCTCGCTCTGTTGCCAGGCTGGAGTGCAGTGGCGTGACATTGGCACACTGCAACCTCCACCTCCTGGGTTCAAGCAATTGTCCTGCCTCAGCCTCCCGAGTAGCTGGGACTACAGGCATGCGCCACCATGCCAGGCTAATTTTTGTATTTTTAGTAGAGACAAGTTTTCACCATGTTGGCCAGGATGGTCTCAATCTCCTGACCTCAGGTGATCTGCCTGCCTTGGCCTCCCAAAGTGCTGGGATTACAGGTGTGAGCCACTGTGCCCGGCCGGTTATTTTATTTATCTAATTATTTATTTGTTTACAGTCTTTCTTTCCTTCTAGAATGTAACCTTCACAAGATCAGAGACTGTATATGCCCTTTCCATTGTTAGTGCTGATTGTACCTAGAATGGGACTGGCATATCATGGTTACTTGGTACATATTAGTCATTAAAAGTCTTTGTGATCTGTCTCTAGACTCCCAGAGGCTCATTTGGGCACCTCTTGGAGCTTCTGGAAGGTGGAATTTTCTGTTCCAGGTTGATAAGGGATTCATTTGACAACAGAGTTAAAGAAATCAGCCATAACCAGTGGAGTTGACAGTGTCCTTTTAAGAGCTGGCCTGGAACATTTGATAAAAATACAGTGAGAGATCAGAGCACAATGAATCATATTTGGGAGAAAATCTCTTTTGAAAAGCCCAGGGTAGGTCATGTTTTTTTCATGCTTGTCAACTTGGCTGAATAATTTGCTTAAAATAAATGGACGAGAATGGTAAGTTGCAATGTAAGGGAAATGAAACAGACTCCTGGCTCTATGTGCAACATGTCTCAGCCTCTGAAGGGTCTGGCTTGGGTGGTTGTGAGCTTTGTGGGTGGGGAGGTAGTTTATGCATTTAGACAGGGTCAATGTCTTGGCATTAGCGCAAGATTTCTGAGCATCAGCACATTAGCCAATTTCCAGTGCAAACAGATTTGATCCATCACTGATGCTGAAAGAAAGCTCTACATCTAAGATGTGTCAGCTTCTCAAATATAAGCTAAATGAGTTAATATCTTCTCATTGTTGTCTTTATTAAGCCTTAGTTAAACCATTCTTGGATAATGATGTGTCTTTGTCAGAGGTCTTTTTAATAAAGTAAGTGTTCCTTTATATAATCTCTCTAAGGAGAATGCTGTGGCTTTCAAAGTTCAAGGAACTACAACATCCAAAATGTAAGTGACCAGGCAAATCCCCACCGTGTTGAGCCTAGGATTTTAGCAGCAGACCCCGGGAACAACTCAATATTGTGGCATGGGCTTTGGAGGTGAAATATACAGGCAGCTAGAGTTGGATGTCCTTTAGGGCATGGAGGGACAGGATGCTCTGGTGGCAATGACAATGCAAGCACAGTTCCAATCTCGTCACCATGGGATATTCAGTTCTCTACTTAGTGCCAAAGCCATGGCATAGTGACGAGTGGAGAAAAACCAGAGAGACTGGTCCATTTCTCTCTGCCTCCACCTGCCTATTAATAGGGATGTGAGGTCCAGGGAAATCCACATTTGGTTTATTGTTAGTTCAGAGCTTGCTCACCAGGCCCACCCTGCTAAGGCCAACCCCAGATTCCAGAATTGTTCTTCCTTCATCCTTTTGTCAAAAATCCCCTTGCTGTCACCTAACCATTTTGCTGTAACAAGCTGATGAACTAATTTATACTAATATAATGATGACGTATGTGGTAAATATCTCTTAAGATGACCCCATTGATCTCCACCTCCTGAAATTTACAGACTCATGTAATCCTGTCCCCTGGAGTAATTTGCTTCTGAGCAACAGAAAACCTCAATGTTGAGGGGCTGTCACCTTCATGATTAGATTACAGGCTATCACTGAAGCTTCTGACTTGCCAGCAGAGTCTATCTATTGCTTTCTCAGCTTGCACATTTTAGGTGAAGCAAGTGTTCATGTTGGAGAAGCCCACGTGGAAAGGAGCTGAAGTTGGTTTCTGCATAAGAGCCAGCAGGAAACAGAAGCTCTCAGCCAATAAGCCACAGTCTTGGGACACTGATGTTGCATCTTCAGAAGGATCAACTCACTACCTGGCAGTGGGGTTTGGAGATGTGCTTGGGGAGTTGGGGCAGACAGTCCATCCTTGGAGCCTCACTTCTTTTGCTACAAAGGGGTAGTAACCCAACCACTACAAGGATTCTTACCAGCTTCTGAGTTTGGAAGCAGATCCCTCCCAGACGAACTTTCAGATAAGACCCCAGCCCTGGCTGATACCTGGACTGCAGCCTTGGGAGAGACCCTGTGGCAGAGATGTGCCACAGCTAAGCTGGGCCAGATTCCTCACCCACAGAAATGGTGGGATAATAAATGTATGTTGCTTTAAGCCACTACCTTCACGGTAATTTGTAGTTTAGCAGTGGATAACTTGTGTAACTGACAAAGGTTTAACAGGTTACCTGTTCTGGGGGGTAATGCATGTTAACAGGCAACAGCACTTTAACCAAAGAAGTGCGTCTCTAACATGAGGCTTGGAGAGGGCAGATTGGACACGACATGGAGCATAAATAGGGAGAGATTGTGGGAGCTTCTAGAGCTTGTTTTTGAGGTTTGCCAAAAGAGCCCTGCTTCACTCAATTGTGTGGATCTCTTTCTCAGTAGCTTCCCTCTGAAGAAGTCCTCTCCAAATGACAGACGGTCATCACCCAAGGCTCAGCCCTCCTGTCCTGCAGCAGCAGAATAAATCTATCTTCTTGAGTTTTCATGCTGACATCTATTTGAATGGCTTCCCATACATTTGCTTGGCAATTACCAATCTGCAACTTCTCTCTTTTCCTTATAAATCAACACTCTTTCAAAATGGGAAGGCACACTCTGCCAAACCATGTGCTTGAGTGGTTAGGAGCATTGGTCTTGGAAGCCTCATTCCCTGCCTCAGTCATGCTCCTCCCCTTCCTAGCTGTGCAAGGTGACATTTCAGTACCTCAGTTTCCTCGTTGCAAAGTAGGGTTAAAGTCATGCCGATATCCATGTGGTTGTTATAAAGATTGAATGTAAATCCCTTAGAACTCAGTATTGATTTCTTGCTAAATACTAAGTAATGAGTAAGTATTCAGTTAGCATTTGGGATTGCTATGACTGTAACCAATTGTCTCCTGAAATGCTTGACTGCCCTCGAGGCTTGGACAATAGAATATAGGTCTTCCCTCTGGACCTGTATCACTGTCTCAAGTTTGTTCAAAGAATTGAAAAAAAATAAAATACACTGACTTTCAAGTTTCAGCACCAGAAAAAGCTTTTTTTTTTTTTTCTTTTATTATTATTATTATTATACTTTAGGTTTTATGGTACATGTGCGCAATGTGCAGGTAAGTTACATATGTATACATGTGCCATGCTGGTGCGCTGCACCCACCAACTTGTCATCTAGCATTAGGTATATCTCCCAATGCTATCCCTCCCCCCTCCCCCCACCCCACAACAGTCCCTGAAGTGTGATATTCCCCTTCCTGTGTCCATGTGTTCTCATTGTTCAATTCCCACCTATGAGTGAGAATATGCGGTGTTTGGTTTTTTGTTCTTGCGATAGTTTACTGAGAATGATGATTTCCAATTTCATCCATGTCCCTACAAAGGACGTGAACTCATCATTTTTTATGGCTGCATAGTAAATAAAGATGAGGATGTACCTGTGTCCCAAAGTTCCACATGTTTTCCTTCCAGAACATCCTGCTTTCTTCTCCAAGGATATCTGGAGAAACTGGGACCTTATCCAGCTTTACCTCCCACCTCTGCAACTTGAGTGGATCATTTCTCCCTTCTGGACCTCAGGGTCCTCATCTGTAAGTGGGGCTAAAAGAAGCCCAGTGTTCCTTGAGGGGCTGTGGTGAGAGGTAAATAAATGAAAATTTGAAGGGTGTTGGGAGACTGTCTGAGATGAAGTTAGAAGAAGAGAAGCTTAAAAGAAGGCCCCAGGCCCTGGTCTTCTCATCAGGACCCCAAGAAAGAGTGGTGGTGACTGCCATCTCCCCCAGGACAGTGGGTGCTTGAGACAGAGTCTGGATCTCAGCCATTTCCAGGCCCAGGACACAGGGGGCACTTGGCAGATGTTTGTTGAATGAATGTCTGAGTGAGTAAGTGAGTGAGTGAGAATGTGCCTTTTCTAAGTGCCTGGGTCTCGCAGGGGAGAGAGCCCCTCAAAGCATGGAGACCTAGTGGTTTGAGAAATAAAGACCTGGTGAACTGGCCTTCTAGCCTAGGCTCAGGTCATGCTTCTGCCATACTGAGGACACATTGTGATTTTCATTACAGCTGGAATTTTGCGTGTCAGAGGCCTGGGCCCAGACGGCATGGGTGAGCTGGGCAGATTTTTCCAGTCCTGCACCTAGAATGGAAGGGATGGGACAGTCTCGCTAACCAGAACACCGAGACTGGTCTCAGGCATGCCTCAAGGTGGAGTGGTGAGTGGATGTTTTGATGGTGATATTGCCTAGGCTCGCCACCCAGAAGCTGGGCATAAGAACCTGAGGTTTCCAGGTGAAGTCCAAGGTCAGAGAGAAGGGGGTCCTGGAAAGCCCTGGGTTAAGGTCTGGCAGGGAGTTTCATTGTTGCTGGTGGGGATCCCAGGCAGAGAGCTATGACCCTGCCTTGGCCTTTGTCACACTGAATAGCATCATGTGACCTCCCAGAGACAGACCGAGGGTCCTGGAAGGGCAAAGGTTTTGGCTGGTTTATCTGGGGCCCCAGTGCCAGGGGCTGGGAGTGGGTAACAAATAAACAGGTGAATGAACCAATGCACAGAAGGAGGGTGTGGAGGAAGAAAGCTCAGGTGTTCTGGAAAGGACAACAACCCGGAAGCTGGGAGACTCCACCTCCTGCATGACTCTGGGCCAATCATGTTCCTTGCTCTGTCCACGATTTCATCCTCTGTAAGGAAGGGGACCACTTCGATTGGGTCTCAAACTGGGGGCCCACAGGCCACACCAGGTCCTAAATGTGTTTTATTTGGCCAGCAATAAATTTAAAAATATAAAATTTGGATTCATTTAGGCAGGGGACACATGCTATTCAGTTGTCCACAGTAGCACTTCTCACTAGTATATAATCTCACTAGTAGGCCCCGACCACTTTACAAGTTTATGAGGTCTGCTTGGCGCCATAGGCATCTGGGTTTGCTAGCCCTGGCATCAGAAGTCTCTAGGGGTTTGGGGTTTGGCATGCTAAAATTCTGTTAAAACAAGAGGGATAACCAATAAAGTAAAACAGAAGAAAAGGAACAGAAAGAGAGAGAAAGAAAAAGAAAACAGAAAGTGGAGGACAAGGACAGGGAAGTGGGAAAAGAGACATGGGAGAAGAAAAGTTTTTTTCCCAATATTCACCCTCACCTATCCCTTGGGTGAAAAGAAAACCCATGGCCACCTCAGAAGAAAAGAGCATAAAAAGAAGAAGAAAACAACCCACCCTCATTTTAAAGCAGCTCTGTGCTGGACTATATTTAAAATAAAAATCAGTTTCACGATATGCAATATAGTCTGACTGATGTTTACAAAACTGATGTACTGAGCTCACAAGGTTTACCACTCTGCATCACCAATGGCTTTTGCAAATACATAGTTTCTCCCTCCAAAACACATAACATCATCTTTCAGATAGAATTTCCATTTGTTCTTGCTTCTCTTGGCCTGGAAGACACTCCCTTTCTCGGAGCTTCTAGACACTGCCCAGGAGGCCTGACCATGGGCTGGGACTGGGGTTGCACCCATTGCTGCTCCACAAGGAGTCAGCCTTCTTTGGGGGTCAGCATATCCTTCAGGTTCGAGTGGCTTTGGGGAATGACACAGACCTTGCCTCTGGGGCTCCCCATGGCCACAGGGGTCCAGGCTGTTTCTGCATCCAAACCCAGGAGGAGCCCAGGGATGGGAGGGGCAGAGCCCAGAGCTCCTGCAGCCCTGGCCAGGGTGCTGAATTATTAATGTTCGTTTCAGTTATCCTTTGGTTCAGCAGAAATATGACAAAGCAATCTCAGATAATGAAATCACCCACATTTTCTGCTGTTCACAGCAGGCTTTCGGGGACAAATTTTGCCCCCACCTTCCCAGTGCTGATTGAGTTACATGTTTACGGGTGGGGGTGTAACTCCCAAGTTATTGATCGGTGTGTAGTACATAGATTAGAGTGACCTGAGGACCCTTTCTTCAGCAGGTCAGTGACTGTTCATAGCCAGCCAGTGGAAGAGGAACCTCTGCAGAACAAACAACTGTCATTTCACAGAGGGTCTCTGGGGGGACAACGCAGCCCTGGTCCAGCCCGGAAAATCACCATTTTTCTCCCTGCTCCTCTCTCTCAATCTACCTGCCACTGAACCTTCACACTGAGAATGCCATCTAAGGCTCATCAAAATGCTTTTATAAGAAGGAGAAGGGATTTTCCTACAGTTATGCTGCTTTCTTTTCAACCTTTCCCATCTCTCCCTTCTGCCATCTCTTTGTGGCCACTAATGTTAAAAAAAAAAAAATCAAGTTCACAATCCAAGCAATCAGAAAGCAAAAATTACAATGAATCATTCGGAAATTCTGGGATGCCAAATCAGGTCTAACTGACTTTCCAGTGGGCTGAATCTCACACTCGGTCATGTTTTGTTTCCTCGTGGTGATCAATCACATCACCTCCAAGGTGATGCAAAACACAAACTTTAGTTGTCTACATTTTAAAATTGGGAATATCATATAAATATCCAGAAGTACGATTTCTCCTGTAATATCAGAAGATCTGGCTAACCCAAGCCCACAGAGTAACAATTATCTGGTGCTGAAACTTGAAAGTCAGTGTATTTTATTTTTTTTCAATTCTTTGAACATTGGCAATGTATGAAACCTTATGAATTCGGAAACTGATTAACCAGCATGCACCATTTTCTGATGCCAAAAGAAAGGCAGAAGAAGAAATTGGTGGGTTTTGCCATAAATATAAGTGGAGTTTACATGACATTACCTCTTGAGGTGTTTGTCTTCAAAGTGGTATTTCCTTTTGAAATATTAATAGCTACTTAACCATTGTTCACAGAGCTTCAATTACTCTAACCTTCAACCTTTATAGAAGATAAGAACACCCCTAGCCAAAGAATAAAAATTATTTTCCAGGATGCAGTAGTGTGGCCAGATCGATATCACCCCAGGGAAGGGTGTAGAATCACGTTGAGGACAGACGTGGTGCAGAGCAGATACCTGCACTTGGGAAAGCTCCTGTGGGCCAGTTGGATGGTGCCTGGCTTCTAATGGTGACACTGGGTGATGTTCAGTGATTGTCAGCTATTGAGAAAACCTCTCGGTGACACTTGGTGATTGTGTGTTATGCTGTTCACATTGAGTGAATGTTTTGGGATGTTCTCAACTCTCCTTTGCATCCCTGAACAAATCCTGATGAATTAGTCATGGAACTCTACTTTCTTAGGCTCAATTAGGCCTCTAGGGCGGGGACCCCTTTGTGGAGCTGCTTTGAGCCCCATGATGTCTCTGGCTGGGGTCAGAGCTAAGCAATCGGCTTGTGTTGAGGCTGAGCTTCTAGGTTACCATGTCTGCACCCACCTCATGGAATGTGGAAATCAAAGGACATAAACACATAAAACATCATCCTTTTAAAAACTCAGGACTGGATCTTTAGCTTCCTAACATATAGTGCCCAAAAATGGCTCTGGCAAGCAATCAAACATGTACAGAAGACAAGAAAAGACAACAACCTCAAAAAAAAATATTAGGAGATAAATCCAGCTATCCTAGGAGAATCTCCCTGGAGGTCATCTTGTCCAGCCCCTTGCCTCTAGACAGGTTGGCCCTGGCCCCATCTCAAAAGGATGGAGGCTTGTTCTCTTTACTGGGCGTTGTCCCCCTGTCCCCTACCAGTGCCCCCAGGCATAGCGGGGGATTTTGTATCATTGGTCAGCACAGCCTTTTTGTTTGCCTGTGGGCTGTGAACCTCTGGCCAGTCCTTCAGAAACCCCTCACCTGTCTCTCCCCTCCATGGTGAATGTCTCTTTATTATTTGCCCATGATCAGCTTCTCAGAGCACCCCTGACTTTTATTTTCTCCCCACGAACATTATCTATTTGTCCAATTCATCCTGAAATAGCCAGGCCCAGCCATCCCATAATACCCTGATCCTGTGTCACTCAAAACCGGGGCCTGGCAGGAGCTCTGAGCTCTTCTTCCTGTCCCTTTCTCTTCTTTAATAAGCACACCCCGGGCTTCAGTCAATGCTGCTCCTCCAGATTCATGAGTTTGCTGGTTCTGCAGCCGCCCCGGATCCTGGCAGATAAATCTCTCCTGGAGCTGTCAGCATAGACAGAGGTGAAAGTCTCAGCCGGGTCCTCAGAGAGGCGACTGTGCAGATACCAGATTTATCACCCACCCTGTCCCCTAGGGCATCACTTCCTTGACCTTCAGGACGATACAGATGCCAGGGTATGGTTTTTTGTTTCTGTGAGGGACTTAGATGTCAAAGGTACTGTTTCCAGAGATCCATCCCCCAACCGTGTCCTTGGTGACAAATGGAGAGACTGGCCACGTGGGAGGCGAGGGACACTTTGGTTCCCCAAGGAAGAAGTGGCTGTGCTGCTGGCCTCACTGAGGACTCACCAGCACTGGAGGGAAATGCACTGATTTCTTGCATGCCCTCCAGGGCCACTTTAGGTTAATTTTAGCTGCTTCTATGCCCCTGTATGGGCCACACATTTTTCCTTCTTAACCACGTCCAAGGCTCTCTTCTCGCGCAGCCTCGGGGCCTTCCCAAGCGAAATTGAGACATGTGCTTATGACAGTGTGTTTCCGTGAAGACAGATCACTTTCCCTCCAAGGTCAAAGCTCCCGCTGGCCAGGTTCTTTGGCAAACAATCCGTCAAGCAGGGCAGCGGGCAGCAGACAGTTAGCTCTCAGGCCCCTCGCCGGCCGCCTCATCAAAGCTGTTCAGAGGATTACTGTACCCTGCAGAACCTTTCTCCTTCCACTGTCTGTCGGTGTCTCCCCTCCTGCCCCACCCGGCCCTCCCTGCACAGAGGGATAAGCTGGCATAATATCAGAAATTATGACAGGGATCCAGAAGGCAAAACAAATCTTTACGCAGAAATTGGGAAATTTCTCAGTCATTTTGCAAGGCAAGAGTCGTGGTCCCTCATGAGGTTAAAACAAACCAAACAGAACAGTGAAGACACAACTTGCTGGGCCTCTGTCCCATGCACTGGCAGGGCCTGGGGCTTGCCCTCCGCTAGCCTGTGGCACAGTGCCTGGCATGTGTGAACCTCCTTTCTTTGTTTATTCAACATTTATTAAACTCCTACTATTGGTCTGTTACAAGGTCTCTGCCGTCTTGGAGCTTACTGCCTTGTAGAAGGTGTCAAGCCATCAAGAAGTGGAAGAGAGAGATGGGAGATCATGGACTGGGAAAAGTGTAAAAAAGGTTACCCTAGTGGGCACTCTCTAAGATGGTCCCCAGTGATTCTGCCTTCTGGTAGTCATAAAAAGTATAACTTCTGTTTTGCTTGTCACCAATCTCTCTCTCTCTCTCAGACCTCCCTCTGATGGAAGCCAGCGGCCACATGTGCTTATCCCTGTGAAAGGTCCATGTGGCAAGAAGCTGATGTCTGCAGCCAATGGCCAGCAAGGACCCCAGGTCTATCAGCAGCATTGAGGGTGAGCTTGGAAGTGGGTCCTTCCCCATTTGAGCTTTGAGATGACCGCAGCCTCAGTCAATGCCTTGCTTCCAGTCTGTGAGCCAGCCTGAGCCAGAAAACTCAGTTAAGCTGAGGCTGAATCCCTGACCCACAGAAACTGCAAGATAATAAGTATTTATTTTCAAGCTATTACATTTTAAGGTATTTTTTTTCTACAGAGGAATAGATTACTAATGTAGGTATCAAATGGAGTTTTCTGATAGAGATTTATTTGCAGAGGAAACCCTATTTGAATGGGGCAGCCAGGAAAGGCCTCACTGAGGGCATAACATTGAAGGTGAGGATTGATGGATAAGTAGGACCAGCCATACAAAAAGCTGGAGGAACAGCATTCCAGACAAAGGGAATAGCATGTGCAAAGACTCTTAGGCAGGAAAGAGCTTGTGTTGTTTAAAGTTTTGTGGTTTGAGGCCAGGTGCGGTAGCTCACACCTGTAATCCCAGCACTTTGGGAGGCTGAAGCAGGTGAATCACTTGAGATCAGGAGTTCAAGACCAGCCTATTCAACATGATGAAATCCCGTCTTTACTAAAAATACAAAAATTAGCCAGGTGTGGTGGAGGCTGAGGCAGGAGAATTGCTTGAACCCAGGAGGCGGAGGTTGCAGTGAGCTGAGATCACGCCCTGCACTCCAGCCTGGGTGACAGAGTGAGACTCCATCTCAAAAAACAAACAAACAAACAAACAAAAGTCTGGGCACAGTGGCTCATGCCTGTAATCCCAGCACTTTGGGAGGCCGAGGCGGGCAAATCACGAGGTTAGGAGTTCGAGACCAGACTGACCCAACATGGTAAAACCCTGTCTTTACCAAAAATACAAAAATTAGTCTGGCATGGTAGCATGTGCCTGTAATCCCACCTACTCAGGAGGCTGAGGCAGGAGAATTGCTTCAACCCAGGAGGCAGAGGTTGCAGTGAGCTGAGATCGCACCATTGCACTCCCGTCTGGGCAACAGAACAAGACTCTGTCTCAAAAAACAAACAAACAAATGACAACGACAACAACAAACAACCAGAAAAAAACCAAAAAAAAAAGAGTTATGGCTTGAGAGTTAAGAGCAGTATCTGAACACTATGCTGTCTCCTTTATTTCACTGTCTTTATTCTTTAACTCAGCTTTGAAAAGTGGGCTTTAATATTCCTATCTAATTCCTGGGAAAACAGAGGCAGAGATTTCAGTCACTAGCTGAAAGATTTCAGTCATAGCCAGAAAGAGGCAGGGTATGGATTCAAGCCTAGGCTTCTCTGAATCTAGAACTTGTGTGATCATTCTGCCTCTTAATACCACTTGCTTCCATTCAACCACTTCTTAGACATCCCCCATTCTCTTGCGTTGTCTGAGTTGTTTGAGGTACATATAGTTTCTGTCCTGAAGTAGCTCACAATTTGGAGAGAGAGATAGATGCTGACAGCTAACATTTTCCCAGGGCTTTACTCATCTTTTCCTCATAAAAGCCCTGCAAAGCAGCTGGCATGGGGGAAAGGTACCCATTTAAAGAAAGAGAAGGTGAAGCCCAGAGGGCAATAAATGATCAGCAAAAGGGCACATTGTTAGGAGGGAGCAAAATGAGATCTTGACCCCAGAGCCTCTGCCCCTGATTTTCAAACCCTTTCCTCTACCCCACAAGGCCCTATGGTCCACAGGATGCCTCCAAGAAAGGCGGAGAATCCTTTCTAAAGTCAAGACCACCCCCTTCATAATCCAGCACTTGTACAAAACTAGATTTTCTTTTCAGAGACAGGGTCTTGCTCTGTCACCCAAGGTAGAGTGCAGTGGCACAATCATAGCTCACTGCAGCCTCAACCTCTTGGGCTCAAGTGATCCTCCCACCTCAGTCCCCTGAGTAGCTGGGACGGCAGGTGTGCACCACTATGCCCAGATAATTTTTAAATGTTTTTTAGAGACAGGAATCTCACTATGTTGCCTAGGCTGGCCTCAAAGTCCTAGTCTCAAGCTATTCTCTCGCCTCGGCCCCCCAAAGTGTTGGAATCACAGGTGTGAGCCACTGTGCCTGGCCCTAAAACTAGATTTTTATGAATTGCTGGTGTTCAAATTGTGGCACGTGAGTGTAGGATAATCTTTGCACAACAGCTGAATATGGGATCATCATTTATGCTACATGAAATTCTTCAACTTTACAGCTTTCACCATTGGCTTTGCTTAAATAACTAGACTTTCTGGCTCATTACTTTGAAACACTTGAGGAACAGCCAAAATTTGCAGGGCTGCTTTTATCTTGCAAAGTGAATCACTTACCTTTCGTCACTTACCTACCTCTCACTACTCTTTTAGTCTTAGTTTAGATGTAACTTCCTCAGCAAGGCCTTGTCTGACTTTCCAACCAAATGAGGTCTACCCTGTTAGGCTTTCACATTAGCACCCTATGTATCTCCTTCTTAGCTCTCACTCCAATATGTTACTATATATTAACTTAGGAGTCTATCTACTCAATGTCTTCCATACTAAACCGTAAACCAAGGGTCCTCAAACCCCAGGCCGATTACTGCCTGAGCTCCACATCCTGTCAGATCAGTGGCAGCATTAGATTCTCAAGAGTGACAACCCTATTGTGTAAGTTTTCCCGTACTGTACATGCCAGGGATCTAGGTTGTGTGCTCCTAATGAGAATCCAATGACTCATGATCTGAGGTGGGACGGTTTCATCCCATAACCACCCTGCTACACCTGGTCCTTGGAAAAATTGTCTTCCATGAAACTGGTCTCTGGTGCCAAAAAGGTTGGGCACAGCTGCTGTAAATCTTATGCCAGCAGAGCAAGTCCATTTGCAGCTTACTGTTAAATATCTGTCCAGCCCAGTGTTTGGGACAGGATTGGGATCCGGTGATTTTGTTGAATTAAAATGATGCAATGTGACCTATCACAAACAATCTGGGGAGGCACTTTGCTGAGTTGTGTGCATGGGGAAGATGGAAGGAATACCTCTGGGGTGGGAGTGACATTGGACTTGAACAACCAGAATATTACAACAACAAAAATACTAATAGTAACTAACATTTGTTGAACATTCACTATGTTTCCATAAGTGTTTAAAGTATATCATATATTAAATAGTTTCAAGCAGTGATTTAGAGACAGCCGGTTTTTTCGTGTACAGATTTTCTCACATGTGAGTGATAAGATGACCAACTTGTCCTGGTTTGCTGGGGCTGTGAAAATCTAGCATTCTAGGAACCATTCCTCAGGCTCAGGCAAAACATCCTATGTTTCCTTCCCATCCTACTGAGGGAAAATAGGGGACTGTAGCCAAAAAAAAATAAATAAATAAATAAAAAGGATTTATAAGAGAAAGGGGAGAGAGGAGAGAGGGGGAAAACCAGCAGAGAACCTCGGAATAGTGAATCTTGTTTGTTTTTGGCAGGTGTGTGTGTGTGTGTGTCTGTGTCTATGTCACTGGGGAGGGGTAAACTGATTAGTTAGCAGCTAGAACAGAGGCCAGGCTATGCATTCTGTCCTTGAGCAGGACAGATAGAGAGATTAAAGCAAACAATTTTAATTGTTTATGGTTTCTCCAGAAAACTCTGAGTTTAGCTGTGCAGCGCTATGTGGTGGGCTGCTTTGTGCTGTCCTGGCTGGATCCTTCCACCAACACTTCACCTAAGTTAGGCCAAGTCTTCACCATGTCCCTTATCAGAATTTCTTAAGAGACTGTGTTAAGTGCTGGACAGAGTTCCATCGGTCAGCCTTGAGGATGCCCATCTGGGATCACTGGCCACTGCAGTCATCAAAGCCATTCTGAGTCATCAAAGTGTTCCTGGAAGCTCTGAGTGTTTGCTTATGGAACTTGCGGTCCCTTGAGGAAGTTCTGCTCACCCCGTGGTGCAGGCAGATGAGGGTTACATGCTTCTGAATGAAGATTCTAGACACAGGTAATGCTTGTCTGTAGAAACACTCTGTGTTCCCAGATAGCAAACAAAGAAGTGGAAAATGCCTTTCTCAATGACTTGAAAACACATCCTGGGCCCTAAGGATGAGAAGGATTCCTAGATGTAACAAAAAATGCTCTCATTCTTGCATGACTCCCAAAGCTCTCCGATTTTAGAAGAAAGCTTTGCATAGAGAAAGAGATGGGAGCAGGAAGGCTGAGTTCTTCATTCTTGGCTTTGATCTTTCAAAGCCATTCCTTTCTTCATTCTCTCATTCACTTTTATTTCTATTTATTCATTCATTTGCTCATTAATTCTTCTATTTTTACACATTCACAGGTTTGCTTTTTGCTTTATGTGTTTATTCTCCCCATCCCTACCCCATTCTTGTAAGTTTTTACTGAGCACTTTCTATGTGCTCAGGGTTGTGTTGAGAGTTCTAGGCCAGAAGGGGGTCCCTTCCTTAGGGAGTGCTCCTTCCCACTGGGGTGTCAGACTCCTCCCCCAAATCTTAATCCATGGCAGCTTGGACAGAGTTCCAGCGGTCAGCCTTGAGGATGCCCATCTGGGATCACTGGTCACTGCAGCTGCATAAGGAGGTCCTAGAGGCTCTCCGGAGTCATTAGAGGCCTTTGTGGCCATGCCTCTGGAGACTGGGCCCTGAAGGGAGGTCAATATGATAGTTCTGACCTAAAGGTGGATTTTCTTCTGGCTGAGTCATATTGGGAAGGTTTTCATTGGCCATGTGTAAAGGGTGATGACAAAAGTAGGTAGGATCTGACTAATGTGAGCAGCCCTGTCTACGCAGCTTCAAGCATCTGAGGCTCCAGAGATAGGATTGTATTTGTCCCAAATTTCTCAAATTAAACTACAGGAAACCAAAATGAGAGGCAGTTCAGGGGCCACACAACAAAATTCCAAGGCAGGCTGGCCAAGGCTGAGTGTCCCATCTTCCTGTGCTCTGCTGAGCACTCGGCTGTGCTGTAAACTAGTCCTGGGCTAAGCACGGGGAGGGGGTACTCAGGAGGGGAAAAGCAGCAACTCAGCCCCTGCTTTTGAAGGGTACAAGAAAATAACACGGAACACAAAATAACCAACACTTTTATACCATTTTTTTCTTTACAATGCTGTTCTCATTTGAACCTCATTTGGGCTGAGTGAAGAGGTGGAATATTATTCCTTTCATTTTACAAGTGAGGCGAGTCACACAGCTAGTAAAGAGCAGAGTCTGGATTTGAACCCAGGCCTGTGTGATTCCAAATGGGTGTCAGTGCCATGAACCCATATCATAGGATGTAACAGGTAAGAGCTAGGTTATGACCTTCTTAGGGGGACTTGGAGATAGGGAGAGGATACTGTGGCTGACCATAGTCAGGGGAGGCTTCTTGAAGAAGTTGGAGTTTCCCTTGGGTGGTAGAGTCAGAACTAGTTATAAATTTACCTTTCCTTTACCCTCCCAGCCTCCTTGATGAAGCAGGGAATGGGTTTCACCTGCCAGCTCTCATGTCTGCCTGGGAAATGAGAAACATATCTTTTATTCCTCATTAATGTCAAGGGCATAAGACCTGAATGGCTCAAAGAATTTAATCATTCAACAGGCAGTTTTGCCTGAGAGCAGAAATAAGAACTGACATGGAGTCATTTCTATGGGTAAATATAATTAGACTGACTGTCATATACTAAATCCTCCCTAAGCCCCCATACTCACGTGGCTAAAGGAACCTGCTGGCTTTTGGTGACTCTTGAAACCAAGAACCTTTGCCGAGGCTACAGTCATTTGATTTACCTCAGAAACAATCCAACACTACAAGACAAGGTTTGCAATTTCAATATGAAGAGATTACTTTACATGCAGAGCTGATTAAGCAATTGAAACACCCACTAATTGATTATTACGTGAAAAAGAACACATCAATTTGAAGAAATACACTCTGTAAGTCTGTATCATATTTGCAAACTTAATTGCCAAGTGGAAATTCCTCTTCTAGTGGCTAACACCCTTAACCAATTACCTTTGCTGGAATGGTCTTTCATTCCTAGAGTCCAGCAGCACTTGTAAGGAAAACTTTGGTCTCTGCCTTTTCAAACTCAAAGGCAGAAAATACAATAATTTGGCCTGGTTTCTACATCTAGCACAGGACTGATTCATAGTAGGAGTTTATAATAAATGCTTGTGAATAAATGTCCAAAAAGTCTGCCACCATTATTTCCCACTCATTTTTTATTATGAGAATTTTGCTGGATGACACTCCTGTAAGACATTGTTGTTATACTCAGTTTTGCAAAATAAATAATTAGCAAAATAAATAATTAGAATAGACAACCTACAGAATGGGAGAAAATATCTGCAAGCTATGCATCCAACAGGGGACTAATATTCAGAGTTTATAAGGAACTCAAACAATTCAACAAAAACAAAAATAAATAATCCCATTAAAAAGTGGGCAAAGGGCATGAATAGACATTTTTCAAAAGAAGGCACACATATGGCCAACAGGCATAGGAAAAATTGCTCAACATCCCCAATCATCAGAGAAATGCGAATTAAAACCACAATGAGATATCATCTTACACCTATTTAGTAACAGCTGATTACTATTTAGTAATAGCTGATGACAACTTGGTGAGGATATAAAGAAAAGGGAACTCTTATATACTGTTGGTGGGAATGTAAATTAGTACAACCTCTATGGAAAACAGTAATTTTCAAAGAACTCAAAATAGAACTACCATTTGACCCAGCAATTCCACTACTGGGTATCTACTCCAAGGAAAATAAATCGTTATACAAAAAAGATTCCTGCACTCTGTATGTTTATCACAGCACTAATCACAATAGTATAGTCATGGAACCAACCTAAGTGTCTACTAGTGGACGATTGGTTAAAGAAAATGTGACACATAAGCAAAATGGAATACTATTCATCCATAAAAAATGAAAAAATGGCTTTTGGAGCAACAAAGATGGAACTGGAGTCTGTTATCTTAAGTAAAACAACTCAGAAATACAAATATGGCATGTTCCCACTTGTGAGTGGGAGCTAAATAATGTGTATACATGGACATAGAGTGGAATGATAGACAACAGAGACTTCAAATGGTGGGAAGTTGGAAGGTTGGGAGGGGAATGAGGAACAAGAGGCTACTTAATGAACATAATGTACATTATTTGGGTGATGGGTACTCTAAAAGCCTTGATTTCACCACTATGCAAGCTATGCATATAACAAAATTACACTTGTACCACATAAATTTGCATGCACACAAAAGCAAGAGATGGCATTCACAGAAGTATAGTGACTAATCTAAAGCTAGCAAGGGGTGGAGTTGGGTTTTGAATTCAGGTCTTCTGACCCCAGGTTTAATAATTTTTCAGGAGGGAAGGAAGGGGGTCAGTTCTCAGAAAGTGGCAAGAGCAGCCAAGCCAACAGAAGTCTTCTATACAAGCTGTGATGTCATCCAAATTGACATTCCTAAGAAAAAGTAGTGATGAAGCGTGCTAGAAGGCTGTTCTAGATGTGGAATCTGAGACCTAGGCTTGGATCTAAATTTTACCACTGACCTGATGTATGGCCTTAGAAAAGTCATTTATCCCCTTTAAACCTCAGTTTCTTTAATGGAAAAGTGGGATAATAACATTTGAGTTATTCCGAGATTCAGATAAAAGCAAGGGTAAAAAGGATACTGAAAATTCTGCAGTAAGGTACAATATTTGGAGCTCTTAGAGAAAGGTGGGTGTTATAGAAGTGAGAGGAAGGGAACTTTCTGGTGAGCTTTGCGGAATTCCTTCCCCATGGTGGAGGCCAGTTCTGCAAAGGCTCCATTAGCTTGGGATCTGGCACCGGGCTGGTCGGGAGACCCTGGAGTCCCTCTCTTAGGGTGAAGCGTTGGAGTATCCTTTCTAAAGTTCCCTTTTCCCTGTAGCCAGAGACTTGGCATGCAGCCCACCCAAGCTCATATTAAATGTAAGTTTCCAATATTATGATCAAGTGACAGCTTCTAATTGGTGTTCTTATTTCCTGGTATTCACATTTTATTTTATCCGGGGCTTCAAAACTGATCATCTCAACAAGGGTTCTAAGAACAACTGGAACCAATGGAAAACAACTCCTGAAATTCAGCAATAGTGTAGAAATGAGGAGTTCCTTTACCCCCAGGCAGGAGGCAGTATACATTCAGACATTTAGTAGGGTTTTCTGCCTCCTTCCGAGGCTGCTCCACATTTGGGCCTCTGCCTGATTCACTATCAGGACATCTGCATTTGTGTTTACAACCAGCAAAGGTCACTCCCAGGTTGTGGGCTGTTGGCAGGTTTATAAACACAGGCTGGCCAATAGATAGACACGTCTCCCCCCACAGAGGGGATGTAAATTTTTCTTTGTAAATGGAGTCAAGCTGTTTGTTGCAATCATTTGTGTGGGAACTCACAGCCGTCAGGGGAGGGAGGCTGCTCCACTCCCTGTTGACTTACCCCAGCTCCGAACAGTGGAATTCCAACTTGTGCTCCACGTGGCACCTTGTGGTCTTGATGAGCCAGAAACCTGACAGCCATCTTAGACTTCTTTCCTCAAACCCAGTCCCACTGATTCTTCTCTGGAGTATTTCTCCCCTACACTTCATCTCCGTAGCCATCACCCTGTCCAGGCCACCAATGTCTCTTGCCTTCATGACTGCATCACTCTCCTAACTAGCTTCCCTGCCTTAAATTTTTCTCCCCAATTTGATCATGTCACTCCCTGCTTCAAATCACTGCATACATATTAGA
Organism: Pongo abelii; assembly: GCF_028885655.2. Taxonomy (NCBI): domain Eukaryota; kingdom Metazoa; phylum Chordata; class Mammalia; order Primates; family Hominidae; genus Pongo; species Pongo abelii. Next base: position 48,077,244 of record NC_072003.2, read on the forward strand.
ATGGCTGACATAAAAAATACATTCAAGCACTGATGAGTATACAGAGCAACTAGAATGCTCATACATTGCTGATGAGAATGCAAAATGGTACAGCCATTCTGGAAAACAGTTTGGCAGTTTCTTGAAAAAGTAAACACATGTATAACATATGACACACGTATAACAAGTGATCACACTCCTGGATGTTTTCCCTAGAGATATGAAAAATTATGTTCATACAAAGACCTGTACACAAATGTTTTTAGCAGCTTTATTTATAATTGCCCCAAACTGGAAACAGCACAAACGACTTTCAACAGAGGAATAGCTAAAGATCCATGTGATGGAATACTACACAGCAATAAAAAGGCCAACTTTTGGTACATGCAGCTACATGGATGAATTTTGAAGATATTATGGTGAATGAAAGAAGCCAGTCACATAAGGTTACATATTATATAATTCTATTTATATGGCATTACCAAAAAGACAAAAATATAGTGATGGAAAACAGATTAGTGATTGCCAGGGGTTGGGTGTTAGGGGAGGATGTGACTGTAAAGGGAAGTTTTTGTGGATATGGAACTGTTCTGTATCCTGATTAGATTGGTGATTTACATGAACCTATACACGTGTTAAAATTCATAAAGCTGTGCAATAAAAGAAAAAAGTCAATTTTACCATGTAATAACTTAAAAATAAAATTTAAAAAATACCCTTTGGGCAAAAACATAAATTTTTGGAATGGTATTAGAGCTTCTTTGCTGCCTTCTCATCAATTCTGTCTTTGGTGCCTCTCCTCCTTGATCCTTTTTTTTTTCTTTTTTTGAGACAGAGTCTTGCTCTGTCACCCAGGCTGGAATGCAATGGTGCGATCTCGGCTCACTGCAATCTCTCCTCCCAGGTTCAAGCGATTCTCCCTGCCTCAGCCTCCCGAGTAGATGGGATTACAGGCACCTGCCACCACGCCCAGCTAATTTTTGTATGTTTTGTAGAGATGGGGTTTCGCCATGTTGGCCAGGCTGGTCTCAAACTCCTGACCTCAGGTGATCCACCCATCTTAGCCTCCCAAAGTGCTGGGATTACAGGCATGAGCCTACATGCCTGGCTTCCTCCTTGATCTTTATGTACTAGAAATAACAAAACACCTGTAGCACCCCAAATGCACTATGCAATCTTGTCTCCATGTTGTGCCTTCTACCTTACTGATATGGAAAACTACTCTTCATCCTTCAAAACCTTACTCAGAGCTAGCTTCTTCCATGCAGCTATTATGTTTTGACTTCTTCTCACCACCATATTTAAGCACATCCTCTTCTGTACTACTTCCGTATCTTGTAAATTCTTTCACTACTGTGCCTTACACCTCATTATAATGGGCTAGTGCCAGCTTCTCTGTGCAGGCCATGATGTTCCACTTTTTATCCTGGGATCTTCTCTGACAGTGTGGGAGCCAGCTTGGCCCATGCTCAACCAGAACCCAGAAGTGGGTGGGTGTCACCTGAGGCAGCTCTCAACCACTAGGGGCAGAACCAGGCGGATAAGTGCTCTGCTGGTGGAGAGTTCTGGGTGGTGGTCTGGATGCTTCTCAGAGGTCCGGCAGAATTGAACCCTAGTTGTCCACGGCAGTAGCTGGAACAACACCCCACTGTACTGGCTTCTCCTCCTTCCTGGGCCATTCTCTTTACTCCTTCATGTCTGCTTACTGGGATCACATCCCAAATAAGCCACCTGCACCCAAATCCTTGTCTTAGGCTCCACTTTTGAGGGAATCAATCTGCCATACCTTATTCTCTAGTATGGCCTGGGTAGGGGGTAGATCTGGGATGATCTGCAAGAGAAGTTTTCCCAGCAGAGCTCCGTTCTCAGAGTCAGGAGACCATGGCTCTAACTTTTTCTGTTTCAGTGACCTCAGAAAAGTCTGCTCTTCAGTCTCAGTTTCCCAACTGGACTAGCCACTCTTTGTGTGATGTCCTTCAATTCAGTTATAAATTCACTCCTTGGATCAGGCCCTGTCACAGGTTAAATTTTCCAGAAGCCGATGCTGAGATGGTTTGGAGTGCAAAATATTTATCAGGGAGCAACTCCTGTGAAAGGAAGTGGGAGAAAGCAGGGTGGAATAGAGGAAGGAGTCAAATGGCATTGGAGGCCTGACAGAGCATTGGCCCACCCAGTACAAGAGGTACTTGCTGTCTCTCGGACCTGACTTGTGCCCATCAGAAGAGCTGGGCATTTGTATCCCTCAGCCCGTATGACTGTGCATGACTGTGCAGCCCATATGACTGCCCTGGGAAGGGTGTGGCTTCAGGTGAGGCAGCTCTCTGCAGCTGAGGCTGATTCTGAAGGAGCTACAGGTTGAAGCCGTCTGTTGGCCACACCTTCTGCAGTTGGGCAGTAAGATGTGGTCAGCCAGAGATAACACATCTTAGTGCCTCTGTGTTGTGACCTCTGTGCTAGAGGGCTAGATTCATCCTGGGTGGTCTTGGGGGCAGGAGAAAACTTGAGATTTTCCTCGGTGAGTACAGAGCTGTCCCTCAGAGCTGGGGAGCTCTTTGGGAAAAGGGCTGGGTGAGGACTTGGAAGGGAAGTAAGTTTTCTCTACCCTGGACACACACCACATCCAGGTATTTCCCACTCAGTATATGTGATGGAAGACTGAACTTGGGGGCTCGCTTTGGAAGTGAATACAGTCTTGGAAGGGGAAGGCACTCCCTGTTGGGCCCCCTGTTGGGATGCTTGGCTTCAAAGGCTCAGGGATCAGTGGCATGTGCAAAATGAGGGCACATCTGCTCCCGTACACCTTAATTACACCTTCCCTGGAGCTAGGAGAGCTGGGATTGCAGGTGTTTGAGGCAGCATTGCAGGTCCTGTCCACTCACCCTTGCTAACGTAGCAGGCCAGGTTTTTAATTCCATGGGGTCAGGATGCTAGAAGATGATTTCCCTGGCGAGGACTGCCTGGCAGATCTCTGATTGGTGGGAGGGAACAGCAGGGACCTGGGGGATGGAAGGAGAAATAAATGCATGACAGGTCTCAGCAACCCAGCAGTGCCTTCAGGGTGGGGGCTTCAGAAGCCACAGGGAACAGAGGGCTGAGCACATATAGCTCATGCTATGAAGCTGTCCCCCCACCTGCCTCTTTCACTCCCTTTAGGGAAAGACTTATGAATTCCCTGGCCAAGGACTTCCGAGAGAGTCCAAGAGAAATCTCTCTCTCATTCCTGTGCACAGGCAGAATAAGTGCTCAAGCAACCCTGGTTATTTTTGGAAGGTCAGCTTGGGTCATGAGTGTAGTTTCTGGGAAATAATTTGCATCAGATGCCACAATGACTTATGGGATTGGGGGACATACAAAGAGGAATTTGGGCTTTGTTGAATTCTTTGGACTCCTGAGTTTGGATGCTGCTGAAAAGGAGAGAGAGATGCTCTTTGGGAATCCATTTTGTGAAGTATCGTGTGCCAACAGGGTGGAATGGAAAAAGATGTCCTGCTCTGTAACAGCTATCTATTGCTGCATAACAAGCATCCCAAAACTCAGTAGCTTAAAGCAATAGTCATTGTTTTTACATCACTAATTTGGCATGGAATCTGTGGCTGCAGTCATCCTATGACTTGGCTGGGGCTGGGAGGTCTAAATGATCTAATCATGTGTCTGATGATTGGTGCTGGCTGTCAGCTGGACCACATTTCCCTCCCCTCACAGGCTGTCTTGGACTTTCTTACATGGTGTCTATGTTCCAAAAACAGCAAGGAAAAGACAAACCCCAACGTACAAGATTCTTCTTGGGCCATTCTTTCTAATGTTCCATTGGCCAAAGCAAGTCACTTGGTCAAGCCCAGGTTTAATGTGGAGGGGCCCATACAGGGAGACATGATTCATTGGGATAATTACTATAATAATCTACCACAATGTGTTCAGGAAGAAGTTGGGTGCAATTCCTACTTCATTCATTCATTCATTCATTCAGAAATATTTGTGGGCACAGGAAATTTAACAGTGAACCAAGTGAACCAAGCAACACATATCTCTGCTCTCATGGCTTTTGCAATGTAGTTGGGGAAGTTAGACAATAAACAAAATGAATAAACAAAATATTGTCTGATGGTGATAAGGACTACAGAGAAAAATATAGCAGGAAGGAAGACAGGGCATCCAGGTCTCCTTGGCTCTGGGAGTTGTGGAAGACAACCCTTGCAGAGCATGAAATTGGGAGAAGGGAAAGTGCCCTGGGTGCCTTGGTAAATGTTAGGGCAAGCAACAGATTGCCTGACCCAGGGAAAAGGTTGAGGGTTTTTTTTTAAATTTATTTATTTTTTATTATTATTATTTTTTTGAGACAGAGTCTCGCTCTGTCCCCCAGGCTGGAGTGCAGTGGCATGATCTCGCCTCACTGAAACCTCCACCTCCTGGGTTCACACAATTCTCGTTCCTCAGCCTCCCAAGTAGCTGGGATTACAGGCATCTGCCACTACGCCCAACTAATTTTTGTATTTTTGGTAGAGAGGGGGTTTTTGTCAATGAGGCCAAAGGGAGATGTTGCAGCTTTTTGGGAGGAGATTCTTGGTTTTCCAGAGGTTAAGGTGAAGCTGACCCTCACTCTATGAACACTTATATGGAATCTACAGTTTTGGAGAGAATTAGCTTGAACCGGACCCCTCCACAACATCCATATATCAGCAGATCTGTAAGGGAGAAAATATCTACTATTACCCTTCTTTTCTGTACCCAAACTAGAAGAGTTAGCATCCAGAAGAGGAAAGAAGGGGAGCTGTCTCAGCACTGGACTCTGTCCTGCCTTCCCTCTCTGCAGCTTGAGCATGGCTGAGGGAGAGAACAAGAGGAGCTTTGAATCAAGTTTGAGATTGAAAGAAAAAGTAATTCACAGGCATGAGCCTACATTGTTGGAACACTATTATTTGCGTAACTGAAAGTGAGGAAAAGCTATGAAAATGGACCAAGGTGTCACTGGTGACTCTCTGAAATTTAGAATGAGAAAGGCTTATTGTCCATATCCTCTGACTTTCCATCTGTTACCACAGAAGAATTGTCAGGGCCCCTGTAGGAAGCCAGTCCCTTCAGCTGTGTGCCGAATCCCATCCCTTTTGGCTTCTTCAAGGACAACTCTCCAGCAATTCTCCCCTCTTATCTCCTAATGCCTCAAAATTTCCCTCTCAATCAGATCTTTCCCTAAAGTATAGAAGCAATACTGCTGTTTCTCCCCACTTAAAATATCTTGACTCCATTTACTCTCTCAGCTCCAACTCACTTCTCTGCTCACCTCTGCAGTACAACCCCTTGCAGGGTTGTCTCTACGTGCTGTCTCCAATTCCTTTCCTTTCTTTTTCTCCCAAACCGAATCCAATCTGATTTCTGTCCTCACCAGTCCACCAACACTGCCATTGGCAGGATTATCAAAGACTTTCGTGTCACTAAATCCAGTGGCCAATTCTGAGTCCTTGTCTTGATTGAGCAGTCAGGATTATTGGTCACAGTTAACTATCCTCCTTTTTGGTGCATTTTCTTCCTGTGGCTTTCAGAACACCACATTCTCTTCGTTTCTCCCCATCATATTGTTCAGTCCTTCTCAGCCCCGTTTGCTGTCTCCTCCTTTCACCACCTCTGAAGGCTGGAGGTACCAGGGCTCAGTCCTTGGCCCTCTTTTCTTCTCTGCCTTCCCTTGTTGGTTTCATGCAGTCTTATGACTTCAAATACCACCTATATGCCAATGACATCCCAATTTATATCTTCAGACTGCACCTCTTTCTAACTTAAGCCAAAGATATCGAACTGCCTGCTTGACATTCCCACTGGGACGTTGTATCAGACAGGAAATAGTAGGCTATGATTTGCTAGCAGTAACCTCAAATCTCAGCAGCATATCACAAAATGGTTGGTTCTCACTCCTGCTACACGTCCCTCATGCTCTGCACCATGTCATCATCACTCCAGGACTCCAGCTGATGGAACAGCTCCCACCTGGAATGTCACTGATCACAGTGCAAAGGAAAATAGAAAACATGGTAATCATAAACTGATGCTTTAAACTTTTGTTCACGTCTCACTGGACAAATCAAGTTCCATGGTCAATCCTGATATCAATGTAGTGGGGAGGTGTGACAGTATTTGTGCCCAATAGACATCTTGAACCCATCTTGTCTCAAATGAAACTCCTTCTCCCATGATCCTGCTTTCCCTAGGCTTCCTCATCTTAGTTGATGTCAACACAATACTTTTATTTATTCAGGTCAAAAATCTTGGAGTCATTCTTGACTTCTCTGTTCCGCATATCCAGTCCTTAGGGTATATAATCACAATATATTCAGAATATGACCACTTTGCACCAACTAAACAGCCACCTATCTACCCACAAACATCTCACTATTGGATTATTTCATATAAGTACCATGTGCTAACCGATTGCACAACTAAAACTCCATTACTGGATCATTTCAATAGTCTCTTAGTAACAGGCTTTCCTACCTCCATCCCTGACTCACCCCCTGCTCCCAATAATCTGTTCTGAGAACAGCAGTCATAGTGATTCTTTTAAATTGTAAGTCAAATAATTGTTTGTCTCTGCCTGAAACCCTCCAGTGACTCCCCATCGACTCCCATTTTTCCACAGAGTAAAATCCAAATTTTCCCACTGGCCCTCAGGGTCTTTACACTCTGGTCCTCCCCACCGCTCTTGCTCCTTCTCTTGCTCTTCTCAGCATCACCCACACTGGCCTCCTCACCCTGCCTTCCCCCAGGGCCTTTACAATGACTGCTCCCTCTGCCTGAAGTCCTTTCTTTCCAGATAACTGTCTCCTTTTTTTCTTCCTTCCCACGAGGCCTACCCTGACCATCCATTTGAAGCTACAGTCTTTGGTTCCAGAACTTCCCAATCCTATTTTATTCTCCCAATCTTATGTTTATGATTTGCCTGTTTTGTCCATTGAAATGGAAGCTCTAAGAAGGCGGAGCTGGTTGGGTCAGTTTTCCTCACTGTCATGTGTCAAGTGTCTACCACAGTGTCTGACATGTGGTAGATGGTTGATATTTAACTGTGGAATTAATGAACGCATCACTAGCACCACAGTGTAATGAGATTTTTATTAGGAAGATCTCCTTATTTCTAAAGTCATCATGAGGTGAATCCACATTAATCCAGGGTTGATTTTCACCACAGAGTCTCAAAGTGTGGCATGGGGACTCATGTGAGTGTGCAAGATTTTAAGTGGCACATGGAGGCAGGGGTTTATGTTAATAGTTATATGCTCCTTCTAATTCATTATGACAAGTGATCCAGTTTTTCACATGTGACAGGTGGGTAAAATTTCTTTTTATAATATTTGTGTATAAGAAAACAAAATAGATCGAATTGAGGATAAAGTAAAAAATAGGCACAGATGGTAGGTGGCATAGCAAAAGCTGTGAAGATGGGATGTAAATGAGTGACACTGGGGAGGCCCTGGATGGCACAGAGGGATGCAGAGCTGGGCTGGTCAGGGCCATGAACATGGAAGCAGCGGGATCAGTCAGGGCCTGGCTCCTGGGAGTGGCCTGAGTCTCTTCCCTGCCAGGCTGCCCACCTGCTGCCTGGGCCTGGTCTCCAGCAGGCTGCTGGCTCCCAGGAAAAGGAAGGCCCAGGAAGCAACACTGTGTGTAGGGGTGCAGCAGCTGCAATGGCACCTCTGATCCCCATCACTGTCAAGTTATAATTGCCATTTTCCTGAAGTGTGCTTTGCTTCATTAGGCTTGAAATAAACATCTTATTTTTTTTTGTCTCAACCTTCATTCTGGCTTTTTCTTTGCTGATCTCTTTCCTCCCCATGCTCCACAAAGATGTCTGATGTTTATTTGCAGCCTAGACTTGAAAATCCATCCTAGGATGATGGAGAGACAGAAGGAGAGAGAGAGGAGAGCGAGACATCATTACAGTATAGAAATCTCCACACCTCTCAAAAGCCATTTGAAATCTCTAATCTTCTTCATCCCCCACCTCAGGAAAAAGAGAAGAACCATAGTTCTTACTTATTTTGACAGTCCTTTTCTCTGCTGTCAGAGGCTCCACTCCAATCAGTCCTGTGCCCCTTTCACATGGGAATGATAGCATGAAGGAGACAGATGACCTACCCAGCCTCTTGGCCTAAGTAGGGTACCTCTCCAGCTTCTCCTAGTCACTCTTAATTCACTCCAGATTCTCCTAGTCAATTCTAGCTCCTTCTTTGCAATTTATCTACCTTCAGGAAGCCACCATGAAACATTTTGAGGTGACTGGACTTCATTCATCCATTTGTTCATCCATCCATCCATTCATTCAGCCAATTTATTTGACAATAGTTACTGAAGTCTTTGCTATAGACACAGGATGCTATGTACGATGGGTTGGTATAGAGGGAGGGCTGGAGAAGTTATATGAGCTCAATATTCACAGCTTCACAGACACTCTGTGATGAAGGTAAGATAAAGCTTATTTTCTCCTTATACATCTAGAAAATATGAGGCCAAGAGAGGATGAAGACATTTCAATGTCACAAACCAAGTGTGTGGTAGAGTCAGCCCAGAACTCACGTCCCCAGTACTCCACGCCCTCCATCTAGACTGGTGAGTTTAGGCTGGAGAAGAGGAAAGAGGAAGGCAGCTGGCCAACCATTTCTATAGGAAGCTTTGGTGCATTTTTCTTGCCCTAAAGTTGTGCTACCTTATGTTCTGTTGGAATAGCAGCCCAGTTCAATGAACCTTCAGACAAACTATCTAACCTCAAGTAGGTGCATTTTAATCCCATCCGACTTCTACTGGAAAAAGCCTCAGCTCTGTTATAAGACTTTGAGATTATAGGTAAAACCTCAGTTAGTGCAAAAGTATCCACATATGATGCAGCTAGCAGAAGAAGCAGATCACCTGAGGGCCCCACATCTGCTGTGGACATTTCCTAGGCTTGCATCTATCACAGGTATGTCAGCTATACTAGAGATTTACAGCACATGAGACCGACACAAGGCCTGACCATGAGTTCTAACTTAGGGCTGCCAGATGTCCTATTTTTTCATTCTGTTTCTTGCTTTAATGGACACCGGGTCTCATTTATAGGGCTAATGCAAGTGATTAGCTTAAGCAGAGAGGGTCTCCTAAAAGCTGCCTGGGAAGCAAGGTGGTGCTAAAGAGGGCTTTTCTGGTTGCAATGAAGGCAAAGAGAGGAGAATGACATGTAAACATTCTATCTAGAGCAGCCATTCACCTTTCCACCACTCTGTGTCACGTGGTTCATTTCTACTGTCTTCACAGCAATTATGTTGCTCTGAAATTTCTTTTTATTTAAATTTCAACTTTTACTACAGATTAAATGGTACACATGCAGGTAAATTGTGTGATGCTGAAACTTAGGGTCACAACGATCCCATCACCCAGGCAATAAGCATAGTACCCAGCAGGTGGTTCTTCTGCCCACACCCCTCCCACCCTGCCCTGTTTAGTGGCTCCCAGTGTCTATTGTTTCCATCTTTATATTCATGTGTATTCAATCTTTAGCTCCCACTTATAAGTGAGGACATGTGGTATTTGGTTTTCTGTTCTTGTGTTCAGTCACTTAGAATAATGGCCTCCAGCTCCATTTATGTTGCTGCAAAGGATGTGATTTCATTCTTTTTATGGCTGCATAGTATTCCATGGTATATATATATATACACCACAATTTTTTTATTTTATCCAGTCCACTGTTGATGGGCACCTAGGCTGATTCCATGTATTTGCTGTTGTGAATAGTGCTGCAATGAACATACGGGTGCATGTGCCTTTTGGATAGAATTGAAATTTCCTATGCTTTGTTTTCTTGCTTATGACCTGTCTCCTCACTCTAATGAAAGTCCATCATTTCATTTCCCTTGACCGTGTCTTCTACAATAGTGCTTGGTCTAGAGGTGCTTTGTTCATTCTCTGAAAGAATGAACAAAGAGTTGATTATCTTAAAGGGGTGCTGAGGTATATCACATGCGAAGCAATGCAGATAATAGGCATGATGTGACTGACCTTGTCAAGAGCCAAAGAAACTCAGAGAACAGCACAGATAGTGACTCAGTTTATGAGCTTTGGATTTAGACCTGGTATCAAATCCCAGCTTCTCATTCTAATTTCCTCATCAATAAAATGCGTTGAGAATATTTCTTGAGCAACTACTTTGTTCCGGGCCCCATACTGGGCTCTTGGACTACAATGGGGATCTAGTTAAATCTTCTACCCCTGTGGAGCTCAGGCAGATGTCTACTCCTCCAAGTTCACAAAGGAGCACCTATAATCACGGCGTATGAGAGGTGCTCTGTGAGAGCTAAGCAAGGAATGGAAGAAACCTGGGGTGACTCCTCTGGACGGTCGGGGAAACAAGACCCTTGAGAAAGAGTTAGAGGCTTCCTGGAAGACCTTCAGAGAAAACATCAGAAAGGAGGAACAGCCTGCACCAAGGATAGAGGCCGGGAGCTTCAGTGTTAGAGGAATTGTGATCAGATGGGCTGTGTTTGTGAAATGTAATGAGGCCAGAGGCAAGAGATGAGTGTGGAGAGATAGGCACAGGCCAAGTATGTTTCACAGGGTTGTGAGAACTCCAGAGGAGCATTCATTCATTCATTCATTCATTCAGTTCTTCAACAAATTATTTATTGAATGCCTTTTATTGGTCAGAGGTTATTCTCAGCACTGGGGATGCAGTGGTAGAAAGGAGACAAATCCCATGCTCTTCAGAGCATCTATTCCAGATGAAGAAGACAGGCAATGAGTAGAAAAGGTAAATTATTGAGTATGTCAGAAGTTAATAACGTAAAAGTGGCCAAGAAACATGTGAAAAAGTGCTCATCATAACTAATCATCAGAGAAATGCAAATCAAAACCACAGTGAGATATCTCACACCAGTGAAAACGGCTTTTATTAAAAAGTCAAAAAATTACAGCTGTTGGAGAGGTTACATACACTCTTGGTTGGAATGGAAATTAATTCAGCCCCTGTGGAAAGCAGTTTGGAGATTTCTCAAACTAAAACAAGAACTACTATTAGATCCAGCAATTGTATCCCTGGGTATGTATCCAAAGATAAATAAATCATTCTGCCCAAAAGACACCTGCACTGGTATGTTAATTCCAGCACTATTTACTATAGCAAAGACATGGAATCATCCCAGGTACCCATCAATGGTGGACTGGATTTTAAAAATGTGGTACATATATACACCATGGAATACTATGTAACCATAAAAAGAAGAACATCATGACCTTTGCAGCAACATGGATGCAGCTGGAGGCTACTATCCTAAGTGAATTAATGCAGAAACAGAAAACCAAATACCACATGTCCTCACTTATAAATAGGAGCTGAACATTGGGTACACATGGACCTAAAGATGGAAACAATAGACATAGGGGATTCCAAAAAGAGTTCATCAAGGGCTGAAAAACTACCTATTGGATACTACATTCATTATCTGGGCAATGGGCTCATTAGAAGCCCAAACCTCAGCATCACGTAATATATCCATGCAACACAACCACACATGTACCCCCTGAATATGAATTTTTTTTAAAGAAGTTAATGAAAGGTATGGAGAAAAACAAAGCAAAGTAAGGGCCATAGAGCATGCCAGTGGGGAGTTGGGTTTGCAGTCTTTTTTTTTTCTTTTATTATTATTATTATTATTATTATTATTATACTTTAGGTTTTATGGTACATGTGCGCAATGTGCAGGTAAGTTACATATGTATACATGTGCCATGCTGGTGCGCTGCACCCACCAACTCGTCATCTAGCATTAGGTATCTCTCTCAATGCTATCCCTCCCCCCTCCCCCCACCCCACAACAGTCCCCGAAGTGTGATGTTCCCCTTCCTGTGTCCATGTGTTCTCATTGTTCAATTCCCACCTATGAGTGAGAATATGCGGTGTTTGGTTTTTTGTTCTTGCGATAGTTTACTGAGAATGATGATTTCCAATTTCATCCATGTCCCTACAAAGGACATGAACTCATCGTTTTTTATGGCTGCATAGTATTCCATGGTGTATATGTGCCACATTTTCTTAATCCAGTCTATCATTGTTGGACATTTGGGTTGGTTCCAAGTCTTTGCTATTGTGAATAATGCGGCAATAAACATACGTGTGCATGTGTCTTTATAGCAGCATGATTTATAGTCCTTTGGGTATATACCCAGTAATGGGATGGCTGGGTCGAATGGAATTTCTAGTTCTAGATCCCTGAGGAATCGTGACACTGACTTCCACAAGGGTTGAACTAGTTTACAATCCCACCAACAGTGTAAAAGTGTTCCTATTTCTCCACATCCTCTCCAGCACCTGTTGTTTCCTGACTTTTTAATGATTGCCATTCTAACTGGTGTGAGATGGTATCTCATTGTGGTTTTGATTTGCATTTCTCTGATGGCCAGTGATGGTGAGCATTTTTTCATGTGTTTTTTGGCTGCATAAATGTCTTCTTTTGAGAAGTGTCTGTTCATGTCCTTCGCCCACTTTTTGATGGGGTTGTTTGTTTTTTTCTTGTAAATTTGTTGGAGTTCATTGTAGATTCTGGATATTAGCCCTTTGTCAGATGAGTAGGTTGCAAAAATTTTCTCCCATTTTGTAGGTTGCCTGTTCACTCTGATGGTAGTTTCTTTTGCTGTGCAGAAGCTCTTGAGTTTAATTAGATCCCATTTGTCAATTTTGGCTTTTGTTGCCATTACTTTTGGTGTTTTAGACATGAAGTCCTTGCCCATGCCTATGTCCTGAATGGTAATGCCTAGGTTTTCTTCTAGGGTTTTTATGGTTTTAGGTCTAACATTTAAGTCTTTAATCCATCTTGAATTGATTTTTGTATAAGGTGTAAGGAAGGGATCCAGTTTCAGCTTTCTACATATGGCTAGCCAGTTTTCCCAGCACCATTTATTAAATAGGGAATCCTTTCCCCATTTCTTGTTTTTGTCAGGTTTGTCAAAGATCAGATACTTGTAGACATGTGGCATTATTTCTGACGGCTCTGTTCTGTTCCATTGATCTATATCTCTGTTTTGGTACCAGTACCATGCTGTTTTGGTTACTGTAGCCTTGTAGTATAGTTTGAAGTCAGGTAGCGTGATGCCTCCAGCTTTGTTCTTTTGGCTTAGGATTGACTTGGCGATGCGGGCTCTTTTTTGGTTCCATATGAACTTTAAAGTAGTTTTTTCCAATTCTGTGAAGAAAGTCATTGGTAGCTTGATGGGGATGGCATTGAATCTGTAAATTACCTTGGGAAGGATGGCCATTTTCATGATATTGATTCTTCCTACCCATGAGCATGGAATGTTCTTCCATTTGTTTGTATCCTCTTTTATTTCCTTGAGCAGTGGTTTGTAGTTCTCCTTGAAGAGGTCTTTCACATCCCTTGTAAGTTGGATTCCTAGGTATTTTATTCTCTTTGAAGCAATTGTGAATGGGAGTTCACTCATGATTTGGCTCTCTGTCTGTCTGTTATTGATGTATAAGAATGCTTGTGATTTTTGCACATTGATTTTGTATCCTGAGACTTTGCTGAAGTTGCTTATCAGCTTAAGGAGATTTTGGGCTGAGACAATGGGGTTTTCTAGATATACTATCACGTCATCTGCAAACAGGGACAATTTGACTTCCTCTTTTCCTAATTGAATACCCTTTATTTCCTTCTCCTGCCTAATTGCCCTGGCCAGAACTTCCAACACTACGTTGAATAGAAGTGGTGAGAGAGGGCATCCCTGTCTTGTGCCAGTTTTCAAAGGGAATGCTTCCAGTTTTTGCCCATTCAGTATGATATTGGCTGTGGGTTTGTCATAAATAGCTCTTATTATTTTGAGATACGTCCCATCAATTCCTAATTTATTGAGAGTTTTTAGCATGAAGCGTTGTTGAATTTTGTCAAAGGCCTTTTCTGCATCTATTGAGATAATCATGTGGTTTTTGTCTTTGGTTCTGTTTATATGCTGGATTACATTTATTGATTTGCGTATATTGAACCAGCCTTGCATCCCAGGGATGAAGCCCACTTGATCATGGTGGATAAGCTTTTTGATGTGCTGCTGGATTCTGTTTGCCAGTATTTTATTGAGGATTTTTGCATCAATGTTCATCAAGGATATTGGTCTAAAATTCTCTTTTTTTGTTGTGTCTCTGCCAGGCTTTGGTATCAGGATGATGCTGGCCTCATAAAATGAGTTAGGGAGGATTCCCTCTTTTTCTATTGATTGGAATAGTTTCAGAAGGAATGGTACCAGCTCCTCCTTGTACCTCTGGTAGAATTCGGCTGTGAACCCATCTGGTCCTGGACTTTTTTTGGTTGGTAAGCTATTGATTATTGCCACAATTTCAGCTCCTGTTATTGGTCTATTCAGAGATTCAACTTCTTCCTGGTTTAGTCTTGGGAGGGTGTATGTGTTGAGGAATTTATCCATTTCTTCTAGATTTTCTAGTTTATTTGCATAGAGGTGTTTGTAATATTCTCTGATGGTAGTTTGTATTTCTGTGGGATCGGTGGTGATATCCCCTTTATCATTTTTTATTGCATCTATTTGATTCTTCTCTCTTTTTTTCTTGATTAATCTTGCTAGCGATCTATCAATTTTGTTGATCCTTTCAAAAAACCAGCTCCTGGATTCATTGATTTTTTGAAGGGTTTTTTGTGTCTCTATTTCCTTCAGTTCTGCTCTGATTTTAGTTATTTCTTGCCTTCTGCTAGCTTTTCAATGTGTTTGCTCTTGCTTTTCTAGTTCTTTTAATTGTGATGTTAGGGTGTCAATTTTGGATCTTTCCTGCTTTCTCTTGTGGGCATTTAGTGCTACAAATTTCCCTCTACACACTGCTTTGAATGCATCTCAGAGATTCTGGTATGTTGTGTCTTGGTTCTCGTTGGTTTCAAAGAACATCTTTATTTCTGCCTTCATTTCATTATGTACCCAGTAGTCATTCAGGAGCAGGTTGTTCAGTTTCCACGTAGTTGAGCGGTTTTGAGTGAGATTCTTAATCCTGAGTTCTAGCTTGATTGCACTGTGATCTGAGAGACAGTTTGTTACAATTTCTGTTCTTCTACATTTATTGAGGAGAACTTTACTTCCAAGTATATGGTCAATTTTGGAATAGGTGTGGTGTGGTGCTGAAAAAAATGTGTATTCTGTTGATTTGGGGTGGAGAGTTCTGTAGATGTCTATTAGGTCCACTTGGTGCAGAGCTGAGTTCAATTCCTGGGTATCCTTGTTGACTTTCTGTCTCGTTGATCTGTCTAATGTTGACAGTGGGGTGTTAAAGTCTCCCATTATTAATGTGTGGGAGTCTAAGTCTCTTTGTAGGTCACTCAGGACTTGCTTTATGAATCTGGGTGCTCCTGTATTGGGTGCATATATATTTAGGATAGTTAGCTCTTCTTGTTGAATTAATCCCTTTACCATTATGTAATGGCCTTCTTTGTCTCTTTTGATCTTTGTTGGTTTAAAGTCTGTTTTATCAGAGACTAGGATTGCAACCCTTGCCTTTTTTTGTTTTCCATTTGCTTGGTAGATCTTCCTCCATCCTTTTATTTTGAGCCTATGTGTGTCTCTGCACGTGAGATGGGTTTCCTGAATACAGCACACTGATGGGTCTTGAGTCTTTATCCAATTTGCCAGTCTGTGTCTTTTAATTGGAGCATTTAGTCCATTTACATTTAAAGTTAATATTGTTATGTGTGAATTTGATCCTGTCATTATGATGTTAGCTGGTTATTTTGCTCGTTAGTTGATGCAGTCTCTTCCTAGTCTCGATGGTCTTTACATTTCGGTATGATTTTGCAGTGGCTGGTACCGGTTGTGCCTTTCCATGTTTAGCGCTTCCTTCAGGAGCTCTTTTAGGGCAGGCCTGGTGGCGACAAAATCTCTCAGCATTTGCTTGTCTGTAAAGTATTTTATTTCTCCTTCACTTATGAAGCTTAGTTTGGCAGGATATGAAATTCTGGGTTGAAAATTCTTTTCTTTAAGAATGTTGAATATTGGCCCCCACTCTCTTCTGGCTTGTAGGGTTTCTGCCGAGAGATCCGCTGTTAGTCTGATGGGCTTCCCTTTGATGGTAACCCGACATTTCTCTCTGGCTGCCCTTAACATTTTTTCCTTCATTTCAACTTTGGTGAATCTGACAATTATGTGTCTTGGAGTTGCTCTTCTCGAGGAGTATCTTTGTGGCGTTCTCTGTATTTCCTGAATCTGAATGTTGGCCTGTCTTGCTAGATTGGGGAAGTTCTCCTGGATAATATCCTGCAGAGTGTTTTCCAACTTGTTTCCATTCTCCCCATCACTTTCAGGTACACCAATCAGACGTAGATTTGGTCTTTTCACATAGTCCCACATTTCTTGGAGGGTTTGCTCGTTTCTTTTTATTCTTTTTTCTCTAAACTTCCCTTCTCACTTCATTTCATTCATTTCATCTTCCAGGGCTGATACCCTTTCTTCCATTTGATCGCATCGGCTCCTGAGGCTTCTGCATTCTTCACGTAGTTCTCGAGCCTTGGTTTTCAGCTCCATCAGCTCCTTTAAGCACTTCTCTGTATTGGTTATTCTAGTTATACATTCTTCTAAATTTTTTTCAAAGTTTTCAACTTCTTTGCCTTTGGTTTGAATATCCTCCCGTAGCTCAGAGTAATTTGATCGTCTGAAGCCTTCTTCTCTCAGCTCGTCAAAGTCATTCTCCGTCCAGCTTTGTTCCGTTGCTGGTGAGGAACTGCGTTCCTTTGGAGGAGGAGAGGTACTCTGCTTTTTAGAGTTTCCAGTTTTTCTGCTCTGTTTTTTCCCCATCTTTGTGGTTTTATCTACTTTTGGTCTTTGATGATGGTGATGTACAGATGGGTTTTTGGTGTGGATGTCCTTTTTGTTAGTTTTCCTTCTAACAGACAGGACCCTCAGCTGCAGGTCTGTTGGAGTACCTGGCCGGCCATGTGAGGTGTCAGTCTGCCCCTGCTGGGGGATGCCTCCCAGTTAGGCTGCTCGGGGGTCAGGGGTCAGGGGTCAGGGACCTGCTTGAGGAGGCAGTCAGCCCGTTCTCAGATCTCCAGTTGCGTGCTGGGAGAACCACTGCTCTCCTCAAAGCTGTCAGACAGGGACATTTAAGTCTGCAGAGGTTACTGCTGTCTTTTTGTTTGTCTGTGCCCTGCCCCCAGAGGTGGAGCCTACAGAGGCAGGCAGGCCTCCTTGAGCTGTGGTGGGCTCCACCCAGTTCAAACTTCCAGGCTGCTTTGTTTACCTAAGCGAGCCTGGGCAATGGCGGGCGCCCCTCCCCCAGCCTCGCTGCCGACTTGCTGTTTGATCTCAGACTGCTGTGCTAGCAATCAGCGAGACTCCGTGGGCATAGGACCCTCTGAGCCAGGTGCAGGCTATACTCTCCTGGGGCACCGTTTCCTAAGCCCGTCGGAAAAGCACAGTATTCCGGTGGGAGTGGCCCGATTTTCCAGGTGCCATCTGTCACCCCTGGAAGGGGAACTCCCTGACCCCTTGCGCTTCCCGAGTGAGGCAATGCCTCGCCCCTGCTTCGGCTGGCGCACGGTGCGCTCACCCACTGACCTGCGCCCACTGTCTGGCACTCCCTAGTGAGATGAACACGGTACCTCAGATGGAAATGCAGAAATCACCCGTCTTCTGCGTCGCTCGCCCTGGGAGCTGTAGACCAGAGGGTTTGCAGTCTTATGTAGTGTAATCAGGACAGGCATTGGTAGGACTTGAAAAGAGGTAATTCACATAAAGATATACAGATTTCAGCACAGCACTGGCTGGCACATAAGAAGGCCTCAATAGGCCAATTTACCAATTAACCATGATGATGATGATGATGATGATGGTAATAATGATGGTAATGGTGATGATGAAGGTAGTGGTGGGGAAGATGAAGGTGAAAGACAAAAAGAAGAAGGAGGAAAAGTCATTAATGGGAAGTCCTTTGCAAGAACCCTTTCCTGGCTAGCCCTTCACCCAAGAAGTAGCCTTTTTCTCTTTTTTTGTGCATTGGTGCCTCCTCCAGCCCTCAGGCCTTCAGACCTGAGGGTCTCAGGCATTTCCAGTACCAGAAGAGGTGCAGAAATGGTGGCCAATGCTTTTGGAAATTCATCTTCCAAAAATTGCTTTCCATCCATTTGCTCCACTTCCACTTTATTACCTAGCAGTGAGCAGATGGAACAATTTTTTCTCAGAGCTGCTTGAAAGAGACGCATTGCAATTGTGCAGCAGGCTTGGGAACTGATTTATGGGAGGTATACCCCAGGAACCAGGCCCAATGCCCCCACCCATAGCTGTAGCTGGTAGAATATGACACTGTCTGGTCTGATTCTGTGGGCTGACACTGGAGACACATGCCAGAGGTGCTGACATATCACCTGGTCCAGGACGCCTCATCCTCTCCCATCTTCTTCTTGCATTGGAATCTCTCCCACCAGGCCTCTAGCCATGGTCTCACCCCAGTGAGCAAGAAGGAGAGAAAATGTTTCTCAAGACAAAGGCAATTTCCTACTGCCAAAGGAAACACTCAACCACATCTTTTATCATCCGAGTATTCGGAGAGCTGCTCAGTTGGGCCATTTAGAAGTTATTATAGAAGCTAATTTGTTCTTTGACATTTTCTATTGAATTTTCAGTTCCCTAATTCAAATTTGAAGAGATTATGACCCCATAATGTGGCCTATAAACCCACATTATAACTACAAATTGAACCAAATCTTTATCTTTCCTTCTTTCTTGCTGTGTGACTATGGGCAAGTTGTTGAACTTCTTTAAGCCTTAGTTTCCACATCGGTAGAATCGGGTGGCTCAGAGTCTGCTCATAGGATCCTGGTAAGGATTAAATGAGGTAGAGCAGCTGAATGCTTAGCTCCAAATTAGGTGCATAATAAATATTCAAGAAACGTAACCTAGTAATAGTATTTCTTAAAAGCTTTCTTACTGTCTTTCTCTCAGGCCTAAGTTTCCTTTATTCACTGAGCTGTGATTTGGAATCTTAAGGCCAGCTAAGTTTCTACAGGTGACTTAGAACAGGTATTCTACTACACAGATCCTCATATTTCATAGTTGTGAAAATGGGGACATCAACTATCTTCCACAGTTCTTGAAAGAAATACTCCTTCTGTATGTAGAAGTTTCTTGTAAAAGCCAAATAAATCTCTGCGTAAAGGCTAGCGATTGCCATCATTTTATAAATAAAATCTGTGTTTATTTTCAAGGTGGATCTACTGCAAAACAGAGACACACACAGGCTTCTCACAACCCTCTGCCTGACTCACACAGGGTCTTGTTGCCTCTCCCCCAGGTGCCTGGTAGCTGCAGGTGACAGGGATGAAGTCTGAGTTTCTTCCCCTGCCTAGATGTTTCCCCAAGTGGATTCTGCAGGAGTTGATTCTGTAGCTGTTCTTGGGTTCAGATGACTTCAGTATGTTTGGTGGGGGGACTCCTCACTTAGACATCAAAGTCTGGAATCTTGTCTTCTCCAAGGTTAGGAAGTGTTTAGCTCTTGGCTTTTCTCCCAGGCTGACCTCTAGACCTGAATTTGGTATTTGCCTGCTGCCTGCATGATGCTGGGCCTAGAGAGAGACCTGAAGAGCCAGAGGGCTAGTCAATTCTGTATCCTCCACATTTTGGAGGGATGCTGAAGACTGTACTGTGCCAAGAGCTCCCATGACAAAAGGCAAAGTTCATGGTGGGAAAGGGAGTTACAGTGGGGGGTTCACATAGGCTGGCCATCCTGATGGCGTTCCCTTGTTCCATCTCTTTCTCCTGCCATCTTCCCATTTTAACATGTTACACTGGGGCCAGGGAGTGGGGAGCTAGATTTCAGGGGCTTGGTAAGTTCAGCTCATAACATCTTTGTGAAAGCCCCTTCTCCAGGAATCAGTCTTTACCTGTGACATTAGGTAATTTCTAAGATATGGAAGATATTCTAGATCAATATAATCTTCTAAGATTCTGCCAGGCCCATTCTGGCCTATGTCTCAATCTCAGAAAAACTGTAATCCTTGAGGGTAGAGCTTATAAGAGGATGGGTCCTTCCCAGTTTAATAACCTCCTTTCTCTTCATATGCTCTAGATAAGCTCAGTCCCATAAAACTTCCTGTGATAATGGAACTGCGCCATGCAATATGGTAGCCACTAACCACATGTGGCTATTGAACAAATGTGGCTAATGCAACCAATGAGCCCAATTTCCTATTTAATTCATTTAAATAGTTGCATGGTGATGCATGGCTACCATATTGGACAGTATAGCTCTCGACCATCTCTCCTTTCAACTATGGAGTCAGCATGTGTGCAAGAGAAATTGCTTGATAATCTCTAAGGTGCCAGCCCCAGTGCCAGGCTCTGCACAGGACACATGAGGAAAAAGGGGCTGGGGGTTGCTCCAAGCCTTCGGAAAGTTTTGCTTATTGCTTGGGAGGAGAGATGGAGACAAAACAATTAAAAGCAGAAGCAAGTCCTGGGCAAGGGACTCAGAGCCTGTGAGTTTTGCCTGCCAAGTTAAGAGTTCAATTCTTGGAGGGCAGGAGCTACTCAGGCTGGGTGCACAAGAGTTGCCTGATAAAGACAGATGTGCTGTGAGGGAAGCAGCCTTTTATTGGGCATCTGCCCCATACTATTTGGGCAGCTCAGCATTGCTGGGGTATGTGGGGTCCCCAGCAACCCTAGGGCTCCATTCGCCACCTACCCAGTATCCCCATTCCAGGTTCTCAGCAGGAATGGGTAGTGATGTCTAAACTTAGTTTATTTGCCTGTTACTCTCTAAGCAATGATCTGACTGACATCCCTAGTAGAAATCAGCCTCTTTTCCTGATAACTGTAAGCACCAAGAAAACATTGAGAGTGGCTGGCTTCTTGGCCTCTCTGTGCAGGGAGGATGGGTTTTATCCTTTTGTCCAGGGTGAGGGGTTTCCCTGAGTCTCACACAGCCCTAACTCTCCCTGGTGGCTGTGCCTCCACTCTATCCCAGAATGGCGCACAGATCGATAATCTCCTCCCACAAAACAACTGATCTTTCTTTGATGTGTATCAGGGTAGCTTTTCTTTCTTTCTTTTTTTAATAAATAATTATTTTGAGAAATCTCCCTGACTTGAGTAGGAAGCAAATGGCTGTAGAATTTATTTAACAAACACTCATATGGTGCATTCAAAGTGCCAAGTATTGTTCTTTGTGCTCTTGTGAAATATGAACGTGTTTAAGACTTATGACAACACCAGGAGGTGCTCTGCTGATAATCTCATTTTAAAGATGGAGGAAGATGAGGCATAAGTGACTTAGGTTACTTGTCCAAGGTGGCATAGCTAGTTAAGTGGCAAGCTGGCAGGTGAACCTGTAGGGTGACAAAGCATCCTGGTTTGCCTGACACTGAGGGGTTTCCTGGGACATGGGACTTTCAGTGCTAAAACCTGGGAAGTTCCAGGAAAACTGGGTAGAATTGGTCACCCTATACCCTGGGGGAACAGGATGGCTCAGAGTTCCTCCTCCTTGTCTCCATGTTCTGCTCATTCATGGGCCCTGAGCCAGTGGGGGCACGTGGAAAAAGAGGTGAGTGACTCGGGACTAGCTTTGTTTTAGTCCCCTCATTTTATGGATGAGAAAGCTGAGGCCCACCTTATACTTGCCTAAACCTCAGGGAAATCAGAGGCAGAGCTGGAACCATACCTTGGTCTACCAAGTCCCAGCCGTGGGCTCTGTCCTACAGCTCATGGATATTTATTTATTCATCTGAACTCTATCTCTGTGGAAAAGGGACTCAAAGGGACCTATAGCAGAGAACATGACAACAAGTTGCCAAAATACAAGCAACAGAAGAAAACTGAAACCAAAATTTAATGCAAACATGCCAGCTCTAATAGATAATTTCAGCTTGAGCTTCCTGGCAACCATGATAAAAAAGGAAAACTCTCAGTTTCCTTAAGGGAAACAAGGCTTTTGATGTTGTTATTTTATTTGGTTTGGTTTGTGTTTTTATACTGCATTACTATCTATTTGAGATCCTTAGACAGGAACTATTTATGAACACCAGGAGAAGGTGGTTAGCACTAGTTGGCTGTAAAGACAGAAGCATGTTTCCATGACTGCTCTTTATGTTAATCTGAGACTTCTGAGGGCTCCAACATAGTCTAAATAAACTCTGATTCAGAGGTGCACTCTACGAAACAGATACAATTGGAGGTTGAGGGGCCTGGAGCCCTGCCTGATCCTGTACCTCACACCTCCAAAGCCTCCAAAGCATTCCATGGAGACATAATTGACACTCTGGAATGTCAATTCTCCAAGCCCAGTTCCTGAGTACAGACACAAGCCTTTGGGAGCCTGACTGGCAGCTCCTCCACCTTGACAGCACCCTGTGCTTTAGGGTGGGTGCCCCCACCATTGCTTCACCTCACCCTGTGCCCAAGAGTCCAGGTTCCTGCTGGGCAAAACCAGGTGCTTCCTATTATTCTTGAATGCAGCATGAGGGATGGCTGGCTGCACTGCCAGGAACCTTTTGATTCTTCCTTGTTAGTTTCTCATTAGGATTTTTGTTGGCTTTTCTTTTAAACAATTTCTTGGGTTTCTTTCAAGGTCGAGGAGAAGGATGCTGATATAAATATACCACTGAGGGAAGGAGGAGAGCCCCACCCTAATCAAATTTGAGCAAAGACAGGATAAAAATTAACCTTCATTTGAATATGTAAACAAACATGGCATTTGGTAATTTCCAGCCGTCCTTGGCTTGGGTCGCCAAAGAGCAGCATAAAGTGATTTGTCTGCCAGGTCTCTGTACAGAGAAAAACTTTATTCTTAGAGGCTTTTTACACTTGAATAAGTGCTAAATAATAATAATAGGCCAAGACTGAAAGCAACTCTTTCTATTGGAAGGGTGTCAACACAGGCAGGATGAAGAACTGGGACTTCTTCAAGGGAGTGAGGGAGTGACAAAATCTGGGTTGATGAATGCTGACATTCTGAATAAAATCACTCCATGCCTTCACCTAGGTCAAGAAACGACATTGTTTTCCTGAGCCACGGTGACAGCTAGGTGACAGAGATTAATAGCTTGGTATTGACTGAGCAACTTCGAGTTCCTTATCTCTGTCAAGTCAAGGCTGTGTCCAAGGGCTGAAAGTGTTATTAGACTTATAATTGCAAAGACATTTAAAGGGTTTCCCCTTAAGGGACTATGAAATCCAATAAACCTTTCACAAAACCTCAAGCGCTCGAGTGCAAAGCCCCCGTCTGGGAGAGCTGCGTGCTCCCAGCCAAGCACCAGGGAAACCTTGAAGCCGCCAACATTGAATAATGTTTGATTTATGAAGTTGGTTTTGAATTTGTATCAGTTGTTTTATTAAAAATATATGAAAGGAAATTTTAAATATGAGCAAGCCCTGTAGGCTGTCGCCTGCACTGTGCCACCTGTCTGGCTAAGCTGCCTCCTTCTTCCTCACTCTGCCACTCAGACCCAGGAGGATGGAGGAGAGACGAACAGTGTGGCTAATTTGCAGGGTTAATTTGGTCTGCTAGGGATTAAGTCTGAATTTTTCACCTGGGCTTACAGAAGAAGGCGGGAAGTTCTGAACAATGCTGAAGCAGGTGTATGTGGAACCAGTGGATTTGATTTGCCATCTGTAAGGTGGCCCAGGGACATCTCTCAGCATGCTGGATTTACTTGTCAAATAGCAACACAGACAAGTATGTCAACTTCTGGAAAAAGCACTTCTGCTTCCTTCTAGGAAGCTTCTAGCACTGGAGGCTATAGGCAGGGTGAGGTTGGTTTGCAGGAGACCTGTTGGAGGTCACTGGGTATAGGGACGTGGGATTGCAGATTGGTGTGGGACTCTGGACCTCAGTTTCCCTATCTGTTGAATGGACCAGACTTCTCCTCCCAGGGTCATCTATGGATCTAAGACTCCTTGGACCTGTGAGAAGAACCCATCCAATAGGGCATGACCTTCAGGCTTGGTCCCTTTTCACCTTGTGGCCAGAGAGAAGGGCAGAGGCAGACGCCTAGAGAGCCAGGGAGGCGGCTGGTAAATGCTTCATCCAGGAATGAGGCCATGGGTTGTTGAAGTGTGTTTGTGAAAGAGAATCTCTATTGCTAGGGCCAGAACACAGTCTCTTGGGGACTGTGGGCACTTGCAAAGATTTGGGGGCTGGGGCACCTACTCTGTGCAGCCTGGGATGGATCCAACAGGTGGATGCTTCTTAAGGTGCTGAAATACCATCTACCAGTCCACCCCCATGCCTTCATGGAGGTGGAAGGACCCTGGGTGGCCTCAGAAGCCTGTCCAGAGGTGCCCTCTCCCTCTCTCTCTGCTCTGTTCCTGCAGTGAAGGGAAGACTCAGCACGCTTAGGCATCCACAGTTCCACTTTCACATCACTGCCTTGTTGCCTTCCCTCCACTGCCCCCGTGTCAGGCACACAATGGGTGCTTAATAAATATTGACTCAATGAATGAAGGAAGGCTCCCAATCTACCCCCATTCTCCCCTCCAGACCATCAGGACCAGCCAAAGGTGGCCAGATAGCATGGGAATTCTGCCAGAGGCTGTGGGAACTTGCCAATATTTCGGGATGGGGGATTAATTTCAGGTCTGATCTGGGAATCTCCCTATAGGTGGGTGCTTTTGAAAGTCTTGAGGTGCTCTCTGGGGCTCTGAGGCTGTGTCCCTAGTAAGGAGGTTGGGCGTAGGGGGATGAGAGCCATAAAAGGCTTCCAGAGATCGGCCCTGGGAGCCCTGTAGGGTGGTCTCTCTCTCTCTCTCTCTCTCTTTCTCCTCCCCCTCCCTCTCTCTCCTTTCATGTCCCTCCTGCAGTGAAGGGAAACTTTAGGCATCCTTGGGGCTCCCACAGCCACTTTTATGTCACTTCTCCACTACCACAGTGGTGCCCCATGCCTGGCACAAGGTAGATAAATATGTTTTGAATAGATTAATGAATGAATGAAGGCCGTCCACCAACTCCACTCCTACCCTATTAGTGCTATCTAAGGATGGCCAGCCAGCAGGTTGACCTTGCTGAGGAGTTGTAATTATGTCAGCCTGTGGCCAGCTCTGGAGCACCATGTGGCATTGCTGTATCTTCCTAGGTAAGCTCTGTCGTTTGTTAGAACTCACCATCAGCCTTCTGATACCTTGGGCTTCCAGTACCTTTTGGTTATCCTCCAGACAGCTTAGCAGCCTTCCCTGAACACTTCCCACATGCCAGGTGTAGCAGGACCTAGCAGGGGAGACACCAGGGAGAACAGTAGTTAGGCAGTCAACCTAATTACCCATGGTTGATAACATGCCTACCCCAAGTTGTCTCTCCAAACAATGGAGAATGGACCAGGAGGAGGAGTGCCACCCTGTGTGTTGGGAGAGTACACTGGGTGGTGGACAACCATCCAGGTTGGTGGAGAATTGCCTGGATGAGTGCCTTGGATGGTAAAGGACTACCCATGAGGTGAAGGAGTGCTTAGGTGGTGAATGACTACCCCAGGGGGTGATGATTGCCCTGGAGGAGAGCCTCCAATGGTGGAGAACTGCTCTGGGCAGAGGAAGAGTACTCTGGGTGGTAGAGGACATCTCTAGGTGATGGGGCAAGGTGCAGCCTGCCCAGCTATCTGACTTCCAGGGTTGGAACCCAAGGCTTGGGCTTCCTCCCAGTATGACCCTATGGAATCCATTCCCAAGGTGCTCCACTTTTTCTTAGGATAGGGAACAGAGAGCATCTCCCTGAGAACAAAACCAGACCAAGACAAAACACATTGCATCTCAGCCTGGGCTGTGAGGAGACAGGGGCTAGGTGCAGGGTAAGAGGCCTGCATGCAACATGTGGGTTTTCAGGCATAGCTAGAAGTCTCAAGCTGGACAGCCCTTTGGGAGCAGGAGTGAGGGAAGGCCAATCTCTGGCTCTCCTCTCAGTATGCCTTCTCCACCTGTTCTGACAAAGAGGCAGTCATGTCAATCAGCAAATTCTGGTCTCCAGGACAAACAGGAGAGAGGGGCCTCCCTCCCCATCCTGCTGCAGTCGGGAGACCTTTCAGAGAATCTCTCCTTCTTCTGCAGAGCCCCTCTGTTCCTAAAGCAGATGGCCCCAAGACCTCCTCTAACTCACCCTTCTTCCCTGTACCCCTTCTTGTGCATGTTCATTTGTTTTGGGCTCCCTGGACTTCTTGATAATTCCCCTGCATGTTCAGGCTCACATGGTCTATTCCTGCACCAGCTGAGCCCTGGTGCCCCCACACATCTAGTGGGTGTGGTCTTGGTAAAGGTCACTGGCAATGGCATCACCTCTCAGCACCAGGTCCTTGCCAACCTTCACCTAGCTAGCATGATTACACATGAACTTGGGTCAGGCCCTAAGTTCCTTGTCCATCGCCTCCAGGCTTTTGGATCTTGTAATTCGCTAAACTCTCTATTCTTCCCTACCTGCTATTCCAGACTGACTCAGGCTTTTGCAGAGTTAAGTTCTCATGACTGAATTCATCAGACTGTGGGCTGCTTGGATGTTTGTCTTGGAGGCTGGCCTTCAAAAGTCAGTCACGCTTTGTACTTCCACCTGCATTTGAATAAACTTCAGCAGAAGTTTTCAGTGCTCCGGGGTTTTGGCCACAGAAGACACCAAGGATTGGGGGAAAGGGCAGGAACTTGAAAAGGATGGACAGGGAGACAGCAATCTGCAGTTGCCCCCAAACTGGCTGCAGATCCCAATTAACCTGGGCCTCCCTTGCCTTGGGTGAACTCAAGGCTGGGGTTAGGAAGAAGGTAAAAAATGTCTATACTCCACCACCAGGCCCTTTAGAGGCCAATCAGCTTGCTTCATGGAGGTTCCACTGCCCTGTTTGTCTTTCCTTTGGGATTTTCTAGGGCTCCATTAACTTACATGATAAACTAGCTTATGTTGCTAAGAGGTCTTCTTCTCCCAGGGAGTTGAGCTATTCTTGAATTGCAGTGGGGCATTCAGGATTCTTCTGAAGCAAATGATAGAAACTCAAACCAAATAAAAACCTGTTTGGTCCCTGCAACTGAGAAGTCCAATTGTAGATTAGACACAAGAGAATTTGGAGGTGCAAACATTGATTTTAGAACTTGGCCTCTCTCTACTTCTCAGCTTCCTTTCCTATAGGTTCACTCTTTTCAAGCAAGCTGACCCCAAATGGTGCCACCAGCAGCTCCTGATGTATACCTCTGTCTTGGTTGCTCTGGCAAAATTCTGGAGGCTGAGTCTCATTGGACTCACCTGGGTTATCTGCCCATCCCTGAATCAATCACTGGGGCTGGGAGGATATAGCATATTAATTGGCCCAAGCAAGGTCATGTGCCTAACCCTGGAGTTCAGTCAATGCCATATGAACACATGGATACAGCGTGGAGACCAGGCAGGGGAGCAAAACTAATGTCCATTAAAGGGGCCTTTGTCATCATTTGAACTTTCTAGCTCTCCCGCATTTGCTTCCATCACTGCTTCTACCTGGAGACGTCGTCCCTCTTCTCTGCTTTGTTCCATGCCCTTCACTTCCTACCTTGGAAGAGATCCCTCCTTTCTATGCCTCAGTTGATACCCAAAGAGGGGGTTAGAGTAGGTAGGCTTGATGGGTCCTTGCAGATTCTGAATGCTACATCTAGTTTAATCCTTCAGGGTTCAACTGAAATGTCATCTCCTTCAGTGTCTCCCCAGTTTGTGTCTCCCCAATTTGCACAACTCTCATTTGCCTTGAGTCTTGGCTGTTTATGTCCACATTTTGCCTCCCTGTTACCCCATGAGCTCCTTGAGGCCAGGGATCATGCATGGTTCATCCCTGGTTTTCTTTTATTTTTTGAGACGGAATCTCTCTCTGTCGCCCAGGCTGGAGTGCAGTGGCGCGATCTTGGCTCACTGCAACTTCCGCCTCCCGGGTTCATGCCATTCTCCTGCCTCAGCCTCCCGAGTGGCTGGGTCTACAGGAACCCGCCACCACGCCCGGCTAATTTTTTATGCTTTTAGTAAAGACAGGGTTTCACCGTGTTAGCCAGGAGGGTCTTGATCTCCTAACCTCGGGATCCGCCCACGTCAGCCTCCCAAAGTGCTGGGATTACAGGCGTGAACCACCGTGCTTGGTTGATTCATCCCTGGTTTTCTAAGAGCACCACACACACAGTAGAGGGCTCACAAGACTTCTAGGAGCTAAGAGAGACATGATTCATCTATATTCCTTGATTCATCCTGGATAGTAAAAAAATAAAGAGATGCCAAAACAGGGCAGCAAAATTATTGCATATTTTAATTTTTTCTTTGAACAATTAATACTTTTACACTAATGCCCATTCAACACAATAATTTACTAGTCTGTATCCATCAGTTACATGACTGAAGAATTTTGACTAATGCAAAATGTCAGAACATTTATGGCAAAATAATGACACTTCAGAACTTTTGATAAAACAGAGCGTATAGTAACAATTATGGTTTGAATGATAGCTACCCATAATCTCTTGACTTCATTTTGTTTTCAGTATTCTATTGCAGGTGGCAATGTCCTACGATATAAATTGCCATTCACAAAGTAATTACGGGATTTATTTTTTAAAAAATTCACCGCACACGCCAGGCAGTGGGTTCCGGCAAGGGGACTCACATTTAAAGCTGGAAGGCAGGATCTTCTTTTAGTCCTGTTGTGCATTGCTGTGGCTTTATGTATAAATATATTAGGTGACAATGTCAATTTTAAGTTTAAGGATCTCTGTGAATATGCAGGAGGCCAAGTAGTTACTCCACCCACCCCCTGGTCCCCCCACACCCACCATGATGTGTGCTCATGTGGCCTTGTGCAATTGCTTTGAGCGTCGTTAATTCAGAGGCCTGACAGTGCAGTGGAGATTTGGGGACAGACAGTGAGGGAGGGGGTGCTCGGGCTGGCTGACATGGGCACATTTGGCGACAGGCTGTGATCACACCGCGGGTGGCTGGACAGCCTTCTTGGCCCATGCATATGCATTGTGGCAGCCCTGGGGAGCTGGGGAGTTGGCTGGCCTCCAGGAAGGGCACCATATGGAAAGTGTGTGGGTTTTTTTTTCCTGAGGACTTTACCAAAACAAAAGAAGTAGAAAAGAAAAAGGAGAAAAGAGAAGAAAACTTTAGAGGGAGGCTCATACAAGGTTAATGATGAAAAACGTAAGGATCAGCTAACTGTCCCAGTCTCCCCATGGCCCAGATGGGGAACGGAGGCACAACGAGTCAAGGAGGCTCTTTGCCCAAGTTCAGATGGAAGGCGGTGCCAAGGGCCACCTTTAAGTTTATGTTGGAGAAACATAATGTTTGGTTCCTAAATTTCCTCCTGATCTCTCTTGGGAATCTCTGACCTGGAATGTGGCCATCTGTGGCCACATTAGATTAGATTTCTGGCCTCTTCTAACAATCAAATAATTTCTTGATAGTGTTTTATATGATCCTTTCTCCAAATCTATCACCCAAGGTAATTCTTTTTAACTATACCAGCCTTTAAATACCCCTTTTTCTTACACTGTTAAAAAATTTTAATAGTGTTAAAATACACATAACAGAAAATTTACTGTCTTAACCATTTTTAAATATTGCAATATTTATTGACACGGGAATATTTGCACAGTATATTCTTTTTGTATTGTGGCAAAGAATAACATAAAGTCCATCCTCCCAACAATTTCCACATGTCCAGTATAATATTGCCAACGACATACGCATTGCTGTTCAACACATCCCCAGGAGCTCCCACCCTCTATACTGAAACTCTGTACCCACTGAACAACAGCTACCCACTCTTCCTCCCTGAGCCCCTGGCAATTACCATTTGAATTTCTGCTTCTTTGAGATTGGCTATTTTAGATAAATCATATGTATGGAATCATGCAGTATTTGTCTTTTTGTGACTGACTTATTTTGCTTAGTATAATGTTCTCGAGTTTCACCCATACTGTAGCATATAACAATATTTTCTTCTGTTCTAAAGGTCAATATTTCATTGTATGTTTATACCACATTTTCTTTATCCATTCTTCCATTGATGGACATTTAGGTTGCTTCCGTTTCTTGGCTACTGTGAATAATACTGCAATGAACATGGGTGTGCAAATATCTCTTTGATATCCTGTTTTCAATTATTTTTGGTCATATACCCAGAAGTAGGATTGCTGGATCATATGATAGTTCTATTTTTAATTTTTTGAGGGACCTCCATACTATTCTTCATAATGGCTGCATCATTTCACATTTCCACCAACGGTACAGGAGAGTTCCAGTTTCTCCACATTCTCACCCCTTCTTAACCATTTTAAAGTCAACCATTCAGTAGGGTTAAGTACATTCACATTGTTGTACAATCAGTCTTCAGAACTTTTTCCTTTTGGAAAAGGCTTAAACCACTTGGGTTAGGTAAACCGCTTGGATTGTCTTGCAAGAGCCCTAGTTTATGTGCGCCTCCCCCGTCCCTACCCCCATCCCCAACCCCCGAGTAAAGTGCTCCCGTATATTGGAGAGAGAAGAAGTGAGACAAGTTCCTTCTCCCTCTAAGGTGCATCAACACAGCAGAATATTCTTAGTTTGTAAACTGGGCAGATGTTGGTGTCCTAGGACTTGTGATAATGTTCCAGAGAGGTCAGAGGACACCCCAAGGTGCTCCGTAGGGGGAAGATAATAACCCAGAGTACTCAGAAGCATGGGATTACATATGTGGACCTTTGCTTCCTTACTGACATGGAGAACTGTCACTTTAGCCTAACAAAAATAGATGCTCTTTCCTTAGCCAAGTGGCTCCACACCTAGCATCTTCTGGGGGCACTTACTGAATATACAGATGCCCTGGCCTTGTTCTTTCTCTTCAGGATGGGGGATTCTTCAACAGGACATGCCTCAGGTCCAGATAAACCATTCCCAAATGCAAAGGTTGAAGCAACTGTTTGCCTTTTGGACAGGAATCTTGGCACCTGTCACGGACTTCTCAGGTCAGGAGAGGGCTGCTTTTGAGAGCACGTGATGTACTATTCCCCTTGCATTTTCTTTTCTTTTCCTTTACAGGAGGGCTGTTGAAGGTCATGTCACGAACAGGATGTATGTCATAATAGATAGAGTTCTTCCCAGAAAAAGGACGTAGTTGGGGGAAACGAGTGCTTGGCTTGGTAATTTCAGAAGTCCTGATTTGTCAAAGCCAAGAATAGCCTTGTAATAATAAAGAGGAAAAATTGCTTGAGATTCCAAAGGGAGTCACGATTTAGCAATAGCCTCCAAGGAAAATTAGGGTCTATGTATGATGGCACTGCTCTTTCCTGCTGCCTCCTCAGAGACAATTACTCATTTGTAATTTATTAGCTAATTATGCATGGGCAAAGGAATATGAATCACTTCATTTAGATGGTAGCAATTAGCAAGGGCTTGTTGGAGTTCTTTCTGTTGGGGTTCTGGGTATGTTTAGACAACACAGGTGCTGCCAGGGCTAGCACACCTCTGCAGAGGAAACATTCCATTTCTCCCACCCCTACTGGTCTACCAAATAGGTTCCTGCTCTAACTCCCCAGACCTCTCCCGACTATACCACTTCCTTATGTCTTCACCACTTACAGACTCTATGAATTTCGACAAATCACCTTATTTCTCTGGACTCCATCTGTAGATTGGAACCATTCACTCATTCTGCTTGCACACAGTAGGCTGGCTGGATGGACAGAAATGTCAGACCATAAATTTGGAACCATTGGCTGTTTGGTTTACTCCTAACACCCCAGAGGGTTAAGAAAATGCCAGCCCTTAGGACCTAGAGACCCTACTTGCCCCAGAGATTCACTGCATGTGTGCACATGGATACAGGATGTTATTTGTATTATAGCATTTATTAGCAAAGGACAGCAACAATCCCAATGTCCATTAATAGGAGAATAGCTAATAAAATATGGTATATTCAAAAGTTGAGCACTACCAGCCAGTTATAAGGACTGACCTAGATCTCTATATGTCAAAATGGATGGTGGCATGGATAGTGAATAATATATCCAGAGAATCCTGTTTGTGCCAAAAGTTGATATAAAATAATGTTACATGTTTTCTGTGGAAAAGTATATGTCAATCTACTCATCTATTTGTCTATCATCTATCTATCTACCTGTCTATCTATCTATCTATCTATCTATCTATCTATCTATCTATCTATCATCTATCTTCTGGCAAAGGATAAAAAAGGTCTAGAATAACACATCAAATTAATAGCTTAATAGCATCAGAACTTCATGGACAAAGTCCCTAAAACCACTTGCTCTGCAATCCCAACTCACTGATAGTGAGTGGGAGCTGGGTTTGGGAGGTTGACAAAGAAGACCTGTTTTATCAGAATGTTCTAATTTTTAAAGATGGTTATTAGGCAGCTATCGACATGCGATGACCTCACTTGCGCGGGGTGCCCTGCTCTGTGCCCTGGCAGCTCCTCCTGTCCACTGCCACCCTGCCTGGCCCCTCCCTCCCTCAACCCTGCCCCTCTTTTTATCCTAAGATAGATTTTAATAAAGTTGCTGCATGTGGAAGAGGATTATGGGCTCATCTGATTTCTGCTATTTGAAGTCCTGGGGGAAGGAAAGCCTTGTTTAACTCAATTCATAACACTATTAATCCAACCATAAACCTTCCAATGACTTGAAAGGAGAGAGGAGAATTCATTACAGTGCATCTCTAAGTGGCAAATCCTGCATCTCACATGCCAGCAGGTGAAACTCTCTGGGGCCCTGGCAGCTCCCTGTCTCTCCGAAGGTCATTCTCAGAAGCAGTGAGCCCCAGCACTGAATGGGCTTCATGGGGCTCATGCTGAATCCCTCTTCTGCTCCACACTTCACAGTGGGGTAAGTGGGGCCCAGAGAGGTATGTAGATTGTCCAAGAACACAAAGCTAAAAAACAGAAACCTGATCCAACTCAGTACTCCTGATTTTATGTCAAGGGATCTATGTGTGTAAAAACAGTTTTAAATGAATGAGGTTTACATGCAATCATTCTACTTCTGGAAGTCTAACCTCCCTTAAAAATAATGCTAAGTATGGAAAACGCCATATCCCTAACATATTTATTACAGGATAATTTATAATATAACTTACTTTTCTCTTTTTCTACATCCAGGATGAAAGAATCATATAATGTAACATCTTGAGTCAAACTAAATGTGTACCTCTAGAAAAGAGGCCACTAACAGTAACTCAATGGGTTATTATGCAACTATTAAAAATGTTTCAGGAGACTCAACTAACATCAATAATAACTACAATATGCTGAGCAAAAAACAGCAGGATGAAAATTGTGTGTATAAAATTGTTTGATTATAACTTTATGAAAATATA
Source organism: Pongo abelii (assembly GCF_028885655.2). Taxonomy (NCBI): domain Eukaryota; kingdom Metazoa; phylum Chordata; class Mammalia; order Primates; family Hominidae; genus Pongo; species Pongo abelii. The sequence continues at coordinate 48,110,491 of NC_072003.2, forward strand.
GGCATAGGAAAAAAAACTGAAAAGAATAGAGCAAACTGTTATGAGGGCTTGTCAATTTCCCACGCATTTAAGAATACATAATTGAATGTGCTTCGCATTGTTATAGTGGGATTATGATATTTACTTCTCTGTTTTGTTTCCATTCTCCCAAAATATTTTGTAATGCACTCATGCTATTTTTTAATCAACATATTTTAATTTTTAAAAAGTGGCTTCACCCATTGTCTTAGGTTAGACTTCCCGTGAAATGAGAGAGAGAGAGTGAGATGAATTTGCATGCAGAAGTTTGTTAAGAACAGCTCTCAGGATCAACACTTGTGAGGGGTGAGGGGCGCTGGCTTGAGCAGAGAGAGCCGTTAGATTGCAATGCAGTGGCTTTGAAGTCCTTAGGTGACTCCATGGAAGCTTTGTAACTGGGATGGTCTTCAGAATGTTCCTGACCACACGGTGGTTTAAGTTTCATAGGGCATTCTAAAGTGGCAGTGAATTAGTGAATTGCATGGCTTCAGAGTCCAGGCTTGGGGACCAGAGAGGCTGGGTTTGAATCTGGCTCCCCTATTTACAAGCTGTGAGAACTAGAGTGTGTTTCTTCCCTGCCTCATCACATCTCTCTCTCTTTCTCTCTTTTTCTTTCTCTTTCTTTCTCTTTCTCTCTTTCTCGGAGTCTCACTCTGTCACCCAGGCTGGAGGACAGTGGTGCAATATCGGCTCACTGCAACCTCTGCCTCCTGGGTTCAAGCGATTCTCCTGCCTCATCCTCCTGAGTAGCTGGGACTACAGGCACACACCACCTTGCCTGGCTACTTTTTTGTATTTTTAGTAGAGATGGGGTTTCACCATATTGGCCAGGCTGGTCTCAAACTCCTGACCTCAGGTGATCCACCCTCCTCGGCCTCCCAAAGTGCTGGGATTATAGGCGTGAGCCACTGCTCCCGGCCCACGTTTTTCTTATCTGTGAAAATGGGATGATGGTAGCAGTACCTGTCTCTATTTCCTTTCCAATTACATTCACACGTTTCGCCTCCTTCAGTCCTTAAAACACCCCTGCAAGGTGGGCAGGGCAGAAATGTAGCCCCCAGAGCACTTGTGGTGCTGAGGCATGTGATGAATGTTTCCCAAATCCAGAGGCAACTGCTGCATCCATGGAGCCCAGATGTTTTGGTGGCCACTGCCTCTTTAACCCTGAGCAGGGAACAGCTGCTCACCTGTTGCCACCCCGACTTGGTGGCTTAGATAAAGAGTCACCTCACATGCTCACACATGGCCTCTGGGTGCCCCTCATCACTGGGGGCCTCCCTTGCACCCAGGATAAAGCCAGCCTCGGCAGGGTCTGGAGGTGGGGCTCTTCCCCGTCCTGGGAAGATGCTTGAGAAGTCCAGTTTCCTGACTCCAGCACATGTTGCCAGGACTCTTCAGATATGTTAACTACTGCTTCTGTGTAGACAACTAATTATTATTTCTTAAATGTTTTTAATTTTATTTTTTTTGAGATGGAGTCTCACTCTCTTGCCCAGTCTGCGGTGCAGTGACACTATTACGGCTCACTGCAATCCTGAACTCCTGGGCTCAAGTGATCCTCCTGCCTTAGCCTCCCAACTAACTTGGACTACTGGCACGCACCACCATCCCAGATCGCTTTTTAAATTTCTTGTAGAGACGGAGGTCTCACTATGTTGCTTAGGCTGGTCTTTAACTCATGGGGAATCCTCCCACCTCAGCCTCACAAAGCACTGTGATGTGAGCCACCATGCCCTGCTAAAATTTTTAAATAAGTTCTAAATGTCAATGTAACAATGACAAATGATAAAAACAATTCAGGTGCCATAAGAAGGTAAACCACAGAAACTACATACCTCTTTCTCCTTCCACAGCCCTTCGGAATTTCATTCCCCAAGGAAATTGCTGTTAATAATTTCTTGTGGCCTCTAGCAGCCCACATATGTATATATTTTTAAAATGTATACAAACGGGGTTATAATATATGTGCAGTTCTGTGTTATGCCCTTTCTTTCAATGTTTGATAGATGTCTACCTGTTAGTACCTATAGAACTATTCGATCTCTTTTAATGGAGGCAGTATTAATTCTAATTCTTTTAAATGCTACCAATAATTTCTAATTCTCTTAAATTTTTCTGTTTGAGTCTATTTCTATTTAATCTGTCCACGATGGTGTATTTAACTAAGGAGCTCTTGATGCCCATTCCAATGCTGTGATGAACATCTTTGAACATATATCTTTGAGAACATCTACTTAGGATAAATTCCTAGAGTTAATCTTATTTTAAAGCCTTCCGTGGGGATTTAAAAAAATAGATTTCCTCTGTCATGTGTTTCTGCCCCTAAGATGAGGAAATGTTTTGTTGGAGACAATCAAAATCTCTTGCTGAGGAGGGAGTGACATGAGTTTTGATCATGTCAGTGCTATGAGAAAATGTGTGCTGAGTCCCATCCCAGTGGGAGTTCAGAAGGAGAGACGATATGTCCAACTCCAAGAACTGCTCATTTGCAGGTAGCAGTTGACCTCTGCTCCTGTACTCTAGACTTGGAAGGATTTAAGCACGTGTGGTGGCTTATTACAAACTCATCATCCTAAATTATGAAATGCCCTTTGTGCCTCTCAGTGCCTGTGTCTGGAAGTAAGTGTGTCGTGGATGTACTTTTTCTAGTTCTTTGGAAGGCAGGTCACTGAGTAGCAGCAGTGCCAACCTCCTCTCTGATAGAGGGTGTGTGGTATGTATGAGACCCAGGGCAGGTGTCACAGCACAAAGTAATGATTATAGGTAATATGAATTGAGTACTTAGTATGTGCCAGATGCTGTTTTAAGGGCTTTGGGTAATTAAATTATTTAATTCTCAAAGCAAACCCATAGTAGGTAAAATTTTTATCCACCTATTACATGAAGGAACTATAATAGTTATTGGTGCTGTTTGGCATTTTTTCTGGTTTTTCTTCTAAGCGTACCATGAGTTTATAGTTTCCCATTCACTTTGAAGTTAGGTATGGCCATGTGACTTGTTTTGACCAATGGAGTGTGAGCATAAGTGGCATGCATCTCTTCTTGGTAGCAGCTTTAAGAGCCAGCCTGTGATTGGTTCCATTCCCTCTGTTGCAGAGACTCCAATGCTCCATGTGTGTCAATCTGAGTTCCAAGGGGAGGGTCATGAGTACCAAAACCACCAGACAATCCATGATGGAAATGGAGCATGAGTGAAAAATACATTGTTTTATTTTCAATCACTGTGAGCCTGGGATTGCTTGTTATTACAGCATAGCCTATTCTATCCTGATACAGGAATGGAAATCACAGAGGTTAAGTTAGTTTCTCAAGGTCACGTTGCTAAGTGAAAGAACCAAGGTTTGGACTCTGACATTCTGTCTCCAGAGTCCACCTGTCTCCCACATTAGTACATAGCATACCTAGCTAGTGGCTCCAAATTGGAGCTTAAGGAGCAGAATCAAAAGCTCTCTCTCGAATTCTGAGTGTGTTTGGGAGTAGGAGCCCAGAATGTCAGGCTGACAGGGGTTTCATTATCTGGGCTTACTGAGTGACAAAGGCTCAACTTAAACTGATGTAACATAAATACACACACACACACACACACACACACATTTTTGAGGGTGTTCATATGTCTGAATAATCTATGGGTAGAACTGGCTTAAGAACAATGGGCTCGCTGGGCGTGGTGGCTCATGTCTGTAATCCTAGCACTTTGGGAGGCCAAGGCAGGTGGAGTGCCTGAACTCAGGAGTTTGAGACCAGACTGGCCAACATGGTGAAACTCTGTATCTACTGAAATACAAAAAAAAAAAAAAAAAAAAAAAAAAATAGAAAGAACAAAGAACAAAGGGCTCAGAAAACATCCTTAGGACACTGTTTCCCCATCACTTCACTCTGCTTTCATTTGTGTTGGCTTCAATCGTAGGCAGCCTCCCTCCTTAGTGGGCCAAAAATTCCATCTTTTAGCTTAGTGCCTCAGTGGGGATGCATTTTTGTCCTGACTACATCACAGTGTGGTTAAGGACTGGGTGAAATGTGTGTGAAGGTGACTGTGAGGGAAAAGAAGCATAAATATCCAATGTTTAGCTGATTGGAGCTAGCTAATGAGAGTCTAAATGCTTCCCCTTTCATAGGTGGGGCGGGGGGAATTAAAGATACTGAGGGAAGACCCAGCTGCAGAGATCAGAGTGAGGGCCCAGTGCACAAAGCCCAATGGGATGATTACAGTCCAGCCCAAGAGGCAGGATCCAGCACCCATGGGGCAAGGCTGCAGCAATAAGCATGGCCATGTGGGTTGCACAGCAGCTGATTCAAGCCCTGGTTCATGTGTATGGTAAACACAGCTAGGGGCTCCTATATTGGGCTCCTCCTTCTCTAGAATGTGTGCTCAATCCCTGAGGGGTACCCTCCAATGGGCATGTCTGTATATCATTAGTCAGGGTCAAGGGGGATGTGTGATTAGGTCTGGGTGGGAGTGGAGAAGGATGACCAAGCTGAGCTGATCAGATTCCTCCTCCTGGAAATATGACACTTGGAACTGAGACTCAGAAACTCAGGCACAATCATTCTTTTATTTGTAGAATTTTATTGAGCACCTATTATGTGTCTGATATTGTTCTACAAGTTGGGGATTCAGATGTCTTCATGCCAACATAGATTTTAAACAAACAAACACACACACACAGGCAAATAAATGCAAACATAATTTCAGATGATAACTGCTATTAAGGAAATAAAACAGGGAAATGTGTTCAAGAATGACCAGGTGATCAGGGAAGACTTCTCGGAGAAGGGTCATGGAGGCTAAGTCCTAGATGAGGACTTAGTCATGGGAAGAACTGGAGAAGGGAGTTCCAGGACAAAGGGGCAGAAAACCCCCTGAGGTGGGGACACATGGCATTATATGGTATTAGAAGCAGGTCTGACATGGCTGAAGGGTGTTGAGCCAGGGAGACAGTGTTATGCCATAAATCTGGAAAGGCAGGCAGGACTGGATCTCATGGGGCCTTGTTGGCCATAGCAAAATGTTTACCTTTTGTCCTATGGGCTCTCTGTGGTGGGAGCTGAGTCCTGGTAAGGCCAGAGCCTTATGGAGAAGGACTCGCTGCCACTGAGATCCCAGGAGCTGTCCAGGGTTCTTCCTTCCAGAGGTTGGTCTCCTCTACATGTCTAACAGGGTGTTCCAGGTCCCTTCCCCCTCTCCACATCCTCCATCAGACGACCTTCATTTAGGGGAAATGTCAGCCAGGTCTGGCTTCTTCAGGAGCCACCTTATTCTTCCTTTTGCTGAAAACATCTCACCTAGTTTACAAAGACATCTTTGGTCAGATTCCCTGAAATCAGAGTCTGGGATGGGAATTCTCGTGCAAGTGATTTATCTAGGGAGTGCACTCAGAAGAAACAGGTAAGGAAATGAGAAAGGCAGGATGGGGCAGGTGAAGAAGAAGAGATGTCATTCCAGCTGACATGGAGCCTCAGCTTGGTCCCTCCAGGAGGTCCTGGAACATGAGTGGCCACACAGAATTGTGGCTTTTGAACCCCTGTGCCAGGCACTATTCACAGGCCCCCTGCAGGGCAGAGATGTGGCTGGGACTAATTCCACCAGTTCCTCCAGGCGAGGTGGTTCCCATCAGTCAAGGGCAATCCTCCAGATCAGGGTACAGCTGTGAGCCCTTAGCACCCCAAACTTGCAGGGTACGTGGTTTATAACTTGCCCTGTGAAGGGGATGTGGATCAGGCACCAACAACATCTTATACAAGGAGCATGGCATGTTTCCTTGCATGGAAGCTTGAGGCTGGGCCAAAGACACAAGCCTCTCCTCTACAGAGAGGAGGTACCCCAGACCCAGGCTTTAGAGGCCAGCCGATCCTTGGACTCTACCTGTTTGTGAGCTGGAGGTGATACTGGGCTTGCTAGCCCAGTTAGGACTGGGGAATGAAAGTAGGCCATGACCTGTGCCAAGAGCTCTGCAAATGACTCCATTTATGCTGCTGCTCAGACTACAGTGGCATGGGGATCACTCTCCCCATTTTACATATGGAGAAGCAGAGGTTCCGAGAGGTGGTGTGGTTGGCCTAAAGTCACACAGTTCGTTGATAGGAGAACCAGAACTTGAATTTAACAGACTTTGGAGTGGGAGTGACTGTGTCTATAGGAATGGGGCTGGAGAAAGATAAGAAAGAAGAGTGGCCTCATTTGATGAGGTCCTCTGGGGCCAGCCTTGTGCCAGCCCATCTTCCATCCCATTTGGAAGGGCCTTCCACACAGCAGTTTCTCACTTATCATGTTCTCATTCCTCTTCACCTAGGGCTGAGGCACCAGATTATCTTTCCTTCCAGCTCCTACAGATACCACTTATGTTTTCCCATTCCATCATACATCCTCCTCTCTCACTCAGCTACTGCAGAGCCAGGCAACAGCATGTAAAGTGCATGACGGTGGGTGCAGTGGGAGCTCTGGCTCACCGCTCATTTTCTTCAGGGTCCTCTGAGACCTTGGCGGTGACCATAAGCCACATGCCTGGAGGGTATGAGCTGGTGGCTGGCGTGGGGGTGGTACAGAGCTTTCTGTTAGTGTATTACTTTCACAATTTTTTGCCATATCTTCTTAAAGCTTGGGATATCCTTTGCTTGCTTTTAAAAATAAGACTCATTTAGAACCTAAATACATTTATTTTAAGAACAAACTTATACCATAAATAGAAAACAGCATTCACTTGCCATACTACATAACTTTAAAAAGTTCTAAAATGCATAACTATTAAAATTATTTTGGAGACCAACTGTGTTACAGGTTTGACATTTTAGGAGAAACACTGGCTACTTGAAAGAGCACTGGATTTGATGTTAGGAAATTATATTATGTGTCAAGCTCTTCTGCCAACACAACAACAACAACAATAATATTTAACAATTATTGGGCATATAATATGGGTCATGCATTGTGGTAAGAACTTTCCATGACTCCTTTTGTTTAATCTTCACGTTTTAATTTGGAGCCCCAGGAAGCAGACCCTGGAATAAGGATTCATGGGCAAGTGATATTTTAAGAAACTTCTTTCAGGAGAAACAGGAGGTAAGTGGCAAACTCCAGGGTATGACTGGTTTTAGGGAGCTGAGGCAGAATGTATTATAGGCATGGAATATTTCCTGTGCGCCTCAAGTTATAGTAAAAAGGCGTTTCATGAGTCAGGCATCTTTTGGTTGTGACACAGACCCAAGTCAATATGTCTTAATCCAGGGGACTGTATTGCCTCAGTTTAACTAAAAATTCTGAGTAGCTTCAGTCATGGCTGCATCCAGTTGTCAAACAGCATCCTCAGAGTTCTGCTTTCATCTCTCATCTCTGCTGTTGGTATGCTGGCTTCTCCCACCATGCAGGCTCTCCCCACAGGATGGCTCCATGCTTACATCGTGCTAGATTGTCCATAGCAGACGAGAGAAACTGTTTTGCATGATTCCTTCAAAAGCCCTGGTGAAGGCTTTCATTGGTCCAGTTTAAGTCACATGCCTATTCTTGACGTTATCACTGTGGCCAGGAAATGGGGTGCTCTGATTAGCTAGACTTGGCCACCATGTGCATATTCTTGGATGCTGAGGAGTGGGGAGGAGGCAGCTGCATCTGAACCCCATGGACTGAGTTTGAGACATGAAGGCACACCTACAAGAGAAACCTGCCAGCAGAAAACAAATGTCCATTTCCACCTGTCTGCATGCCAGATTTGCTCTGCAGGTCAGGGGAGAAGTGCAGAGGACAACAATGAACCGAACACTTTCAAATGTGCTGACGATGGTCCAAGAGGGGGTTCCCACCGGCAGCTCAGAATGCAATCAACTGGCTGCTTTTGCCAACCCCAGCACCTGTCATATTTCATCTTCTTTTAAATAACTTCAAGGATATGAAAGTCATAAAACCAAACCCAGGTAGGTCAGAAGTCACCGGCTGCTCTGAATAGAGGGTTATCACTATTTGGCTATTTACCCTGCCTCACATTTGCATGGCCCCCAGTGAAGCTGAGCACAACTCCAGCAAATATTAATCAAATGAGGCTCGTGGGTCCAAGTGGAAATAAATCACAACTGCTCACCCACCCCCAGGACATACTCAAAATAAAAAAAGTACAGTGGAGATTACCTTCTTCATAATTGTTATATATTTTGTTGACCTCACAGCAGCTAAAGTTGGCTTTCAAAGGAAAAAGTGTTGTTGCTGTGCAGCACAGAAACATTTTAATGAACACCACAGGGTTTACTGATCACTGTTAATGAGTGAAGAACGAGTGTCCTGCAGAAACCTTCTGCCTATCTTTAGAAAACAGTCCTGGATGATGGAGGGGTGGGGAGGGGCGGAGAGTGATGGAGCGGACACGTGCCTGCAAACTAGGAAACAAATACATCATGTCTTTAATGCCGTCTGTAATAGACAATTCAGGAGCCAGCCAAAACTCATTTGCACCTTTATTTGTGCCTTTCCCAATCAATAGCAGCAGTTAAACCAGGATTTACTGACTTCTGTAAAGGGTTACAACATCAATATTTAAAGAAATGAAACTCAACAGAAATATTTCAATCTTTGTGAGCCCTTCACCATCCATTGTTGTTTGGAGGTTGCTTGATGGGAAAGGTTCATTCTTTTCGGTGTACTTTCTGTAGGGGGTGTGTGTGTGCACAGTATGTGTAAACGTGTGCACGCCCATGTCTTTGAGTACCCATACATGAGCAGGCTCTCAGTCTGAACAGGGCTGAAGAGCAATTTTGCCATCCAAAGTCACTGGCCCACGCTCCTGAAATCAATTGGAGGCCTCAAGAAGTAAGGAGCAATTTAATATAGCCTGCTTCTTGGGTTCTAGAAATGGCAACATTCTCCTTGTTAGCTTATTAAAATTAAGAGCAGGGAAAAGAACAGTCTATTAACTATACATAATAAATGACATAAAATATGCTTCCATTTTATTTTAGAAAGGAAGGGAATGAGGGCAACAGAGACAGAAAAAGACACACATAGACATGCACTTAAAATCAGCAAAGAATTACAGAGACAGGTGAGGAAGCAGTAACGTGATGACTCATTGAATGCTGTGAAGGGCAGAGGACTTTACATTGACCACTGTATTAATGTGTTCCTCACTGGGGCAGGCACTGTTCATGTCCCCTTTACCCAGATGAGGACATTGAGGTTTAGGAAGGCTGAGACACTTACTGAAGACCACGCTGCTAGGAAGCAGCAAGGCTAAGATCTGACCCCAGGCAGTTCAGCTGCAAGGTCTCTGCCCTGGAGCACTTGTTTCCCAAATATTGTTGTCCAAGGGATTGTATGTGTGTGTGTGATTGTGCATCTTTTGTTTTGAATGGGTAATATACTGACATAGCACAGAAATCAAAATGGTGTAAGAAGATGACAGTGACGAATTACCCTTCCCCTACCCTGTCTACATGTGATGTGTGCTCTGTTTCTGGACACGCCTGTGCCAATGTTGCCACCTGGCTCCTCTAGGTCCACCAATGCCCCTCCCTACAGCCTTGGCAAGCCTGTAGCCCTCCCGCCTTTGCCACACTCTCCCCAGTCCTTGATGTCTGTCCCTGCTGTCTTCTGCCTCCCAGGGTGCTGCACCACATCATATTGGATCCCTTGGTGGGAAAGCAATCTGGTGCCCTCTCATGCTTTGCTGGCCACAAAAGAGGTTTTTTTTGTTTGTTTTCAGGGGGCAGGGCTTGGTGTCTTTAACAACTTTATAATACTTGTTAACCTCTTCTTTTTTTTTTTTTTTCGTTTGAGATGGAGTCTGGCTCTGTCACCCAGGCTGGAGTGCAGTGGCGTGATCTCGGCTCACTGCAACCTCCGCCTCCCAGGTTCACTCCATTCTCCTGCCTCAGTCTCCCAAGTAGCTGGGACTACAGGCGCGAGCCACCACGCCCAGCTAATTTTTGTTATTTTTAGTAGAGACAGGGTTTCACCGTGTTAGCCAGGATAGTCTCGATCTCCTGACCTCGTGATCTGCCCACCTCAGCCTCCCAAAGTGTTGGGATTACAGGCATGAGCCACTGCACCTGGCCTGTTAATCTCTCCTTTATAACAAAGAGGAAGCAGCTCTTAGGTGCAGAGCTTCCCATCACTAACATTTAACTAGAATTAAACAACTCTGGGATGTTTAAACATGCATTTTTATGTTTTCTTTCTTTCATTTGTGGCAGACAATACTGGTTTTCCTGTACAATAAGTGAAACAGAGTTACCATATGAAATGCATTTTTTACAAACCTAGGATAATTTCAGATGAGATTGAGCACGTTCAGGGTGGTATGGCAGTAGACCCAAGATAATTTCAAAGAAAAATATTAAGTAAATAGTCATACAGGTTTTACAAAGAAATGCCAGGATAGTGAAGTTGGGAAGCCAAGAGCTAAAGGTGGAGAAACACTGCCTTGGGCTTTAAAGTTCAGAGCCAGGTTCAAATGGCCCTGTGCTTGTGAAGCCTTCCTCAATCCCTCCTCCGCCACATCAGCCACCTGCTCCCTCCCCACCTTAAGATATTTAGCTCACGCTGTGAGTGTTATCATTAGCTCTGTATCCTTTATCCAGAGTCTGAGTCTTTTTATCCCTGTTAGCACTCTCAGTTCTTTCTGTCCTTATTCAAATGACATGGTTTTGGATCCTTCTACATTTTAGTCACCCTCTTGCAGATAAAGATGATTTCGTCAATGTTCTTCAGAAATTTGATACTTCAATTTTAGCTCCTGTGGTCTGGTACTTCACCTCTATTGATATAACGCAAGATTGTGTGTGTGTGTGTGTGTGTGTGTGTGTGTGTGTGGAAAGAAAGAAAGAGAAACATTTTTCCTCCAATAGAATGGGCTCATATTATACAAATTGTTTCCTAACTTGTTTTTTTCTCACTTAATCACACATTACAAACATCTTTTCAAAGCAATAAATATATATCTCCTCTATCTTTGTTAATTGCTACATAATAGCCTATTGATGGGTGTGTCATGATTTACTTAAATAGTAATTTAGATTTTTCCAAAGTTCCCCCAACTACGAACCAGTCTAATAAGCTCAAGCCAGAATTTGTGACAAACTATTGTCATTATCTCTTGGAGGGGTTCCCTGGGATCTCTTTTGGCCAGTGTTCACTGCGTGTCTTGCCTCTGTGCTGGGAGCTGTTGGAGAGGCTGGGAAGGATGAGCAGGCTGGGGAGGACAGATCATCACAGTACTGGGTGCTAGAGGGTGTTCCTAAATGTTCTGGGAGCAAGAAGGAAACTCTGGCTCATTCTGTCTCAGAAAGGTTGAAGATGGCTTCACATAGGCGGAGATACTTAATTCAGGCTTTGAAGAATAAGTAGGAATCCAGTTTTGAAGACTAAATTGAGCTGTTGGCTCAGCTGAAGCCACTCTGGACATCCCATCGAATCTAGGACCAAGCTCCTGAACAACTTGGGTCACCTGGAATGGTTCAGGTCCTTGGGCCATGACTTCTAAAAAAAAAGACTGGTCCCTGGGCCATTTTCACTTGTTCCCGGACACCACAGTCCTGACTTTTCAGTGTTCAAGGATCTTAGGGGGCAAATTGAAGTCCAGGCAGTGTGGATGTAATCGCTGAACCTTCATCACAACAAACCAGAGGATATGGAGCCAGCTTTTATGAACCCCTCTTACTCCCAGCCAGTTAACTGTGTGTAATCTCCCCCCAGATCCACATGACTGGTTCTGGCTGGTTAGAATGACTGACAGGCCACTTATTACTCCTGTCTGCCCCTACCTGGCCCCTTGAGAGGCTTTTATTAGCCCCGCACCTGGGTGAGTTTGGGCTCGGAAAACACCTCTCCTTGAGGCAGTCTCAAGACGATGTTTTCTCACCTGAAATAACGGGCACCTTTATTGTTTTTGAAAGAAAGAAAAATCTCATAATTGAAGTAAAAGAGGAATATGCTTCTGGTTTTCCTCACATGTGTCTATGGAGCAGGGAGGCAATTCTGCCACCGGAGGGACTGCAGTTCTGAATGAGTGCAGTCCTGCCATTATAACTCACTCCAGCAGGACTCACCCGCCACAGCCCCCATTTGTTAAAATGCCTACCTAATGGGTATGGAAAATGCACTTGCAAATTGACACCTCATTGGGTTGAAAAGCTCTTAAAATTCTGGAATGTCATCACAAGCCTCACTTCTCCTAGTGCAATAATGCCTTCCTAGACCACACCCCCCACCAGCCCCCACCAGCCGCCACCAGCCCCCGTCACTGCCAAGGAGAAAGTCAGATGGAGAAGGTTTTCAGCAAATTGACAAACTGAGCTAAAGTTTATTTAATTTAATTTCAAAAAGGATAGATCTGGAAATAACATTGTTGGATTCACGTGCTGGAAAAATCGATGCTACGATTTTTTATCTTCTTCCTTTCTACTCCCTTGCCAGGGGCTGGTGTAATAAGTCATTAGGACTGGTAAAGCAAACAACCAGCACCCCTGCCTCTCCAGCTTCTCATCTCAACCCCAGGGGCTCTGGTGATGGACAGGCTTGAGGACTCCAGCTCTTCTTTCAACCAGCAGCTCACATTTACACTGAGCAGGGTCCCCCCAACCCCAAGGAAATATTAATAGCACAGTGTTTACCACTTCTCTGGGCCAGGTACTGTTCCAAGTGCTTTATGTGCATGATTTCGAATGAGCATCACTACTCTCAGAAGTAGGGATTTTTAAAAAATCCCTATTTCATAGATAGGGAAACTGAGGCCTAGAGGAGTCAAATCATTCACATAGGTGACAGATCTAGCACATAAGGAGTCAGGATCTGAATCCAGGTGGTTTAATTTCAGAACTCAGCTGTGAGCAGATGAGGAAAGCAGGTGGAGGTCTGCTCCCAGCTCACTCTGCACTCCTCCTGGGGTGAGGTGGAAGAGAAGGACTGTAGACCCAGCTGTCCTCAACTTTCTTCGGATGAATTTGTCCGGCAAATGCTGTTTTTTATGCTTTTGTTTGGGTAAAAAGCCCCGCCTTTGGAGGAAATCTTCCTTTGTCCCTAGGGAAGCCTGGGGAGGCTGGAAGTGCCTGTGTTCTCCCCGGAGCTCTTGGTCTCCAAGACAACCACCAGGCTGAGAGGAGAAGCTCCTGGGCCACAGGGAGGTGATGTCCAGGCACAAAGCTGCTCATGGGCCGCCTGGCTGGACCTCGCTGGGGGCTGAGAGCCTCCACAGGGATCTGGCGTTGCTCCCTGACTTCAGTTTGCCACAGAGAATCCCTGAGATGAGTAAAGTCTTGAATCCAGCCTCAGCTTTGAGCATTGTTTGGAAGATGGCAAGAGTCAATTCACAGAAAATCAATTTGTCAAACGAGCAATACGGTACACCAATTGCTCAATATATCCAGTAACTGAGGAATCTGTCAATGTTTAGTTTTACTCCTGCCTCTGCCCCAGGGGCTGTCAAATCATACCTTAACCTGGGCCTAGGGCAGCCCTCTTTAGCCGCTTTCCCTCCAGAAAGCAGAAAAGACAGACACCTGCAACTATAGAGAAAACACAGTGTGCTTAAGAAGAAGCCCATTTGAATTTAAAAACAGCAGCAGGATTAAGGACAAATAATAATTTTCCTTAACAAAACCTCACTGAATTCAGTGAATCGGTAATTTGATGAGTTGAGGGAGGACCACTTCATCCCCAGTTCCTTGGGCAGTTACTTTCACATACTTCGGACCGAAGTGCCCCAGCAATGACCAAACTGCCTCTGTGGTCACCTGGACAAAGCTCCTTCTTGACCTCTTTGATTTGAGTACCTCCAGTGCCAGTGAACTCACAACCCAATTGTTGGAGGTTCTGATGTTTAGAAAGTGGATTCCTCAATTCAGCTGATATCCACCTCTCTGGAGTTTGAACACATCCTGCAGAGTTTTGCCTTTAGGGGCCTATGGAACTTTTTATATGTGAGAAACCAGGCAAGGGTCCAGTATAAAACAGCATGAAAATAATTAATCTTCACCCAAGCAATACACGCATGTGGCTAAAAATAACTGACCCATCAACTGGGCTGATCATGAAAAACAATAATGCCCCATCTCTCCCTTCATTTTTCCTAGTCCTGCTCCCCAGAGGTGGTCACTTTTATTTAAGGAAAATTTTAATTGAAATATAACTTACAAACAGAAAAATGCACATATATCATAGGTATATGCTGATGATTTTCTCAAAGTGAACTATCTTTAACCAGCACCTAGACCAAGAAGTGGAGGAATAATGCACCCCAGAAACCAGCCCCCACCTTCCAAAGTCAGCCACTATTTTGACCTCTCACACCATAGAGTACCTAAAAGCCACTGATTTAAAGCTTTCTGTCTTTAGTTCTCCTGCTGGTTACTTCCACATGTCTAAATGACATAATTACACAGTTGTTCTTGGTTGATCAATCCTTAGACACTGTCTTTTGACTTCCTCCCATGATAAAACATTTAGTTTTCTCATAGCAGCCTCCACATTCCGGCTTCTCTTCTCCAGATAGAATTAAATCACGGTTTTCTGTTCCTCCACTCATTGGTCATCTCTGCAGCTTCAGCCTCATTCTAAAACTTCCATTTCTTCTTTCATCCACCATAGACAATAGCATTTGCCTCCTCATTCCCTCTCGGTCCCCACAACCCTTCCAAGTGCTCTGTATCTTTTATTTTGCTAAATTGGATAACTTTTATATTTTGTCGTGTAACTGTAGGTAAACCTGTGGGGTTTGTCTATAGGTTGATCTAAAATATTAAACACAAAAAATAGTGTTTAGAAGTTTTTTTGTTTTTTTTCTACAGAGTCTCACTCTGTCATCCAGGCTGGAGTACAGTGGCACAATCTTGGCTCACTGCAACCTCTGCCTCCCGGGTTCAAGGGATTCTCGTGTCTCAGCTTCTTGAGTAGCTGGGACTACAGGCACCTGACACCACGCTTGGCTAATTTTTTGTAGTTTTAGTAGAGACGGGATTTCACCATATTGGCCATGCTGGTCTCAAACTCCTGAGCTCAGGCAATCCGCCCACCTTGGCCTCCCAAAGTGCTGGGATTACGGGCGTGAGCCACTGCACCCAGCCAGGAGATTTTCATAATGTTGTGCATTGCAGAACCAAGCAGCATCCTCAGATTATAGGTCCTTCTCTGTGAGTTCAATGTCATGTCTCTTGGGCCACTAAATATTCTTAGAGTCTGCAGCACCGTTGTAAGTATTTTCACATTTTTCCTGTAGTGACTGCAAGAAGGAGGGACTCATGAGTGTCAAGTAAACAGCCTGCAAGCTTTCGGTTTTAGCAATACCAGGATAAAACTCACCTATGTTCTCCATATTGGTGGAAGTCTTGTGTTCTGTTTTTATTAGAACCAACCCTGATTGGAGTGTTTGCTTTTACACCAAGATTTCTGAAGGGCTGGTCCTCAAATGAGAGGCAGCATTTACTTTTAAGATGACTTAAATACTTGGGCGGGTGATGTCAAAAGTCTATGTGTTCTTAATTGCAGGTAGTCATAAAATCGGTAGCTGATTGATTTATCCCAGCACTCAGTTTTAGGAGAAGGGCGGCTGTGAGTGAAAAATACAGTATGTGAAGTGGTTTAATTTTTTTTGGATTACCTTTACCAGGTAGCATGTAATTGTATTAGTAATCGGAGTCCTTCGAGCAGAATCTCAAACAAAGGATTAGCGGGAAGGAAGATGGAAGAATGCTGACTTCACAATAACTCACTGCCTTCCTAACGTGATTATATAAATAAATTCAAGCAATATTTTCCAAGACGCTGGAGCCTGATCGTAAAGGCGTGAGGGGGCCCGGGGCCTCTGCATGGCCCCTGGTTTGCGGGCAGTAACTGATTGCTGTGGTTGCGAAGGGCAGTCCCCAGGTGGTGAAATATCCAATCTCTCTGAATTATCTGTCAGCACTCAGAAATTATTGAAGCCGTGCAGACTTCTCCAGTGGGGAGCAGGAACATCTTGGCTTCATTTGGCTAAACAATGGGGCTAAAATGGAGACGCCCCTGCTGTGACCTCCTCCCGGCCCATTGAGGTCATCCGGCTAGCCGTCAGCCATGGGAGCCATGCAGGGCCGGCTCTGGACATTGCTAACTTCTTGACCCCTGGAGCCAAGGAGTCCTTGGAGCTGAATTTCAGGCTCTTATCTCACCACCAGCAGGGGATTAGCTAATCCATCCTGTTTTGTTCTTCCCGTCCACATCGACAAAGGCGGCAGGCATGGTCCTCCCTTGCTGAATGAAGCGGGGTCTGGAAGATACATCAGAGAGCAGTGACATGCTGTCCACATTGTCTGCTCAAAAGTCTTTGAATCGCTGTTTTCACTTAAGCCCCAGCACTGCCTTTGAGGCCTCAGTTATTCCATTTCTGTTTCGCCTAGCTAGGCATGACAGAACAATGGAGCAAGACACTTTCCTCCAGGTTCCCCCAGACGTCTGTTCAGTTGCTTGAGAGAATGGTTAAAATCCGAAGTGCTTCATAGCCCCTTTCAAAATAAGTCATGGGGCTGAGCATGGTGGCTCAAGCCTGTAATCCCAGCACTTTAGGAGGCCAAGGCAGGTGCATTTCTTGAGCCCAGGAGTTTGAGACCAGCCTGGGCAACATGATGAAACCCCATGTCTACAAAAAATACAAAAATTAGCTGGGTGTGGTGGCACACCCCTGTAGTCCCAGCTACGAGGGAGGCTGAGGTGGGAGAATTGCTTGAGTCCTGGAAGCGGAGGTTGTAGTGAGCTGAGAAAGTGCCACTGCACTCCAGCCTTGGTGACAGAGCGAGACTCCATCTCAAAAAAATGTCATCGAATCCAGGTTACAGGAAGCTCTGGACCACGGAACTCTCCATGAGAGATGGACACTAGGCATAGGGGATTTTGGCAATGGATATCAACCTCAAGGGCCGGGGGTGGTGGATGTCAAAGTTGCCCCGCAAGGCATGAAAGCCAACCTTACTAGCTGTGTGCAAGCCACTTGATTTCTAAACCTCAATTTCCTCATCATTTAGACAGGAATAATTACAATTCCATTAGTGTAGGGACCCCATGAAACAAAGGATGGGGTGATGATTAGCAGACTTTATGCAAAAGTGAGGGGTTGGTGTCACTTACCTCTTTGGCCGTGCTCATTGGCATATAGGCTGAGGGCCAATCAAATGCGTTTCCTTGGGGTCCCTGATGAATTTGGCATTTTCTGGCTTTGTTCATTCAGCTCTCTGCCTGGAATGTTCTCGTCTCCCTCCCTGCCTGATTTCCATCCAATACTCGTGGATTGTCCATAGCATTTCCTTGGTCTTCATGGAACAAGACCTTGCTCAGCCTCTAATATCCCAATACCTTTGCCTCCTACAGCCCTAACTCCACATGGTAGCTCCGAGCACAGTGGCAACCACTACACTGGTGGTTGCATTGCATCTGACGCTGGGAATGCCTCCAAAGAGAGGCCCAAAGGAAGCTGGGAGAAGTGGCTCTGTCAGTCTTTGCTGAGGAATAGGAATCATCATGAATGTGAGAACTCCTCCAGGGGAGATAGAGATTTACAACCCAGCTGCTGGATCACCGTTAATTTAAATTAGCTATTTAAATGGAGGCCTTCTGTGTCCAGCCTGCACTTGCGTGAAGCTGAGAGTTGTGCCTCCTTACAATTTTTACCCCAGCACTTCACTTACCTCACCCTAGCCCCAGCTCTGCTTTTCTGTGCCAGAAATGGTGGGGAATTCAGTGACAAACAGTAAGATACAATTGTTGCCTTCAGGATGCTTGTCATATACTAGGAGGGACTAAGCAGGCATATTAGCATAAATAATAAGAAATTTCAATTTAGTTATTTTTGCAACAAATATTTACCGATCTTTATTCCAGGCACTTGCAGACACTGTGGATTCAGGATGGGATGGGCTCAGTGCTGTTGCCCTTGCAGAGCTCACAGCCCAGAGGGGAGATGGACCTGTGCTTAGACAGTTCAAGTCGAGTGTCATGAGCACTGTGGTAGGGATGTGCCGGGGTTTGGGAGAACACTGAAAAGACAGTGCAGAGTTAGGAAGTCAGGGAGGCTTCTCAGAGGCGGCAGCATCCAGCTGAGATCTGACGGGAGAGGAGCCGGCCAGACAAGCTCCTCTTGGTAGGTAGATAAGAGAATGCTTCCAAAGGGAGCAGAGATATGCAAAGGCACATGTGAGCAAAACAAAGACAATTTGGTATTGCTAGAGCTCAGAGTAGGATGGGTGATGGGGATGGAAAGTGTGGTGAGTCATCTAATGAAACCTTGGAATTTCCCTGTAATACCCTGGGAATTACCTGGTAAACTTACAAGATTGTCATTATCATGTTCGCATTACAGATGAAGAAATGAGGTTCAGAGAGGTTGGGTAGCTTGTCCAAATCACAGAGCTAGCAAGGGCTAGTGCTGAAATTTTGAGCTTGACTGGTCCAGTTCCAAATACCTTGCCCTTGGAGGGGTGTGATAGCCTGGCCTGGGCTGTCTACTTCTACTGCCAACAAGCTATGAGACATTGAGCAAGTTAATTAACTGCTCTGTGCTTCAGATTCCTCAGCCACAAAAATGGGGATGCAAGTTAATATCTACCCCACAGGGCTGGGTTTTCCGAGGATTAAAAAGTTAATACATGTAAAGAATTTTATAGACAGTCTAACATGTAGTAAGGGACCAATCAATATTAGCTCCTATTATTAGGGAGGATTAAAAAAGAGAGAAACTACAAAATCACATCTCAATTTGGAGTCCTTTGCAATTGTGGGGATGAGAGGTATTGGCATGGAGGGTGAAGGAAAGGGTAAGTGTGTACGTAAAATGCCATATTCGCTTCTAAAGCTGTTAGTCTAGAGACAGCCTCTGCCACCTTCTTGCCTTGGTTTCTTTGTCCCTTTCTGCTGCCCGCAGATAGGAGGGGACGAACGTGTGCTGCCTTGAGAAGGGTTTGTGCTCCTGAGAAAAATATAGATTTCTTTTGAGAGCTTCAGGAAACCGCATCCCAGTGGGCACTGCCGTATTGACTGACCTGCTGGGACGTGTGGTTGCCAGGAGCAATGCAATCAGCTTCTTGGCCCAGTCCTTCTCCCCGTGGCTCCCAATGATTCTATTTCCATCCAAGCGGTTTAGGGCCCTGTCACTTCCCAGTACTTTCTGTTTTCCTTCCCTGGAGGTGGGGAGCCAGATGCTATGACCTGGTCAGAGACAGCGTGGATGGAGGGGTCAGCCAGGGTCTCCCGAGCTGGGTGAGAAGGAGATAGCTGGTGGAATGCCATGCCCCCTCTGTGAGGCAAGCAGCTCCAGCTTCAGTGGGATCTGTGGGCACCGAGAAGAGGCGCCACCCCATAGCATCCTCTGGTCCCTCCTCTTTCAGGCTTTAGTACTCTCAGCCCTGGCTGGTCATGTCTTTGGGCAACTTGCCTGACCTGTGTCTGTTCACATGCTGGGGACTGTGGCAGAAAAAGTTCAGAGAAAAGAAAGAGTCAGCAAGGTTTGAGGAAGTTGGGGGAGGCTTCGGGGAAGAGGATGGTGAGGAGGGTAGAGGGAGGTTTTCTGGAAAGAGGGAGGGAGGGACAGGTGCTGCAGTGGAGGGAGCATCGGACTGAGCTCTGAACACTCTGATGGAATCCTCTCCATCTAGTGTCCTGGCTGCATTCTCAGAACTAGCACAAGGTCAGAGCAGGAGCGCACCAGAGTCCAAAAATGAGTGAATTACTGCCAGAGTTGGAGGTTTGGGTTCTAGTTTTAGCTGTATCATTACCTTGATTTGTGGCCTTGACAATTTATATTCACTTTTTGAACTGGGGGTGTGGCCAATGCAACACAAACCACAAGCCCTGAGAATGAGGATGATGGCAGGTCCCGCAAAGGAAAACTGGGGGTCAGGAGGGTGTAGTGGCTCACGCCTGTAATCCCGACACTTTGGAAGGCTAAGGTGGGAGGATTGCTTGAGGCCAGGAGTTGGAGACCAGCCTGGTTAACATAGTGAGACCCTATCTCTACAAAAAATTTTAAAAAGTCATCAGGCATGGCAGTGTGTGCCTGTAGTTTCAGCTATTCGGGAGGCTGAGGTTGGAGGATCGCTTGAGCCCAGGAGGTAGAGGTTGCAGTGAGCAGAGATCACAGAGGTCATGCCACTTCACTCCAGCCTGGGTGACACAGCAAGACCCTATCTTCCCCCACCGAAAAAAATGGGTGTCATTACCAGAGGCAGGAGAATGGATGGTGGGAAGGCCTTCGCGCACACACACACACTGACTCTCTCACACACACACACTGACACACACACAGAGGGATGCTTGTTCAGTAGTTCATTGCTCCCTGTGACTCTTCCCACATCCCTCACAAAAACCAAGTTATTCACAGTAATAACCGTGGGTCAGTGCATTGTTGGAGGTTCTGATTAGAAATTGGGACTCTAGCTTCTCAGCTCAGTAGTGGGGCTCCTTCACACCACCCTGGGATAGATGCTTAAAGTCCTGCAGAATCCTGGAGTGTGATTTTTCAGGACCTGATAATATTCCAGAGGGGAAGAAAGGGCAGATGCATTGACTGACTAATGGATTCATTCATTGTCAAGCATTCCCAAGCATCTTTTCCTTGTCAGGCTCTGGGGCTGATTATGGAAAATACATGAGTCTGTGCAGGCTACATTATGTTGGCATAAGAAGCATCCCCTCACCTAAATCTCCAAGCCTACTAACAACAAAGATTTATTTCCTGCTCATGCTGTGAAATCATCACAAGTTGGCTGAGGGTTTATTTTTCACCCTTCTTATGGGATTGAGCTCATAGAACAGCCACTGTCTGGAATATTGCGCTCCTTGTGGCGGGAGAGTAGAGCTGTTGAGGCACATGCTGGGTTTCAGGGGTAGAGGTGAGTCCAGTGGGGAGGGGAGGGAGGGATAGGCCTGGTAAAGTGGGTGCAGGCTTGCTGCTGAAGATCCTTGAGGAGTTCATGGTAGGAGCTGGACTTCATCTTGTAGACAAACCTTCCTCAGAGCTGGCCTCGCCTCTAGAGTTGAACCTGAACTTTCCCTTTTGGCATCCAGGGTGAGAACGGGTGCCTGCTCTGGACAGGCCCATGGTCCTGGGGAACTCTTGGTCACAATTTCACACATCATCAGATCCTGCCTTGGTGTGGCCTGACCTGGAAAATCTATGTCACTGAGGAGAAGCCGTTTAGAAAAGATAACTGGAATGCGCTCTCAGCTTAGATTTAAGCTCTCACCATCTCACCATAATTAAGTGCCAAGTGGTTATTAAACAATACATTTGCAGAATTCTGACAACTGTGTAAGAACCGTTCTTCTCCTACAGTGAATATTTCCCCGTAAATAAACTTGTAATACTCCACTGGCTTTTAATTAACCCTACTCACCTCTAAACCCATTTATCTTATAAAAAGATGGTTGTTCCATGTGCAATATGTGTCAATAGATAATTAAAATGTTTTTCTTAGAGAATGAACAGGGAGATGTGATCTATGCATTTCAGAACCTTGTTATTAAAAATGTTATTTATTGAGGTTTAACACCTGTTACTAGGTAACCATACAGTGACCGTGTCTCTTTAATATCCAAATTAAACTGGCACTGCAGACAGAATGTGAGAGGTTAGCAAATTTCTTGGGTCATAATTAAATAGTACAAGTGACAAACGTTCAATTCTTGTTTAGGAATCAAACACCATGATGTGGCTTCCTTATAATGAGGAGTTGGGAGGGCATGTCCTTGTCATTCTGGGAACAGCCTGGCTGTGTTGCTATTTCAAACAAAGACATTTTGTGTTTTCCAGAGCAGTAGTTTCTTCTAGAAATAATAGCTACAAAGTGTTTTGGGAACCTCAGAAGAAAAGATGATGTGAAACTGCTTTGGTGAGTGGAGACTTTTCCAGTACTAGCAGCTGACCCGAGCCCCACTCCTGGAAGACTTGTGGTCTGGTGGTCTCTACTTTCAGAGAGGAGCCCCCACCCACTGCAAGCAGGCAGCCCTGGCAAAGGGGCCCCTGCCTCTCTGGGCTGCCCCTGTCTACCCACCCTGAAGAAGCTTCATGCCCACACCTCAGTCTAAAGAGGCTGGTTGCTATTTCATTTTCCATTTGCCCCATTATTATTTGATTGTGTCCCCTGAAAGATGTCAAAGTCCTAACCTCCAGCACCTGTGAATGTGCCTTTATTTGGAAATAGGATGCTCAAGTTGAGATCATTAGGGTGACCCCCCCCATCTAACATGACAGTGTCCTAGTAAAAAGCGGGCATTCAGGAATAGAGACAGGAGTGCACACAGTGAGAACATCATGGGAAGGGGAAGGTGGTGCTGGAAGTGGTGCAGCTGTAAGCCAAAGAATGCCAAAAATGCCCAGAAAACCCCTTTCAGCAAGGAAAGAGGCAGGGAACAGGTTCTCCCTCACAGCTTTGTTAAGAGCCAGCCCTGCTAGCACGCTGAGCTCAGACTTCCAGCTCTAGAACTGTGAGACAATACATTTCTATTGTTTAAGGCTGTGGTCCTTTGCTACAGCAGGAAGTGAGTCCACCCCCTTGACAAGTAAACCTCACACTCTGCTCCTCCTGCCAATCCTCCCCGAGTTCTTGGGGGACCTTCACCTGGGGACCTGAGGAGCAAATCAAAGTACTTGGCCATTTAAAGTGACTGGGTAGACTGACATGGGGTGCACAAGGCAGTCAATTTGGGTTATGGAAGAAGATATTATATTATTTCCTTATCAATTCCTATTTTTGTGTACATTTTATCATGTGCAAAACATTAGCATTGTAGTACATGTATGTGACTTATAAATAAACCTGTACTCATATTAAGGGGAGGTCCATGCTCAATAATTATCTTGCTTTGTTTCACTATATTTATTTATTTTTTTTTAGAGGTGGAGTCTTACTCTGTTGCCCAGGTTGGAGCGCAGTGGCATAATCATAGCTCAATGCAGCCTCAAATTCCCGGGCTGAAGCAATTTTCCAACCTTGGTCTCCAGAGTAGCTGGGACTACAGTGAACCATCACACCTGGCTGCTCAATAGCTTTTGACTGATAGAGGTGTGTGATCAAACAGGTGGGAGGCCACAGTTCCAACAGAGGGAGTCAGTGTTGGAAAATTAGAACAGGTGACTCCTGGTGAGGCAGATTTCAGGTAAAAACCAGAGAAGGGATTTTAAAACTCAAATGAGAAATCTCTAGAATGCAAAAGAAGATTCAACAAACAAAAGTTTGGCGAGGAAGTGGCAGCCCTCCCCTCACACTGCAATACAGACAAATCCTGCACTTACTTACGATGTCATCACACTTATCACAATTTGTAATGCCCTGACCTCCTTCAGGGAGGTGCCCTGATTGTCTCTCCTGGAGGTCCCCCACGCCCTTCACCACTCCTGTCCATGGGAAGCACAGGAAGTGGACAACGAGGCCCTACCTGGAGGGAGCTGCATTTGGCCTTGGTGGGGCCTGAGCTCTGGACCCAGAATATAAAGACTCTTTATCTTTCAGCCACCCCATCCTGACAGTGACAGGAGAACTGCCGGTCAGGGGAGGCAAAAAGGGACAGAGTGAGAGAGAAGCGAGAAGGCAGAATGCAAAGGGAGAGGTAGGTAAACAGAATGGTGCAGGAGGATGGTGTCGGAGAGGCAGAGCTAGAGATGGTCAGTGAGGGCTGACTATGGAGACTGGAAGGCAGAGCAAAACCAAGAGACAAGTTCAACACTGCCAAACGGTTGGTCATTTGGTTATACATTCTCATTTCAGTTATGTCTAGGGCTTTGCTTCTTCATGATTGCAATCTGTATCTTGTTCACTCATTTGAATAAACGTTTTGTACAGACACTTACCCCTGGGCATTTGGAGCATTATATTATGCATCCTAGGCTGCACCCTTGTCTTAGAAAAAGGCATCATTTTGGGGATCCTGAGCCAACAGTCTTCAGGCTGTGGAAGGGAAACTCTGGGTGTCAGCCATGAAGCCACCCATGCAGGTGTCCTGGTCCCTCTTCCCCTGGGAAGCTGAGAATAGACACTCCCCCAGCAGGAGTCCTTCCTGTCCTGTAGCTGCCTTGATTCCAGGAGACAGGAGAAAGAATGCAGAAGGGCTCGGGATGCCTCCCTTCCTCTCCTCCCTGTGTTACCATAGCATCCCGTTTCCTTGGTTACCGGTGGCCAAGGAAAGGACACTGGGTAAGTGCAGGATTTTGATGGAGCTCTCTAAAGAGAGATGTCAGCGAGGACCTTGTCTCTTTTTAAAGAACACACATTCTGAGAGGTTGCTCAAGAATGGGGGTGGGGAGAGAATGGGACTGTTCCCTATGAAGTTGGAATCTAGAAATTTCATCTCACTTGATAGAAATGAAGCACTTAAAAGACAACTCTGAGAAATCAAAGCCAGGGAGACCTTAACCAGCTTTGCACATTGCTGGAGATTTAGAATGGGCAGGAAGACCAATATGCTAATTAAGAAATGATTTCTGCAAATGCTCACTTTTTCTGCAAATGGCTCCTAGCTTGGATTAGCTCAGTAAATCTGGCCTGCTGCTTCCTCCTGATAACTAAGCATCCATGGGGACAGTTGGGGATATGCCATTTCTGCTGTAAGCATCTTGGCATCAGCCTTGAACTTTCCCCAGAAGCCACACGAGACCTATGAAACCTCTCCAGGGATCCTTTGGGTGTTTTGTGGGTTTTTGTTGTTGTTGTTTTTTATTTGTTTGACAACTAAATGATGTCAAAGACAGCAGACTTCAATTCCACTCATTTTAAAATTATACTTTAAGTTCTGGGGTACATGTGCAGAACCTGCAGTTTTGTTACACAGGTATATACAGGCCATAGTGGTTTGCGGCACCTATCAACCCATCACCTACATTAGGTATTTCTCCTAATGTTATCCCTCCCTCAGCCCCCCGCCAACTCCAACAGGTCCCAGTGTGTGATGTTTCCCTCCCTGTGTCCATGTGTTCTCATTGTTCAACTCCCACTTATGAGTGAGAACATGTGGTGTTTGGTTTTCTGTTCTTGTGATAGTTTGCCGAGAATGATCGTTTCCAGCTTCATCCATGTCCCTGCAAAGGACATGAACTCATCCTTTTTTATGGCTGCATAGTATTCCTTGATGTATATATGCCACATTTTCTTCATCCAGTCTATTATTGATGGATATTTGGGTTGGTTCCAAGTCTTTGCTATTGTGCATAGTGCCACAATAAACGTACATTTGCATGTGTCTTTATCACAGAATGATCTATAATCCTTTGGGTATATACCCAGTAATGGGATGGCTGGGTCAAATGGTATTTCTAGTTCTAGATCCTTGAGGAATTGCCACACTGTCTTCCACAGTGGTTAAACTAATTTACACTCTCACCAACAGTGTAAAAGTGTTCCTATTTTTCCACATCCTCTCCAGCATCAGTTGTTTCCTCACTTTTTAATGATCGCCATTCTGACTGGCATGAGATTGTATCTTATTGTGGTTTTGATCTGCATTTCTCTAATGACCAGGGATGATGAGCATTTTTGCATATGTCTGTTGGCTGCATAAATGTCTTCTTTAGAGAAGTGTCTGTTCATATCCTTTGCCCACTTTTTGATGGGGTTGTTTCTTTTTTTCTTGTAAATTTGTTTAAGTTCTTTGTAGATTCTGGATATTAGCCCTTTGCCAGATGGATAGATTGCAAAAATTTTCTCCCATTCTGTAGGCTGCCTGTTAAAGGGTTAATCAAGATATTATTTTCCCTGATAAGTTTTTCCTGACTTCTCCACCCAAATTAGGCATCCTTCCTTAAGAACTCAAAGAGCTCCATGAAAGTTTCATCATTTACTACATTGTTTACTAATTAGATGATTACTAGTCTGTTTCCTCCACCTGACTTCGGAGTTTTCTCATTTTTATGACTTTTTCTTCAGAGTGTTTTATTTTTGGAGAAAGAGGTAACACATAAGTGTGTTTTAAAATAATTAGATCAATAGAAAGAAGTGTATAATGAAAATCCTCTTCAATTTGGAGACCCTCATTCCCTGTCTTCCATCCCCTGCCCAGGGGCAACCGTTGTTTCAAATTCTTATGTATTCTTCTAAAGGGTTAATGCAGATATGAGTCATTTTTCTGCTCCCCCTCCTACTCCTCCTTGAGCCTCTATCTTCTTTCTTCCCTCTCCCTGTAACACAAATGATGCAATATGACACCCTATTTTCTCATTACTTTTAACAAAATTAATCTATGTTGAAGATATTTTCATATGAGTATGTATAGAACTGTTTTATTTTTTAAAATTGCAGCATAGCATTCTACTGTGTGGGTCTCCCTCTGTTATCCATGTTGGGTTTCCAAAGGCCCCCAGGGCAGAGCCTAGTGTATAGTAGATGATCAATAAAAATTTGTCAAATAAATGAATGAATAAAAATTCTCCATGCCAAGAGAGATTTTACTTACAGCATCAGGAATATGAAAGATCAACTGCCTGAGAAACATTTTTCCCCCTAAAAGTGAGATATATATGTATTTGGCCAGGGTGGTGTGAAGGAATACCAGTGGATCTGCTAAGGAAAGTGAAAAAAAATCAAAAGGGCCATAAATGGAACTGGACATAAGAGCCAAGCTTGCTGGGACTTTTATTTGTATTTATTTATTTGATGACAGGTGGCCTCTCAGCTGGTGTTCTGTGGGTACTGTTCATTCTTTAAAAGGGCTGGCCTTTTGAAGTATGGGGCCTGGATTTGTTCCTTCTCTCTGTATTTTGGGGCTGGGGGCAACATGAGAGCCCTCTTTGGCTTTTGTCCCTGGCTTACTGCTAGCCCTGTGCAGCTGACAGGTTCAACATGAGGCTGCGCCCCCTGGAAAATGGTGTAGGGCATTCCAACTGGCCTCACATTTAGGGTTACTTGTAGGTGTTCCAGGTGCATGGAACTCCTGAAAATGGGACTCCCTTCTCCTACTTTCTCTCAGTACTAAAGCTAATGGTTTAGAGTGATCCATGTGCACCATAGGTTTCCCCCTTAGAGCCTCTTGAGTTTAATCCTCACCTGTGCCTGCCATTATTGTGTGCCCACTTTGAAGCAAACACAGATATCCAGGCAGCTTGACAGAGGCTGTGGTCACTGCAGGAGGTGGCAGAAGGGTATGGTGCAGCAACTCAAATGAAGACTCAATCTATATATGTACATGTATAGATATATATGCATACAGATACTTATTTGTACATATAGATATAGATATACATGGGTAGTTTTATATTATAAAATGTTATATTATTTATATTACATATATAATATATAATATATAATATATAGATCTGTGTATGATATATAAATATATCATATGTGTAATTTTATATTATAAAATGTTATATTATAATTATATTATAATTTATATTACATATATTAATCTATATATTACATGTAATATATTATATATAACATATATAATATATATGTATTATATATGTATATGTATATGTATATATGTATATATGTATTATATATGTATATTAGGTATATATGTATATATGTTTATATATGTATTATATATTACATATATAATATAATATATGTATAAACATATATAATATGTATGTATATGTATATACATTATATATACATATATAATATAATATATATGTATATACATATATAATATATGTATATATATTATATATAATATAAATATATATATCACATATATTATATATAATATAAAATATATATATTACATATATTACATATTACACATATAATATATAATATATATTACATATATTATATATTACATATAATATATATTACACATATTATATATTACATATAATATATATTACACATATTATATATTACATATAATATAATAATATATGTATTAATCTATGTATAATGTAGATTAATATATAGATTAATCTGTATACATTATATAATCAATATATATATATTGGTTTTTTTGAGACACGGTCTCACTGTGTTGCCCAGGCTGGAGTGCAATGGTGTGGTCTCAGCTCACTGCAACCTCTGCCTCCTGGGTTCAAGTGATCTTCCTACCTCAGCCTCCTGAGTAGCTGGGACTACAGGCATATGTTCCCATGCCTGGCTAAGATTTGTTTTTGTTTTTTTTTTTTTACTTTTTTTTGGTAGAAACTGGGTCTCCCTGTGTGCCCAGGCTGGTCTTTAACTCCTGAGCTCAGTTGATCCTCCTGCCTCGGCCTAACACAGTGCTGGGAGGACAGGCGTGTGCCACCATGCCCAGCCTGAAGACTCAATATTAGTGGTGCCTTGATAGCAGATGGAATAGGAAGGGCCTCCAGAGACTGAGCTGCCAGTTCCCCTCCCAACTCTGTTTTCACAGATGAGGTCCCATAGCTCGACAGACCTCCTTATCAAGGGACCAGAAACAGCTCCTGCTTATTCCTGTGTAGTGGGTTTCAGTGCCTTGCCAGCCCATAGAATTCAAACAAGACATCTGCCTTCTTCTGCAAGAACTGGGAGCCACCTCACCCTCTTGACACTGCAAAGACTGCCTCTCACAATCCCTGGCTATTCATTCATTTTGTGAGTGCAGCCCCTGTGTGGCCCTGTGTGCCATGTGGTGCCCTATTCCTCTGGCCTGTGTGTCTATATGACTAACAAACTACTGCGGGTCATCTGTCTAGCGTTGGGTGTTGTGCGTTCAGCCTTACCCATATCCCTAGGATGGGAATTCCTCCAGCACCAATGAGGCAAACAGGAGGCTTAGAATAAATGAAGCCTTGTCCTGAACTCTTCCATAAATCAGTATCATCTGGGATGATTTTCAAAAGAGAATTTCCTAGGGCTTTACACCCAAGAGATTCAGCTGGTCTGGGTTGGAGCCTAGGAATCTGCATTTAATGAGCTCAGGAGAGTCTCACTTAGGCATGGAGGGCCCATGAGTTCCACATCCCCTCCTTGCAGTCTGAGTGTGGATGAAGAGGCCTGAGCTATCCTGTTCACCAGGGAAGGGCAGGAAATACCACATTCCACTCCTCTTGAGTGACCTCCTCTGTTTTCCTGCTGAACTCCACCCTTGTACCTATAAACACAAATACAGGCTCACCAGCCCCATTAACCTTGGCTCTGAGGGCCAGGGATGGTAGTAGTGGAGCATTCATGAGCTTGTCCATTTCAAACTATTCTCGAAGGTGGAGTCATGGGATTCCACTGAGCATGGAGCTCGAGGAGCTGCATGAGAGGATGGGAGTGGGAGTGTAGGAAGGTGTGAAACATGACTGAGTTTGAAGTGTCCACTTTTTTTTTTGAAGTTCAGAAGGTACCTTGCCTGGCAGGGCCATGTGAGAAGCAGAACACCTCTCTTTCTAGGTCTTTATTAGTAGGTTGAGTCTAAGTTTATAGGGAGTCAGAGAAGAATTCAATACACCTTAGTGACTGGGCCTGTATATGCATTTGCTCATTCACCTCTCATATATTTATGATGTCTTTCTGTTTTCCAGGGAAGCACTGTGTCAGGTGCTGGGTAAACAGCAGTGAATAAAGCTAGGCATGGTGGCTCACACCTGTAGCCCTAATGCTTTGGGAAGCTGAGGTGGAAGGATTGCTTACCCCAGGAACTTGAGAACAGCCTGGCCAACATAGTGAGACCCTGTCTCTCAAAAATATAAAATTGTACCTGGGCATGGTGGTGTGTGCCTATAGTCCCAGCTACTTGGGAGGCCAAGGTAGGAGGATCATTTGAGCCCAGGAGTTGGAGGCTGCAGTGAGCCATGATTGCACCGCTGTGCTTCAGCCTGGGAGACAGACCAAGACCCTGTCTCTAAAAAAGCACACACACAAAAACAGCGGTGACTAAAACAGACATGGTCTTTGCCCTGATGGGGCTTACAGATTGGTGGAAGAAGACATCAAACAGAAACAAATGGAACATACTGTTGACTGATCCACATGCTATGAAGGAAAAGGTGCTATGAGTGTACAAAGTCTTATTAGTTAGGATTCTTTCATTTGCTGGCAGCAGAAACTCAACTCAGAATAGTCCAAGTAGAGAAGATCAACTGGCTCAGTAACTGGGAAGACTAGTAGTGGCTCCAGGGAGACACCCTCCATTTCGCTGCCTTTCCTCTGTCAGCCTTCTCTCAGGCTTTTCCCTGACACCAAGGTTTTTAGCAGGGCTATGGATATGTTCTCAGTGTGTGAGCCAAGGAGAAACAGAGAACTTAGCTCTGTGAAAATCCCTTTGTGAAAATCCCAGGAGAGGACTTTGGCCATTAAGCAGTCACTCACCCAATCTGTGACCAAGGGGTGTGGGTAGAGAAAACTGAGATCCAAAGCCCCAACTCAGCCACAGAGACTGGGGAAGAGGGACATCTTCAGAGATAGGGTGGTGGAAAGTGGGGAGAAGCAGTGCTGCAGACCGATAAAGACAGTATTTGCCACACAGAGGAATCTCATTTGGATTTGGGTTGTTGATCTGGGAAAAGCCTCTTACAGGAAGTGCTATTCAGATAGAGTTTTTCCCCACTACTTCTGAGGAGGCATAGATGCATTAGAGGTGTGGACAAGAGAGGGGACCGCACATATGAACACGCCTCTAATATCTGCAAATCTTTTAGGGAAAGGGATGTGCAAAGAGGGTTTCTAAATAACAACATGTCCAGTCAACAGCAGTTGAGCTACTCAAGGGAAACTCACCTTGAGTGGAGTGGGTTCCTCCTTCCCCAGAGAGGCAAGTGTCCTCTGTGACTGCTTCCGATGGCAGCAACTTCAACACCACATGGGGACTGCAGCTGGCATGCCTCCATCTTGGATTCATACTTGCTTTAACATTTAAAAAAATTTAACTTTTATTAAAAAGTGTAAAGGATATATACAATATACAATGTTTATCTCAGAAATAAATTAGGAAAAAATTAGATAAGCAAAAAACAAAACAAAAATTACTCTAAATCTCACTTTCCACTGGGAACATTTTAACATATAGCTTTCTATTTCTTTTTGCTTTCTCCTTCTCACCTCTCCTCTCTTCTCTTCTTCTCTTTTCTTTCATTTTCTCTATCACCATGTACACACACACCAATATATACCTATACACATGCATGTATATACATATATATTTGAGTATACATAAATACATGTAAAATGGACTTATAAATTGTTCTGAAATCTGAATGACATTTTATATAAATAAGTATAGCATTATACCATCTTTTAAAATGTCTCCATAAGCTTATGAGAAATATTCGTCTGTGGCTTTATGCTCTTGTAATACCTTCGTTAAGTTATGGTATTACAGTTATGCCAGCCTCATGAACTGAGTTGGGAAATAGTATATCCTCCTTTATTTCCTGAGAGACTTTATGTAGGATTGGTTGAATTTCTTCCTTAAAAGTTTGATGAAATTGGCCAGGCACGGGGGCTCACACCTGTAATCCCAGCACTTTGGGAAGCCAAGGCAGGTGGATCACGAGGTCAGGAGATCAAGACTATCCTGGCTAATACGGTAAAAACCCGTCTCCACTAAAAATACAAAAAATTAGCCAGACGTGGTGGCGGGCGCCTGTAGTCTCAGCTACTCAGGAGGCTGAGGCAGGAGAATGGCGTGAACCCGGGAGGTAGAGTTTGCAGTGAGCTGAGATTTTGCCACTGCACTACAGCCTGGGTGACAGAGCGAGACTCCATCTCAAAAATAATAAATAAATAAATAAGTAAATAAATAAATAAAAAGTTTGATAAAATTTACCAGTGAAGCTATCTGGGCTTGGATTTTTCTTTGTGGGAAAGTATTAGAATTCAATTTCTTTAATAGATATAAGATTACTCTGATTTTCTATTTCATTTCCTGTGAATTTTGGTAATTTTTGTCTTTGAAGTAATTGTCCATTTCATCTATGATTTTGAATGTATCAGCATAAAGTTGTCTACAATGTTTTCTCTTGTTATGCCTTTAATTTCTGTAGGGTCTATAGCAGTGTCTCTTCTGTCATGCTTGGTTGGTTGGATGTCTACCTCCACCCTGCTCTCCCTAATCTCTCTCTCTATTAGTCTACCTATAGAAGTATCAATTGTATTTGTCTTTCCAAATAACTGGCTGTTGGTTTTCTTGATTTCAAAATCTTTCTTCTTTTCTAATATAAACATTTAAAAGTATAAATTTCCTTCTAAACCCTACTATAGCTGCATCACACAAATTTTGATATGTTGCGCTTTTTTATTATAATTTAGTTTAAATACACCTTCTGATTTTCCTTGTGACTTTTTTATTTGTAGGTGCTTTAGAAGTATTTTGTTTAGTTTCCAAATATTTGGCCATTTTCCAAATATTTACTTGTTAATGATTTTTAATTTCATTTCATGTGGTCAAAGTACAGACACTGTATGATTTAATCCATTTAAATTTATGGAGAATCTTCTTTCTAATGGCCCTTAATATGGTCTATCTTGGTAAATGTTTAAAATAAGGTTCCCAGCACTTTGCGAGGCTGAGGCAGGTGGATCGCTTGAGGCCAGGAGTTTGAAACCAGCCTGACTAACATGGTGAAACCCCATCTCTACTTAAAATACAAAAAATTAGCTAGGTGTTGTGGTATGTACCTGTAATCTCAGCTACTCAGGAGGCGGAGACAGGAGAATCCCTTGAACCTGGGAGGTGGAGGTTGCAGTGAACCAAGATCGCACCACCACACTCCAGCCTGGGCAACAGAGTGCGACTCTGTCAGAAAAAAAAAAAAAAATAATAAGGTAATGTGTATTCTGTGAGTCTTGGTTGTAGTGTTCTATAAATGTCAGCCAGTCAAGTTGGTTGAGAGTGTTCTTCAAGTGTTTTGTATCTTTACAGATTTTCTGTCTACTTCTTCTATCAATTACTGAGAAAGAAATGTTAAAATTTCCAACTATAATTGTGGATTTGTCTTTTTCACCTTTTGTTTCTGTCAGTTTTTGCTTCATAGATTTGAAATTCTGTTATTGGGTACAACTGCATTTAGGGCAGTTATGGGGGGGCATTGATTGCTATGATCATGAAACAAACCTTTTGAGGCAATGGAAATGTTTCATATCTTGATGGGGGTGGAGTACAGATCTACACACAGTGTGTGCATATGTCAGCACTCATAGAACAGGTGGCCATGGGGTGGGAGCAGCCGCTGTGTGACAGAGGAGCAGGAGGAAGCCTCTGAGGCTGAAGTGCAG
Organism: Pongo abelii; assembly: GCF_028885655.2. Lineage (NCBI taxonomy): Eukaryota > Metazoa > Chordata > Mammalia > Primates > Hominidae > Pongo > Pongo abelii. The sequence continues at coordinate 48,143,596 of NC_072003.2, forward strand.
TAAGGGAGGAAAAGACCAGAGAAGAGCTGCTAGCGACACTATCCCTTGTAGGCCAGAGTGAGAAGTTGAAGTCTCTGGTGCTCTCATGGGAACTCTGGAGGGAGAGATGAGGCAGGACACTCATGTGTCCAATGGACCAGACTGACTGTCATGTTTTCACTGCTTCTTCTAATGTCTTTTTGTCATATTCTTAACAACTGGCTATGCCAATCCAACACCTTAGAAATCATTAAAAATGCACCACTAATGGAGAGACTGTTCCCAGGAGCAGCCTTTCTCCTGGTCTCTGTTCTCCCCTTCCCACCCATGCTATGGCCCAGAGGCAGGGCCATGGTGGCCATGGCCAGGACTATCTTGGGAGCTTTTCTGAGGATGCAGGAATCAGACTCCCTCCTCAGCAGCCAGCTGTTCACCGAGCATCTCCCCTGTGTGAAGCACCGTGCCAGAGGCTGTGGGCAAACAAGAGTGGATGTTCAGGCCTCTGCCCACTTCCTAGAGGGAGCTTGGTCTAGTTGTGGAGTTAAGACTTGCCTGAAATTGGCCCAGCGCAATGGCTCACACTTGTAATCCCAGCACTTTGGGAAGCCAAGGCAGGCAGATCACCTGAGGTCAGGAGCTTGAGACCAGCCCAGCAAACATGGTGAAACCCCATCTCTACTAAAAAAACAAAAATTAACCAGGCATAGTGGTACATGCCTTTAATCCCAGCTACTCAGGAGGCTGAGGCAGGAGAATCGCTCGAACCTGGGAAGTGGCAGTTGTAGTGAGCTGAAATCGAACCTGGGTGACAGAGCCAGACCCTGTCAAAAAAAAAAAAAAAAAAAAAAAGACTTGCCTAAAATCATTAATGAGTGGCATAAGGCAAGATCAAAATTCACTAATAGATTGGATGGCTAAGGAGTACAGGAGTTCAGAGACCTGATGACAGAGCAGACTTGAGTTTTGGAGTTCCTGCAGAGACCTTGACAGAAGATCCCCAAATCCAGTCCAGTTCTACCAAACCTGCTAGGAGAAAACAGACACTCTTGAGTAAACCCAGTGTGGTAGCAGCTACCTCACCTGGAGCTGTGCCTGCCCCACACACTCACACACACACACCCTACCTCTTTAATACCTGTGATCCGGGCAGACAGGATAAGTTCATAGCTGAACATTACTACTCTGACCTTTAATGTCTGCAGGTAAATAGCAGTGATCTGGGTATGGGAGAGGGAGCCCTCAGCTGGAATCACGCAGTTCCTAAGGACTGGCCCTGCAAGTCATGGCCTGATTTCAGTATGTTCAGAAAGCCCTTCTCTGAAGCAACCAACCAGCCACTAAGCCAATCAGCATTTATTGAGCACCTGCTGCTTGCTTGGTGACACAGGCCTGATGTGTGTCTTCAAAGAGCTCACAGCCTACTAGGAAGGGCAGCATGCACAGGGAACAATTACCAGGTGACAGCGGGATGGTGAAGAGTGTGGCTCCAGACCCAGGAAGTCCTGAGTCAGACCTTCCATCTCCACCATTTACTTATGAGTTCTGGAAACCAGAAGTTCCCGTTTCTGCTTTAGATTCTCATCTATAAAACAAGCATAATCATAAAATCAATCTTTCTTTCTTTCTTTCTTTTTTCTTTTTTTTGAGATGGAGTTTCACTCTTGATGCCCAGGCTGGAGTGCAGTGGCACAATCTCAGCTCACTGTAACCTCTGCCTCCCGGGTTCAAGTGATTCTCCTGCCTCAACCTCCCAAGTAGCTGGGATTACAGGCATGCACCACCATGCCCAGCTAAGTTTGAATTCTTAGTAGAGATGGGGTTTCGCCATGTTGGCCAGGCTGGTCTCGAGCTCCTGACCTCAGGTGATCTGCCCACTTAGGTCTCCCAAAGTGCTGGGATTATAAGTGTGAGCCACCACACCCGGCCAAAATCTTTCTTTTGGGTTGCTGTGAGAAAGAAGCACAAGTTCTGGCAAATAGTATGCACTCCACAAATGTTAGCCTTTTACAAATATAACTGTCATCCATATTAACATACTTATTTAGATTGTCAATAATAATTGTTTCTTAGCATTTTTTAACATAATATTGCTTGTAACTGTTATCCATATTTTCATGCTTATCTAGATTATCAATAATTATTTTATGTCGTAGATTGGGTTAAGATGAAAATATTGATCTTGGACGGGCGCAGTGGCTCATGCCTGTAATCCCAGCACTTTGGGAGGCCGAGGCAGGAGGATCACGAGGTCAGGAGATCAAGACCATCCTGGCTAACACGGTGAAACTCTGTCTCTACTAAAAATACAAAAAATTAGCCAGGCGTGGTGGCGGGTGACTGTGGTTCCAGCTACTTGGGAGGCTGAGGCAGGAGAATGGCGTGAACCTGGGAGGCAGAGCTTGCAGTGAGCCGAGATCAGGCCACTGCACTCCAACTCCAGCCTGGGCGACAGAGCAAGACTCCATCTCAAAAAAAAAAAAAAAAAAAAAAGAAAATATTGATCTGAAGTTACTTGCAAGTCCAGAGCTCTGTGTGCTGGAGCAACTAGAGGAGGCTTTACAGAGGAGGAGTGGCCTGAGCTGGTCCTGAAAGGTGGCCAGGGTTTGGATAATCAGAGCTGATATAGTTTGGATGTGTGTCCCCGCCCAAATCTCATATTGAAATGTAATCCCCAGTGTTGGAGGTGGGGCCTGGTGAGAGGTGATCAGATCATGGGGTGCATTTCTATTTCTTATGAAAGGTTTAGCAACATCCCTCTTGGTGCTGTTGTGGCGACAGTGAGTTCAGGTGAGATCTGGTTGTTTAAGTGTGTGGCTCCTCCCCTCTGGCTCCTGCTTTCACCATGTGACCTACCTACTGCTCCTTTGCCTTCTGCTATGATTGTAAGATTCCTGGCCAGGAGCGGTGGCTCATGCCTGTAATCCAGCACTTTGGGAGGCCGAGGCGGGTGGATCATGAGGTCAGGAGATCGAGACCATCCTGGCTAACACGGTGAAACCCCCTCTCTACTAAAAAAAATACAAAAAATTAGCCGGGCATAGTGGCAGGCGCCTGTAGTTGCAGCTACTCAGGAGGCTGAGGCAGGAGAATGGGGTGAACCCGGGAGGCGGAGCTTGCAGTGAGCCGAGATCACACCACTGCACTTCAGCCTGGGCGACAAAGTGAGACTCCGTCTCAAAAAAAAAAAAAAAAAAAAGATTCCTGAGGTCTCCCCAGAAGCTGAGCAGATGCTAGCATCATCCTATACAGTCTGCAGAACTGTGAGCCAATTAGACCTCTTTTATTTATAAATTACGAGGTCTGAGGTATTTCTTTATAGCACTTTGAGAACCAACTAATACAAGAATCAAGAATGGAGGGGAGGTGTCCAGGTAGAGCAGAGGGACAGCTAGGATCCTGGCAGGTATGCTGTGAAGGGCCAACTGTGAGATAATAAATGATTTTGCTTAAAGCCACTATGTTTGGAGCAATTTGTTACACAACACTGGCTGACTGCTGCATCAAGTCGAGGCACAGGAAACAAGTTACATTTGGAGATCAGAATGTGATCCCAAGCCTTTCCATCCCTGGAGAAAAGAGAAACAGGAAAGTGGTAGCTACCCAGAAGACATCATGAAGACCCTCATTGTCATTGGGGAGAACGATTTGATCTGAGCAAGGTGTTCAGAATGGATGACTACCAGGTTGCCTGGCGTTGGGATAGAGCACAAGTAGCTAGTTATAGGACACATTCACTGTAAATGAGTTTTGCTTTGCTTTCAATGTTTGAAAGTTGTTGTTTTTGAGACAGTTGCCATGATTTAGGATACAGATTTCATATAAAAATTTAGATTTCCATCTTGTTTCAAAATTAGATCTGGTGACAATGTCCTGGCATCCTGGCACTCCAACATGGCAAGGTCTTGTTATACGAACAGGTAAGTCATCAACCTATGTGTATGGGGAGATTTGGATATTTACAAAGGTATGAGTCTAGGGCTAAAACCAAGAAATGGTGCAGCACCCTAAAAAGAAACAGAGGGAATGCTTACCAACCCTGGGGCTGGAGGGGCAAAGGAGGGAACAGTTACAGGAGGCCAGACAGAGTGGTTATTGGAGAGGGCTCCCTGATAAGAGATGGGTCCTTGACAGAGTCACAGTCAACCTCAGCAAGCTGGCAGAAAAGAAGCTGAGGGAATAAACATCTTGACTCACTGTCTTCCCACCCTCTGTATCTCCTGCCAGGGCCTTGCCTAGCTGAACCAGTGCTGTCCAGTAGAACTTTCTGTGATGATGGAAGTGCACATCTGTACAATCCAAAACAGCAGTGCCTCGCCACTTGTGGCTATTGAGCACTTGGAATGTGGTTAGTGTGAGAGGAATGAAAATTTAAATGTTATTTAATTTTAAGTAATTTAAAATTAAATTTACATAGCCATATGTGGCTCCATTTTGTACAGCACAGGCTGAACTATCTGAAAGCCAGGGGGTTAGAGTGCCCTTAGATGCAGTCCACAAAAACTGGCCTCCTGGGCATGGAACAGAGGTGCGGGGCTAGAGGGGCAAGTGGAAGGTGTCCCACAGCTACATCTAGCTGGAGCTGAGACTGACCTCGTTAGATGTAGCACATGCTGCTTTTCTGCAGTTCTCACCCAGGTGGCGGTCACTCATGGATGTGACCTTTCTGGCTCCTGTTGGGTCCCTCACACTTGATGAATGATGTCATGGGCTAGACTGTGTCTCCCAAATCCATATGCTGAAGTCCTAGCAACTAGTGTCTCAGAATGTGATCTTATTTGAAGATAGGGTCTTTCAGAGGTAATCAAGTTACTACGAGGTCATTAGGATAGTCTGTAATCCTAATAAAAGGGGGCATATTAATCCATTTTCATATTGGTTGGAAGAAATACCCAAGACTGGGTAATTCATAAAGAAAGAGGTTTAATGGACTCACAGTTCCATATGACTGGGGAGGCCTCACAATCGTGGCAGAAGGCGAAGGAGGAGCAAAGACATGACCTACATGGTGGCAGGGAACTGCCCCTTATAAAACCATCAAATCTTATGAGACTTACTCGTTATCACAAGAATAGCAAAGGAAAACCTGCCTCCATGGTTCAATTGCCTCCCACCAGTTCCCTCCCACAACATGTGGAGATTATGGGAGCTACATTCCAATTTGAGATTTGGGTGGGGACACAGCCAAACCATATCGGGGGAAATTTGGAGACAGACATGCATAGAGGGAAGACAATGTGAAGAGACACAGGGAGAAGGCAGCCATCCACAAGCCAAGGGGAGAGTTATGCAACAGGTCCTACCTCAGCTTCAGAAGGAAGCAACCTGCCAACTCCTTGATTTGGGACTTCCAGTCTCCAGAATTGTGTTGTGTAAGACACCCAGACCATGGTCCTCTGTTACAGCCGGCCTTGAAAACGAAGACAAATGGGAAGGCCATTTCCCACACCCTGGCTTCCAGGATCCTGTCTGCCCATCCCCGCAGAGTCAGCTGGGAGGGACGGTAGGACTCTTGGGGAGAGGAGGTTTGAAATCCCATGGGGAACTGCATACCAGGCCATCCTATCTCAGTAAGGACATGTGATGATCCCACCACTCACTCATCACCACCATGGAGCCTTTCTCTCCAAAACCACTCTTTCAGCCTCGTTTGGCATTGCAGAGCTTTACAAAGGCCATGGGCTGCTAATTGCACCTCTGTCAGCTGTACTGGGCTTTCAGGACGAGGGAGGGGAATGCCTTGGCTCGTCCTGGTTGCTGTGGTGCTGCTCTCACAGGGTCTGACAAGTCCCCTCTACATGGATGCTCTTAAATACTCAGCCTCCTGTCTGTCTGGATTAATTGGTTGGTAGCTTTGAGCTGGACAAGCCTATTTTTACTGCATGTGCCAGCAAGACTTATACCAAATTAGCACTTGAAAAATTTTTTACAGCAGCAACCACCACCACCACAAAAGAACCTGAAGATGTGTCTGTATTTTTGAGCCCCCTTTGAGGCTGTCTTCTCACCCACTTTCCCCTGTTAAACAAGGCTCTCTCATGCTATCACTATGATATGTAGATACTGAAAGAGACCTGGAGGTGCCCTTATCCCACCGCCCATTCTTCTTCCCTTTGGGGTTCCTAAGAAAGGGAGCCATGCACACAAGGAACAATCACAGGGTTGAAGGTGCAGTCTCATTTCATTAATAGCTGAGTTAGCATTCGAAGTGGAGCTCTTTTCCTTTTTCTAAAATGTTTTCATTGACAAATAATAATTGTGTATATTTATAGGGTACAGTGTGATGTTCTGATACATATATACATTGTAGAATGATTACATCAAGCTAATTAATGCATTGACAGTTACAGTTATATTTAAAATCTACTATCTTAGTAATATGGAAATATACAACACTATTATTAACTATGGTCCCCATGCTGTCTAATGGATCACTAAAAGGTATTCCTTCTGTCTAACTGGAGCTCTGTACCCTCTGCAGTATCTTCCCTTTCCCTTCCCTTCCCCAACCCCAGCCTCTGCTATCCACCACTCACTCTGCTTTTATGAGTCTGACTTTTTTGGGCTTTTCAGATTCCACATGAAAGTGAGGTCATGCAGCATTTGTCCTTCTGCACCTGGCTTATTTCACTTAATCCCTCTGGATTCATCCATGTTGCCACAAACGACAGAATTTCCTTCTTTTAGTATTCCATTGTGTATATACAATGAATCCTCACTTAATGCCATCAGTAGGTCCTTGGAAAATGACTTTAAGCAAAACAACATATAACAAAACCAATTTTATTATAGACAGATTGAAATAAACAAAAATTAAGTTCCTGTGGCATATTTCTGATCACAAAAACATCACCAAACTTCTAAAGACCTAAAACACTTCTAATATTGAACACTGAAATAAATGTGGGCTATATATACATTCAAGGAAGATTGATAAAAACAAGTAGGGGAATTATTTGCCTAACTTTTGTTGAAACAGTGAGTGACAGCAGTTGTCATGGTGGTGGGTTAAATCAGGAATAAATGTTGGTAAAGTGAAAATTGTCAGGAGCATCTCCTGCCACCACACAGTTCAAAAACAATCACCAACATAGCGTGTTCACTGAGTGCTTTCGAACAGCATTGTTTACTGTCATGCATTTCTGGGATTACCAGAGGCTTTACATACTTTGTACAATAATTTGTACTCATTAATTCATTCTCTAACCTGCTTATTCCAGTTCAGGGTCACGGGTGACCCAAGCCTTCCCTGGCAGCTCAGGGTGCAAGGCAGGAACTTGCCCTGGCTAGGGGGCCATCCCATCACAGGTCACGTTCACACACACACACTTGCTCATTCACATGCCCATACTCACTCACACACACGCATACTCACTCACACACACCCACACTCGCTCACACACTCACACACCCCCATATTCGCTCACACACACACCCATACTCACACTTATACTCATTCATACACCCACACTTGCTCACAAACACACACACCCACACTTGCTCACACACCCACACCCACACTCATTCACACACTCACACGCACCCATACTCACACACACGCATACTCACTCACATGCCCATACTCACACACGTATACTCGCTCACACACACCCATACTCACACCCATACTCATTCATACACCTACACTCACACACACTCACACCCACACCCATACTCATTGACACACACACCCACACTCACACCCACCCACCCACACTCACACAGTTGCTCACAGTCACCTATACTCACACACCCACCCTCACCCATACTCACACACCCACACTTGCTCACACACACTCACCACCCACACTTGCTCACACACACTCACACACCCACACTCCCACATGGTCACTCACACACACTGTCACACCCACCCACACTCAATGACACACGTCCATGCCCACTCACACATGCCATCACACACCCACACTTACACACACACCCCACATTTATCCATACTTGCTCACACACTCACACTTGCTCACACACCCCCCCACACATCCATACTTGCTCTCACACACCCACATTCATATTCACTCATACACACCTGCACTTGCTCACCCCCCACACACTCATTCACCCACACACCCACACTCACTCACACCCACACTCACACCCACAGTCGTCCACACATACCACACCCACTCACACACACCCACACTCACCCATATTTGCTCACACACTCATACTTGCTCACACATCTACACTTGCTCACACCCACCCACACTCACACACCCACACACTCCCCCATACTTGCTCACACACACACTCACCCATGCTCGCTCACACACTCACACACCCACACACTCACACACATTCACTCACACTCACCCATACTCACACACCATTAGCTCACACACACCCATACTAGCTCACACACACACTTGCTAACACCCAAACTCGCTCACATACCCTCACACACACACCCACAAACACACATACACACACTTGCTTCCACAACCACACTTGCTCACATACACTCCCACCTACCCACACCCACACTCACACACCCACTCATACACCCAGCCACACTTGCTCACATGCCCATACTCACACATTCACTTACACACCCAGCCACACTTGCTCACACACCCACATTTACACACAATCACATGCTCCCACATACACCCATACATGCTCACACACACCCACACTCAGTCACACACACCCATACTCACACTCACCCACACTCAATCACACCCACACTTGCTCCCACCCACACACACCCAGCCACACTTGCTCACATACCCACACTCACACACACATTCACTTTCACACACACACACCCCCACAGTCACGCACCCATACTCTCTCACATTCACCACACTAACACACACTCACACTCACTCATGCTCCCACACTCACACCCATACTCGTTCCACACATACTAACACCCACACTCACACACCCGTACTCTCTCACACTCACCCACACTAACACCCACTCTTGCTCATACACATGCCCACACTTATGCTCCCACACTCACACCCATACCTGCTGACACACCCACACTAACACACACCCACACTTACACATGCCCATACTCTCACACACCCACACTCACACACACCCACACTCATGCTCCCACACTTGCTCACACACACCCATTACTTGCTCACACCCATACTCACACTCACCCACACTCATACCCACAGTCACACACACCCACACTTGCACACACCCACACTCACACCCACCCACATTCAATCAAACCCACCCACATGCTCACACACCCAGCCATACTTGCTCTCACACACACACATGCACACACACACCAACCCACACTTGCTCAAACACATCTACACTCACTCACACACCCCCACACTCACTCACATATCCATACTCTCTCACACCTACAATAACACACACACTCACTCCCACACTCACACAGACCCATGCTCACTCACACACCCACACTCACTCATACTCAGCCACATTCACACCCACACTGACACACACCCACACTCACTCACACCCACACTCATACACACCCACACTCGCTCAAACCCACACTCACACACGATCACACACCCATACTTACACACACCCACACTCGCTTACACACATCCACACTTGCTCACACACCCACACTCACTCACACATACTTGCTCACGTACACCCACACTCACACTCTCACTGGGGCCATGTGCAGAGGCCAGTGAACCTCACATGCAAAGCTTGGGGATGTGGAGGACACCAGAGTGCCCCAAGAAAACACACAGATATGGGGAGAAGGTGTAGACCCAACAGACAGGGGCACTGGTCAAGAATCTGTTTTTTCTCTCATCAATCTTACAGCAAAATGACGTTGAACTAAATGATGTTATTTGAAGACCTGCTGTATGCCACATTTTCTTTATCCATTCACCCATTCATGTACACTTAGGTTGTGAAGTGGAGTTTTCCAGGACCCTTCTCAGAGAGACTGAGACTTGTGCAACAGAGGCCAGAAATGACAGTTCTTAAACAATGTAGGAGCCTCTTTCTCTCTCATGTGAAAAAGTCTGGGCGTGTTGCCTAGGGCCAGCGTAGTGGCTGCACAGCCATCAGGGAGCTGGGCTCCTTCACTCTTCCTGTCCACCATACTTTGATGCATGGCTTCCATCACCAAGTTGCCTCCTGGTCCTGAAGGGCATCTGGAGCTCCTGCTATCACAGCTATGTTCCACCCAAAAAGCAGAAGAGGAGGTAGCGATCATAGGGCACATGTCAACTGTCATTTTCTCAGGGTGTATGCCTCTGCATCCACCCAACATGTCTATCTGCTTATAGCCCACGGGCCACTATGAGCTTCAAGGAAGGCCAGGGACTGAGGCCTTTTCACTGGGCACATTAACTCCAGAATAAAACAGAAGTCTGTTACTAAGGAAGAAGGGAGGATAGATATCAGGTAGGTAACCAGCCACCTCCACCACAACCTAGACCAGCTGCTACCCAGCTCAGCTCAGCACATGGAGGCAGGATTTTCAGACAGAGGGATGGCTGCCCCTGTGTAGGGGACTGAACATTTGGTGACGTTAAATGTAAGGAAAAGATTCGCCATGGCAGTAACCTGTGAATGCACATGGGTGTTCTGCACTGGACACTCACAGTAGCCCTGTGTACAACTGTGGGCAAATAATCTGTGGCATACCCAGATTGGAGAATGCAGCATTCAGTAGTGAGAGCATCTCCACTCACCAGCATGAGACAACATACATAGGGATCCCTGAGCAACCCCACTGCCTCCCTCCCCTCAATTCTATTCTCCCTCAGTTGTCCTGATCTTCCCAAGGGTGGTTTAGAGACTCAGGTGGAGACATCTGCTTGAAGAGGGAGGGAGGTGTCATCATTTTTAGGAGGCCCTGGGAAAAGAGAGTCAATGTGGAACCTGGATGGCCTACCCCAACCCTGCAACAGAAAGAAGTCGACATTCAGCTAGAGTGGAATTGAGACTCTGTGTTTCTGGATCTGAGAAATGCTTCAAATTACTCAGAGCCCAGGCATAAAACCTTGAGCAAACACAGGTCCAAAGTATAATCTTCCCTTTGACAAGTCAACTCCCTGTTTCTGCACTGAAGTACCTGGAACTGGTACACTTTTTCCTAAAAATGGTCTCTGGGGCTCTGATATCTGAGGAGTCCACTTGGGACTATTTAGCACAAATTTACAAGTAGTTTCAGTCAACTACAATTTTAACAGATGTTTTAAAAAGTAATGCTTTTGATTTCAGATTATAAAAGTTTATTATAGTCAACAAGGCTTATGTGAGCAGGAGGACCGGGGTACTTTTGTGACACAAAATTTCTGGTATTGTGTTAAAGGAATCAATTACATATTTTTATAAAGAATGATCATCAAAAATTTCTCAATGGAAAACTTCTTGGGTAACAAAGTAGAATAAAGGTTATTGCCCACTCATCGCAAAATATTTTATTGTAGAAAATTTAGAACATACAACAAGCAGGAAGAAAAAAGGAACAAACAAACAAAAATTACCCACAGTACCACAGCCCAGAGACAAGCATTGCTAAAATTTGGGTATATTTTAACTGACTTTTTTTCTTTATATGCATGTATATAATTTGCTTTTTAAAATAATTATATCTATTATGTACTGTTATTTACTCTTAGAATATTCTACATTGCATTATGAGCATTTCCCCACATCCCTAACTCTTCCTCTGTCACACAGTGTGTGATGGCTGCATGCATACTATTTTGTTATTGGGATGAACCACAATTGCTCTCCCCAAACCCCTGTTGTTGGGCAATCATGATAAGCCCAGTTCTTTTCTATTGTAAACAATGGTGGCTTGACTGTCCTTAAACACAAATCCTGGTGACAGTATAGATTACTGCTTCAGGATACACTTCTAGGAGGAGAGTCACAGTCGAACACACGCACATTTCCAAGGCCTTTGACATGAATTGCCAAATTGCCAAGTTTTCCTTTAGAAAAGCCAGGCCAATTCTCATTCTGAGCATCAAAATGAAAGCAATATATAAATGAGAGTTACAATTTATCCCTCAGAAACATTTATGGAGCACCTACTGTGAGCCTGCCTCTGTCCTGAGTGGAAACACAGTCCCTGCCTTCAAGTCTACTCCAGAGAAGGAAAAGGGACATGGCATCAGCTACCACACAATGCAAACCATCCCATAATCGCTGGACAAAGGGACCAGGAAGCAAAAAGAAAGGTGTTTGCCTGGAGAGGCAACAGCCCAGAGAGGACTCTGAAAAGATAAACTCAGTGTTCCTCTGCAAGAGACTTTAAAACATCCAAACAAGACTATTAAATTATTTCACTGGTATAGCTGCTGGTATCTTGTTGGACTTTTCAAAAGTGGCAGTGAAAATAAGCCAGTTTAGAAGGATGAACACTGCATGATTCCACCTATATGAGGTATCTGTAAGAGTCAAACTCAGAAGCAGAGAATAAAATAGTGGCTGCCAGGGACTGGGGGTGGGGAATGAGGAGTTGTTCAATGGGTCTAGAGGTTCAGTTATGCTAAATAAATATGCTCTAGAGATCTGCTGCACGACACAGTGCCTATGGTTAGTTAACAGTGCTGTGCTGTGCACCTTAAAATTTGTTAAGAGGGTAGACCTCATGTTAAATGTTTTTTTTTGAGATGAACTCTTGCTCTGCTGCCCAGGCTGGAGTGCATTGGCTGGATCTCTGCTCACTGCAACCTCTGCCTCCAGGGTTCAAGTGATTCTTCTGTCTCAGCCTCCTGAGTATCTGGGACTATAGGTATGTGCCACCATGCCCGGCTAGTATTTTCATATTTCTAGTAGAGACAGGGTTTCATCATCTTGGCCAGGCTGGTCTCAAACTCCTGACCTCAAGAGATCCTCCCACCTGGGCCTCCCAAAGTGCTACAGGCATGAGCCACTGCGCCTGGCCTGTGTTAAATGTTCTACACACACACACACACACACACACACACACACACCCCCCAAAATAAGACAAAAAGATACAAGAGAACTTTGGGAGGTACTGGAGATATGTGTTGCAACTCACCAAGGTTTACACATAAATGTATGAAGTTCTTTGTGTATCTATTGTGCCTTGACAAAGTTGTTTAAACCTGGCCTCAGCAAAGGCATTCTCCCTCGCTTGTGTCTGGGAGAAGACCCTGAGGGGCTCTGAGAGGACATGATCGCTGTTCCCTTCTGCCTCTCATACTGTTCCACATGAACCGTTCTAAGAATTGAATTTCTCATTTTCATCCCCATGGGAAGAGACTTTCCCTATTCGCTTGAGTGACAAAATTTCACAATCTGGACACTCTGCAAGAGTCTTTATGGCTAAACTAATGCTAGCTGTAAATTCGCTGTAAAGGGACAGGGCCTGCCTCCACTACCAGACATTTTGGGGCCCAGAGCAAAAGGCCCACACAACCTGAGCATTGTGAGCAGCTCTGTGCTGTGTGGCTAATCCGGGGGTTTGCTCAGGCTTTGGTTTTCCTGGAGCTGGGGAATGACCTTCTTTCAGTTACTGATCCGTTTAATCACCTGCTGAGGAGAGAAGGGAAGGAGAAGGCCATGTGTTTTGATTTACGTCTGGCCACTTGCCCTGGGATGTGGCTCGCAGGTGAATCCTTTCTGCTTCTTTTGGTTGTCCCAAGATCCACACGGAGGGAGCTGGATGTGGCTACAATAAATGCAAAATCAATCGAAACCAAAACAGAGAATGTCTTCAGGATCTAAGTGTGAGCTGAATGACCATAAGAAAGTCAGGAGGTCATGGATGGCTAATGAGCTGGAATCGTGTGGCTTGTTGCTCAGGACTTGTTGGATATCACTTTATTTTTATTTTTGTAGAGACAGGGGTCTCACTATGTTGCCCAGGCTGGTCTTGAACTCCTGGACTCAAGTGATCCTCCCATCTTGGCCTCCCAAAGTGCTAGGACTACAGGCGTGAGCCACTGTGCTGGGCCTGGACATCAGACCCCTGTAAAGGGGTCTGTGGCCAGTGTTGGATGGAGACGTGTTGTTGCTGACCTGTCTTCATTGGCACTGGACAGAGCTGAGTGGACTTAACCTACCGTGTGTCAGACACTGGGTCCAGGAATATGAAGCAGGCACTGTTAACAGTTCTTAAGCTCTGCCAGACAAGCTGAGTAATTTGTCTTGGGAGGCAGAGGAGGCAGGACTGGAACTCAGTGCTGTGTGTCTTCAAAGCCCATGCTCTTAAATACCACATTGTAGGGGAACTAGGTCCTGGCTGAGATTCCCTGACTGTGAATTAGAAGGACCTCGAGGAGGTTTTCTAAGTTATGTGGACTGTGTTTTCAGTTACGTGGACTGCTTTGAGAGGCAGCATGGCACCAAGTGTGGGTTCTGAGGCCAAACCACTTTCAAGTGAGTCCTGAGTCTGAGAGTGGCGGCACAGAGACTGGATGCTGCCAGCGCTGGGGCAGCAGCCTGATGGTACAGCGTTTCTCTAGTGTAATTGTTAAGGGCACGGGTTGGGATTCACGCAGACCCACTAAGTGACCTGAGGCAAGTGTCTCCAAGCCTCACTCTTCTGTAAAACAGGGGTAATAACAGAACTCCTATCTCATAGGGCTGTGTTGAGTATTCAATTAATTAATTCATAGAAAGTACTATGAACAAAGTCCAGTGCATTAATCCTACTCAACCAAATTCATCCTATGTAAATGTATGACTTCCTTGGCATTCTACTTCTTGGACAGCCTTAAAATTCTTCCTTCTGCTTGGTGAAAACTTCCAGGTTGAGTCTGTAAGGTCCTTCTGGCTTGGAGAGGACTGGAGATGTGGAGAGAGGGAGGCTACTGGAACCTGGGCTTCCAGAATGTGGGCCCCAGAGCCATGCCCCAGGCCAGCAGGAGCACAGGTGGGGACTTAACTCCCCCAGAGCTGTGGAAGCATCTGTGAAACTTCTCAGTCACTCCCAACAAGCGTTTACCTTGCTGCCTCCTCAAGCCAGCCAAGCTGAGACTCAAAGGGTCTTTCTGCTTTTCCATCTTTGAGGTCTGACCTTTGCAGACCTGTGATGAGCTGGGTATCTGACCTCAACCCCTACTGTGCTCTAAGCTTCACTGTTTTCATTAGGAATTCACTCTGTTGCTAATAATAATACTAATTTTAAAAATAAAAATGCATTACTGATAACAACTAACCTCTATGGAGGATGTGCTCCGAGTTGGGCCCTGTCCTAAGCAGTCTACGTGTCCTAACTTAACCCTCGAAGGAACACTACTAATGGTATTGTAACTCCATTTTCCAGATGAGGAAACAGGTTCAGAGAGGGAACTTGCTCAAGACCACAGATGGATTCAAACCCAAGTCCATCTCAGCCTGCATATTTACTTGTTTGGGGTTAAGACCTCAAATAGCTCAAGAATATGGTGACGCTCAAGAATATGGTGTCACTCAATGTGGAGAGTAAAGGGCTCGGTCAGGAAGAAGTCAAGTCCATGCTATTTGTTCTAAAATTAAGTATGCTTTTTTGGACACCAGAGTTCAAGGCCCCAGGTTAGTTTTGTTGAGCTTGCAAGGGCCTCTAACAAATACCAAGATGGCTGTTGAGTAAATGCCAGGATCAAGCCGAGGCCCAGACATCCTCCAGCAAGTCAGCCAGGCACCTGAGACTGCAGTGCCCAGAGTCAGAGATGGGTCAGACAGACTATGACCCGGGGCTGGGAAGGCCAAAGCATGTACCATCCTCATCTCACTCAGGAAGAGACCCCAGAGTCCAGACAGGCCAGGCCCCTCCCACACCTTCCAGCCCCACCCCCTACAAGATTCTATAGAAAAGGGCCTTTCAAGACATTTACTCCATTTTTGTAGTTTACAGACCTTGTGACCCAAGAAAAGGAAGGTACGTAGCATTACCTTGAAAGAACCAGGGCCCACATTTATTGAGTGCTTTCTGTATACAAGACCCTGTCCTCATCCTATACTTATTTTATCCCTGCCACAGCCCTAAGAGGTTTTTTTTTTGTTTGTTTGTTTTTCTCAGAACTTGGGGTTCTGACTTCCAGATCACAATCATTCAATTGCACCTCTGTGTCTCCTAGTAGCCACAGCTCCAGGGTGTTGGCCGCTCTCCTCTCAGAGGAGCCTGGCTGAGCCCCATTCCGTAGCCACCAGAGGAAGCTGCCCATTGCACCTTTTAGCCTCATCTTGGCCACCTCTGTGAGCCATGCTGCCTGGCTTTCAGTGCCTCCAACAGGCCAAGTTTTCTTCCTCAGAGCCTTTGTACGTGTGGCTCTCTCCCTTGGGAATGGTCTCGCTGTCCCATGGCTTCCGCCTTGGCCAATCCAGCACTACTCATCCTCATGTTTCAGGTTAAATATCTTGTGTTCAGAGAAATCTCTTCTAAGTCTCACCTTATCTTTGAATGAGATATCTTCAGTTATTCCTTTTTGTTCCACCTAATTTTGTTTCCTTCGTAGTACATATTCCAATTTGTTAATCAGGCCTATTTGAATAACTCCTGTTTTCTGCTGGACCATGAGGTCATTGAGGGTGGGATGGTGCCTACTTAGCTCACCATAGAATGTCCTTGACCCAGCACTGCGTTGGGCACAGAGCTCACTTGACGTCTGTTGAATAAACGATGGGCAGTCGGAAGGAGCAGAAGAATGTTTACTTAAAAGTCTTTATCTCCACCACAAGTTTCTGGAGTACAGGCTTAAATAGAAAGGTTATGGGAGAAATCTGCTGAACTTCCTAAAAAATTGATTAAAGTAGGTAGAAATCAAAATCAGATTTGGGGGTCTAAGTGGTGCATTGACTCAGAGCTGTCAGAGGCTATCAGGGATGCAGAAGCTGATGTCCAAAGAGTGTGAGTGACAGTTCAATGAGAAACAGGCAAGCTGGGGCTGCCCCAAAGTTTGTTTGTCTTGTGGAAAAGCAAGTTGCATTACTGAGTCATCTTCATTGGTAGAAAAACCCAGTTCACAGAGAGCAAGATTTGAAGAGCAGGGCACACCATGCTTTTGTTGGGTGAAGGGAAAGTCCTAGAAGTTTACACATGGATACAGCTACGCTGGACCATCAGGGAGTTGGTTGAGAGCTCCTGCGCAATAGGGAGCTGTTTAGTGCGGCCATTAGCTCTGTTATGAACCCCATTTATGATTTTATTTACTTAACAATTCAGTCTTCCGTGTCATGAATTTTTGAGAGAGACATTCAATTAGGAATTATGACTGCAATTTAAAAAATTATATTGCCTCCTTTCTAGGTGGGTGCCAGCTTTCTTTTATGGATGTGCCTGGATGCATTCCAGAACATTTGGAAGAAACAAATTTTAGCACTTTTTCTCCATTTCTCCCTCAAAGCCTGGGACTCCTGCCAGTTAGAAAAATCTTCCTGTGTCCCCTCAATACTAGGTATGCTGTTATGTTGGCAGCAGGCAGAGAGGGCAGCTGGCGCCCTGGTGATGTATCTCAACTTGTTCCGCTGGACAGATCTTCCCTAAAATCCCACCATCTCAAGTGCTTCCTCAGACCCCACACAGGCACTGGAGTTTCCCCTTTAATGGGTCTTTCTCCCAGCTATTTTCATTCTAATCTTCACTCCTAATTCTTCCCCTCTCATGAGACCCCCAAAATTCATCCTTGGGACAGACATACTCACAACTCCTCCACAAACCACAATTTTCCATCTGGACTGTGCTGCAATAGTGTTCCTTGGTTATAAGCAATGGGAATGCACTCTGTCAAACAAGCAGGAAAACTGATTAGTGGCTCATATAATCACTGAAAGGCCGAAAGAACTAAGGAAGGAAAGGACAAAGATGGCAGGAAAGCTGAACCATCTCCCCAGTCAAGACAAATGAACTCCAACCATCATTGCTCTTTGCATCCCTCAGCTCAGGATGGAAGCTCAAAGGGAGAACAGCATTTGGCTTAGC
Source organism: Pongo abelii (assembly GCF_028885655.2). Classification (NCBI taxonomy): domain Eukaryota; kingdom Metazoa; phylum Chordata; class Mammalia; order Primates; family Hominidae; genus Pongo; species Pongo abelii. The sequence continues at coordinate 48,161,444 of NC_072003.2, forward strand.
CTGGTAGGTGAGCCCAGGGCACTTTGATTGATGATCTCACCAGATTGTGTGTGTCCAGTGGGAAAAGTGGTCCCTCCTAAACAAAACAAAGTGTCATTGTCCAAAGAAGGTGAAAAACAATCCAAGCAGGCAGACAAAGACCAACACAAATCCACTAAAACTGGGAGGAGTTTAGACACCATGGCACCCCAGGAATGGTTAAAGGAGTTGAGGCTTTTTAGCCTGGAAATAAGAACACCTATACTCGGGTCTTTAAATTCTTGAAGAGCTGCTATTTACACATATTGCTAATTCCTTACAACAATGTAAGGTAGATAGAGTTATTATCCCCATTTTAGTGATTAGAAGACTGAAAATCAGAAAGATTGAGCAGTTTGTACAAAGTCACAGTGCAAGAGGCAAAGCTGGTTCAAGCCCAGGTTTGTTTGACTCTCAAACCCATGCTGAGAGCAACATTTTTCTTTTCGACTCTTAAATGTAGAATTAAGAGCATGAATAGAATGGGTAGAAAAGCCAGGCAGGACTTGTTTTCACATTATGGAGAACTTTTTTTTTTTTTTAATAGAGCTATCTAGCAGTGTTCTTTAGAAACAGTGCCATCCCTGGGATGAGTAATTGCTATTTTTATTTCATTGCCCTTATTTACCCTTTCTTTTGCTAATAAGGGGCCCATTTTGCTTTTAAAACAACTTCAGGAACCTCCCTGGCTGGAAACACACTGGTGACGGAAACAGATATTTTAGATCTAGCAGAGAATTTGTCTGGGATACTGTGGAGAGACTTCTTGAATAAGGGAGAAGCAGAGAGAGATGAATTCCAGGGTCTCATTCAACCCTTGGATTCAAGGAGTCTATGAATGCTAAAAAGGTGATAGTAGTAAGAGGCAGAGAGCATTCTACTTTGCTTTGCTTCTGATGATCACCAAAGCCTTATGTGCATACATGGCATGTGTGTGTGTGTATGTGTGTGTGTGTGTGTGTGTGTGCATGTTGGTGGGTAAATGTGGCTGGCTCAGGGCCTCCCTTTCTGAGATAGTCTGTCCTTGGCCACAGGCCCCTCCCTATCCCTGTTTGTACTATGTCAGGATCCTGCTCTTTTCTGCCCAACTTTTGGTCACAGCTGATTAGTCTGGGATAGACCTGACCCAGTGTACCCATCCGTTGTCTTCACTGAGCCAATCAACTTCTCTTTATCTTGAATTTAAAGAAAAATAAACTGTATTCAGAGTTTCAACCTGGTGGTCCATAGGTATACAGATGTACTTGCCTGCTTGCTGACTATTCTTTTTAAATTAAACTTGAATACATTTGTTGGGGCATGTATTCTCCAGTTTGGCATGGTCCCTGCCCACCCTTATTGTATCACTCAATGCCTGGTTCAGAGGTTTATATTATCTGTTTGGTCCCTGTGGGCATTTGAATTTGCATCCCTCCTGGAGTTTACAATAGCTAGTGTTTTTAAGCATTTCCTTGCCAGGCCTACTTCTGAGTGTTTTTCATGAATCAACTCATTGGATACTCACATTAGCTTTATGAGACAGAAACAATTATCATTCCAATTTTACAGAGGAGGAAACTGAGGCATACTGTGTCCAAGGTGACACGGGTAGTAAGTGACAAAGTGAGAATCTGAACCCCATTCTCCTAACTCCAAGTTTATATTGTCTTGATTATGGTGGTGCAAGACTTAAAGTAAAAAGCAAGCCAAGCCACCTCATAGCTGACATTTTGGAAGATCAGAGAGGTCATGTGTCAGCAGAAAAAGGCAGATTGCATTTTCTCCAACCAGGGAATGGAGCAGATGTTCCAGAAGAGAGGAGTGATGAGCAGCACCATAAAAAACAGAGATGCAGTCTTGGAGGCTGGCTGTCCAGACCCAGACACCATGTGACCCGAGTGTCCTTGGTTTCCCGTCCTTGGCCAATCACACCTTTTCCAAATCTCTGTTATCTGAGCTGGTTTGAATGAGCCTCTGTTTCTCGCCTCTGTTTTCCTGCCCGTGACTGCTCCATGAGGCACACCTCCTCCCAGGGACAGTCCACAGAGTCTGCTCTCCACTCAAGGCTGGGACAGCCCAACCAGGGGTGGGGAGTGTGGCACCCCCAGAACCCTGGACACTCCTCAGGAGAGGACTGCAGAATGTTTTAAGTATCCTTGACTTTGAAAAAGCTCTCAAAATATCCTGTTTGGGCATGACATTTTTGCTTGCTGAAAATGTATGCATGCTTATTGTGCTTTAAGAAAATCAAGGCTTGGCTTACTTCAGCCCACACCCTTAGTAGCAAAAGCAAGGCCAGCTGAACCCCACACACCCCAGACAGAGCAAGCTCCCAGGTTGTTTTCTGGGGATCAGGCTCTCTTCAGACAGCCATGAAGTCCTCCTTAGGGTGCTGCAGGCTTGTTCCTGCTGCTTGCCAATCCCAGGCTGCTAGACAGCATGGCTGTCAACTTCTTTCCAGGACATTTTGTTCAACAGAAAAAAAATCTCTGAGCCTCTCACAACACGAGCTTCTGACCTGTGACAGAAGATCCTCTGGGGCTGGAAGGAGGATGGCTTCCATGACACAGAAAGGCAGAGGAAGCCAATTTCTCACTCCTCTGCAGGAGGGCTCCAAGGTCATCCTCCTACCTCCAAGGTTAAAGGGACAGAGGGAACCTGGGAGACTTGCCTAGGCTTGCAGTCAGTACCATTCAGAAATGTCCATTAGTGTGCAGATCAATAAAGAAGACAGGAGGCCACCTTTTGCAAGGACAATTCTGTGGCCCGTTCAAGTGGACCAGAACAGGTTCAGCCTTCCCGAGCCAAACCCAAGGGTGCTGACACTGGAGCGATTTCTCTTACCAGCCCTTACCTGAGATGAATTTCTCAAGGGAGGGTGCTTGTGTGGGGTGAGGAAGGCACACTGATGCGGGGAATTCAGGGAGGCTCCTAAAGTAGCTGGCTTGGAATGGCAGCTTCTGACAGGAAGAAAACAGGCCCCATGCCAAGCTCTTACCCACATCGTCTCTCTAAATCTTCATTATAGTCCAAAGACATAGACTGTTGTTACCCCATCTGACAGAGGAGGAAACCAAAGCTCAGGAAGGGTGGTTTATTGCCCCAGGGATTGAGCTGGGACTTGATGTGGTGATTCCGACCTGAGAGAGATGGAGGCTGATCACGATGCCTCCTACCTGCAGTCTTTGCTCTGGAGGAGTTTTTACAACTCAATTTTCTACCCCCTACCTATCCCCCTGCCCCGGTTTGCCAAGTCCCTTTCTCTGTGACTCTTCTCTTCTTTCTCCCCTCCTGGCTGTACCCCCAGCAGTCCTCACTGTTTCCTGTCACCTGCTTCTCACCTCTCTGCACACTCCCTGTGTTATGGAGTGCCCTGCCGAGAGACTGGGATATGATAGCTCAGACCCTCCAACTCTATTTCATCACATCCACCCTCTCCTATCTGAATCGTTGACCTTATTTCTCCCTCCTCTACTTCTCCCTCCCCTTCTATTTGTAACCTCTGAATAGAGTACTGGATTTTTTACTCATCCATTCATTTCCTTATGCATTCATTTAGTTGAATAAATTTTGAGTATTTTTATGGACCTGGGGCCCTGGTCTATGTCTTGGGGATACAACAGCCAGTAAACCACAGAAGATCCCTGCTTGCTTAAGTTCAAGTTTGGGAGACAGACCACAGACAAGAATACAAATTAACAAAGAAGATAAATAAGCGAGATTGTAACAAGTGTCTTAAAGGACATACTCAGTATGAGCAAATGAGGAGGAACCGGGGAGGGGCAACCTCGGATGGGATGACTGGGTAGCATCTTCCTATGGGCTAAGTGGCCCGCATTGACCCACTGATGAGACTTGTGCAGGGGGTGAGTAACCCTTCGTCACCCTTTAGTGTAGGTTCTCCAGGTGTCTGTCTGCTACTGACACTTTTTTCTTCCCCAGGTCAATTGGGAGTTCTTAGGAGGGGAGGGAGTTAGCAGCCAGACTTAATAAAACCTAGTGGAGGAGGAAAGTCTGTGAATTTAATTCCTGTTCCGGCCCTGGAAGGAGTGTCTATTCACTCTTCCCCTCCCATGGGGTTGTTCTTTCCAGCTGCTGGAGAGGTGGTTCAGTCACCCACCTGCAAGATTACTTGTCAGTGGAGCAGAAGGTCAGCCTCAAACTCTCTTTTGTCACCTGTCCAAGTTAACCTGAGGCTTCCCATTCCCTTGGTTTTCACCTTTGCGTTTCTAGGCACCATTTTATAACTGTCTCCATTGACCTTCTGCTAGGATATGTTTGTAAGACATTTCATTTATCCTCTGGGGTTTCTGGGAACCTGAAGAGGTTTGAGAGTGGCTCAGTCATGTGGGGAGGTTTTCTTTTCTCTGGGAACCATCCCCACCTTCCACAGAATGTTCCTCACTCTGAAAGTCTAGGTAAATAGTTGCTGTAACTTCCTACCCCTGTTAGGATAATTGGACTAATGTTGCCCATTAGTGCTATCCTCAGGGGCCTGAACCCATGAAATCATCAACTAAAAACATCCATTCAACTGCAAAAGCCCAAACTGCTTTCAAACCAAGTCAATTTTTTTCTCTTTATAGATTTATGAACCGAGCCAAGGTAATTTTCTTTTTTATAACATCAGCAAAAGACCCTAATGCCCGCTGAGCTAGTTTGAACTTATAATGAACTTAAAAATTGTCTGCAGCTTTTGAACCAGCTCCTCAAAATAATCTCTGAAATAAGCCTAAACAACCATTGCTGCTGGGTCATTCAAGCTGGTTTACTGGTGCTGCTCTAGCCTGTTGCGGAGGGAGTAATCCTGTGAAATTTGAAAAGACTTCTTTTCAAGGCCTCCCAAGGTGTGGCAAGGTGATGAATTGACACACACCAATCCTAAACTGGTTCTCACCAGGGAACATCAGAGGTCAGAGAGCTGTGGACACTCGTGTGTCATATCTTCCTCATGTTAGAGTTTGGTGGCAGGTGGGGGCAGATAGAGGACCAGAGGTGGTGGGACAGTCCAATTTCTGTACCTAAGTTGCGTGCATTTTTTGGATCTCCCCCCATCCCAGGGAACTGCATCTTGCAGCACATCAGAATCATCTGGCAGCAGGAGAACCCTTCTGATCATGAAAGCTATTTATTTCCCAGAACCAATCCAGAAGAGGCCACTTCTCCTACTGATTCTGACCAAGTCAAGAGCCGGGCGTGTGGTGGGCTGAACTGTGTCTTTTCAGCTCAGAGCTGGTCAGAGTGAGCCTAGGCTGCCTAGACCTTGCCATCCCCAAACCCAAATTTCATTTCCCTAGCTATAAAGTGCAGGACCTATTCTAACTTATTTTAGCTGCTGCACAATTCTTTAATTTCAGGGAAAGGACAGGAAAGCTATGTGAGTTCAGAGCCATTACCCCATTCACCTGGCATTTCCAGTGCCTACACAGTGCCTGGCACATAGCAGCACACTATAACGATTTGCTGGTTATAAGTAAATGAATGAATGAATCAATGAACAAGCAAACAATATATGCGTAAGAATAGAAATTCCCCAGACATGAAAAAACTTGGGCTAGCCTCTCTCCCATTCTTTGCAGGGTTCTGCACAGGTATGTAATTGTTTATTGAGAGAGCTGCAGGGGTAATACTGCTTAGAGTCCAATTCTGATTCCCCTATATTCTATCTGTTTGATTTTGGTAAGTTCTTGGATATGCATGAGCTTCAGTTGCTGCATGTGTAAAATGGGATACTAATAGTTCCTACATCACAGCGCATGAAAAACACTTGGCATAGTGCCTGACACCTGATAGATGCTCGAATGTTATCTATGATCAGTATTCATAGAAAGGGTTTGTTTTCCTGTATGTGTATCTGTATCATCCATATCTATTTTTAGTTATTGACCAGTCATAAAGCTCAGGGCTAAGCAATTGCTGTGTTTATCAAACAAATATCTACAGACCATCTCTGGCTCCCCTTAGAACTATATTTGCCCAAATTATTTTCAGCTCTGAAAGAGTTACAGTCCACGTTTTAAGTGTCAGTTTAACACTTTCTTTTTGGTTACCAGAGTTACAGCTTATCAACAGCTCTCTTAAATTTTCCATGCCTGTTTTCTATCACTTGTCTCCCGGAACCATCCACTTGGCAAAGCTCTCAGCTCCCTCTCTCTCTGTATTTCTCCCCTCTCCATCATCTGATGTTGTGTCTGTCTCCTCTGTTGTTTTCTGTTCTTCCCAGGTTCTCCTACTTCTTTGGCAGAAATAGCAAATGGTTTTCATCTCATGCATCAGCTCAAATAGCCTGCAGAGCCACATTGAGACTTCTCAGGCCACATCTAGTGTTGGTGAGAAACAGCATCATGATTGATTAGCAATGTCTGCCACTGTCACGAGAGGGAAGGTAGGGTTGTGTGTAGTAGCCATTTGCCATCCTTATTTGGGCAAAGGAAACACTGTGACTCATCATTTTACAGCTTTACTACAAATCTTAGCACAAGATCAAACACAGGCTGAAATACAAAGTTAAATCATCTGATACAGTATGCCACAATTTGGACAGGTGCTAAAAAATGATTTCTTCTAATCTCTCTCTCATAGCCAGAGGGAACATCTATATCCCTCTGTCTTTGGGTTGCTGGGCATCCTCGGTGAAGAATGTTCTTCCTTCTTTCTAGAAAGCACAAGCTATAACAGAAAGATTGTTCCAGCCCTAATAGTAAATCTGCTAAGAAAATTCAGGGATCAGTTTGGGTAGGAAAGAAGCCAGGCTAAGTGAAGGTGAGTGTGGCCTGTGTGGTAAGGCTGACATCCACTGACCTAAGGCCAGTCCTGACACCTGCTTGCTTGCCTCCTAAGAACCCTGAATAAGGCCACCTAATCTTAGCCCCTTTTGTCCCCTTGTTTCAAGAGGAGGCACCTGGGTCAGGGTTAACTTGTGAACAGAGGGCTTGGAAGTGTCCATGGCAGGGTGTTAATGCTTGTATTACATTTGCTCGGCATCTTGCCTGTGCTAAGCCAGGGGCTCGTGTCAGATTCAGGAACCACCTCCTTCTTCTGCTCCCATGCTTAGAAGAGACACAGATTAAGCCCTTGCCATGTTTCTGTATCCTGCCCCGGCCCATGCTCCCATGCCCGAACCTCAAGGTTCTCTTACTCAGAAACCTCTCCTCTGTGCAGAGCCACAGAGCCAGCAAGTCCATCTCCATGCTTGGCCAGACAGCCCTTGTTCCCAGCCACCACCCTGAGCCCTGCCTGTCAATAGTTACAACCTTGTTGATGATGGCAGCTGCAGCAAGTGTCCTTTATAGTCTGTTAGACCTCGGGCAAGCTTCTCAACCTCTCTGTGCTCAGTTTCCTCATCTAGAAGGTAGAGATTATACTAAGAGTACATATTTTGTAAGCTTGTTTTAAAGCTAGAGGAGTTGGCCAGGTGCGGTGGCCCACGCCTGTAATCCCAGCACTTTGGGAGACTAAGGCAGGTGGAACACGAGGCCAGGAGTTCGAGACCAGCCTGGCCAATATGGTGAAACCCTGTCTCTACTAAAAATACAAAAAATTAGCCAGGCATGGTGGTAGGCACCTGTAATCCCAGCTACTCAGGAGGCTAAGGCAGGAGAATCACTTGAACCCAGGAGGGGATGTTGCAGTGAGCCAAGATTGCACCATTGCACTCCAGCCCAGGCAACAGAGTGAGACTCTATCTCAAAAAAAAAAAAAAAAAAAGAAAGACTAGAAGAGTTTGAAGAGTTAACACAGGTAAAACTTTTGAAACAGTGCTTAGGGCATGGTAAATGGTGAAAATGTTAACCATTGTTATTAAAAGTGTTTCCCCTCTTGTCCTATTTGATCCCCACAATACTGTGAGGTCAGCTAGGGCCACGGGGTTAGAACCCTTATTCTAGAAGGAAACAGAAGTTCAGGAGAGCTAGGCTGGAATGGCTAAGTTCGGCTGGAGCCAAGTTCTTTTGACTCCATGTCCAGGATTCTTGTGTGATGGCACCTGTGAGTTTTAGTATTTGACCTCAGACCACACTGGTGCCTGATATTGTTTTCCCTTGTAATTGTTTACAAAAGAGGATTTTATAAACAGTCTGAAATCCTCACAGTCTCGAAGTCAGCCTGGAATAGGCATTTTTATATGTAAATATGTCAAGTATACACCTTGGTATTACAATTAGTGATTTAGCATCCTTGGGAGAGAAGATATGTAAAGGCATTTCATCTTTTTTTTTTTTTTTTGAGACAGAGTCTTGCTCTGTCACCCAGGCTGGAGTGCAATGGTACAATCTCGGCTCACTGCAACCTCTACCTCCCAGGTTCAAGTGATTCTGCTGCCTCAGCACCCCAAGTAGCTGGGATTACAGGCGCCTGCCACCATGCCTGGCTAATTTTTGTAGTTTTAGTAGAGACAGGGTTTCACCATGTTGGCCAGGCTGATCTCGAACTCCTGACCTCAGGGAATCTGCCCGCCTTGGCCTCCCAAAGTGCTGAGATTACAGGTGTGGGCCACCACGCCTGGCTGGCATTTCATCTTTTATCTTTTCTGTCTGTAGTGGGCTGCTGTCATTTTGCTGATTTCAAGACCATTTAACTTCTTTTGCAATATCACCCAAATTTCCTCTCGGGGAATGCCCATACAGGGTAAGCGGTGGGGCTCTCAGTTTTACTCTTCTTGTTTTCAAGTGGCTAGGCCTCTGTCAGACCAGTCCCTCAGACTCTCCCCTGCCCTCCATTCCTCCCCAGGGAGAGGGAGTGACACATCTGTTTGGTGCTTTTGAGGGAAGAAACTGGGCATGATCTGCTCAGCTTCTTCTGCCTCCTTCTCTCGTGGGGAATACACATTCCTTTGTCTTCTAAGCTACAATTTTACAGGGCCAGGGCCCTAAAGGGGAGACCTGCAGTTATCCAGTTCTGCCTGTGATGGGCTGTCTCTTCCTGAGATTTTAATACTTAGACGCTCTTTGCAGCTGAACAATGAAACTACATTCTCCAAACCTGTGATATTTTGCACTCCATATGCCTAACCCTGTGTCTATCCTCTTTTAATTGTTCTCAATTCAGGCAGGGAAAAGAAGGAGGTCATTTATTAGCCCCTCATACCCTGAACCCCTCCCTAGCTCTCAGTCCATAGGATTTACATGGGGCTGGCCCCACCTACCCAAGCCTGGGTCTGTCATATAATCAGGTCATGCCAATCAGCACATTTCCATCCCTTTGGTCATAGCAATTAGTTCATGCTTGGGCACACAATCCAGGTTGACTCAATGAGATGCTATCCTTGAGAGTTATTGGATTATTTTGAGAAAAGAAGTTATGATTTCTGCCGGGATGACTCAGAGAATATAAACCGAGACTTACTGAGCTTCTTCCCGCCATAGAAGAAGAGCCTGCTTGAGTAGAGTTGACAGAGCAGAAAGCAGAGCACAACTTGCAGATTGGACCCCCATCCCATCTTGCCCTTGATACGGGCTGATATTTACCATATGCGTCAGCTTCCACTGATCTTTCTGTGGCCCTAGGTGTCCTACAGCGACAAGTTACCCTATTGGATAAATAAAGGCTGACTGAGCCCGGTCTATTGAATGGACGTGTTCATTTGTGTAATAATCAATCACAGGACTTAATGTGCTTGGCAACTGTTACCTTCAGCACATTCTATATGATTCCAGAGCTAATCACCATTTTTGTTATTCTCTCAAAACCCACAAGAAAGATGCCCACACCACTCCCTAATTCCCTCTGCACTTAACCAGAAGAGAGATGATGATCATCATTGTCATCAACATCTTTCTTTTGCTTTTCTTTCTATTTTAAAGTCATTTCAGATAAATGACTAAATGTAAACCTAAAGACAGGTGGAGGGAAGTGTTCACATTCGTGTGTGAACTGAAACTAACATAAGCTTCTGGTCAGGACAAGTTTCAAAGGGGCTAAATGGATGTTAATCCAATTCTCCAGATGAGAAACTGAAGCTCAGAGAAGTGAAATAACTTGTGCAGCACTCACACCTGTCTGACTCCAAAGCCCAGGCCCTAGGTCATTGTGCCAACCACTTCTCTGCATAGACAGACTCTTAGTGCCCAGTGAGTAAAGATTGATTTGCTCCTCTCCAGCTGCTAAAGTCCACTTTACCATGGGCTGTGCTGGCTGGGAAGAAATCCTCTGTCCTGTGCACCTCAGAGCCTTGCCTGTCTGCACCCCTTCTTGGGTTCACTACAAGGCATATATTGTCACATAGAGAGGCATTTTTTCCATTTTCACTCCAAACACGTTGTGATAATATTGCTCAGAAGATCAGGTTGGTAGGAGTGAAATCAAGACAGACTCAGTTCCAATCCTAAATGGGATTATGAAGGTGGTGATCTAGACCCCTTCTTTTACTGCTGGTTGGTGAGAAAAGCTATGACACCTGCTGGTTATGAGCCCCCCTGACCCTCACCCCCCAGCTATCCTTACACACTATGCCTGGAAGTGTGAAATGATGAAACTTTTTCTGGGGAGGTGGAGGAAGCAATTTGATGTTATACAGCAAGCATAAATCTGCACATATGGCGCATTTGTTTTCTAGGGCTGCCCTAATAAAGTACCACAAACCAAGTGGTTTGAACAACATAAATTCGTGGTCTCACAGTTCTGGAAGCTAGAAGTCCAAGATCAAGGTGTCAGTGGGGTTATTTTTTCTGAGAGTGTGAGGGATACTCTGTTCCATACCTATGCTGTAACTTCTGGTGGTTTGCTGGTCATCTTTGGCATTTCTTGGCTTACAAAATTATTATCTCAATCTCTGCCCTTATTTTCACATGGCATTCTCTCTGTGGGCATGCCTCTGTGTCCAAGGACAATAGTTATATTGGAATAAGGCCCACCCTAATGACCTCATCTTAGCTAATTACATTTGCAATGACCTTATTTCCAAATAAATTTATATCCTGAAGTGCTAGAGGTTAGGATATATTAATTTTGGATAGACACAATTTAATCCATAATACCTGGGAATTTTGCTCCTAGAAATTTAGCCTGGTTATCTATTTGCATGTGTTCACAAAGAGATATTTTATAAGGTGATTTGGCAAAAGCAAAATTGGAATCCTATGTGTTAAAAAAGAAAGTACATCCACATGTACTACCATGAAAACATTTCTAGGGCATATAATTAAATAAAGAAACATCTCATAAAAGGTGATGTGATCCTAAAACAGAACAAGACTCCTGTCTTTGTAAGTGTGCACAGAGATGATCAGAAGAACAGACAAACCAAACAGTTGACAGCAACAAGTCCTGGTGGGAAGAGAGAGAGTAGAGGATTGTTAAAGTGCCATTTGAAGTTTTCTGGCATATTCTGGTTATTTGAATTTTTTAAAATTATACTTTAAGTTCTGGGATACACGTGCAGAACGTGCAGGTTTGTTACATAGGTATACACGTGCCATGGTGGTTTGCTGCACCCACCAACCCGTCATCTACATTAGGTATTTCTCCTAATGCTATTCCTCCCCTAGGCCTCCCCACCCCACAACAGGCCCCAGTGTGTGATGTTTCCCTCCCTGTGTCCATGTGTTCTCATTGTTCAACTTCCACTTATGAATGAGAACATGCGGTGCTTGGTTTTCCATTCCTGTGTTAGTTTGCTGAGAATGATGGTTTCCAGCTTCATCCACGTCCCTGCAAAGGACATTAACTCATCCTTTTTTATGGTTGCATAGTATTCTATGGTGTATATGTGCCACATTTTCTTTATCCAGTCTGTCATTGATGAGCATTTGGGTTGGCTCCAAGTCTTTGCTATTGTGAACAGTGCTGGAATAAACATACATGTGCATGTGTCTTTATAGTAGAATGATTTATAATCCTTTGGGTATATACCCAGTAATGGAATTGCTGGGTCAAATGGTATTTCTGGTTCTAGATCCTTGAGGAATCGCCACACTGTCTTCCACAATGGTTGAATGAATTTAACCTTTTGTAATGATAATGTACTCACATTTTATTACTTGAGTAATAAAAATATTACTTGAGTAAAAAATAAAAATTGTTTTCTTTCCATATCCAGTGGTCAGGCTGGACCCAAAGCAAAGTAGTTCAAACCAGACAGTCCCCAGAGGGTCTCCAGGGGTCCATGGAAGAAGGGGACCTTGGAGGCTGGACAGAACCAAAATCATCCCTTATCCACTGGACACCAAGAATCTCAGTGCAGAGGGGTGAGTGGCACAATGGCCAAGAGCCTGGACTTTGGAGTCAGGCAGGTGTGAGTGCTACACAGGTTATTTCACTTCTCTGAGCTTTGATTTCTGCAGAGTTGGGTTAACACCCACCTCAGGGCATCCCTTCTGAAACCATGCCCTGGCCATGACCCACATTAATCTTTGTTCCCATTTCATGTATGGACCAGATCATATTTCAAAAATTTGCCAGAAATACTTTCAGACACTGGCCCAAGATTCTGGCATTCCAATCAGGCATTTGTGAAATTTGTGAAATTCTCAAGAAAAAGCAAGGCTTTTTGAGTTGGGTCTTCAGATATGGGTAAGATTTCAGTAGGTGAGAAAGGGGAGCTGTGGGCCTATGACAGGAGAAACGAAAACACTCCCTACCACCTCCCCATGTCATCTTCTGTCTTTTTTGCATTTAAACTTTTTTTTATTCGGGTTGGTTTTTTCGCTTTTCCAATTTTTAAAACTATTTACCCATGTATATACTTGTATGTTGTCATAGTATTCATAGAAAAGATATGCACATACACATGAATCTGTGTGTGTGTTGTGAAAAATGAGGAAGAGAAAAAGAAACAAACAATTTCTATTAATTTCAAACTGGTTAATGAATAGGGAAATGGGATCAAAACTAATTAAATAGAAATTCTGATTCCAAAAGATATGGCACAAATACCCCTTACAAATGACCAGATTTCAAAGGATTAAAGTCCAACAAAATTCTCTTAAATGAACATTATACCAATAGCTCTCTAATTTCTCTTTTGGGATTTAGAAAGACCTTCAAGGTTCGAGTGTGCTACGTGTTCACCATTGTAAACCTTCATGAGCAATGAGCACAGTTCTGGTTATTTGAATGTTCTCGGTGTTTGGATCTGTATAAAAGGGAGCTGGAGTTTCCACCTTTTTCCTCCAGCTATCTGGTGGCAACAGCTCTGTCAGCTGTCTGTGTAATTAATCGTCGGGCTTAGCTAATGCCTCCTAAATTAATGCAATTATCAGTGTCTCCAAATAACCACCTTCGTGCACTGCTATCAAAATACACTGTTGACAGATCTGTAGCCAAAGCAGTGATGTTCTGAGACTGGAGTTGGGATTGATTTTAATTAACTTGTTTCTCATATTACAAAGGTGAGAAATACCAATTCTCAGTAGCTCCAGATTTAAAAAATGGAAGAGGGGGTGTGTGGATGGGAAGAGACTCATGAAAATAATGGCTACAAGGTATTTTTGTTCTGCAGCTTCACATCCACTGGCTGTGTTTTATGACTGCAGTGGTCCAGGCTCAGGCTGGAGCCCCTTAGTGCTCTCTTTGATGCATATTGCAGGGGCCCCTGGTTTAATTTGCTCTGGGCTGAGTGTGGCAGGGGGAGTCTCAGGATCAGGGCAGACACTTCTCCTCCTCACCTCCTTCCATTCTGAAATATTTCATTAAACATAGGGCACTGGAGCCAAATGAAGGTGAGAGAAATGCTGTAGCTTCACTTCTAGAGGCTCCTGTTTTCAAGACATACAGCCCAATCTCTTACGTGGAAGGAGGTGCTTTCTCCGGGCAGACACTTTGGAAGGGGTGACTATTCCTGGGTCTGGGTCTGAGAAGCATGGTGTGGAATGTTGTTTGCAGTGCATTCTGCTGGACATTAGCTTGCAAGATGGTCCCAGGAAAAAAGAAAAATCAAATACGTGGAAAATACTGTCGATTCTGGTGCCCCCTCCCCTGCCCCAGGAGTTTTCCTATGTACCATAACATATCAAAGGCTCTGAGAAGTCCTGCATTAAGAAAATGTATTTATCCCTGCTCAGCCTAGTGCTACCTGTGACCACAGGCCCCTATACTTGGATTTCGTTTGGATTAGCACGGGGCAGAAGTAATGTTATGTGAGCTTCACCTGGGGAACTCCCCTGAGTGAGAGAAAACGTGGGCTTGGGGACCTCGGTTTTCCCCTTCTCTGCCACTACTTACTGTGTGACCCTGGCAAGCTCTTTCCCTGCTCTGGGTCTGAGACTTCCCTTATCGACAAAGAGGAGGTCCTGCCTTAGACTCTCTGACTCTGTCAGGCCTGCGGACCAGGAGCTCAGTTCAAAACCAGAGGATGTGAAAGGTCAGGGAAAGGGAAGGAACGATTGACTTAAGGAAATAGGAAAGAAAGGGTTTAAGGAGGCTTCATAAAGAGACCATTGTATAAAATTGGCTTTTTTTGACTACAGATTGGGTTCAGTATATACTCCTCAGGTGATCGGTGCACCAAAATCTCACAGATCACCACTAAAGAACTTATTCATGTAACCAAGTACCACCTGTTTCCCCAAAAACCTATGGAAAGAAAATAAATTAAAAAAATAAATTGTTGTTGTTTTCTAAAAATAAATAATAATATAATAATAAAAACAGGCTTTTTAAACATTGACACATACCCGCTGTATATATTTTCAAGGTACATGTGATAATTTAATACATTCATATAATTTGTAAAGATCAAATCAGTGTAATTGAGGTATCCACTACCTTATATATTTGTCTTTTCATTATTCTAGAAAGAGTAGAATTATGAGACCATCTTGAGGAGGGTGTTTTTCTTTGGAGAGGCTTAAGCTGGCTCTCCTGAATGAGGTTCCCTGATTGTGTTGGAAAAGGGGAAGACTGACCACCCACCTGTCGTGCCAACAGGACCGTTGAGAAGCTCCCCCACCCCCAGGAGCTCCAGTTTTGCTTCTGGTCTTCCCCCTTCCCACCCACCCATCCCACCTCCCAGCACACAGCAGTGGCTGTGGCTGGGCACAAGTGAGGAGAGGGCACTCTTCTGCCCAGCAGGCAGGCCTCTGCCCCTACCCCCCCAAACCTTTTCTGTAGCTTGAGGCTGCTCCTCTTCTGGAGAATGTTGTCCCTGTGGTGAAAAGGTCCAGCCCCAGAGCTCAGCCAATCTGGCTTTAGGCGACTCAGAAGGGAGAGTGCCACTTTGCAACAGTTGAAAATGAAGGATTAATAATCCTCCATGTGAGTCTTGTTATAATGTTTTTCATAGGCCTCTAACCTGGGGGGATTAGTTGGTGCAAACAAAAGGAGGCATGGAATGGCAAAGCGAGGCTTATTTTCTTGGCAGGATTGCTTTCTCAGCCGCTTCTCATTCTGCTCAGATTAATTCTTCTGGGAGAACGCACTGGCTCTTAGTAATAATCATCATAATAAATATCTCAAATCTTAAATAAAATCATTTTCATATAGCTGAAATCATTTTTAAAAAGCAAGCCACATGGAGTCTTTGTTGTGGGTCAGACACTGAGTAGGAACATTCGTGCATGATTTTAGCTACTCTTATTGCAACCCCCGGTGGTCTGTGCTATCGTTATCCCATTGTAAAGATGAGCAAATAGAGTCCAAAGGTGTGGGAGGCCTGAGACCTGAGGCCTGAGTTTTCAGCCTCTTCTCCTCATCCACCTGCTTAGAGCAGAAACTCCGGCCCAGGTACTCCCTCTTGTCTAGCCTGCAGGACTCAGAAGCCCTGTGGATTAACGTGAGAGATTTTGCCTGACTGGTCCCCTTGGTCTCCAAAGGTTCTGAAATCTCAGACAACCAGCTCTCTTTGGGTTTTCAAACCTCTTTTTTGGAATGGTCACTGGCTGCTGCTCCCACACAGTGGCCCTCCTGGTCCCCAGTGTCACTGACAGATGCTCCCTGGATGGAACCTTCAGAATTCTCTGCGACAGTGACACTGGAAGGAACAAACAGCTGGAGAACAAACTGTCATCTAGTTGCACAGCCCTTGGCAGCTGGTTGGATCCGAGCGGAGCAGCCCAATCCCAGGCAGGCCAGCAAGCTACAGCAAAGTTGATGTGTAAACTCTGCTGTCCAGGGCTTCCTAGATAATGTGGCAATGGGCCAGTCCATCATGTCCTCTCTTTTGAGTACTTTGAACTTGAGCTATGGAGAATGAGAAGTCAGTAGAAGGAGGTGGAGTGAGACAAAGAGCCACATCAAGAAGACTATAGGCAGGAGGAAAATGGACACACGGAAGGTGAGAGGCGGTGCCAGAGGAATGGTGGGAGCCAAGAGAGAGCACAGATGAATCAGTGCAGTAGATGAGAGCCACTGGGACTAGGGAGTCAAGGAGGGTCCCAGGGAGAGGGTAATTAGAGGCCCAGGTGCTGGAGTTGCCACCTACCTGCCCCTGCCTGTCTTGTGTCCCAGTGTGGGGCTGGCCAGCTTTGCCTATCGTGCCCTGTATTCTAACACTAATCCTATGTAACCTCTATAAGTGACTGGAGCATGCCTCTGGGCCTGGAAACCAAAAAAACAGATGAATGCACCTCGTGACTCCAGGACTCTGCTAATGACTTCAGCTCATTAGGTGAACTGTCTGCTGAATCACTTCCCTGGCACCCTTCCCACCCTGTCCATCATCAAAGGAGACCTGATGTGACCTCAGAATCTCAGCCCTTGCCCTGTCACCTGCTCCTCTCACTTCTTCCATCCCTGCTGCCTCCTTTCCCTGTCTGTCCCGCTCTTTCTTATTCTCTCAAATGAGACTTCAGAGCTGCTTGGAGTGGGACAAGGAAGCAGTGATGCTCTTTAAAAAGCCTGTCTGATAAAGGTGTGGGAGGATTTTACTTGATAGATAAAGTGAGAGCCAGAGAGAGAATTTCCTGGAGAAATCCGTCAAGTAGCTGCTTACAGCAATCTGCATGCCCTGTTGGACACTGGGGTGTCAATCTTCAGTGGAAGAAGAAGGAAAATGTCTAATTGTGTTCATTGCACTGAGGAAATATATGTTTTATGAGTGCTGCACCCTGTGTGTCCCAAGTCCCCTTTTAGAAGAACCAGGTCCCAGCGGGTCTGAGACCGGAGGCACAGCTGTCCAGGATGGAGCTCTTGGTGACTGCTCCCACCCTGCTGACTCAGCATTTATGAACAGTACTGCAGAGAGACCTGATGGTGTCCAGTCTCCAGGTCTCAAAAACCAGACAGATTCACATTGGGCCACCAAAGAGCATGCAGCAAGCCACACTTTCTAGGGCGATAGCTGGAAGACTGCCTAATATCTTCTCCAACCTTCTTGACCTTTGATCTTGTACTATTTAGGATTATCTGGTTGCCAGTGACAGAAATCACTCTGGCTCAGCTGCTTTCAGTGGCTCACATCTGTAATCCTAGCACTTTGGGAGGCCACGGAGGGGAGACCACTTGAGGTCAGGAGTTAGAGACCAGCCTGGCTGACATGGTGAAACTCCATCTCTACTAAGAATACAAAAATTAGCCAGAAATTGCTTGAACCCAGGAGGTGGAGGTTGCAGTGAGCCAAGGTCATGCCATTGCACTCCAGCCTGGGCAACAGAGAGATACTCTGTCTCAAAAAAAAAAAAAAAAAAAAAAAAAAGAGAAAGAAAGAAAGAAAGAAATCACTCCTGCTCATCTAAACTGAAAATAAAAAACAAAAACTTCTAATAAGAATATGGGATTGCTCATAAGAAGAACTTGACAATGAGCCTGGAGATGGACCAGGCCGGTTCTGGTGGGTGAGGGAACAGGGCCTCTGTTTAAGACACTCCTGGTGGCACGAACCATCAGCCAGTGCTTTTGGCCCTTGTGTCCCTCTGCTCAAGGTCCACATTGTCATGAGAGATTAATGGGGCTGGTTGTGATTTGCCTGGCCCTTTGCTGGAATGACTTTGATTGGCATTTCCACAAAACTACATACAATGAGGAGAAGGGTGGCTTCTACAAAGGAAAATCAAGGTCTTATCAGAGGAAGAAAGCATGGATGCTGGGCAGCTGCAGGCATCATCTCTCCACACTGATCCTGATTTTCTTTCCTTTTTTTTTAATTTTGGGAAGGGGAGCCCCATTTCTCATAAAGGGTTGCAGCCTGCAGGGTGACCATTCTGATAGGCTGTGAAGCACAACCTCCAACCAGAAGCCAGAAACAGATACTTCAAGGGAGGGACAAGAGGAACAGGAATTAATGCTGAGTGGTGTGGCCAGATATACATATTCAATACACCACAGGAGCAGTCATGAGTATTTATAGAAGGGGAAATGTGTGCATGCACAGTTGAACTTCATGCCCCTTCATGGGTGCCATGTACAATAAATGGCAGTGTTAGCATGATCCAAGGGTGGAGTTTTCGACCCTCTGACATCAAAAGGTGACACAGAGGACATGAAAATTCTTACTATGTGTTCTCTGTAGAACGGCCAGAACCATTCCATGGTCTCCTATCAGGCAGAAAAGGAGAGGCAGTATCAGGCAGTTGGTTTATGTCAGTGGGGGTGGGGGGGGGGCATCTTTTGAAAGGGCTGGTTTCTGTTCAGCCCTTAGGGAAGAAAGGCTGATCTTAGCGAGGGAGGGGTTATAACAAGGTGTGTCTGACTCTCCAACCTCCGGTCAGGGCTAAAACTCAGTTTTCAAGTTTTCTCTGGGGTCCCCTTGGCCAAAAGGGTGTCCATTCCATCAATGGAGGGGCTTAGTATTGTGTTTTTAGTTTACGTTCTCCCCCTTTTGGCCAAGATCTTCCAGAAGCAACTGTAGGTCAGAGTGTTGGGAGAAATTGTAGGAAAAACGCAAACCTTCTTGGAATACCAGGGGGTTTTGCAAAACTTTGGAGGAGAATGAGCCAAAGGTGGTGGTTCTTACCCTGGGGCAAAGGGTGAGAAGTAGGTACAAAAGAAAACAGGGGAGTTTATCTGAATAGCTTGTTTACTCATATCTCCAGAAACCTGGCCTTTAATCATCTGCCCGCAATTACCCACAAGTATGTTGACTCAAGGCCTTTGTCATTAAATCGATACTGAATTAATGCCTGCAGCTCCAGCTGGTCAGGGCTGTGGCTGCTGACTCTTTACAGCACCCTCCTCAAGGTCTGTGAGCAGCCCAGTTCCCTAGCCCACTCTTTCACTGGATACCTGTGTCTGAGTGCATTTGTTCATCCGTCATTTGGCCAGGGTCTGCGGGTCGGACCTGGCAAGCACCATCAATGGCCAAACTTTTATTTTGTCTTGTCCTGGGTCCATCCTATCCTTCTCTGGGACTCCGATTGCCAAAGGACTTAGAGCCAAAAGACTTAAAGCCAATTTAAACATTCCAGGCCAGACAAGAATGGAGGTGAGCACTGATCCTGATTTTCTGTGCTTGTCTTTGTTCAGTCCTCCCCGCTCTCACTATGCCATTTGCTAGATTTGGTGGTCTCCTCCAAATTCCTCCTGAGGCTTTAAGCCTCGGGCCTCCATTATTCATTCATTCATTCATTCATTTGCTCATGCAATGAGAATGCATTGAGCACCTACCAGGCATCACGAACAGGGTAAGACCTCAGGCTTGGTGCCTTCTTTGACCTTAGCATCCTTCATTGCCCACTGTGGTCCCTGGCTTGGTGAGACCTCCCTGCCTTACCTTGTCTCTTCCCATCTCTTTGGTGTCCCAGCCTGGCCAGTTCTAGGCTCATATCAGGCGGGAAGTGTGAGGAAGGATTTGGAAATATGTGCCTCATTTCAGTAAAGGCTCTGTGGTCAACTTCAGCTTTAGCACCTGGGAGCGAGTCCATGTGTGTCCCTCAGATGGGATGGATCAGTTTGGTAAGGGGATGGGAGAGAAAAGATCTGCTATATTGGGTGCTGATGAAGGCAGCTCAGTTTGGGGTGACAGTGAAGGTGGTCCCAGGCACCTAAGTGGAGGTGAGTAGCATGCAGGTAGAATTGAAGCATGGCCTGGTGCCAGTGGCTCAGGCCTGTGATTCCAAGACTTTTGGAGGCTGAGGCAGGAGGATTGCTTGAAGCCAGGAGCTTGAGACCAACTTAGGCAACATAGGGAGAACTTGTCTCTACAAAACAAAAAACAAAAAAATTAACCAGGTGTGGTGTTGCAGATCTGCAGTTCCAGTTCCAACTACTTGAGAGGCTGAAGTGAGAGGATCGTTTGAGCCCAGGAGTTTGACGCTGCAGTGAGCTATGATCATACCACTGTACTCCAGCCTGGGTGACAGAACAAGACCCAGGAAGGAAGGAAGGAGGGAGGGAGGGAGGAAAAGAGGGAGGAAGGAAGGAAGGAAGGAAGGAAGGAAGGAAGGAAGGAAAGGTGAAGAATAGGACAGCACAATGCAGGCCTTACTGGAACTTAACCCTACCCTCCACCAGCTGAGCATGATGAGGGCCTTGCTGAATCCCTAAAAGGGTCTATCTCCTATGCCTTGCCCTGCTTGAACCATCTCAGTCTTCAGAGCTAACATCGTTATTTCACTCCAGATTATGTTGGATTTAAATTTCCTCTTTATGTCAAAGCCCAAGGAAATAATCCCAACAAGCTGTCACTTAAATCAGAGGAGACTTATTACTTTTAACCAGGGAGAAGCTTGTTACCGATGGAGCAGCTTAGATATCATGAAGATGGGGGCTGGGCTTGCAGTGCCCTTGGCTGCCTGTCAGGGGCTCATCAGTCATCAATACCACTCATGCCTTTGAGGCACAGACATGGAGGGTGAGACAGGCTTATGACCCTTGGTGTGGAGCCTTAGGAAGAGAACTCAGGGTCTTGTCCTCAGAGGGAGAAGGACTTTAGATCCATGCACTCTGGCCCCACATGTCCTCTTGTTCCTTAGGATTTGTTTTCTCATTTCTGCAGAACTAGAAGACTCATTTAAAATGACACTGGATGCTTATTCTCTGGTCAGTCCAAAGTGTGAGTAGGATGGAATCATCCCTCCACAGGTAAGCCCACGGGGAGGGCTGGCCAAGAGGGATGCTTGCTGGACCACAGGAAGATGAGCAGGCTGGGATTGGCTGTTGCCCTTCACAGTGCTGGTGGATGGTACAAGCTGACACAGGGAATTAGAAGGCATGTGCCTTGCAGAGAAGAAGGGGGGTCTTTGTTCTGTCTTTGAGTGAGAAAGACACCTCTCCAGTATCTCTTTAGGCTATGGACCAGGGATATTCCTGGCAAAGGTTGTGGTGGGCACAGCATCCAAGCATTCAGAATGGCAGATGCCAAGTTTTAAAATGATGTCTGGTTGTGTTTGTGCTGAGTGTTAAAAACACAACTGGTAGAGAATACAGGAAGTCTCTTGGCATCTGGGAGCATCTGGAAATAATCTCTGCCTCTCTGAGTTGTGATCAGGACTCAGACTTAATAGATAGGAAAGTGTCCTGAAACTGTGAGGTGCCATGTAAATGTATTCATGCGATTATACAGGAACAAGCCGGAGGAGGAGTTTAAACTGGGCCTTATCTCCTCTCACTAGGTAGCAAGGCCTCCTCCAAGGTTATGAATTCTTATCCAGGTCCTCACATGCCTGCAACTAAACTCAGATCTCTCTAAGGGTAGGGGCCGTGCCTTTCACCCCATTTAAGCATTCCTCAGTGCTTAGTAAAACACAAGGAACACAAGAGAGGCTTAATAAATACCTGTGGAATAAGCTCATCATCCGCAGAAGGAATGAACTGTGGAATTAAAACCACAATCTATTAAACAAAAAGGGCCATCCTTACAAATGTGCATACCTTCAGGGGTCCCACAAATAACCTACACAAGTGAGGTGGACTGGGTAGAGCGATAGGGAGTGGTGACAACTGGGGGGAACTGGAGCACCCCAGTCTCTTCTCTTCAGGGCAGCTGCTCCTCTTCTTGTTTGCCACAAGGGAACGTGTACTCAATGATGCCAGATCTTCTGAATGTTTTTTTAATCCTGAAATATACATTTTAAAAATAATGACTCTCTCCATTTTTAAAATGTAGGCAACTAAATCAAATATAAAAATAAGACAAGTATTGTGTAGAGCACTCAGCACACCTGCCAGCCAGGCTTGGTGTGAGGGCCACCCTGCAGGGCCTCACACTTCTCCCACTGCTCCTTTTCATGAATGGGGAGACCAAGGCCCAGGGATGGGGAGCCACTTGCCAGAATGCAGAACTGGCGACAGCAGATAGTTGTGATGGGGAGGAGAGCAAGTGAGTGGTTGGGAGTATCCATGTGCCTTCTGGGAAGGTGAGATACCTTTCCTTTGCTCATGGGGATCCCTGAATTTTGTTATTCAGCCTCCTCTAAGAAGGCTCTGGAAAGGGCAGCCAGGGCACCGGATCTCACTGCCATGAACGGTTGTCTTTGTACTCTGTGCACTAACAGCACTCGTCATGGGGCTTACTCGCCAGGAGGGCCTTGGCACTGGCAGGTAGAACAAGAGGAAAAACAAGAGCTATGATGCTGCAAAGGAAAGGGGCTTCCCTGGGGCTTAACCTCATTGCCTTGGACCCAGCAGTCTGGAAACAGCCCTGCAAGCCCGCTAACTCTGTGTAGACAGACGAAGGAAGGACGGGGAGGAGGGACAAGGAAGCCCAGGAATGAGTGTAGCAACCGCCATGAGGTGGTCCCTCCCCAGTAGCTCCCTCCCCTCCATAGAGCAATGGCTTGAAGCCCAGGAATCATTGGTTTGTCCACAAATCCAAATGGGATTACATGCACATCGTCTGATTGGCTGAGAATGGCTTGTTAATTAGGAAATCAAATCGGGGCTGCACGCTCAGAGCTGTTTGTGGGTTTGTGGGAGTTTGTTTGCTTTGCTTTATTGAGTGGGTGGCTCTCGCCATCATGATAATAGAGAGCTGATAAACAAAGAAACCACAGGAAATCATTTGGCCTTCAGCCCAAAATGAAGGCTGGAGGGAACCAGGGTTTCAGTGCTGGAGGAGGGGACAGCAGCTGTTCTAGCCTGTGCAGGGAGAGACTCATCTCTTTTTGGCCAGAACAGACCTCTGGGCCCAGGACGCCACCCCTGCTTCTCATCACAGCCCGAGTCCCTGCTGATAATCAGGTGTGGATGTAGGCTCCAAGGGGAAGCTTAACCAATTGTGGGATCCTCTTTAAGAAAAAAGAACACGAAATTAGATATGAAAGTGAATATTGATTTAGAGCAAAAAAAAAAAAAAAAGAAATAATGAATAAGAACAGTTTAAAAGCTGACTTAGATAGCGCTAGTGGCTTCCTGAAAGCTATACAGCACCACAGATGGACACCACAAACATCAGAAAATCCAAAAAATAGCATGACATTTGTATTCATTAACTGCTGACACACCTCTAAAATATTTTCCAAATTCTCTGTATGTTTTGGCTTTATACTCTTTGATTGCCTCTTCCCATGACAATGATTATGTGTCTATAGAGAGATTAGAAAGATCCTTTTGCAGAAAAAACTTCCATTTTAATGAGGCATCAGCAAAAGCCAGCTTCCTCATTTCCCATTGCACATGTCTGAGGATTAGGGGCACAAGCCACAGACTAGCTTCTAGGACCTACACTTGCTCACTCTTTTCTGGGGTTGAGTGCATTTGGGCCAGTTCATCTCATGATGTGACCTCTGGCCTTGTTTCTTCATGTCATGACACAAAGGGAGCGAGTAGGGATATTCCTGGAAGTCATGCCTACTCCAGAACAGCTGGCAAAAGCTAAAGTCTCCATGAGATCAATTGAAAACTGTGTAAATATATCCCCTTATGTTCATGCTAGATGTAACTCTGACACAACCTCTTCCCAGTCAGATCCCCAAATGCCCACAGTTTCCCAACATCGCCTGGCAGGAGCAATGGCCAGGAAAAGAAATAACGGAGTCAGCTGATGTGGTTCAAATACCTTGCTTTTGCAGGTTGTACAAAAACATCTGAACATGTGAGCCCATTGCTAGTGCCTCTCCTGGGGCACTGAAAAGGGTCAGTGCATGTGAGGGCCCTGGAAAGGATCAGTGTGAGTGAGGACCCTGGAAAGGATCAGTGCGAGTGAGGACCCTGGAAAGGGTCAGTGCAAGTGAGGACCCTGGAAAGCATCAGTGTGAATGAGGGCCCTGAAAAGGGTCAGTGCATGTGATTGCCCTGGAAAGGATCAGTGCAAGTGAGGACCCTGGGAAGGGTCAGTGCGAGTGAGGGCCCTGAAAAGGGTCAGTGCATGTGAGGGCCCTGGGAAGGGTCAGTGCGAGTGAGGGCCCTGGAAAGCGTCAGTGCATGTGAGGGCCCTGGGAAGGGTCAGTGCGAGTGAGGGCCCTGGAAAGGGTCAGTGCATGTGAGGGCCCTGGAAAGTGTCAGTGCATGTGAGGGCCCTGGAAGGTGTCAGTGCATGTGAGGGCCCTGGGAAGGGTCAGTGCGAGTGAGGGCCCTGGAAAGGGTCAGTGCATGTGAGGGCCCTGGGAAGGGTCAGTGCGAGTGAGGGCCCTGGGGCTTCATCAGCGTCATGGTGACTTCCCTTCCATTAGCAAACAGGCTCTGCCAACTCTTTTGGTTCTCCTCTCCTCCACCTCAAAGATTCTCAGGGTTGGCAGAGTGGAATTCCAATTCCCAGCCCTGGCACAGGCTGGCTGTGTAGCTTTCAGGAAGCCACTAACCCTATCTAAGCCACAACCACCCTGCCTAGATGATGAGAAAACTCTAGTTGCGAAGAGAAGATGAGTTTTCTCCCTTCCATTGGATGCATCTTTTGCAAAGGGAAGAGCAGAATCAGGCTGAATAAGAAACAGCACCATTTTAGGAGCTGCAACAGACCTTTGAGATGACTTAGCTCAGTATTTCCCAAAGACTATTCTGTGGAACACTGGTCAGCTGTTCAGACAACAAAATGTATTGAACACCTGCTATATAGCAGACACTGGTCTAGGCCATACAATCATAGCAGTGAATAACAAGACAAGGCCTCCCCCCTCACCAAGGTTATATTTCAGTGAGGGGGTGGGGAAGACCTTTGAAAAAAATAATACTGTTTCAGGTAAGGATAAATGGCTTGGAGAAGACAGTAAACCAAGGCTAGAATGGAGGTTGAGGCTGCTGAAGCAGGTCTGGGGTGACTTTCTGGGGTGGTGACATTTGAGTTGAGGCCTGGATCATGAGGGACAGCCGTGAAAAGCCCTGCCGAAGGGGTGATCAGGTGGGACCCTGTCCACAGCAGTCCTTGCATGTTTGCAGGGCAGACAGAGGCCAGTTGTGCTGCAGCACAGAGGATAATAGAGGATAAGAAGAGATGAGTTTGGTAAGGGAGCTGGAGCCAGTGTGCAGGGCCTTAATCCCAGGTAAGGAGTTGGGATTTTATTCAAATGGAGCTGAGGAGCCATTGGAGGGTTTCAAACAGGGGTATGATGTGATCTGTGGTGAATTTTCATAAGATTATTCTCACTGCAAGAAGAGTCTTTTGTATGGATCTAAGAGCACAGCTGAGACCAGTTCAGAGACCATTGTGTCAGTCAAGAGAGATTAGGGTCACCACGCTAGGGTTATAGAGGTGAAGGTAGAGAAAAATGGTTGGATTCGGGATGTATTTTGGAGGCAAAGCCAACATGATTAATATTTGAACTGGCTGTGGAGTGCAAGAAAAATGAAGAATTCAAGGATGACGCCTGGGTTTTTATTTTTTTGGCCTGAAAAGCTGGGTGAATTTTGGTGCCATTTGAAGGTTGAGGAACACTGAAGGTCGGGGTTTCCATGTTGGAGCAGCTGATTTGGGAGGTACATATTTCTGTGTAACAAATCACCCGAAAAATGTAGTGACTTCAAACCACAATAATGATTGATTGTTCTAACAGCTTATGTGGCTTAGGGATTTGGGGTGCTTGCTCAGGGTGTCTGATGAGGCTGCAGCCTTTTGAAAGCCTGATTGATGCTGGAGATCTGCTTCCAAGGCATCTCTCTCACATGGCTGGCAATTTGGTGGACATCTCAGTTCTTCCCTGGGCCCCTCCAGGGGGACTGATTGAGTGTGTTTATGACATGATGGCTGGCATCCCCAGAGGGAGCAAGGTGGAAGCTGCAAAGTTCTTTATGGCCTGGCCTTGCAAGTGACATGCAGTGACTTCTGCGATATCCCATTGGTCACACATGTCAGCCCTATTCAATGTACAAGGGGACCACACAAGGGCCTGAGACATCCATGCCCTTTCTTTGCACATCTACTGACCTGTTTCAGCTGCAAGTGACAGAAAACACAGTTCAAACCAGCTTAAAATGAAAAGAAATTTATTGGCTTACACAAAAGGGAAGTCCAATGGAGGAGAGATGGCTGTTTTGTGGAGCTCAGATGGTGTCGTCAGAACTCAGTATTTATTCTTTTCTTTTCTTGGCTCCCATTCTTACACTGGCCAACTCCTAAAGATGGCGAGGTGGCAGCAGCCTCATTAGCTTCATATTCTCACAATGCCAAGTCGAGCTGAGAAGACAGCCTTTCTTTCCCAAGAGTTTGAACAAAAAGTCCCAGACCTAATGACCATTCCTACTGACTGACTTAAAAGCCAGGATGAGGCGGGGTGCAATGGCTCACACCTGTAATCCCAGCACTTTGGGAGGCCGAGGAGGATTACTTGAGGTCAGGAGTTCAAGACCAGCTTGGCCAACATGGTAAAATCCCATCTCTACTAAAAATACAAAAATTAGCTAGGCATGGTGGCACACACCTGTAATCCCAGCTATTGGGGAGGTTGAAGCAGGAGAATTGCTTGAACCCAGGAGGTGGAGGTTGCAGTGAGCTGAGCTCGCATCACTGCACTCCAGCCTGGGCAACAGAGAGAGACTCTGTCTCAAAAAAAAAAAAAAAAAAAAAAAGCCAGGGTAACACTGAAATTTCATGGAGATGGGAAGTGGGGCCAAATCTCCCAAAACACATGGATCGAGAGAGAGAGAGCTGTCTCTGTGTTCTGCAGACACTGTGATGGGAGAAATCAAGTGCTCATCCCTACGGAGCTCACAGTCTGTTGGGAGAACAGATACACGCATATATGAATAATTAACATATGGGTGAGAAGTGCCATGCTAAAGGGGCCAGAGTGTGCTTCAAGAGGACCTAAGAGAGGCACCTGATTCTGCTTTGGAGCTGGCTCTCTGGGTGAGGTCACACCTGAACTGAGTCTAATAGTGTAAGAAATCACTGCATGAGCAAAAGTCAAGAATCAAGAAATAGCAGAGTGGAGGTGAGTGGAGGACTACAGCCAGTTATCTGTTTTTAGAGGGTTACAGCAGAAGTGACAGAGAAATGATCTGGCCTGGGAAGCTAGGCTTGGACCACTGCCAGGCTTGGGTCACCCCAAAATGCATGTGTTGGAAACTTAATCCCCAAAGCAACAGTGTTGGGAGGCAGGGCCCAGTGGGAGGTGTTTATATCATGCGGGCTCCACGCTCATGAATGGATTAATGCTGATTATAAAATGGTTTGAGGCTGCAAGTTGGATCTCTTGCTCTTTCTTTGCCCTTCTGCCATGGGATAACACAACAAGAAGGCCCTCAGTTGCCAGCCCCTTGATCTTGAACTTCCCAGCCTTCAGAATTATAAGCCAATACGTTTATGTTAATTATAAATTACCCAATTTCAGGTTTCTGTTACAGCAGCACAAAACAGTCCAAGACAACAAAGTGCCTTGCATGCCACAGTGAGGAATTTGGGTCTTCTCTTGGGATGCTGAGGAGCCTGTGGTTAGGCGGTGGACCACCCCATCAAGTTTACATTTTCAGTAAGTTCCTCTATCAAAGAGTACAAGCTGATTAGTCAGGGCCAGGGCTGAACTTGGGGGTTGGCCAGTGAGAAACTGCCATGGTGATGGTTGAGGCAGGGGGTAGGTGGGTCTGAAGGCGAGCAGGGCCAATGAAACTGATGAGAAGCTCTGAATTCGGAAGGCAAGGTGAGATCACCAGCCAGCACTGGTGATTGGCTGAAAGGGAAAAGAAAGACCCCCGGGTCTGGATAGTGGGTGAGGAGGGCAGAAGTGAAACCATTTCTTGGGAGCTACAAGTCCAGCTATCTATGTCTGTCCCCAAAAAGCTCTGGCATGTGTCCCAAAGGGTCTTTACAAGGAAGTCTCCTGCAGTGCTCTCTGTGACTGAAAAAAGTAAAAGTAGAATACAGCCTAAATGTCCTGTGATAGGAAATAATTAAATTAATTATGGTATATCCAGCTTAAAAATTAATATGCAGCAGTTTAAAAGGCTGATATTTACTTGAATAGGAAAAGAGTGAGTTGTCAAATGATATATTGACTATAAAGTCATTTAAGTAAACAAAACAGACACACATGCATCTACATATCTATATGAGTGTGTTCACATGCAAATGCCTTTAAAAAGATCTGGCCTCATGCAAACCAATCACTAATGGGGCTCCCCTCCAAGGAGGGGACTGCGGATGGGATGTGGTTCAGGGGGTCTTTAGCACTCTCTCTAATGTTTGGACGTTTACAATATAATGGCTATTGAGTTTAGGGGCCTACAGTACCCCAAGTGGAGAAGTCCACCAGGCAGTTAGATACATAGTTCTAGGGCTTAGAGAAAATCCAGATTGGAGGCTTATTCAGTAGGTCCATGTTGCAAAATGCCATAGTTTCAGACTCTTTTAATCAAGACTGCTTTGGTTGCAAGAAACAAAACCACTCAAACTGTAGTACAGCACAAAAGGGAAGATGCATTATGAAGACACAGATCTGAGACCCCAGGGCAAGTGGTTTCAGGGCCAGGTCTCAGCAACATCTAGAACCAGGAGCTGCAAATCCACCAGGGATCCAGGCCATCATCCTGTGATGTGTGCTCTCCTTCTGGTCTGGGGAGGGCTTGTTAAAGATCCTTCCCTGGCTCAAAGCAAGGGGTTAGCTTAGATGGGGCCTTTCCATCCCTCCCAGCCCCAGAATTCTAGAGTTTATAAACTATGTCCCTAAACCTCACAGCCTCCCCCTCCCCGGGGGGAAAAGACCCTCAGCCCCTCTCCTGAAGCAAACAAGCCGCTGCCTCCCTCCTGCCAGCCCTGATCACAGCAGTGTCTGTGCTGTCCCCTGGGGGTGCCACGCAGCTTCCCCCGCTCCTACCTCCTCCATGCTAATTGAGCCCTGGCTTGGTTGCATCTGCTTTTCTGGCAACTTCATAGAGACTAAAGGGAGGCATCAAGGAAAAGGGGGGAAGCTGCTGGAGGCTTTCCTGTGACTCACTGCTAATAAAGTTGATTAGACTGACAAGTCTCTCTTGTCTTATTCCTGACAGCTTGTGTCCTCATTTTGGTTTTTCACCACCACCCCTACCTGAGTCGGGAGTGGAGATTAGCCCAAATTAAAGCTCGGGTGACTCAGGAGAGGTGAGACGTGACAGCAGAGGGGGCTGAGGGAGAGGGAGGGGGGCAGCTGACGCCTCATGGGTGGGATGCGGACAGGCCCAGGCAGGCCTCCTGGAACCAGTGAGGGGGTCCCTAGGATTGGCTTTCCTTCTCTCCATCTAGGGAGCTGGGAGGATTGGACTGTTTTTTTTCTGGCCATAAAGGGAAGAAAGTCCATGAATAAAGCTTGTGGGTGTTGTATGTGGCTCTGCCAGTCTCAGGAGGATAATAAACCTTAATCAAGACCCATCTCTACAGACACCTGGGAACGTAAGAAAAATTATCTCCAATATGAAGTTATACATTCTGCCCTTGTCACCCTCTTTAAGAAGTACTGGAGCTGGCGCTGTAACCCAACAGTTTCTAGGTGTAGGCTGGCCAGAGGTGCACAGGGCTGCTACACGTAAGCCCCTGGGGGTAGCATGGAGCCTTTCTGCAGACCCTCCATGAAGGCCTTCTTAAAGGTTCCTGGCTGCTTACAATTCCCAGATTTATCACTTAGCTGCGAATGTTGGCAATTTGACCCCAGACTTTCTGTTTCCCCCTGAGAATCCCAGTTCCAGAGACCTCTCAGATCTCTTCAAAGAGCACAGATAGTGAGTGCTCCATCACTGGAGGTAATCAAGCTGGTCTAGGCAAACACTTGGAGGAGACTTGAGTAATGACTCTTTGAGATTCTTTCCCAAGGGAGCCTCTGGGACATGGTCATGAGTGGTGCAAGGTTAGAGACAACCAGGTCCATGCATGTTTGTGTCTTTCCACAATGTCAGATTTTTATTGATGCTGCTTCAATCACAAAAGCCACAACCTCCTCTTCGGGACTTCCCATTCATTCAGGAGTCAGAGCCCACAGGCACACAGGATCAAGCCATTCTTCAAGTCAGTCAATATTGCAAGCCATATATAATAGTATGCTTAATATACAAATGTTCTAGATTGAACATTCCACAATAAACAAAATAGCATTTAACACGAAGAGGAAAAAGGGGAGAAAAGGTTAATGAGCCAGTCCAGGGAGAATGAAGACAAAAGGAGTCCTGGTCTGGTACTTCTTCCATGGGTCCCTCTGTCCTGCGAAGAAGAGTCCTGGATGTGGCAGAGCCTTCTGGCCGAGGCCAAGTTCCTATCATGAGTAACTGCAAGACAGTGCCAGTGAAGACGGCCATTTCGAGCTGTGGAAGGCCTGCTCTTTTTTTTTTTTTTTTTTTTTTTTTGAGAGAGAGATTTGCTCTTGTTGCCCAGGCTGGAGTGCAATGATGCGATCTCGGCTCACTGCAACCTCTGCTTCCTGGGTTCAAGTAATTTCCTGCCTCAGCCTCCCAAGTAGCTGGGATTACAGGCATGTGTCACCACGCCCAGCTACTTTTGTTTTTTTAGTAGAGATGGGGTTTCTCCATTTTGGTCAGGCTGGTCTCGAACTCCTGATCTCAGGTGATCCACCCGCCTTGGCCTCCCAGAGTGCTGGGATTACAGGTGTGAGCCGCTGCGCCTGGCCTGGCCTGCTCTTTTATAGTCAGAGTCCTCTGGCGAGAACGGATTGTGGGAGAGTGCACTTGTGTGTGTCCTTATCTGGTTGGATGCAGTCTTTATTTATTTTTTTTTCATTTGTTTCTTAAGTGAAACATCTTATCCTCGTTGACAAAGGGCCCTATGAAATATAAAATGGAGTCTTTTTCTAAGATGGAGTTAGTTATGTCAAGGGTGCTCTGTACAGACACCAAACTGAGAAAAACCCTGGAATAAACAAGTAGAGCATTGATATTCACTGGGGTGGCCATTCAACAGGAAAAATAAAATCTACATAGCCCCATTATATACCAAAGATCCAGGGCTGAGTGGACAGGTCCTGCCTCAAGCCCTGCTCATATCACTGTAACTCCACCAGCACTGAGTCTAGGCCCTAGAGCACAGTAGACATTCCCTGGGTGCTTGCTGAGTACATGAACACCAAGCTGAAGGAGGGAGTGGAATTCAGAGCTAGATGGTTAGAAGGCTGGTCCAGATAATTTAGGTCCCTACAACTCAGCTCTTGATGCCTATATCCAAGTGCCTTCCTGACATCTCCACTTGAGTGTCAAATAAAGATCTCGGTGTTAGACATTCAAGTCTGGACTTTCGATTTCTCTCCTGTTTTCCTCATCTCAGGAGTGGGCAAGACATCCAATCAACCAACTGCTCAAAGCCAAAACCTAAGTGCCATACCTGAATCTTCTCCTGAAATTTCTCCCCTACCACATGCACCAGCTGATCCCATTACCTCTACCTCCAAAATATACCCCATTCAACCACTTCTCACCCTCTCTCTGCTCCCATCCTAATTCAAATGTCCATCACCCCTTGCCTGGGCTACAGCTGTAGCTTTCCAGCCAGAGCTTTCTAACTGTCCTCTCTGCTTCTGCGCCTCCATGCTATCCCATTCCAGCAGTCTGTTACCCATGCAGCAACCAGAAAGAGCTTTCCAAAACATAACTCAGGACAATTGCTTCCTAACACAATTCCTTTCTATAAAAACCCACATGTTCCTACATGATACTCATATTGATTAACTTTTTAACTGTCTCATATCACTCTCCCTTCACTCACTACTTTCTCACCATACAGACATTCATTTTTATTCTTCCAGCCAAAACCTCTTTCCACCTAAGGGTCTTTGTATTTGCAGTTTCCTCTGTCTGGAAGGACTTTCCCCCAGATCTTCACATAGTGGCTCCTTCCTTTCATTTAATCTCAGCTAAAATACTACCTCTTCCCCACCACTTTTTTTTTCTTTCAGAAATGCTATTCCAAGTTTTAGTAGCCCTGTTACAACTTTCCATATAGCATCCTCACTATCTGATGTTTTCTTGTTTACCTGTTTGTTTGTCTATTTATTTTCTGCTTCCTCCTACCAGAATGCAAACTCCATGAGCTAGTCGATAGTGTTCACTGTCGTATACCCAGGGCCTAGAACAATGCCTGGTGTTTACATAAATAAATGAATATTTATTGAATGGGTAGAGCCTAAAATATAGTTGTTTCAATCAAACATTAATATGGAGGCTGCATGGCCACATTTCTTATTCCTAAAGAAGCCAGGGCCATTGTCTTTATGAACGGAGCTTAACCTTGGCATCAGGAAATCATGTCACCTTCAAGGGGAAGCCACGGTGATGGGATAAGGAAAGAGCTCTGCAAGAACAATCCTCTACCTGCTGCCCAACTTCTCTGTTCTTCTCAACCTTGTGTAGCTTCTCTGTTTTACAGATTTTGTTTTCATCCATGTTGCCCACCCACCCCCTGGGACATTTGCTTTGGGTTTCCAAAACCCATGCCTCTAATTTGCTTTACCTGGACTACAGCCATAGCCATCACATTGTCTTCTCTGTTTCCACTCCTCCATGCCACCCCACCCCAATAGTCCATTACCTATGCAGATCTGCAAAGCTGGACCAGACTTGAAGAAGCCTAACTTGCAAAAATAGCCAGAAAGTTGAGCTTTCATCAGAGAAGATAAAACTTGTTGTATTGATTGGGGTAAAGGTAGGAGGGGTAAAAGGGAGCAGAAAGCAGCCAGAAGCTCCCATTTCTATATGATTGTAATGAACTCAGAGGTTTAGCTTCTCAATTTCATTACACTGGGGAAAAAAGAAAGAGCCAACTTAACCCCACCTTCACAATCTAACACAGCTGCAGGTAATATCGCTAGCTTTCCAAATTTTGTTTTAACAATTTTCTTTATTAAACTTGCACTAGGTGAATCTCCATTGGCCTACTGATTTGAGTATTAGACTGTGTATCAAAGATATGAAAATACAAATTGTTGTTTCAGAGAGAAATGACTGTCTTTATATTGTTTCTGTCTCTAGGGTTCTGAATATTCCCTGGAGTTTCCAGGCTGAATGGAATTAAAACAAGGGCATCTTCTTGGCAAATGTGGAGTAGATTTTCTGGGTAGATCCTGAGTGACTTCCTGGTGCTGTTGCTGAGGGGCCAGTAGCAGGACAGGTTTTTCTATTTACTTTTTTTTTAACCATAGGTTTTCATTAGAGAAGGATCTGCACTGATACAGTTCCTGTGTATGTTGTTTCAGCATTTAAATCTTGGCAGTAGCCTCTGTGTAGGACCCCGTCCATGGCTGTGTGTGTGTCAGAGTCCTGGTACCTTTGATTATCTTTAGCCAACGTGAAATTAACTCCTGAGCAATGGCAGAGTGAGGGGAAGAGGGACTTGGAGATTTTGTTGGAGGGAGAGAGGGAAGAAGGTGCAGTTAGTTATTGGGCTTTTTGCTCATTCTTAGAAGCAGGTGAAAGTAATCTCAGGCAGAGCTGGAATTGTGGTTTAGTCCATGGGTCTTTCAGGAAGCAGAGGTTCATGACGCTTGTGACATTCCTTCTCCTGCATTGGCGCTGATTTACACTGGCCCATTGTATATGGCTTTGCAGATTATGACCTGAAATAAGATGGCTGGCTGATGTGCTGTGGGACTGAAATGCTGCTGATGCTCTACTTGCAATCCCACCTTTCATACCCAGTTTGGTTTCATTCCATCTCTGCAAAGTGCCCTCAACTTGGATGCTCCTCACCTTCTTCAGGTCAATTTTAATTCTTTCAAGTGCTTTTTGTTTTTTCATTTTAAACACTATTTTTCATCTCTAGAAGTTCAATTTGGGTCTTGATATTTCCCCCATTTCTTCTTTTTATTCTTATGCTTTCTGTTACCTTCTTGAACATATGCAGTACATTTATAATAGCTCTATTAATGTCCTTGTCTGCCACTTATATTCATCTGTGTTATTTCTGGGTCTGTTTTTACTGGCTTTTTTGGGGGGGGGTGTTGTATTTTCCTGATGCTTTCTTTGTCTGGTAATTTTTGACTGAGTATAAGACATTGTGAGTTTTACATTGTTTTGAGCTGGATTTTTTTGTATTCCTTTAAGTGTTTGTGAGCTTTCTTCTAAAATTTATATAAGTTACTTGAAAATTGTTTGATCCCATTAAGACTTGCTTCAAAAAGCTTTGTTAGCTTGTATCAGACTAGTCTTTAGAGCTAGTTTGGTTTTATTAGGGAGGCAATCCCTTTCTGAGTACTCTCCCTGATGCACAATGTAGTATGAGGCTTCTCCATTCTGGCTGTTGGGAATGCGAATCATTCCAAACTCTGTTTGAGCTCTAGCAATTGTTCTGCCTGCTCATGTCCAGTGGATCTTTCCCCAGCCCTGAACAGCCCCCTCACATGTGTATGCAGTTCAGTACTCTGCAGAACACTAGAGGGAGAATCACCAGAGTCCTCTTTCTGTGCAGATCTCTCTTCTGTGGTACTCTGCCCTGCAAACTCTAGCTCCCTTGCCTTCTCCAAACTTCCAGTTCTATCTCTTCAACTCAGAGAGACCACTGAGCTCTGCCTGGAATGGTCTTCCCTGCACTGCAGCCTGAAAACCCTTTCCAGGCAATAAGCTGACAGAATTGAAGGGCTCACTTCATTTGTTTCTTTATCAGGAATCTTGCATTGCCTGTAGTCCAATGTCTGAAAATTGCTGTTTCACATTAAAAAAATTTTTTATTGTGGTAAAATATACA
The DNA here is from genome assembly GCF_028885655.2 of Pongo abelii. Taxonomy (NCBI): domain Eukaryota; kingdom Metazoa; phylum Chordata; class Mammalia; order Primates; family Hominidae; genus Pongo; species Pongo abelii. Next base: position 48,196,266 of record NC_072003.2, read on the forward strand.
TATACAGAAAATTTCCATAAATAGCATAAAATTTATTATTTTAACCATTTTTAAGTTTACAGTTCGGTGATATTAAATACATTTATAACGCTATGGAACCATTACCACATCCTGAGTCCATAATGATTTTCACCTTGGAAAAGTGAAATTCTGTACCTGTTAAATACTACTCTCCCATTTCCCTCACCCCCCAGCCCCTGGCACCATGGTTCTACTTTCTGTCTCTATGAATTTGACTACTCTAACTACCTCATATAAGTGGAATTATACAGTACTTGTCTTTTTGTGACTGGCTTATTTCACTTAGCATAATGTCCTGAAGCTTCAGCCATGTTATAGCATGTCAGAATTTCCTTTCTTTTAAAGATGGGTGATATTCCATTGAATATATGTACCACATTTTGCTTACCCAGTCATCTGTTGATGGACATTTGGGTTGCTTCCATATTTTAGCTATTATAAATAATGATATTGTGAACAAGGGCATACAAATTGTTCCATATATTTTGTCTGGTTTCTTAGTTGTTTAAGGTGGGAAGACGAATCTGTTACTTTATCTTGGTCAGAAGTTAAGATGCCTCATGTCAATTTATATAATGATTTTCTCTCATTCAAAAATATATTGCTTTTAACAATTCAAATCACTTTTTGTTTCTGTTTGTTTGTTTGTTGTTTGCCTGCTTGCTTTTACAACAGTCAGCTGGCTTCAGTGGAACAGATATTAATATCCCCTTGCTTTTTTTGTTTTGTGTTTTTTTTTTTTTTTTTGAGTTAGAGCCTCACTCTGTCATGCAGGCTGGAGTGCAGTGGTGCAGTGTTAACTCACTGCAACCTCTGTCTCCTGGCTTCAAACAATTCTCTTGCCTCAGCCTCCCGGGTAGCTGGGACTACAGGCATGTGTTATCATGCCTGGCTAATTTTTACATTTTTAGTAGAGACAGGGTTTCACTATGTTGGCTAGCCTGGTCTCGAACTCTTGATCTCAAGTAATCTGCCAATTTTGGCCTCCCAAAGTGCTGGGATTACAGGCATAAGCCACCGTACCTGGCCAATTAATATCCCAATTTTCAAAGTAGAAGAACTGAGGGTTCTAGATGCCTACCCAACAAGATCATGCAGCTGGTGAGTTATAGTGCCAGAAGCACAAACCCAAGCCACATGCCATGTTCTTGCCCAACTAAACCACTGTGCATGTCTTTACTTCCTCAGGTCTCACCACTCAGCTCCTCAGAGATCCATCCCTGACTACCCAGATAACCAGTGCATTAGTCATTCTTGTGATTTTTGAGATTAAAAATATTTTCCCAGTTCTTTCACAGGGGCTCAACAAATATTTGTCGAATGAGCAGAAAAGACAAGTTCCCAGGAACAAAACCTCTTTGATCTAGGGTTCAAGACAGGGTTTTCTTGGACACATGAGCTGGCCTTCATGCTGCCCTATTTGTGCCATTAGGACTCAATCAATCACAAGTGACAGAAAACCCAACTTAAATTGGGTTAAGCAAAAAAGAGTATTGTCTCACCAAGTTATGTCAGCTTCAGGCATGGCTAGCTCCAGCCACTCAAATGCTCCTTGATCATATCCCAGTTCAGCTCTCCTCTGTGTTGGCCTCACCCTGGGACAGGTTGTCCTCATGAGGTACCAAATTGTCTGCAGGCAACCATGTAAAGATAGCTTCTAGTCCCAATAGTTCCATCTAAGTTTCAAATCTTTCCCTTATTGGACCAGCTGGGATCACTTATTTACCCCTGAACCAATCACCGTGGCCAGGGAGACGGAATATGAAGATTGGGTAAGCCCAGGATAAGTGCCCACCTGTGGAATAAGTGGGCATAGGTGTCAGCCACACCCTAACCACACAGAGGAAGAGTAAGGAACAGGTCCTTCTTCAGAGGACAGCTGAGTAGCCATTGCTAGAACAAGAGAAGAATGAGTTTGGGCAAGCAGAAACAACAGATATCCACTGAGTTACCTTAGATTGTGTGTGTGTTTGGGTGAGGGTGTGGGTGGATAGCCATTACCTAAGACTTCCTCTGGTAAGGACTTCCTTCCAAGTACTTCTAGAGTCATGTGGCCAAGTGGAGACTCTTGAGGCTCTCAGAAGGGAAACCACCTAGAGGAGAAAGCACATCCCCAGAGGGCCTGCTGTCCATTTCTGGGCACCTGGTTGCCCACAGACAGGAATGAGTCAGATGACCCATGGACCAGCCAAGATTTCATGTGTCTTATCACCAGTCATAGAGGCTATAGCTCAGGGTTAAGTGAGGCTACAGTATGCTCAAGGAGTTCATTTATTCATCATGCACGTGCTGAGAGTCTGCCACATGCCAGGCACCATGCTAAGGGCTGTGCTGGATAGGACCTGTTCAAGCTGGACAGTGAAGCTGTCTGGAGAAGAGGATTGAGTGGGGGCTTAGGGAGCACATCTCCATGAGGCTTGAAGTTCTGGCTCAGAGAGGAAATGGCAGGCTGCCACTTCCTTCCACTTCAGGATTTTGAGGACAAGACATGAGCCTTCTCAGGCCCTAGGACCAAACTGTAGACCTAGCAGCAAGTCCAAGATATGCAATAATGTGGTTCAGATCTTGGATTTTTGGGAGTTTGGGTAGCTCCCTTGCTTCTGTGAGATGGCCGATGCTAAATCCCATGTGGTTAGAAAAGCAGAAATGACTCTGGTTCTAGTCTCAATGCCTTCTGGCCTTGTAGCTCTGAGAACATCCTCCCCACCACCTATCTATACTTACAGGTCCAGCTCATGACACCTCATCCAGAATGCTTCTTGGGACCCCCCCAGTTATGTTCTCTTCTCCTTATTCCCACGGAACTCTGGCTTCCTTCATGGCTTATTCTGAAGTCCTCGCTGTAGTATTGGTGATGAGAGTACTAATGATTGATGATGATGATGATGGTGATGATTATGATAAAAATGATACAGATAGCATTTACCAAGTATGCACTATCTGCCAGGAATTTTACACGTGTTATCCCATTCAATCCTCACCGCACCACTGAGATAGGCACTGTTGTTATTCTCACTTCACTGAGAAGAAAACTGAGACACAAAAACACAGAGTCTTTGTTGCTTGCTAAAGAAATATGGCTGATGTCTATGTCTGGTTCCTAGCTGCTCATAGGTTGGGCCAAGCTGGGATTCTGAACCTAAACTTTCTGATTCCAGAACCTTGCTTTTAACCTCACTGTGCTACATCTATTGTTGGTGCCTGTCCTCCCAAATAGTCCATGTTCCTGTGGGAAAGACTCCAGTCTTGCTTATCTCTGTCCATTCCCACAGTGCCTAGGATGCTGTTCACGCCTAGTAGATATTTGACAAACTATTCCAGAAATGAGTGCCAAGAGCAGGAACCTCTACTCTGAGATAGAGATAGAGTTGTTTACATCAAATCTTCTTCTCCGCCAGGCTCATCTTTTTTTTTGCATAGACACTAATAGTTCATGTAAACAATATTAATCTTTTGGAAGAGCCAGCTGCCTCAGCGGAAGGACTGCAAGGATCTTAGTGCAGGATCTATGTGTATGTGAGAGTTGGAAGCCGCATCTTGCCTTGGCATGGCCCCTCTGCAGTCTCATCCATTTATCATCCATGGAACTGATGGTTTATCTCTGTTAGAAACATCTCTGTTTTCAGTATCATGGCCATGGGGAAGGTACTGGAAGGTTTTTGCTGGTTTTTGCTGGGACCAACTGGTCCATGCTGTGTACTGAGGATGTCAGTGTAAGTTCACAGGCCTGCTTCAGGAAAGGTTAGGCCATGGGTTAGTGACAGAAACCCAATGCAAGCTGGCTCAAGTGCACAGGATGCACTGTCTTATGTAGCTGGAGACCATGGCCTCCAGAGGCTCAGGTGAGGTTGCTTTCTTCCTCTGTTTCTCTCTCTCATTTCATGGATTCTCTTCATATTGGCCCCCATCGCTTCTACCACTGATGGACTCTGTCCTTGCAGTGCAGGGAGAGTAGGCATTACCTTGCCCAGATCCAGGCTTGCATCATCTAACTCAGCAACATCAAAAGAAAGAGTGTTTCTCTAGCCACATGGGAGGCAAAAATCCACGATGGACTCTGACTGATCCAGCTCTGGTCTTTAGGCCAATCCTGGGCCAGAGATTGCTGCCTATGGGGAGGCAGACTATGATTAGCCAGGCCCGTGTTTATGCCCCACTGGGCAGGGCAGTGGGATTGGCAGCCACTCCACAAACATGTGGCATGGGAAGGGGGAATTCACCAGCAGAAGCAGTTTGCTCTTGCAGGATGGAAGGGTTGTTAGGCAGATAAAAACAACTGCTATCCTTTGCACACTAAAAGGGCCAGCGAAGAATCTGGAGGGGCCACAATGCTGGTGGTCCTAGAAGATGGGACATCAGAACTGGGGTCTGAGCCTGGGTTACTGGAGCCTTCAGGGGGGGATGTTTTATAGCTGCCCTAGGGCCCCTATTGCCTTTTTAGCAGGAGGACCTCTGGTCTTCCCAATCCCACACACCCTCTCTGGCCTACCATTCAATTTATAGAAGACCCTGCCAGTCTCTTACCAGGCCTTCAGTATGAGAAGAAAGCTACTGAATTTAAGTTTTTTTTTTTTTTAAATCAAAATGATTATTGAGGTAATTGTAGATTCACATGCATTTGTCAGAAATAATTCAGAGCAATTACTTATACACTTTGCCCAGTTTCTCCCAATGAAAACATTTTGCAAAATTATAACATAATATCACAAGGAGGATATTGGCATTTATACAAAAATAAAATGAAAGTTCCAGAAGTTTGCCTGCCTTGAGGAAAGGGTCCAAGCCCTGGTGTTGACTTTCACTTGCAAATTTCTTACCATGGCCTTGAGCTCTTTAATAAGCTGATCCCCACCTAGATTCTCCACGTTGGAATTTGGCTCATTTTTAACCTTGAATTGAGTTTCCCAGTAATGTTTATGTCTTGGTCATCATGGTGAAATCACTTCGCCTTTAGGTTCTTATTTCTCATATGGAGAGGAGGTTAAAAAAGCACACTTGGAAAAAAGGCAAACAGGGCCAAGTCCTCACTGGATTAACCCACCCTGACATCCCACTTGTCCTTCTACCCATAGGTGGCATTCAAAATATGTAACAACCTATATGGCAAAAGGCACCATGGAATTAGGACAAATGCCAGTTATATAACCCAGGCCCTGCTCTGCCAGGTGTGAACCCTTCAATTTTCAAGCTGTAGGGAGATCTGAGACACTCAGAAGATGGCCCAGGGCAGTGGAGGTTGCAGAGGAGTTTTTGGGGGAGCTCAAGGTAGTAGCTATTTTGAAAAGAGTCTGGACGTATTTTAGTATCTTAACAACCAATACAGCTCCACTAGTGAATGCCAACTAAATGCCTCTGCTTCTTCCCTTACCCCAGCACTCTTGATTGCTGAATTATCACATCGTTCATGTCAGGGGCCATGTGTCTGTCTTGGTTACTGCTGTACCTAGTGTCTAGCACCATGAGTAGGTGCTCAGTAAATATTTATTGAATTGGTATATGAATGGTATGTCCTGCCTATGTCCGGAAAACTGTAATACATCTGATCACTTCAAGCAATGATTTTTCTCCTTTCTCTGACCTCTTATGTAGGCTAGACAAACGCACAAACAATAAGGAAAAACAAAGACTAGGATATAGCAACATTTTAGTGCTGGAAGGCCAGCCTTCCCTCCCCTCCCCTCCCCCCTTCTCCCCTCCCCTCCCTCCCTGCCTCCCTTCCTTCCTCTCTGCTTTCCTTCATTCCTTTTCCTTCCTTTTCTTTTCTCATCTTTCCTCATCTTAGAAAACATGCATTGTTCTAAGCAGTGGAGATGGAATAGTAGACTAGACAAAGAGGATAACAGCTCATGTGGAGCTTCCACTCTGGAAAAATAGAGCAAACGAGAATGAGCAGGAGCTACCAGGAAGGCTGCATGGATGAAGTAGGCTTACAAAATGAGTGGGGTTTGGGTATCAAGAACAAAGTCTAAGGGGGCAAGCAAGTAGAGGCAATAATAGGAGGAGTAGGATGGGGTTAGGGGTAAATGTGTGGGAGGAAGACCGTGAAGTCAGCTGAACTGGCTGGGAGCAGTTTGCCTTGGGAAGCAGTGAGCCATTGAAGAGAGAGAGAGAGATACATGCATGAAACCATGGTCCTGGATTGTCAAGAGTCACAGTGCCTGGAGGAGATAGGCATGTGAGCAATTGTCAGGTGGTTCGATCTGTACTCTAGCAGGACTGAGCACAGGGGAATGCTGATGCGGGTGTGGGGCAGAGGAGGAGCAGAGCCACAGAGCTGGAAGGGGAGGGTGCTCTCTGATCGCCGTGGACCCTCGATGCCCTGAGGAGGAAGCAAATAATCCCTCAAAGGTTTGTGAGCAGGGGAGTGGCAAGACCAGGGTGATGCCTCACAAAGAGAATTTGGGGGGTTGTGTGAGGAATGACTGGGGAGGACAGAGTTGTTGGACAAGGCGATCACACCCAAGATGGTAGAGGTCATTCAGGTGAGAGATGGGGACAGCCAATGACTGATGGGTGAGGAGGTGGGGCAGGTTACAGAGGCAGTCAGAAGCCACAACAGGTTGTTCATTGTATGCAGGAGATGGGCAAGGGGAGAAGTTTGAAATGAGTGCAGTTTCTGGCTTGAGGGATGAAGGGAATCAGGATGCCATAAACCAGGATTGAGGACACTGCGTGCTCTGCCCGTGTTGCACAGTGCAGGCATGGCAAGGGGTGGCGTGGAGAGGAGGAAGAGGAGAGCTGCGTTTCAGACACATAGATTTAGAAGTGCCCTGCAGACCTCCTGATGGAAGGTTCCGGAATATCTGCTAACTGGATGAAACAGACAGGACAGGGCATTCACAGCCACAGAATGAATGCAGGAAAGAGAACCACAGATTCTTCCCTTGGCGTCACAGGACGCCAAGAGGTGAAGTGGGGAAGATGTCATCCAAGCAGTTTTAGAGTGTGGTGATGGACTTCACCAATATTCTGCTTTGCGATGCTATGACCTCTACCTGGGGTCTTGGAGTGAAGTTTTCCTCCTAGAGACTGTCTCCAGAAAAACATGCATTTTATATCTGCCTCTTCTTGACATCCCCAACCTCCTGGCACCAATTAATGTATCAGTGGGCCTCAGAAATTTTCACCCAAGATGTTGCTTCTTCTGGGAACATCTGGCAACATCTTTACTTTTATTTGGTTTTTTCCTTTTTTTTCTTGAGGAACATCCTGAAGGGAGCACATGGCAATGCGAAGGGGCAGATCAATGCTGAGGAAAGTGGCCCTGTTTACCCTTGGATTCTGAGAGGCTCATTCTCTGTTCCTGAGAGTGGCTGTTAGAAGCAAGCTATTTTTTTTTTTTTTGACAAAGTTTCATTCTTGTTGCCCAGGCTGGAATGCAGTGGTGTGAGCTCAGCTCACTGCAACCTCTGCCTCCTGGGTTCAAGAGATTCTCCTGCCTCAGCCTCTCAAGTAGCTGGGATTACAAGCGTCCGCCACCACGCCAGGCTAATTTTTTGTATTTTTAGTAGATACGGGGTTTCAGCATGTTGGCCAGGTTCATCTCAAACTTCTGACCTGAGGTAATCCACCCACCTCGGCTTCCCAAAGTGCTAGGATTACAAGTGTGAGCCACCACGCCCGGCCAAGATGGAGTCTTATAATGTAACATAATCATGGGAATAATGTCTACCACCTTTCCCATATTCTACTGATTAGAAGCAAGTCACAGGTCCCACATGCACTTCAAGGGGAGGGAATTACACAAAGCCATGGGCACCAGGAGGCAGAGATAATTAGGAGCCACCTTAACATCTCTCTACCATAGCCATGGAATAGTTGTACTCTGATATCTTTTTTTTTTTCCACTTCTTAAGCTCTTAAGGCTAATTATTTGTGTGTCCCAAATATCTCTGGGGAGTCAGTGCTTGTTTGACTTGTTTACAGCTATATTTCCAGACTTTAGTGCAGAGCCAGGCCCACTGCAGATGCTCCAGAAATACATACATTTATGCAGCAAATATTTATTGAATGACAACCATGTTCTAGGCACTGTTCTGGGCACTGGGGATTTAACAGCAAACAAAATGAACAAAAATGTGTGCCCTCACACAGCCCATATTCTAGTCATTTTGTTGATTGGTTGGTTGACAATCAAATTTTCTATTGCTGCCATATGCCAAGTAGTGTTCTAGGTGCTGGGGATATAACACAGTGGTGAGCAGTCCAACATGCTCCTGACTCCAGGGTCTTGCATTTCAATGGTGATACATCTCATCAGATCTGCCCAACAGTTAGGAATCTTTATTTACAAGCTACAGAAATGGGTGCGGGTTACTTTAGGCAAAGAGTAACTTATTAATATTAGAAGACTACTAGGGTGGCTGGGCATGGTGGCTCACGCCTGTAATGTTGGCACTTTGGGAGGGCGAGGCAGTTGCATCACCTGAGGTCAGGAGTTCAAGACCAGCCTGGCTGACATGGTGAAACCCCATCTTTACAAAAATACAAAAATCAGCTCGATGGCAGGTGCATGTAATCCCAGCTACTCAGGAGTATCAGGGGAACCCACCCCCAATATTTCAACGTAGGTTCTTTCTATTTTCCCTAGGTGTCAGCCGGTCTGAGAAATAAAGAGAAAGAGTACAAAGAGAGGAATTTTACAGCTGGGCTGCTGGGGGTGACATCACGTATCGGTAGATCCGTGATGCCCACCTGAGCCACAAAACCAGCAAGTTTTTATTAGGGATTTCAAAAGGGGAGGGGCTGTACAAATAGGGAGTAGGTCATGAAGTCACATGCTTCAAAGGGCAAAAGGCAGAGCAAAGATCACATGCTTCTGAGGAAATAGGGCAAGGACAAAATCAAAGATCACAAGGCAAAGGGCAAAATTAGAATTACTGATGAGGGTCTATGCTCAGCTGTGCATGTATTGTCTTGATAAAAATCTTAAACAACAGAAAACAGAGTTCGAGAGCAGAGAACTGGTCTGACCTCAAATTTACCAGAGCGGGATTTTTTCCCCCACCCTAACAAGCCTGAGGGTATTGCAGGAGACCAGGTTGTATTTCAGTCCTTATCTCAACCGCACAGGACAGATACTCCCGGAGTGGCCATTCATAGACCTCCCCCCAGGAATGCAATTCTTTTCCTAGGGTCTTAATATTTAGTATTCCTTGCTAGGAGAAGAATTTAGCGATATCTGTCCTACTTGCACATCTGTTTATAGGCTCTCTGCAAGAAGAAAAATATGGCTGTATTCTGCCTGACCCCGTAGGCAGCCAAACTTTATGGTTGTCTTCCCTTGTTCCCTGAAAATCGCTGTTGTTCTGTTCTTTTTCAAGGTGCCCTGATTTCATATTGTTCAAACACACATGTTTTACAATCAATTTATACAATAGTGGTCCTGAGGTGACATACATTCTTGGCTTATGAAGATAACAGGATTAAGAGATTAAAGTAAAGACAGGCATAAGAAATTATAAGAGCATTATTTGGGAACTGATAAATGTCCATGAAATCTTCACAATTTTTGTTCCTCTGCCGTGGCTCCAGCCAGTCCCTCCGTTTGGGGTCCCTGACTTCCTGCAACACAGGAGGCTGAGGCAGGAGAATCGCTTGAACCTGGGAGGCAGAGGGTGCTGTCAGCCAAGATGGCGCCACTGTACTCCAACCTGGGCAAGAGAGCGAGCCTCCCTCTCAAAAATAAAGAAGACTATTAGGGTATAGTGGCAGAGGGCAGAGAATTCAGGAGACACTGTTAGTTGGCTAATGCCTAAACTATCTCTCTCATTGCCTTTTTCCTTGATGGTAAAGCCCTGATTATATGCACGTGTTCATAGAATTAATCAACCTTTATACTGCTAAACCTTTGAGCTTCCAGTCCTGTGAGATAATACAATCTCCATATTATTTTCAGAAAGCTGTTATTTGCAACCACACACAGCCTAACTGATGAGAAGTTTTGGCATGAGGTTTAGAAATAGGCAGAGACCATGAAAGTTTGGGATGACTGAGGTGCAGGATGCAGAAAGCACAGCATTCTTATGACCCAAATTAGTTACTCTTGCACCCAGAACACCCGAAATGGGAAAGCAAGGTTTTTGTAATTAAAAATACAGTTGTAATTAAGAGAGGAAATTGCTTCTGGGAGACAAAATTGAACAGCTATGCATTATACTCTGTAAAGTAAATTTGTGATGGACCAGCACTTGCTAAGAGTGATGCCTGGCCTCTTTGGAGACTGTGTAGTGTGGTGGGAAGAAGCCTGGATCAAGAGGCTTAATTTTTTTTTTTTAATTACAGATAGTAAAATAGATCACCTTTATGGGGGTGTACAATGGTATGAGTTTTAACACATAGACGTGACTACAGTCAAGATGCAGAACAGTTATATCACCCCAGAAAATCCCTCATGCATACCTTCATAATGAAACCCTCACCCTGTCCTGATCCTTAGCAACCACCGATCTGTTCTCTGTCCTTACAGTTTTGCTTTTCATATGTATAGAATCATAGGGTGTGCAGCAACCTTTGTCTCTGGCTTTTTTCACTCAGCCTTTGAGATTCATGTTGCTGTGTGCATCAGTAATTTGTTCCTTTTTATTGCTGAGTAGTTTTCCATTGTATAGATGTACCATGTTTTTTAATCCATTGAAGAATATTTAGGTTGTTTCCAATTTTGAGTGGTTATGGAGAAAACTCCTATAAACATTCATATGCAGGGTTTTGTCCGAAGACAAGTTTCTATTTCTGTAAATACCTAGGAGTGAGATAACTGGATAATATATTAAGTGTATGCTTAACTTTGAAAGAAGCTACCACAACTATTTTCCAGAGTGATGTGCTATTTTGCCTTCCAACCAGCAATGAGTAAGAAAGAGTTCATTACTACATCCTCAGCAGCACTTGCTATCGTTAGCTTGTTTTTTCCTTTTTTTTTTTTAAAGTTATTCTAATAGGCGTGTAGTAGTGTCACACTGTGGCCCTAATTTGCATTTCCCTAATGACTAATGATGTTGATCATCTTTTCATCTAATTATTTGCCATCCACATATTTTCTTTGTGAAGTGTGTTCAAATATTTGCCCACTTTTTAATTGAGTTGTTTTCCTTATTGTTGAGTTTTGAGTTATTTAAATATTCTGGGTACAAGTAGTTATGTAATTTGTAAATGACTTCTCCTTTTCTGTAGTTTGTTTTTTCATTCTCTTACCTGTCTTTTGCAGAGCAAAATCTTTTTAGTGAAGTCCAGTTAATTACCTTTTTTCTTTTATTGTTTTTTTTTTGGTATAAAAAATGTCTAAGATCTGTTTACCTCACCTAAGGTCACAAAGTTTTTCACCATATGTAGTCTTTTAAAAATTTTATAGTTTTATATTTAAGATCTGTGGTCTATTTTGAGTTAATTTTTGTGTAAGGTGTGAGATATATATCAGTGTCTTTTCTCCTTCCTCCTTCCCTCCATTCCTTCTTTTCTTTCTTTTTTCTTTCCTTCCTTCCTTTTTTTTTTTAAAGTTAAGTCTCTTTTTCCTCTTTTCTTTGGCACAGGTGTGTTCAATTGTTCCCATACTATTTGTTGAAGAGGCTATTCTTTCTCCATTGAATGGCCTTTGCACCTTTGTCAAAAATTAATACACTGTATTTATATGGGTTTATCACTGGACTCTCCATTCTGTTTCATTGATCTATGTGTCTTTGTCCAACACTGTACCATCTTGATTACTATAGCTTCATAGTAAGTCTTAAAATCAGATAGTATGCAATGGAACAGAATAGAGAATCCAGAAATAAAGCCACACACAGCCATCTAATCTTTTACAAAGTTGGCAAAAATGAGCAATGGGGAAAGAACTCTCTATTCAATAAATGGTGCTAGGATAGCTGGCTAGCTATATGCTGAGGAATGAAATTGGACCCCTACATTTCACCATATACAGAAATTAATTCAAGATGCATTAAAGACTTAAATGAAGACCTCAAACTATAAGAATTCTAGAAGAAAACCTAGGAAACACCATTCTAAAAATCAGCCTTGGGAAATAATTTATGACTAAGTTCTTAAAAGGAATTGCAACAAAAACAAAAATTGACAAGTGGGACCTAATTAAACTAAATAGCTTCTGCACAGCAAAATAAATCATCAACAGAGTAAACAGACAACCTAAAGAATGGGAGAAAATATTTGCAAACTATGTATCTGACAAAGACCAAATATTCAGAATCTATAAGGAACTTAAACAACTGAACAATCAGAAAACAAATAACTCTAATAAAAATGGGCAAAGAGCATGAACAGACACTTCTCAAAAGAAGACACACAAGTGGCCAACAAACATATGGAAAAATTCTCCACTTCACTAATCATCAGACACATGCAAATCAAAACCCACAATGAGATATCATCTCATACCAGTGAGAATGGCCATCATTAAAATAATTTTTAGAAAATAGATGTTGGTGAAGCTGCAGAGAAAAGGGAATGCTTATGGGCTGTTGGTGGGAATGTAAATTAGTTCAGGCATTGTGAAAAGCTGTTTAGAGATTTCTCGAAGAACTTAAAACAAAACTACCATTCAACCTAGCAACTCCATTACTGGGTATCTACCCAAAATAAAACAAATCATTCTACCAAAAAAGCACATGCCCTTGCATGTTCATCACAGCACTATTCACAACAGTAAAGACATGGAATCAACCTAGCTGCCCATCAACAGTGTATTGGATACAGAAAATATGGTACATACACACCATGGAATACTATGCAGCCATAAAAAGGAAAGAAACTATGTTCTTTTACAGCAACATGGCTGAAGCTGTAGGCCATTATCCTAAGGAACAGAAAACCAAATACTGCATGTTCTCACTTATAAGTGAGAGCTAAACATTGGTACTCATGGACATAAAGATGGAACAATAGACACTGAGGGCTACTAGAAGGGGAAGGGAGGGAAGAAGGGGGACAAGGATTGAAAAACTAATTTTTGGATACTATGTTCAGTACCTGGGTGTTGGGATCATTTGTACTCCAAACCTCAGCATCATGCAATATAGCCAGGTAACAAATCTGCACATATACTCCCTGAATCTAAAGTAAAAGTTGAAAAAAAAGCAGACAGTATGAGACTCTCCAACTTTGTTCTTTTAAAAAAGTTTTTTGGCTATTTTGACTTTCCTTGTAAATATTACAATTAATTTGTCTATATCTACAAAAATTCCTGCTGGGATTTTGATTGAAATTGCATTAAATATCTGGATCTTTTTGGGAGAGAATTAGTATCTTAACCATGTTGAATTTTCCAATACATGAGCACAGCATGTCTCTTCAATTATTAGATCTTATTTAATTTCTTTCATCATTGTTTTGTAGTTTTCAGCATACAGATCTTGCACACATTTTGTTAGATTTGCATCTATGTAGCTAGTTTTCCTGAAACTATTGCACATGTTATTTTTTAATATTCCAGTTTTCAACTGCTCATATCTGGCATGTAGACAACTCCTGACCTTGCTAAACTCAATAGTTCTCATTTTTGTTTTTGCGTTTTTTGAAGATAGAATGCCTTGGGATTTTCTATGTATACAGTTCTGTTATCTATGAATAAAGAGGATTTTTTTTCTTTCTTTCCCAGTTCTGTGTCTTTTTTCGTTTTGGCCTTATTACCTATGACAGGATTTTCATGACAAATTGGAGAATTGGAGTTGTGTGAGTGAACATCTTTTTCTTGTTTCCTATCTTAGGATGTAAGCATGTATTTTTTTTCATCATTAAATACGATGTTGACTGTAGTTTTTTTGTGGATGTCCTTTATCAGGTTAAAGAAGTTCCATTTTATTCCTAGTTTTCTGAGAGTTTTTATCATGGATAAATGTTGAGTTTTTAAAAATGCTTTTTTTTTTGTATCAATTGGTAAGACCATGCAATTTTTCTTCTTTAATCTGTTAATATGGAAGATTACAGTGACTGATTTTCAAATGTTGAACCAGCTTTGCATTCCTGGGATAAACTGCATCTTGCCTATTGCAAGGACATTATCCTTTTAATATATTACTGGACTGGATTTGCTAATATTTTGGTGAGAATTTTTGTATCCATATTCGTGAGAGATATTGGTCTGTAGGTTTCTTGTATCGTCATTTTCCGCTTTGGGGATCAAGGTAGTTCTGGCCTCTTAAAATATGTTAGAAGTGTTTCCTCTTCTATGTTTTTGGAACAACATGTGTAGAAAATTTTGTTTAAATGTTTGGTATAATTCACAGAGAGACACTCTGAGTCTGCAGTTTTCATTTTCAGATGATTTTAAGCTGTAATTTCAATTTCTTTGTGGATAATGAGCTACTTAGTCTATTCTGGATGAGTCTAGTAATTTGTGGTCTCAAGGACTGGAACAATTTTATCTAAGCTGTCAAATCTGTATGTATATGTCTGTTCATAGTATTATCTCATTAAACTTTTAACATCTGTATAATCTGTAGTGAAATTTTCTCTTTAATCCCAAATAATAGTAAGTTGTGTTGTTTCTATTTCTTTGAGACTCTGGCTAGACTTTTATCAATTTTATTAATTTTTTCAAACAACCAACTTTTTTTTTTATTTCTCTATTTTTCTGTTTTTAAAATTTCATTGATTTCCACTCTTATTAGTATTTCCCTTTTCTTCTGCTTGCTTTGGATTTTTTATCTCATTCAGTTTTTTTAAAAGACAAATACTAGGTTGTTAATATGAAACCTTTACTTTATTAAATATAAGTGTTTAATATTGTACCTTTCTTTTTAAACATTGCTTTAGCTGTATCCCATAAATTTGACATGGTGTGTTTTATATTTGTTCAATTATTTGTTCAAACTATTATTTAATTCTCCCTGAGATGTCTTTCTGACCTACGGATTATTTAGAAGTATGTTGTTTATTTAATATCTATATATTTGAATATTTTTTCCAGATATCTTTGTTACTGATTTCTAGTTTAACTCCAAGAGGCCTGCGTTTTGAGGCTCATATCCTATAGCTGGAGGTAGAAATTGGGGCTAGCTTTGGGAATAGGTACAGCAAACTCTTTAGAAATGTTTATACCCTTTGACTCAACATTTCCACCTCTTTGCTCATATCCTAAGGAAATATTTATTAATGTAGACATAAATTTGAGTAATTCCCCCAAATCTGAAACAAACCCAGATGCCAAACAGTAGGAGACTAAATTATGATAATCCAAACAGTGGAATATTATGCAGCCATTAAAACTTATGCCTCTCACTATTCACAATAGCAAAGACTTGGAACCAAACCAAATGTCCAACAATGATAGAGTGGATTAAGAAAATGTGGCACATATACACAATGGAATACTATGCATCCATAAAAAATGATGAGTTCATGTCCTTTGTAGGTACATGGATGAAATTGGAAATCATCATTCTCAGTAAACTATTGCAAGGACAAAAAACCAAACACCGCATGTTCTCACTCATAGATGGGAATTGAACAATGAGAACACACGGACACAGGAAGGGGAATATCACCCTCTGGGGACTGTTGTGGGGTGGGGGGAGGGGGGAGAGATAGCATTGGGAGATATACCTAATGCTAAATGACGAGTTAATGGGTGCAGCACACCAGCATGGCACATGTATACATATGTAACTAACCTGCACATTGTGCACATGTACCCTAAAACTTAAAGTATAATAATAAAAGAAAAAAAAAACTTATGCCTCTAATCCCAGTGCTTTGGGAGCCTGAGGCAGGAGAATTGCTTGAACCTAGGAGTTCAAGACCAGCCTGGGAAACAGAACAAGACCTTGTCTCTACAAAAAATAGAAAAATTAGCTGGGCATGGTAGTGCACACCTGTAATCCCAGTTACTTGGGAGTCTGAGGCAGGAGGATCCCTTGAGCCCAGAAAGTTGAGGCTGCAATGAGCTATAATTGCACCACTGTACTACAGCCTGGGCAATAGAGGTAGGTCCCTACTCTTAAAAAAAAAAAAAAAAAAAAAAAAAAAGACTCATCCTGAGGTCAATGTGGAGCATTATGGGAAGGAGCTAATGATCTATTAAGTACTTGGTTTTAGGTCAACTCCCGTTAATCTCAATGAAATAACAAACTTTGGCTCTCTTGTTTATTGGTCTTTCTTTAGTGCCTGGAACATAGCACATACTCAGAAATATTTTAGTAAATAAATAAGGAGGATGAAAGTGTATTTCTCCACCTCATTATTGAGATACACATGTGTGTACACCTGGTTCTCCTTTTATTTTATTTATTTATTTATTTATTTTTTTTTTTTGAGACGGAGTCTCACTCTGTTACCCAGGCTGGAGTGCAGTGGTGTGATCCCGGCTCACTGCAACCTCTGCCTCCTGGGTTCAAGCGATTCTCCTGCCTCAGCCTCCCAAGTAGCTGGGATTACAGGTGCCTGCCACCATGCCCGGCTAATTTTGTATTTTTAGTATAGCTGAGGTTTCACCATGTTGGCCAGGCTGGTCTCAAACTCCCACCCTCAGGTGATCCACTCACCTCGGCCTCCCAAAGTGCTGGGATTACAGGAGTGAGCCACCGCGCCTGGCTGTTCTGCTCTTTTTATGTGAGTTGCATTCTTGCTCCTCACACTGGCTATATGTGATAAGCGTGTTTTCCCTTCTTTTCCCTGTGACTCATTCCAGATCCACTTCAGCTGACACCCTGACACTTCTCCACATTTGCGGAGTGAGTCCTATTTGGGAGGTATTCACAGTCATCATCTTTGATCACAAATTACATACAACATCCTTACAACTAGCAGGTATAAGTAACCTCATTTTTCTGAAGGACAAATGCAGACAAACATCACTGCCTAAAGGTCTGCGATAAGTGAATGGCAGAGAAGCGTCTTGGGCCAGGATGTCCTGCTTCCAGCCCAGTGCCCTTCCCTTCACTCCCCATCCCAGCAGCCCTTGCCTACCCGAGACAAGGGCTCTGGAGAATCTGGGACCCCGATTTCATCAGAGGTGTCTAGCTTACCAGTGCCATGTGAAATGCCACAGTGGCTCTACAATCTTGCTGGTTCCTATGTTTCCCAAATACCAAAAGGGCACAGTCTTCCATAGCAACTAACAGTCTGAAAATGTAATGACTTTTTAAAAATCTTTGGCAACTGGGCCACTTGTGCTTTGCTGCTCTCTAGCTTATATAAAGCCACATAAAATACTGCAAATGCACTTAGAAACCCTCAGCAGGCTCCAGTGAAAATAAAATGGGCTTGAGGGTGAACTGATCAAAAATTTTGGCCCTGTCACTGGGTGAACTCAGGCACATTACTGAATCTCTCTGAAAGTCACTTGCCTCATCTGATAATTGTGATAAGTGGGCATTAAAGATGGTATTACAGTGAAATGATGAATGTCTTGTGCCTGGAAAATAGTAAGGGCTCAGTAAAGGGGATTTGCGTTATAACTGCCCTGGTCGGCAACGATGCTCTAAATTCATAAGTGTCCGACTTTTAAGAGAGGAGTACTCCAGTGGAACCGGAGTGAGCTCTGCCTGTTCCAGACCTTCTTTGCCTGTTTGACTTACTTCCCTCTTGTCTTTTCTTCCTTCCCCAAGATCTTGCACAGTCTCAACAAGAGTCCCTGATGGTAGGTGAGATCTTGCGGCTTCACCAGCCTAACTTCTGAGATGAGAGACGTGAGTGGAGCTTTTCACCTGCTCCAGATCTGCTCTGAATTGTCTTTGTTAAGTGTGTGAATTGGTACTAGAAACTGTTGAGAGACACTTACATTTGGGGAACTTTTTCTGAGGCTGAGAAACTGGAAGACTCTTTGGCTCTGAAGGAGAATTTCAGAGCTGGTTGTCCACGCTCACCACAGGCCAAGGCTCCATGGGAGAAGGACAGTGTGGATACTGGAGGCCCAACTCCCTTACCTAGTACCGTCTCCTGCCCTTGTGTTCCCCCAGTATCTGAGACCTTCCTCCATTGCTACAGCACTCCCCCACTGGTAGCATAAGCACCTGGATTTATTTCCACTCTCCCAGCAGACTAGGAGCATCCTGAGAGTAAGGGCTGTGGCTCGCTCATCTCTCTATGCTCAGCACAGAGTTTAGGACTCTTCCCTGAAAGAAGGAATGAAAGATGAGTTCATTTGAATCCTGAACTGCAGGCCACTGGGTGTAAAAGGAAAGCAAAGCTCTCGCCCACCCACCCACACCTGAAAATGTGGATCCTTCAAACAAGTTTAGCAAACAGGCTTTGTTCTCAGGTACAGAGACAGCGTGACATTGTGTGAGTTGCTCTTCCTTTCCCTCTGCCTCTTTAGTGTCTGAGCAAAATGTTCTGCTTTTCATTGTCGCTCTTCAAACAGCATGTTATTGTCATGCTTCTGCCTCCTTTTAATAAAGAGGAATGAGGAAGGTTTCCTTGTACATGCAAAATTAACACAAATCAAAACTGCTGCTGTTCTTTGATCCGTCCTGGACTCTGATTCGTGTCAGCCTTTTCATTTTCCCACTGAGAGTGTACAGCTCAGGAAGGATTACATGGGGAGGAAAACCGCTTACCACTTCTCATTTGATTGACACAATTTAATGCAGCAATAATGCCAGGGAAGTTCATTACCAGGGAAAAACTCTGATGCAGGCTGCCCACGGTGTCTGGGAATGGGGTCTTTTTATTTAAAATGCAATCAAGCCCCTATGGTGAGTGGATCTGTGAAATTCTTCCTAAGCTGGGGAAGGTGCAATTGCCATTTAATGTCGACAGACAAAAATCCCTCCTGCTTGTATAGCTTTTGACAATTTATTCACGCTGTCTACGAATATTTAGTGTGGCTTGTTATGCTCAAAACCTTGGGATGGAGAAAACTGAAAGGGACTGTATCCTCATTGTGCTTACAGCCTAGAAGGGGAAGTGGACATTTTTCAAAGACGAGCACATTGCTGACAGGTCAGGATGTCATGAAGGGGTCACGCCGAGAGTGTGGGAGCAGGTGGTGCAGCACCTGTCTGGGAAATCAGGGAAGACCACCCTGAGGAGGTGACATACAGGCCAAGCTCAGAAGCATGAGTAAGAGTTGATGTGGAATAAACACAAAGGGGAGAGGTAGAGCTCTTGAAGTTGAGAAACTCCTGTGTGAGTTGCGAGGCAGCAGGAGCCTGGCCTGCTAGCAACACTGTCAGGTTGTCCATGTGCCTGGGGCAGATGGGGCAGGGGACAGATGGGGATGGCACTGGAGAAGAGTCCTGACGTGCCCCAGGCCCCAGGCTGCCTCCCTCTTGCTCTGTGGCAGCCTGGTGTGAACAACGTAGAGTCTCCCTCATGGCCAAGGAAAGATCAGGAATGTGTGACCTCTCAGCCTGGGCAAGATGGCGAAACCCCATCTCTATAAAAAATGAAAAAATTAGCCGGGTGTGGTGGCACACGCCTGTGGTCCCAGCTACTCAGGAGGCTGAGGTGGGAGGATTGCTTGGGCCTGGAATTGGAGGCTGCAGTGAGCCGTGTTCAAACCACTGCATTCTAGCCTGGGTGACAGAGTGAGATCCTGTTTCAAAAGAAAAAAAAGAAAGAAAGAAGGAGAGAGACAGAGAGAGGGAGAGAAAGGAAGGAAGGAAGGAAGAAAGGTAGGAAGGAAGGAAGAGAAAGAAAGAAAGAAGGAAAGAAAGAAAGAAAAAAGGAAGGAAGGAAGGAAGAAAAGAAAGAAAGGAAGAAAGAAAGAAAGAAAGAAAGAAAGAAAGAAAGAAAGAAAGAAAGAAAGAAAGAAAGAAAGAAAGAAAGGAAGAAAGAAAGAAAGAGAAAGAAAAGAAATCTGTGGCCTGCAACTCAGAGCACCCCCTGCTTCTCAGCCCCACGGGGACCCTCCTCAGCTCCTAGGATGGGAAGACGATGGCCTAGAAGGTCCAGGCTGGAAGCCCATCCTGAGTTATCTAGTTCACTTGTGTCTCAGTTTCTGCCTCTGCAAAATGAGCTCACTGGAGTCACTCTTTGCTTGCCTTGTGGCACTATTGGATGGACAACCTAAGACAGGAGACTCAAGCAGTTTCACAGAGTTCTGGAGAAATATCAGGGCTAATCAATGGTAACCACTGGCAGAACCTGCAGGGTGGGAACCAGATTGGCACTGGCCGGGCATGAGGAAGGTGCCTTGAACTACATGGAGATTGGGAAGATTCTGCCTGACTTCCAGGAATAAATTTGAGTCTTGTGAGGAACTGGGGCTCTGAAATCGTCCTTGAGTTACCATAGGCTAAGATATGTTGCAGTAAAAACAAACCTCAAGTCTCTTAGTGCCACAGAAGCTTATTTCTTGTTCACATGAAACTGGCTTCAGGTCTGGGCAACCATCCAGGCCACCGTCCTCGATACCACGGGTCAGCTGTCCAGGGGAGGGAGGCTGCGGCTGACTGCCACGGATCATCAGAGTCTCACCCCACCTGGAAATGACACGGCCCTTCCACACTCATTGCAGCGGCCAAAGCGGGTCACATGGCCATTCTCATGCTCAGGGGGCAGAGGCACTACATGGTCCTGCGTGGCTGAAAGAAGAGGAAAGTGGGAAGTTTGGGAGAGCAGCGCTCACAGCTACTGTCCTCCTCTTGGGACTCCTCAGCTGTGTTCACAGGACTCCAGACACAGTCCATTCCCAGCCCTCCCTCCACTCAGGACAAAAGCCAGACCCTGCTGTAATGAAGCTTTCCAGTTGGGCCCCCACTGTGTGTCCAGCCCACTCTGCCGGAAGCACCAGCGCCAGCCAGACTCAACTGCTTTAAGTGCCCGCCCCCTGCTTCCTTTTCTCCGTAGCTCTCAGCCAGCTGCTTCCACTTTTGGAACCCGTTCCTTGACTTCACAGAATAACCCCTACCGAGGGCAGGCATCCCTGCTTTGCAAACCTGCCCTGCTCCACCCCTGCCCTTCCTCTCTCCACCCCCAGCCTGGGCCAGCTGCTTCTCCTCCAGTCCTGATAGCATTCAGGCCACTCTG
The DNA here is from genome assembly GCF_028885655.2 of Pongo abelii. Taxonomy (NCBI): domain Eukaryota; kingdom Metazoa; phylum Chordata; class Mammalia; order Primates; family Hominidae; genus Pongo; species Pongo abelii. Next base: position 48,217,212 of record NC_072003.2, read on the forward strand.
CCCCCTGTCCCCACAGCCCTGACCATGGGCATCCTGCCTCCTTAGCCCACATGCCTCCTTTGACCCCATAACATTTATCACCTTTTAACACGCTACATATTTGTTTGTTTCTTATGCATGCTGTTCGTTTCCTGTCTTCTCTTCTGGAATCTGGACTCCACAAGGCAGGGATCTTGCTCTCTTTCATTCACAAATGCATCCCACATGCCTAGCATGGGGCCCGGCACTTATTAGGTGCTCAAGAAATATGTGCTTAGTGTCCCCAGGGAATGCCCAGCCATGCCTTGGCTCCCCCAGGTATCTGGTCCCAGAGGATGGAAGCCTCTCTTTCCAGATCATCTTGCTTGCATTTAGAGGCAACTAAAACCCCTCTGAAAATGAAGGATCTCCTGGTCAGTGTGTCTGCCCATCAGGATGTTAATAGTAAATGACAATGCCTCACTGAGGCCCAGTGAGAGGAGGGGAATTGTTGAAGGGTGTTGCCACCAGGGCTGCCTGCCTCTGGCCAGGGAAGTCAAAGGAAAGGCTGGGAGAGGCCTGATGAGCAGCCCAGTGGGAGAGAAGCCCAGGAGAACAGGGTCTCCAATCCCTGAATAATCCTTAAAAGGAGAGAAGGACCAGCTCTTTCTCATTTCCCCTGAATGGCAATGGCAGAGGCTGTCTTGAGGAAGTACAGATTGCTCTGATTACCAGATTTGAACCAGAAAATTAAAGTAGAGGCTAGCGATATAAAGAAAAAGACACACAGGCCAGGGGCGATGGCTCACACTTATTATCCCAGTGCTTTGGGAGGCCAAGGCAGGAAGATTGCTTGAGGCCAGGAGTTTGAGACCAGCCTGGGCAATGTAGCAAACCCCTTTTCTACAAAAAAGTTTAAAAATTAGCCGGACGTGGTGGCACACACTTGTAGTCTCAGCTACTTGGGAGGCTGAGGTGGGAGGATTGCTTGAGCCCAGGAATTCGAGGCTGCAATGAACTTGGGCTTGACTTTGTGGTCTGGGGTGGAGGGGACCAGACTGAGGGCTTGTCGAAGTTTTCTTGCTATTTCCTATTGGTGTGAATTCAGCTTTCTCATCCCGTACATAACTGTCACATGCAATTTTAGGAACGCGCTTTACTTCCCTCTTGCAGGCAGAAGACATGTCTGTAATTAGCCTCCTCTGTTGAAGAGAAAATACCTGCATGAGCGAAGCGAATTGAATAGGGGGAGGATAGCCGCTTTTTGCCAGCTGAGAGCCTGAGCCTGGCTCTGTGGAGCCACCTGGGCCTTGCATGGTGACAGGAACTCTTTGCTGACAAGCCCTTAGTCTGTGGGAAGGTTTTTTTCTGCCAGCGCTTTAATAAACTCTTCATTATAGCAGCTCACACTTGGTGACCTTTACCCTCTGTGGGGGCCTCTATGTGTCACGCACTATTTATTCACTGCCTCGAGACTTCCAGGCAGGAAGGTCGAGACCTGCTGTAATTTGATAAGCATTTGGGATGTCAAAGTACAAAATCCAGCTTCTTTTCCCCTTTGGACAACAGAAGTAGTGTGCTGATGTTTGGTGTTTCTTCCTCTCATTCCTCTGCAGTAGTGATTATACTGTCATGGCTTTCTTTTGGTTTGTCACATCTGCGGATGAAAGGGAGGGATGGGCTTGGGTTTGGCCTCTGGAAGCAGGTGAAGAGTTTGTCCTAACATTGTGTCTTCTGTTTGCGTGATGCTCTGACCTTCCCAAGGGCCTCCACGTCTGTGTTTTGTCCTTACAGTTTCCCGGCCAGGAAAAGCAGGACAAGGCGTGTTCTATTTGCAGATGGAGCTGTTCAAGCTCAGAGAGGAGCTGTGATCTGCCTTAGCGTCCAGAATGAGCTAAAGACAGACTTAGTGAGAACCCAGCTTGCCTGGATTCTGTTTACTAAGGTGTCTGGCAAATATTTAGTGAGTTGTTACCCTGTGCCAGGCATTTTTCTAGGGACTGGAGAGATGCTTATGTAAAAAGAGACAAGGTCTGTGCTCGAGTAGAGTATCCATCTGAAAGTAGAGGTAGTTTTAGGATATTCTCTTACTTTTCTGCCAAATGGTTGTGTTTTCCTAATTTAACTTTAAAACAAGGCTTAGGATATAGCACTGTCACTTGGAGTCTCTCTTTCTTTCTCTGTTTTTCCTTTTCTCCTTCTTTTCCTCTTTCTCTTCCTTTTTCTTTTCTATTAGGACCTGCTGTGTGGGGTGGGGGTACAAATTTATTGCCACAGCTGTCTACTTCTTTTCTTTCTTTCCTTCTTAATGATTTCAATAATTTTTGATACAATGCACCAAAGGCTTTTCTTGCATGGGAACAAAAGGTGAAATGTTAATATGATTTTATCTGGGCTCAGATTGGATAAGGAAGACCTTTTGTTTCCTACCTTTCATCTTCAAGTCGGCACTCGTTAATTAAATCAAGCCTGTGGAAAGTGACCTTTGGGGGATGGAGACTCCTGAGAAAAGAATATTTTAATCAAAAATGGGCAATAAATAAATAAGCAAGAAAACAGCCGTTAGACAAGAAACACTCTGAAAACTTTCAGATGAGGGCTCTTGAAGGAAAGGTAATTTGCTTTTTTGGGGGGTGGTGAAAGTTCACACTTAGGTTATGAGCCACGACGATCCTGCAAATGGGGCACTTGGACAAAATCATTCACCCTTCCTTCCATACATCCTAGAACAGGGAACAGGCCCCTGCTGATTTTACACCCCCAAGACCACCATGGTGCTTTTCTTGCAGTCGGATTGCAAAAGGGGCAGCCCCATTTCTCTGAGCCCTTGCCTTACCTGGCCACAAGGGGGCGTAAAAGAGACCTTTTTTTTTTTTTCCCTCTGCGTGCAGAGGTAACCTGTGAGGCTGCTCACCTCTGGGCCAGGTGTGGCTGATGGATGACTCGGTCCACTGGACTTAGGGGGACTAAAAGGGCGCTAGACATCTGCCTGCTCATGGGAGTCAGCCTCACCCCAAATCTGAAAATTCATTATGCTGGGTCAAGACAGGCTTCCGCTGTACAGGAAATAAATGGATGGGAGCACTGTGGCGAGTGACAGTGTGGGCTTTGGAGGCTCTGGGACTTATTTGCTGTGTGATTTTAAGTGCACTAGTTAGCTTTTTTGAGTCTCAATTTTGTAAACTATAAAATGGGGATAATAATCTCACTTTATAAGGTTCTTGAGAGGAGTCCATGAAATTATAAATATATTAAGTTGGCATGAAACTGATGAGTGCTCAATGCAGAATGGTCATTATGATGGCTCTGTCCCTCCGCAGCCCCACCCTGCCCACAAAATGTGCTGCCTGCAGAGAATCCAGGCATATCCCACTGCCTCTTTTTTCATATTTTAACAGAAAGTTATACTTAAATATACAGTAAGTCTTCTAATGGAAGTTGTCTTTTTTTTTTTTTTTTGAGACAGGGTTTCACTCTGTCACCCAGGCTGGAGCACAGTGGCACAATCACAGCTCACTCCAGCCTCTACTTCCCAGCCTCAGGCGATCCTCCCATCGCAGCCTCCCGAGTAGCTGGGACCACAGGCACATGAAACCACTCCTAGCTAATTTTTCTATTTTTTTTTTGTAGAGATGGGGTTCCTCCATATTGCCCAGGCTGGTCTCAAACCCTTGGGCTCAAGTGATCTGCCTCCCTTGGCCTCCCAAAGTGTTGTGATTACAGGCATGAACCACTGCGCCTGGCCAGAAGTGGTCTTTGAATCTAAATATATACATATATGTGTGTATATATATTTATTCATGCATTCATTAACTATTGAGTGCCTAGCATGTGCCAGGTACTCTGGAGGCACTGGGCATAAAATAGAGAGCAGAGAGCAAGCCCAGTGCCTGCGTTCATGGAGCTCCCAGTCTAGGCCTGTAATGTTCACTAGAATGTTCCGTGGTGATAGAAATACTTATCTGTGATGTCCAATATGGTAGCCATTAGCCACATGTGGCTACTGAACACTTGAATTGTGGTAGTGACAGGAAGTGTATTTTCATTTTAAATAGTCACACATGACTAATGGTTACTCTATTGGATGGTAGAGGTCTAGAGGAGAAATATGAAAATGTTTAGCACAGAGCCTGGCATACAGTCAGTACTCAATAAGTGCACCTTTCCTTTCCCTCCCTCCACTATGTGGCACCTGGTACTATGTTTGTTAACTCTTCTGCTGCTGTTACATGTTCTTAAGGATTAGTAAGGTCATCTCAAATAGACTCTAGAAAGATAGGCCTCAGTGTGGATTATTTATATGTGCCTTCCAGGATTTTGCACACAGTAAGTGCTCTTTAAATGCCTATTAAAGAGACAATATGGTGTAAGAAAGGGAACATGCTTTGGCGCTAAAAAGAAATAAATTTACATCTTGGCTCCATCACTCAGCAGCTGCACAACCTGAACAAGTAACTCAACCTGTCTGGGTCTCAGCTTTCTCTCTGTTCAACAGGGTGATGATGGGCTACTCTGTGGGGGTAGTTGTGAAAACAGATGAACTCATGCATGAAAAGAACCCAGCATGGATCCTTACACAAAGCTGCTCTCCAAACAGGAGAAAGCCAACCAGAAGACAAATGATGATGCTTCTTTGGATGTTCCCAGCTTCACAGATGTGGGCCCTGTAACCATATTCAATGAGTGTGACTCTGTTGTCCTGGCTGTGATGACTTGCTGAGGGATTAGCATCTGATTCCAGATAAACAAATCATATTACTTACCTGTTTGTTGTTGTTGTTATTTATTTATTTATTTTTGCAGTAGATCAAAGGAGAGAAGTTCATCTCTTCTCTGCTGGTCCCAACCATAAGAACTTCTCATTACCAAGTTACCCCTTAGGTGGAGGAAGCTGGTCTGCAGTAAGAAATAATAAAATCAACAACGCATGCAAGAGAAACTGTAATACATAGTGGGAAAAGGCATGTGAGTCCTGGAAATGTTCAGGCCCTGATCCCTGACCCCTGTCCCCTGACCCAGCCTGCAGACCCAGCCTGCACACCCAGCCGAAGCCCTCCCAGGTCACAGGAGGCTCCTTACTCATCCTTCATAGACATTTTCCTTTCTGCCTGAGCAGATTTGAGCTGGGTTTCTCTCACTTGCAATGAAACGATTTCTAATCAAAACAGCAATCATCCAGACATGCCGTCTGTCTTCTGTTCATCTGCATCCCATCAGAACTTTGCCTTGAATTCTGTCCTGCCTTCTCTTCCCACACCTGCTGTGGCATAACTCAGAACCTGGAGTGGTTTCGGGGCTGGGGAGAGTGCTATGTCCCTAGGAGTTAATTAGGGCAGTTGGAGTCATTTTCTGTAGTGTTTATGTGATGTTGCCTCAGGACAATTTAGTAGCAAAAGAGCAAATGCAGGTGTCTCTGAAGTGCCCCTCGGAGAGGCAGCCCCATGTATGCAGCAGAGAGCAAGCTGAATCAGGAGACAGGAACACAGGTACAGCGTCCCTGCCTGAATGCTCACCAGTATGAACTTGGACGAGTCATGGCCTGGGCCTCAGTTTCCTTGCTGGCAAAATGGAGGTGATAATATATCATGCCTGTCTAATGGCAAGTGCTGTGTGTTTAGATAGAATTCATAAATTCAACACACCTTTACGGAGAGGCTGCCCTGAGCCTGGCACTGTGTGTCCACGCAGAGCATTTTGAGAACTGCAGGCTCTCATCCGTCTTCATCCCCCCTCCCTTAAGAAAGAACTGGGAGGTGCATCTGGGGAGGACAATCTTTACCTGTCCTTTCTCAGATATCAGATGAATCAAGGAGGCAGTGGTCTCATAGCAGTCTCTTAACTTACGTGACAACCAAACGGCTTCCCCCTGAGACCAGCTCACATCTTGGGCTCACCTTTCCCTGAGGTGATCACCCCAGCAGGCGCCACCCACTCTGTTCACTGCTGCTGAGTGTGGAGACCTCCTTCCCTTTCTGGAGATCCAGAAACAAGAGGCTTGCTTCTCCCACAGTCCTATAGTTTCTTGCCCCTGCCTTCCCTTTCTCAACTGGCCAAAGACAGGATCATTGTTGCCTTGGGCCCTGTTGTGTCTTGACCTTACATGGTCATGGTTTCTGGGTCCTTCTTTGAGTATTCCCAGCTGCAGCTGGCTGGCTCCAGGCATGAGCAAAGCCACACAAACTGAGAGCTGGCAGCCCTGCCTGGGTCCTGGTCCTGGCTTTGCTCTCAGACCTTGGGCATGTCATATCTCATACTGCCTGCTCCTCAGAGTCCTCATCTATAAAACAGGGATAAAAATACCTGCCCTTCTGACCTCACAGATAGGAAATTAGATTAGAGCTGTGAGATGCAGCAAAGCACTATGTGACTGCAAGGTGCTAGTATTATTTTTTATGTAACCTTAAAAATCTGATTACAAAAGAGATATATGCTTCTAGGAGATAACTTAGAAAATGCAGATAAGAGAATGATGAAAATAAAAATGGTCTGCCATCCCATCATCAACAGAGGAATGTGTAAATAATTCAGTGGATATCATTCTAAGATCTACACCTATTTACTTGAAATAGGATCATACTCTTTGTACTATATTTGCAATTTGATTTTTCACATAATAGCAGGTAATCACTGGAGGTATACCCTGCCAGAAATTAAATGTGTAGGATTTCCTTCCTCAATTCAGAGCCAGACAATCACCCTGGAATTGTTGAAAGTCATCTTCCCCGTCCTCCAAAGAGTAGATGTCCCACATCTACTTGACTCACTTGGGACCCTCATTCCGGAGGAAGGGCTGTGGCGCAGTGTCTGGGGAAAGAGGGTTATATAGTCAGACCCTTGGTACTTTGAGGGTAAAGAAGGAAACTTGCTTGTTCTCTAGAGGAGGGTCCCTGGGAGGTAGGGGTTGGTGGCCGTATTATAGACAGGAGGTAAGAAATGGATCCAGGGCTGACCCCGCATCCCTGGAGCTGCCTAAATCCCTCAAGGTGGTGGGGGACCAGGAAGAAGAAAAACGATCTGCACTCCTGCATGTAAAACTCTAAAGACCCCTGGGCCAAGCTTGGCACTAAAGGAGTGATATTGCTGTCTCTCCCTCAAGAACAAGATGGCCTCTGCAGTGATCTAGACTAGGAAGAGATAGCAGCAGCAGCTGACCAGCATTCAGCTCAACACAGTGTAGGATGGCCCACAGCAGTGGTCCTCAGATCCTTCCCAGAGTTTTCTCCATGTGGAGAGCTGGATAGACCCTCTGTTTCCTCTGGACTGTGTTAAGTCTCCAGGAATCCTGGACAATTCACGATTGGTGGACCTTAAGAGGGAGAGAGTAACTCTTCTACCAATTACAAAGGTGAAGCATTGAACAACTAGTTAGAAAAGTGTAAGAGATGTCATTACTTGTAGTGGGTTGAATGGTAGCTCCCAAAAGATATGTTCACCTAGAAGCTATGAATATTTCCTTATTTGAAAAAAGGGTCTTTTGCAGATGCAATCAAGTGAAGATCTCGAGATGATGTCATCCTAGATTTATGATGGGCCTAAAATCCAATGACAGGTAACCTTAAGCAAAACAGAAGGATACTTAAGACAAGGCAGGGGGAATGAGTGGGGGTCCCCAGAGGGGTATGGCTTGGAACATCCCAGTCCCTAAACTGGAGAGCAGAGTGAGAAGGGTATATTTGGAGCTGAGATTCAGCAGATGTGGTATCTGGCACAAGAGCCAATGGTTCTGTCTATATCCACTCCTGGTTTTACAGTGTTCTGTGGACCCTGAAAGTGTCTCTTAGGCTTCCAATAGATCCATTTTTGTCAAAGCAGCTAGGGTTGATTTTTATTGCTTGCAACCAAAAAACCTACCAGGTACAGATGTTAGCTTATGGAGTCCTGACACAACTCCATGAAGAAAGTAGATAGTGTGATTCTCCTTTTACAGATGAGTAAACTGAGGCTTGAAGAGGCTAAGTCTCCTACTTAAGCCTTGATATGGTTTGGCTCTGTGTCTCCATCCAAATTTCAAGTTGAATTGTAATCCCGCAAGTTGGAGGAGGGGCCTTGTGGGAGGTGATTGAATCATCGCGGTGAACTTCTTCCTTGCCATTAGAACCATAGTGAGTTATCACAAGATCTGGTTGTTTGAAAGTGTGTAACACTTCCCCTTAATTCTCTGTTCCTCCTACTCCCACCACGTAAGATGTGCTGGCTCCCCCTTTGTCTTCCTTCATCGCTGTAAGTTTCTGAGGCCTCCCCAGCCATGCTTCTTGTACAGCCTGCAGAACTATGAGTCAATTAATCCTCTTTTCTTTATAAATTACCCAGTATCAGGTAGTTCTTTATAGCAGTGTGAGAATGAACTAATACAAGCGTGGTCAGTGATGGGGTTAGGGCTAGATCCAGTTCTTCATCTAAGATCTTTCCTCTCTATTTGCTTCTTACCTGGCCTAAGAGGACCAGAAAACAGAAGAAGCTCCTAAACTTCTTCAGGATTGATGATGAGCTCCACTTTTTGCAAAAAGTCTGTGTGTATTCCTTGCAGTCAACTGTTGCAATGAGTCTGTTTAAGCCAAGTGTTGGTCTGCCCATTACCTTGATGGAAGAGAAGTGAGTGTAACAACTTTAAGTTGTTGAAGCAACAACAACTTAAGGCAGTTGAATTTGAGATAAGAGGCCTTTAAATTTATTCCCAGAATGACTTTGAGATGAGTCTGAGAGACAGGGAATGTTGCTTTCCTTCCAAACCCTCTCCTGCCTCACTTCTCCAGTAATCTCTCAAGTGTCATGAAAAAAAAAAACCTGAGAAAGTTTGTTCCCTATGAGGGCTCTTTCCTGTGGATTCAGGGTGAAGCAAGGGTTTTCAGTCCCTGAAATGAATCTCTTTAGGCATTCTTGAAAGTTGGCCATAAAGACACATTGTAGGGTAAGGTGTCTGAGAATACTCTGAAATGGAATAAAATCTCTTCATGGTTTAGAAAATAAAAAATGACTGAGACACCTTCTATTGATTTCCTTCCCCTCGTCTCACACCACTAGGTGAATAAATTTTTCTTAGAGGTTTTGTACAAATTACTCAATAAAGTCACAAGCAATGCACCTGGTAAATGTGGTCTGCTTTGATTCCAAGTTTGTAGGGCAGGAATTGCTGTTAAAAAAGACCTTATGGGTCATGGAATCCAACTCTCACTGTACAGGTATGAACAATGGGAACAGAGATTGGGAGACTTACCTGGGAGTCACAGAGCAATTTGGTGACAGAGCTATTAACACTCAGAACATTGGGCTGCACCATAGTATCTCCACATTTGCAGGTATGTGAGGTAAGAAGGAGTTTTGGGGGGGTCTCTGTGATGGCTAGTTTTATGTGTCAGCTTGACTGTGGATCCCTAGACACCTGGTCAAACAGTATTCTGAGTATGTCTGTGAGGGTGTTTATGGATAAGATTAACATCAGAATCAGTAGACTTGGCAAACCAAACTGCTTTCCCTATATGTGTGGGCCTCATCCAGGTAATTGAAGACCTAGATAAAACAAAGGCTGAGTAAGAGGGAAATCCTTCTACTTCACTGCTTAGAGCTGGGACATTGGTCCTTTCCTACCTTAAGACACGAACTGAGACATCAGTGCTTCTCTTTTACTTTGTTTGAAACAAGGTCTCAAGACAGAGTCTTGCTCTGTTTCTCAGGCCGGAGTGTAGTGGTACAATCATGGCTCATTGCAACCTCTGCCTCTCTGGCTTAAGCAATCCTCTTACCTCAGCCTCCCAAGTAGCTGGGACTACAGGTGCACACCACCACACTTGGTGGTGCTAATTTTAAAATTTTTGGTATATATAAGGTCTCACTGATATTGCCCAGACTGGTCTTGAACTTCTAGGCTCACGTGATCCCCCTGCCTCAGCCTCCCAAAGTGCTAGGGTTAGAGGTGTGAGCCACTGTGTCTAGCCATTTAAAAAAATACTTACTTTTCCTTTTTGTTTTTTAAGAGATGGGGTCTCACTATGTTGCCCAGGTCAATCTCAAACTCTTGGCCTCAAGAGATCCTCCTGCCTCAGCCTCCCAAAGTGCTAGGATTATAGACATGAGCCACTGCATGCAACCTCAGCTCTTCTTACATCTTGATCCCACTCACTTTCATATTAGAACTAGACATTGGCTCTCTGAGTCTCTAGCTTGCTGGGGGCTGATCTTGGGACTTCTCAGGTTCCATAATTACATGAGCCAATTTTTAATAATAAATTTATTTGTGTGTGTGTGTGTGTGTGTGTATCTCCTGTTGGTTCTATTTCCCTGGTGAACTCTGACTAATACAGTTCCCCAAAAATGGGAGGAAAAAGTGATGATTTACTGAAAATCTTGACTTCTGAGGAGGGTGAAAAAGATATTCAAGAAATATTCAACATTCTTACCTGAAACATGAATCCTGAAAGGATCCTGAAGGGATCCATATTTCTTCATGGATTTCTTGTTTCACTTGTTTTGTTTAATATAGAACAACTTTAGCCAATACAATTGCTATGCCATTTCTTCAACTACATCTATAGATATGGTTTATAGCAGACATTGCAAATGATAGCTTTGGGATGTGTTCTGTTTGGCCCACATTATAGGCTTTCTTTCCCTCCCTACACACACTGTATTTTTGCAGTTGCTTTTAACATGCTGTGTCTAAAGCATTGTTAAATTTACATTTAAAAAGCCAAGAGATTGAACATAAAAATCCTATGTTTTTGCTTTAAAAACAAAGATCTGGTAACACTTGGCTCCTAAATGGACACAATCAGTGAAGGCTAAGTAGCAGCTGTCTTTTCCATTCCTATATCTGTTGTCAGCTCACTTTACTCCCCACCCTTCCCAAATATCTCCCTGATGCTGGAACTGAGGGTCAGTGCCATTTGTTATCAGGGTTTTGCTGCCCAGATCAATTATCAAATAATTCAGAATATCTTTGGAATAAAGACATTGGTTCAATCTATCATCATTTCTTAGCTACTAACTATAATCCTGGAACAATGTTAGGAGGTGTCAGTGCAAAGACAAATTTGACATGGCTTTTACCCACAATGAAATGCAGTCACAGAGAAGTGGTTTCTGTATTCCTGTCTCAATCCATATTTTTGTAGCCTCATCAGTTACACAGGTTCTGGTTTGGCTGGAGCAGGTGTGTACTGGACAGAAGTGAGGGTCGGGTAGAGAGGTAGGGCAGTGTGAGGGCCATATCTGTGGATGTGGGGATATTGTGGAATAGTTTCTGAGTGGAAGTACTGCATGATAACAACAACAAAGTAACTGTGGCAGAGACCAGTTGTCCACGAGCCACTCCTCTTCTTCCTGAGCACTCAGCTGGACTATGTTTCCCAGCATTCTCTGCAGTCAGGCTAGACCTTGTGACTGAGTTCCCATTAAGGGAACAGTGGGTGGGAGTGATATGCTCTTCCAGACCTGGCTTCTCCAACTCTCCCATGTGAGAGCTTCCATCTTCTTTCTCCTCTCAACAGTTGAATAAATAGATCCTGAGGCTGTAGGTGTATCATGGAAAGAGCCTCGATCCCTGAATCATTGTGTGGAGGGGACATCTGCTGTGGATTGTGATGTGAGCAAGAAACAAACTTTACTTTGTTCAGCCACTGAGATTCTAGGATTTATTTATTACAGTAGATATCATTTTCTTAACTAAAAGCAGTAACAACAACAAGAATGTATTAAGTGCTTACTCTTTGTTAGGCACTGTTTAAGTGCTTTTCATATATTATCAAATTAAATCATCACAATTCTATGATGTAGGTATTATTATTATTATTGCTACCTAATAGTGAGGGAACTGAGGTACAGAGAGGTGAAGTCATTTGCCCAAGGTTACACAACTACTAATTAGAATCTATGCTTTATGGCAGGACTATTCTGGAGCAGAAGAGAAGCATGAAGGGAGAACAATTAAAGGAGGCAGAGAACCATCTGAGCACAAAGTAAAATGACTTACAATTCCATGTGGTTCTCCTGAGACTAATTCTGAGCCAGCAGTGATTCAGAAACTCAGGACACGGTGAGAACATTACATGCCACCATGTTTTTCACACCCATGCTGGGCAGGACAGGACCTTGCTGTGCGGGAGGATAGTTGGGAGCTGAAATTGCATCCTTAGCCTTGAGGACTCTTTAGCATCACCAGAGAGCGCTTGTTTCTCTCTGGCTTCTAAGGCAGTGAGTACATAACTTTGATAGAAGGGCCTTTGAGGAGGAAGTGTCCCCAGGGCCCAGAGATGTTATTTAGGTGGGAACTTCAATCCGGAGCCTGAAAAACCACTCCACTGGTGCCTGCCCAGACCAAAGAAGAGGGGCTCTGGGGCTCAGGCAGTGGCCCTGGCCCTTGGTGGGGTTCGTTCCTTGAGTTCCAGGAATCCTGCAGGAATCTCTATGAAGAGTGGTGACTCAGTGATAACTCCCATCAAAAGAGACTTTGCCTGCAGAGGCATTTCTCCTCCTCATTCCCAGGTCACACTGACCCAGACTTTGAGCTGCGTCATCAGAGAAAGCAGGAAGGAGCGGTGGAGGCAGCTGTCTTCCCTCTCAGCTTCCTCTCTGCAGCCAGATCCAGAGCTCTCCTGGGGGGCGAGGGGTGGGGGTTGCTGCGCTGGATCGTGGGATGGGGGGCAAACCCCCCACCTTGCCTGCTGCCCTCTGTTCCCGAGTGCCTCACACAGTCAGCCAATGCTCATCGAGCACGGACTTTGTGCCAAGCACTGTGCCTGGTGCTGGGGAGAGCACTCTCAGTCCACAGCTAAAGAAGAATCTTCCTCTCCCTCCAGAGCTCCCATTCTTCCGCGAGGACATGGCTGGAAAGCAAGGAAATGGATGGAGGAGATCTTTTCAGAGCTGAGGAACATGGTGGCCCTGTGGTGGGGAGGGGGGCACTGTAGCCAGGGGGTGGTGTCAGGGAAGCCCTCTGAGGAGCTGACACATGTAGAGAATGAGGTGCAGACCAGCCCATGAGCACTGGGGGAAGTACCCCTGGAGGGGACAGCGAGGACAGAGGCCCTGAGCTGGGAGGAGCTGCTGCGAATGGCATAGAGTCCAAGCTACAACAAGGTGGTCCGGGGGCTGGAGTGGGGTGAATGGAGAAAGAGAGCAGCGGTTGGTGGGGGAAGAGGGGCCTGGTCACGTGGGCTGTGTGGCCACAGGGAGAAAGGAGCACCAGCCTCCACTTTCTCTCCTTTGTGGACTCTGGGGAATGAGATGCCTAATATGTGGCCCAGTGCCCGTTCTCTGGAGAAACTTGCTCCACTGTGAGTTTCAGGGAGTTAGGGGAGGTCTATGTGGGAGCATTCCCTGGGGTTGGGGGAGACAGTATAATGAGATAGTCACAGTCGGGGAATCTATGAATCTTAAAGACAGATGACCAATCCTCAAATCTCCAACATTCAAAATTCTAACAGTGTGTTACAAAATGTAACAGTATCTTACATAACTTGGGTTCTACTTTTTTGTCATCAGTGTAAAAGGATTAATAGTATACCTACCCTTTGGGGCTATTGTGAGGGTTCAATGCAATGGTGAATTCTAAAAGTGAGCACAGTATCATGCTCCATAAATAGTAGCCATGGTTGTTATGGTTAATGCGATATGCCAACTATTAGGATGGTTTGTTGAGGAAGTTAAGTTCTTAATCTCCTCAGTCCTTTTGGAATAATGGTTCTATTAGGCCATTCTTGCATTGCCATAAAGGAATACCTGAGACTGGGTAATTTATAAGGAAAATAGGTTTAATTGGCTCACGATTCTGCAGGCTATATAAGCATGGCACCAACATCTGCTCAGCTTCTAGGGAGGCCTCAGGGAGCTTTTACTCATGGCAGGAGGCAAAGTGGCAGCAGGCATGTCACATGGCCAGAGCAGGAGCGAGTGAGAGAGAGAGAGAGAGAGAGAGTAAGGGGAGGGGCTGCACACTTTAAACAACCAGACCCCTCTGGGGGGCTGTGAAATTCCAAGGGGTCACTGGGCTGAACAGATGGCTGGCAGATATTGGTTTTAACTCACACCTGGCTGAGTAACTAATGTTTACTCAAGAGGACATTCCTGAGGACAGGAATGTCATGAGGACAGCACCAAGCCATGAGAGATCCGGCCCCATGAGCCCAAACTCCTCCCACCAGGCCCTAGCTCCTCCAACATTCCATGAGATTTGGAGGGGACATCCAAACTCTATCAATGGTGACAGTGGTGAAAACATTGTATTATGTCCCAGACTCTGTGCTTGCTGATCTCATTAAATCCTCAGGATCCCAGGAAGAAAGAACTCTTTTAATCCCATTTTTCAGATGAAAACAGCAATGCCCAGAGAAGTCAGTTGACTTTCTAACAATCCCATGGCTGCTGCATGGTAAAGCCCAAGCTGGACACACAAGTGTGTCTAACTGGAACCCAAGACCGTGGCCACCTTGCTAAATGGACTCTGTAAGAATTATCTCCTCCCTCTTTGAGCTCCTCAGCTTTACCCCACATGGCACATCCCTCCCCACCTCCACACATGAGATGCTACTCAGACATGTGTATTTCCTGCTTCTCTCCTTAAAGACATGTACTAAATCCACCATTTCTAAAGCACCCTGCAGTTTTTCAAGGCCATGCACATCTATCATCTTTCTTAACCATCACTGTAACCCCCATCCCATCCCCAGGCATGTCAGCCAAGGCTCTGAGAGGCTGAAGCACAGCTTTTCCAGTGGGAAGGCTGGGACCAGTCCCCAGTGTCCTGATTTCAGTTCATCTCTTCTGATGGACAGCATGCTGTTTCCTGGCACCTGGGGCTAGAGCAGAAACTCTCAAAGTCATTGCTGAGTTTGATTGAACTGAATTGGGAGGGAGATGGGTTCCAAAACCGAAAGCAGGGGAATGCAGCATCCTGGACGCTCAGTCCCAGAATTGTCCTTATCTGCAGGCTTCAGCTCACCAGCTGATGGCCTTGATGTCATGACCAGGCCTAGGTTGAGCCAGGCCTCCGGGAAAACCCAGCCAGGAGCCACAGTGTGGGAATCCACTGCACAGACACAAGCCATGACGGCATCTCTTGCCTGCCGGCCAAGCTTTCCTCCCTCCCCCTGCCGACGGACGCCTCCATCCCAACCCTCACCTCAAGCACCAGCAGGAGCTCTCACTCTCCTCCTGCCCCCACTCTGCTGCCATCTGCCAGGCTGTGCACTGGCCTAGCTGTGCCCGGGACTGGGCACCAAGCCATGGCAGCACACGGGCCTGCAGGCTGGGCGGCCGGGTGAGCATGTGTGAGCCCTGCATGTGCTGTGAGGCTGCAGCGCAGCCGGGCTCCTTGTGCGGGGGGAGGTGGCCATGTGGCATGATTGGCAGGAAGGGTGGGGGTGGAGGCCTGGGAGGGAATGCAGGCAGGGGGCACACTTCTGCAGCTGTCCCAGTCGGACCCCCAACCTGCAATGGGACTGGAGGAGTGGGTCGAGGAGAAGTGGAGCAGCTGAGCTGAGCTAACAGTGCAGCATCCGGCATCGCTGCTGAGTCAGCTCTGGACAGACGTGGAGGGGCTTAGAGTCCTCTGCCTCTTTGCAAAAACCCTGTTTTAGCAACAAAAGAGTGGCTCCCATTCATTGAGCACTTACTGCACGCTGGGCATTATGCCAAGCAATATCCTTAATGGTACCAAATCCTCACCACAATCCCATGAGGGAGAGGCTACTGCCATCCCCATTCCATGACAGAGGAAATGAAGATTAGGGTTGCTAAAAGTTATCCTGCCAGTAAACGTGAAAGCTGGAACTCAACACCAAGGCTACTCAGCTCCAAATGCCACGTTTGCCTCCTGATGGTGCTGTCCCCAGCATCCAAATCCTCCACACTCAGGAGGCTCCTGCTGGCTCCCTGTTACCTGTGTTTTCTTAAGTGGCATTTATGGAACACTTACAGTTTACTCGAATGTGTTGGATATTAGTGGGGAGCACATAATAGAGATGGCCTTCCAGCCACGTATTATCTCACTGAGAGAGTAAAAAATGAGCTGGCAACCAAGCAAAACCAGCTGGCAACTAAGCAAAACAGCTAGACCAAAGCCTTAAACCCTACTAACAATGAGACCCACCAGGAAAGCTTAAAAAATACCAATGCCCAGGACCTACCCTGGCTCCCTAAGTCCAAGTCTGTAGGAGAGGGTGCTAGGATCTGGACTATTAGAAGGTTCCAGGGCAGTTCCAGTGACATATTAGTGCTGAGATCCTCTGGCATGGAAAGTTCATGGTACCAAAGCTCAGAGGAAGAAATCATTCCTGGAGATGTGGTCAAGGAAGGCTTCCTGGAGGAAGAGAAACTCAAGCGTGCGTGTGTGTGCGTGTGTGTGTGAGCACGTGCGTGTGTGTGTGTGTTGAGGGGTGGAATGGGGACAAGAGAGGGTATTTCACATGGCAGATGGAGCAGGGACAATAGGCGTGAAGCCTCGGGCAGGCAGGAGCAGCACGTGTTTGTGGATGGAAGGAAGCCCATTCAGTCAGAGCACAAGGAAAAGAAGTGAAGTCCTCAGGGAAGAGGACAGAAAACAAGAGGCCAGTTATCACTGAAGGCTCAGATGCCAGCCTGAAGAATTCCGTTTATTCAAGTCAACAAACATTTGTTGAGCACCTACTATGTGTTGGGCACTGTTTCAGCCCCTGGGGATTCATCAGTGATTAGACAGATTGGAAGTGGCATGTTAGCTGTGGAAAAATGAGTGAGCATATAGTGAGTGAGAAGATGATGCTATACACGGTGCTGGGTGTGTGCTCCTTCTAAGGAGCACACACCTACTCATTCTCTAGAATGAGTAGGGGCTTGGATGATGTGAGGGGAGGACGCTGTCTGGAGGAAAAACACTGCAGGCATAGGCAACAGCAGGAGCACAGGCTCTACCCCGGGGCGAGACATGCTGGGAGTGCCCAGGGAACGTCTCTAAGTTCAGTGTGGCCAGAGCAGAGTGGGCAACGGAGAGGGTGGCAGGCTGCCCTGGACTCTATTGGGCCTGGCAGAGCAGGGCAAGGCGTTTAGATGGAATGTGAAGACCTTGTGCCTTTCCCACTTTGGGATCAGGCCCTATTTGTAGACTGACTTGAGGTTGTGTGATTGGAGATGTGAGGCTTGTGTGGGGCTGGGGAGCCTGGGTGGGGAAGAAGCTCCTGGTGCACTCTTCCCCTGAGATTCCTAAGGATCTTCTCTCTCCTGCCCTCTGACAGCACTCTCTGCAACCCCACCTTTGCTCAAGCTGCCTCACCTGCCTTTGTCCCAGTGATTAGCTTCACAAGCCACCTTGCCACCTGGCCCTCCGCAGAGGAGCCCACCCTGCCCACACAGCGAGTCGGCCAAGCTACCGCCCCAGCTGTGTGATGGGCTGTCCTCAGGATACCCAGCTTGGCGGTGAGTTCCCTTCCCCACCCCGTCAGCAGCCCTTCGCTTGATGCCTGGAGTTCCCAAGAAGACAGAATAACTGGCTTTAATGGTGGCTTTGTTCCGTGGGCAGGCAAATTTGAGTGATATGTTTCCTTCACACTTATAATTTACTGTACAATTGGCCCAATGCAGCAGCATTAAGAAATTTAATGTTTTTAAGTAAAAGTTAATTGATTGAAATTAGGCAGACGGCAACAGCTGCGGAATGCCAAAAAAAAAAAAAAAAAAAGCACTCATGTAACTGATGAAGCTCAAGTTAAACTGGGTCTAGCCATGCAACCACTCAGCTTGGAATGATGTGAGCTGTGTGTGAGTGCACATACGTCCCTGTGCCTGCAGTGTGTGTATGTGTGCATATGCTGTGAGCATGTAAGGTGTGCGTGTGGTGTGTGGTGTGTGTGGTGTGCATGTGTGTGGTAACTGTGTATGATGTATGTGTGCACACGTGTGCATGTATGTGGTATGTGTATGTGGTGTATAATGTGTATGTGTGGCATGCATGTGTGTGCATGTGTGTGTGGTTTGTGTGTGGGTATGTGTGAAGTGTACATGTGGTGCATGTGTGTGGTGTATAGGTGTAGTGTGTGTGGCACAGGTATGTGTGTGGGGGTGTATGTGGTATGTGTGCATGTGTAGTGCATGTATGGTGCATGTATGTGGTGTGTGTGTACGTGTGTGTGTGGTGTGTGTGGTGTGTGTACATATGGTATGTGTGATGTGCAGCTATGTGTGCATGGGTGTATATGGTGTGTGTGCCCATGTGTGTGGTGTGCACTTGGTGCATGTGTGTGATGTGTGGTGTGTGTATGTGTGGTGTGTGTGATGCACAGGTATGTGCACATGGGTGTATATGGTGTGTGTGTCCATGTGTGTAGTGTGCACTTGGTGCATGTGTGTGCTGTGTGCAAGTGCATGCCTGTGTGTGATGTGCATGTGTTGTATGTGTGTCTGTGCATGTGTGTGTGATGTGTGTGTGTGGTGGGAGGACTGGGAATCAGATTACTCTCAGAATCTAGATGTTCATCTGGCACAACTGCCCAAGCATGGTCTCACTCATTCCCTTCCTTAACCCAGGGATATGCAGAAAACCTTTTTGACAAACCTTTTTATTACAAAAATTCTTTCTCAGGCATCCTGCCAAAGCAGCAAGGTCAGGGAGGGGGACACGCAGGGAAGAGGGCCAGGACCAGTGTCATCACCAAGAGCATCAATGCCAGGCTCCCCTCCTTGGGAACTGACATTTTGACCAAATCTACTTTGACTTTATTTTGGCGAAGCCACCTAAGAGCCAAGGCAGAGCTTAATGTAATCAGTACATGGGGCTCTGGCTGCAGAGAGCCAGCATGTCCACTGTGCTGAGGGGGAACAACTCATTAAAGACATGCAAGAAGGCATGCACGATCTGTGCCTGGGGGTGCTGGAGACCCCGCCTGGTCCCAGGATCTGCAGAAGAAATAGACTCATTAGGGCTGGTAGATAATAATGCCCAACACTGATTCAGCGTTTCCGCATGCTTCAATACATTCCCTCCCTTTGTCCCTACATATTGAAAAAAATCACAAAAGGTATTTACATAGTGAATCCCTTTTCAAATATTTTCCTTCAATCAAACCAAGGCCAGTTCCACAGATATTGAATTAATCACATGTAGTTTCTTATAAACTCAAGCTCTCATGATCCATTTTTCAGGATCTTCCTTCTCTTTTCCAGTCAATTCCTCCCCTCCCGTCACAAGTCCTACGTTCCAGCCACACTGACCTTGTTTCTGCCCTTAAAGCTCTGAGCCCATCTTTGACTGAGTCCTACTTCTGTTTCGACTTTGCAGTATTTAATGTTAGCTGATATTCTGATTTCAGCCCAAATTTTACCTCCTCGCAGAGTCACAGCCACCTTAACTAAATTGGTACCTTCACCCTCATGATTGTGTCACAACACACTGCGTCATTGTCCTGTGTCATGGCCATGATCCAAAATTGTCACATTTCTATTGATTCCGTACCTATTGTTACTCTTGAACAAGGATCCGCAAACCATGACCCATGGGTCAAATCAAACAAATCCAGTCCACTGCCTATTTTTGTATGGCCCAAGAGGTAAGAATGCTTTTTATGTTGAAATGTTAAAAAAAGAAAAAGTCATATTTCATGACGCGGAAATAATAGGCTATTCAGATTTCAGTGTTCAAAAACACAGTTTTCCTGGAGCACAGCCATGCTCGTGTGTTTCTGGATTGTCTATGGCTGCTTTCATACATCCACAGTAGCAGAGTTGAGTGTTGTGACAGAGACCGTATGGGCCGCAAACCTCAAATATATATTACCTGACCCTTTCTAGAAAAATTTGCAGGCCCTTGGTCTAAACGAGAGTTGTAAGCAGCAGAGATTTATCTGCCTTGCTCTTCATTTTTACTATTTGCTGAATGAATTTGCATTTTCCTTGGTCAACTCTTTTTTTTTTTTTGGCAGGGTTTCCCTCTGTCACACAGGCTAGAGTGCAGTGGCATGATCGTAGCTCACTGCAGCCTTGACTCTCCTGGCTCACATCATCCTCCTGCCTCAACCTCCCAAGTAGCTGAGACTCCACGTGCCACCAAGCCCAGCTAATTTTTTGTATTTTTTGTAGAGCCGGGGTTTCACCATGTTGTTCAGGCTGGTCTTGAACACCTGGACTCAGGCAATCTGCCCACCTTGGCTTCCCAAGAATTGGGATGACAGGCATGAGCCACCACGCCCAGCCTCCTAGTCGACCCTTAATTTGGCCTTCAGGACTCAACTGAGATCCTGCTCTGACAGCCCTCACTGACCTCATCCCCAAGGCTGGGCTGAGTCTTTCTCCCTGTGAGCCCAGGGATCCTGGGCTGCTACTCTCACAGACTTGGTAGTAACAGCAGCTGCCATTTGTTGAGTCTTTGCCCTGGGTGGGTCATGGCTCCGTGTTACTTACTTTGCTTGCATTTTCTCTGTCATCACCACATCCCAGCGAGATAGTGACTATTAAGATGCTCATTTTACAGATTGGGGAGCTGAGGCACAAAGGTTACCACCCCAAGGTCACACAGCTTTTAGGTGACAGACAGGAGTGTAAACTCAAGCAGTCTGACCCCAGAGCCACACTGATAACCACCATAGGGAAAATTTGGTAGTTTTATTCTCTTATTTGTCTCCCCACTCAGAGGAGCTCCTTGGGGGTAGTGCTCATGCCTTATTCACTTCTGCATCCCAAGCTTGATGGAGTAGGAGCTCAAAAATAATTCAGTGAATCCATTTCTGCTGTGCCAGGAAATTTGGGCTTGTCCACTATGTACATCTGCATTCTTATCACCCATTCATACAGACAGGATTCATCCAAACATTTCTTCCCTATGAGGATACTCAGGACAATGCCAACACCCTCATTGGATGCATGGGGAAATTGAGGCTCGGCAGAGTTAAGAGACTTGCCAAAGGCCAGTGACTGGCCACTTCAGGATAAAAGCGCAGTCCCACCTTGACGTTTCACCAGACCCAGCTCTTTGATCTGTGGACAGAGAAACAATCTTATTGACAGGCAGACCAAGGGGTGTGTAGTCATGCCACGTTCTTTGTTATCAAGGATTAAAACATGACCAGCTCCCCCCACCCCAGGCAATTTACCCAAGACACCCTTGATGGTGATTTTGCCTGACAGGTACTGCCCAGGCACACACTGCAATAAAGGGCTGGCCTCCTCCCCATTATGCCCTCTCCCTCCCTCTTTCCGCACACAGGCTCCTGCCTCCAAGGGCACTGGCTTCCTGACCAGCCAGCCATGCTCTAAAGCGCAAACAGGGTAGGAAATGAAAACCCCGGGAAGAGCAGATGATGCGGGCGGGAGGTGGAGGTACCTCCACTCAGTGCGATCTGTCGGCTCCCCAGGCTGGCAAGAAAAACTTAAACATTATTTACTCAGCCATGTGCGAGTTAAAACCAATATCTGCCGGCCATCTGTTCAGCCCAGTGACCCCTTGGAATTTCACGCCCCCCCCGTGACGTCAGCATCATTCCTTCTCATCTTTCTCTCTGCTCCCTGGCTCTGCTCCCTTCCCCAGGGCCGAGATGGGAAGGGGAGGGAAAGGTCGATGGTGACCAGGGCAGCACCACAGAGCTCCTTCCAAACGCACAGCCATGGAGGTTATTGTTAAACTTCCCGCACTTGGCATTCAGGGTCACTTGTGCCTTATGAGGTTTCTATCATATTCACTGGGGTTCAGTGGGAGCCCTAGATCCTACTATTCACTTCCAGTGGCCCTGACTCTGAATGGTGTGACCTTGAGCAAGTTGCTTCCTAGCAGGACCTTGAGCAAGTTGCTTCCTAGCAGTGCTGCGTCTTGGCTCCTGATGGAGGAAACGGACCAGCTCTTCTTTAACATCCCCTTGAGCTGTAATGTCTCCCTAACCCCTCCTTCTTGGGTTTTATACCCCATTTCTGACTCAGAACCCTCATACCAGACGTTGCCACGTTCTCCTGCTCCAGGGAGGCTCCATTCCCTGCTGCGCCCATTTATCCATATCTGCCATGGAAGGCTCCCCATCACGATGCCTTCCTGTTACCTGGCAACCATCATCACCACACAGGGCTGCTAGCCTGCCGCCCCGCCTTTCACGTGTGCACACACTTATATACACAGGGCCCGGCCAAGGAGACTGTGAGGCACAAAAGCGAGCTGTGGCGCCTGAGCAGGAACCAGCAGGGAATGTGCAGGGAAAAGGTCCTGGCACAAAAAGCGCTGGGTAGAGAAGAAGAGTGGCGCTCCAGCTGCGGTGCTGAGGTCCACTGCTGTGCGCCCTTGCATAAACTCTTTCTGACTCTCAGCTGCAGTTTCCCATTTGTGCAGCCAGGGTGATGAATTCAGTTATTCCTTACCAGCTCCCTAGGACAATTATTTTGCATAAGAAAATACCTGGGTAATCTTGGACGATATCTGGAGTTGGGCATAGTTCTTATAGCCATGGCCCTGCTGCATTTCTCTACTTGCAGACAGGAGTTAAGGTAGTGACTGAGGTCAATCAGGTGGTGGCTGTGACTCCCAACTAATGGTGTGCTAGAGACCCTTCCCAACTGGGTGTTCAGTGAAGTTGTGTCAGAAGCTTGGACACTACGTTGGCCATAGTGAGTGTATTTACTTCATGAAAATTGGCAAGTGCTACAAATCAAGGATTTTTATTTTGAGAGCCGGTTGTTACACATTTGTCAGCACACTTACTGTCTTCAGCCCCTTTAGACAGCCTGCAGGAAGACTTCTCACCAAGGGAACTTCCTTCCTTCCTGAGTTTCCCCCAATGACTTCCAGACCTATGTGCTTTAGGGAAGGCATTCCATTGCCCACTGCCAGCTTTCCTGCCTGGCTTTCCCCCGGTGGGCTTCCATGAATGCAGATACAGAGTCGGGAGAGAGAAGGGAAACGGGCACTTGCTTTTAAGGACTACCTGTTCGTGGCAGACCAGAACAAACTGCACAAAGGCTAGATTATTTATGTACTATTAGGAAGATCGTTAATATCAGGATGTTAAAATATGTAAATAGCATAAATATGCCCCACATCCTAATTACTGTTTTGCATGATCAAGTCATTTACTCTTTATGACATTTTATGATTGTTCAGCTGTGTCAGCGAACACTTAGCACAACCTCCTACCACGGATGATGAAGCTATGGAGTTTTCCCAGTTTCCTGGCCAGGAACAGCGGGGTGGGGGTGGGGGCGGCATCAAGGCAAAACAAAGCTTCCCTGTCCCTATTCCAGGTGCCTCCACTGTGGAGGAAGACACCCATTGTTGGAGATTCTTTTTGTGTGAGTAACATATGTTCCTGCTTCCTGGCATTTTCCCCAATGTTCTGTAATCCCGATTCTGGTGGAGGCAGATTTATATGCAGGCTAATGAGAGCTGACATTTCTTGTGCTGGTTGCTACACTTGCTGTGTTGATTTAACGCAGTGCAGGTTCAACCAACCGCAAAGCAAGTTTCCCTGAACCTTTCTGTAAAGCAACTTAACGGTCACGATTGGAGAAGCTGCCTGCTCCGTGAAGCACGGTGACTTTCGGGATATCCAACCATGATCCCAGAACGGATTTCTGCCTGCTCTTTGGGCTTTCTGCTCAGCTTCAAAAGAAGCTTCTCGCTGGCATGGAAGTGTTTGAGTTTGATGGCCACTTTGCTTTTTTTGAAGAGTTAGTTTAAACCAGAGGTCTCACCTGGGTGGCATAAAAACCAGTTACTGTTCATAGGCATATTTTGTTTGGCTGTCACAGTGTTAAAAATGATTTTATTTGCCGATTTTAAAAAATTGCGACATTTCACATAAAATTTAGATTTCTGGCTTCTCTGAAAAAATACAAAGGTCTGGAAATGATTGCCTGACATTACCACGAGGCAACCTCCAACTGGGGGCGTAAGAGTGCATATAGCAGAGTGGGCAGGATATAGCTTTGGACTTCATTCAGATGGCCTGGGTTCAAATCCAAGCTCCACAGCTTATTTGCTGTGTGACTTTGGGCCATTTACTTAGCTTCTCTGTGCTTCAGTCTCTTCATCTATAAAAAAGGAGATAGTCCCCATGGCACTCAGTTATAAGCACTTAGAACAGTGTCTGGCACTTATTAAGAGCTGTTTAAGATTTATTCATTATGATGAACAGCTACTGCCTTTAGATGGGGCTTATGCACGTCCTGTGTGAAACCCTGGAACTTTCCTGAGTTAAGACACAAGATGTGAAGCAGAGACTACCTTGTGGTGAGTCTCACGAAGCTTCCAGCTATCAGTAATATTGAGGGTCCGGGGTTTGGAGTCCTTCTGCACAGCCGGAGAGGAAGCAGGAGGGAAAGGGAACATCCTAAGGTTCTCCTTGCATTTTTACCATCAATTGTTTACAGCAGTCAAGGTCCAATGTATTCCCCCAAATGACAGGTTCACAGAGTGCACAATTGCATACTGGAGATTATTAAAGATAGGGTGTTGCTGGCAGGAAGAAGGGAAAGGAGAGGTGAATGGAAACAATTTCCATTAAAATGGAGTTTGGAGACAAAAGGCACATGGAGAACTATTTTGAGCCTAAGGCAGGTGACACTGGATTCAAAATTTAATGAGCCTTAAATGCCATTGGATGAATATAGCCGGAGACGCATGGTTACATCAGAAAGGGCCCACACAGTTGCATGCTTTCCCACATACTCCATTTTTTTAAAGGCTCCTTAGAACTAACAAGCTAAACCTTAGTCAAATGAGGGAGTCATAGTCATTTGCAGCTAAGTGATCTTTCAGCTGAACGGAGAGAGGTACCCTACCTGGCTGCTGGGGAGCCGGCGGTGACTCAACCTGGGCGTGGGGACAGAGACTTCCATGCTTGCCGGAAGGTCCCCTGGCAGATCGACCATCTGCAAGTGCCCTCCATGTTTCCTGGCTTTCCAGGTCTTATGCCTCCTCTCCCCCAAGCCCTCACTGGGACGTATCCTTGGCTTCGCGGCGGGGTGGGTTTGTCTGCTGTCTGGACAGTTGTGTTTCCCTGCAGGGTGCTGCTCAGTGGCTGGGCTCAGGTAAAGAGCTTGCATTTGTCCAATGCATAAACAGGGAGAAGCAAATTCATTTCATAGCCGAAGCTGCCAGCCTCTGACAAGACCAGGGAACTTGGAAAAAAATGAAGCCCCCTGCTGCCTGTAAAATGCCTGTAGAATCAGATGCAAGAGCCCCCACAATAGCATAAGTTCCTAAGGGACTTTCTGGCCTCCCCTGCAAGCCTGGGCAGCTTTCCACATGGACTGTAGCCATGGGAAACAGACATCCAGGGTCGGGTTTTCCTGGATCAGTTATGGAGAAGGAGTAACAGAGGTGTTAGGGCAGACTAGAACCCTCTCCTCCCCCTTCACGCTTGCTGACTCACACCCCTGCACCACTCCACTCTGCCAATTTCCTGCGGATCAATGCTGCACACACTTGCTCATGAATATACTCATCTCCGAAGCTTCCGCTGTTCTCACCCCACTGTGCTGATTTTTGCCACACCCCTCCTGTCAGTATTTACTTAGTGTAGGACATTTTAACACCTATGCTAGCCTCAGCATCAGCCATAAAGCCTGTAAAATCACAGGTTTGGGGTGCCAGCTTTATTGTTTTCTACTATACATTAAAATCAATCCTAACCACGTGACAAATGTTTCTCTGTGTACTACCTAACATGATCCTGTGAACCACCGGTGCTGGAGGTATGATACTTCTGGGACACCATGCTGGAGGAAGTGGGATGAACTTGTTGCTGTGGAAAATCCCAGAGGGGATGCAGCGCAAGGTTTGTGGCTGAAGAGGACTTGAATTCAGACCCAAAGAATGAGAAAAGCAATCTCTCGAGGTGTGGTTGGGAGATGCATTCCACCCCCACCTCACCAAAAGACCTGACTGGTCTTTCAAGTTAAAGATAGCAAGCATTTTAGGCTTAGAAATCCAGACATGAAAATGGAAGCATAAAGAGAGAGGGGTGGGCTGAGAGACCGGCACTGGCTTTCATTTGGGAAGGAGGAAGGGGCATGTTTCGCAAAGTAGCTCCTGGGAGCTGGCAGGAGGGAAGGTTCATGCTGCCTTTGGAGCTGTTCTTCCTGGACTGCAGGGCCACAGAACAAAAGGTCTTAAGGCCTGAATTTGTGCGCTTTGGCTGGCATAACAAAGGACCACAGGTCGGGTGGCTTAAACAACAGGACTTCATCTTCTCATAGCTCTGGAGGCTGGGAGGCCAAGATCAAGCTGTCGGCAGGGCTGGCTTCTCCGAGGCCTCTCAGGTCGGCTTGTAGCTGGCCACCCTCTTACCGTGTCCTCATATGGTCTTCCTTTTGTACAGTCTACGTCCCAGTTTCCTCTTCTTACATGGCCACTGGTGAGAGTGGATGAGGGCCCACCCGAATGACCTCATTTAACCTTAATTACTTCTTTAAAGACTCTGTATCAATCAGATCACATTCTGAGGTACCTGGGGTTAGAGCTTCAACATATAAATTTGGTGAGGTTGGGGAGTAAGGGCAGGGAGAAAAGTCAACTCATAACAAGGCCTTTAGAATCAAAAAAGAAACTGATGTGTTAGAACTTCATCTGTTGCCGCCAGTGATGGGAATTCTGACTTAGCCTCGGGAGTTCAAGGAGAACAGGAACCTCCTGGCATCCAGGAGAAGCTTGTGTTTAGCCCTGTGGGGTCCAGCGGGCTTCAGGGACTGGGGTCCTGGCTCCTCCTCCACAATAGGGGTTGGTGATACATAGGAAAAATATCCACAAGAATTAATGAGGGATCCCCTCTGGTATTTCCTATTATCTCACAACCCTCCCCACTGGGGCAGGAGACCACGGATCCTCCAATCTTCAAGAGAGAGGTGTCACATCAGCATCTGAGGGCAAAGAAATCAGACTCATAACCCAAGGTTAAGGCTGAAGGCAAAGACTTAGAAGCACACGTGACAGTTTCAGGCAGGTTTTGCTGCCCCAGAGGAAAATTCTCTAGTCTTGGACAGGAAGAGAAAAATTGGACAGGAATATAAAGAGCGACAAGGCCTGTGGTTTTCAGAAGGCCATGAGGCAGCCTCCCAGCACTTCTTGGGATTCCAGACTAAGGTTGGAGGGCAGCCATTCCTCCCCTGCCCGCTGCATGTGAGAAGAGCAGGCAAGTCACTGACAGCAGGAGCCAGGCTGGGAGAGGCCCAAAGGTCAGGAGTGAAGGGCGCTGCAGACACAACCCGCGTGTTGTGACAGCCAAGAATCAGATGCATGATGCGCTACTTTCAAGGACACCGGCATGGACACGTCACAACTGAGGACCAGACACTCCCACCCCCATCTCCCGCTGCCTGTGAATCCTGCCCCCAGAACTTAGCAACGACCTTGGGGGAAGGGGAAATCTCAACTTGACTGAGTGTAAGTTTCCATTATCTGGTGGGATACAGACATAAACTATCATTGAAGTTTACTGTATCAGTTTTTTATCACTGCCGTAACCAATTCCACAAACTTAGTATCTCGAAACAATACACATTCATTATCTTACAGTTCTGCGGGTTAGAAGTCTGACATGGCTGCTCCCCAGGGCTAACATCAAGGTGTCAGCAGGGATATATTTCTTCTGGAGAGTCTAGGAGGGAATCTGTTTTCTTGCCATTTCTGGCTTCCTCCGGCCTCCCACATTCCTGGGCTTGTGGTCCCTTTCTCCAACTTCAAACCTGGCAATGGCAGGTTGAGTCCTTCTCACATTGCATCACCTGAGCATCCTACAAGGTCACATCTCTTTCTCTACCTCTCTTTTTCACTTTAAGAACCCTTGTCATAGGGTGCACCTGAATAATATTAAAGTAAGTGATTGGAAACCTTAATTTCATTTGCAACCTTAAGTCCCCTTTGCTATGTGGTCCTGATCCTGGGAACGAGGACATGGACATCATTCAGGGACCATTATTCTGCTTGACACATTTAGTGAATACACAAATAGACATATTCCTTGCCTGGCTGAAATGGTGGCCTGAGATTTGTGGTTATGAACTGATGTGTCTGTTACAGGGACAAATTCTGGTTTTGAGGTTCGAGATGGGGGTCTGAGTTTTCATCCCTGTAGGATGCTGCTCTGAGTAGCAAGGTCAGACCAACCACTGGGCCCAATCTTGGGAGTGAGACTCTGAACTCAGAAGTCACAGATTCTACAATCTTAGAACTGTAGAATCCATGACACCTCAGGGTGGAAGTGGTCAGGGAAGGCCACTGATCCAACCTGTCTCACCTGGGACAGGAATCCATCTATATTCTTATACTTCCGTCTTCACCTCTACCATCAGCTCCAAGAGTTTATCATTTCACTCCAAGACTGGCCTCCCAAGTCAGCAGCCTGCCTCTGTTGTTCGCCTGCTGGTCATATGACCACACACTTGCCAGAGAGATCTTCTACAGGGGCAAATCAGATTGTATCACTCCCTCACTCAGACCCCCCAAGGTTCCCCTTCCTGTTAGGTGGAAATCTAGACTCTGCACTGTGGCCCCAGTGGCCCACCTGATGACTCACCTGTCCCCCTGACCTCATCTTCCACCACACTTGCTTTCTGTACATTCTAGCAAACTTGGTTTTCCCTCTGTTCTTAGCCCATGTCAAGCTGGCTCTCATCTCCTGATTCGGGGCTTGTTGTTCCCCATACCTGAAAATGTTCTCTTCTAGGTATTTCCATGGTTCCATTCCTTCTATGGATCTCTGTTCCTTTGATGGGCCTTCCTCAGCCACCATCTACTCCCTTGTTAGTGTCGTTCATCGCCTGTACCACCAGCTTTCAACACATGACAGGTGTTTCCTCTTTGCTCTTTGTTTCCTTCTCTAGAGTATACACTTCCTGAATGCCAGGACTCTGACAACTTTATTTATCACTATAACCACTGTATCCATCACATTGCCTGGCACATAAAAGATGCTAAGTAAAGAATTGTTGAATGCATGAGTGAATGACTGCCCCAGTGGGCCCCAGGGGCATTTAAGCAGCTCCTGTTGCCTGGGACTACTGCACTAGAGACCTTTACTTCGTTCAAAATTAGAGTAACCACTGAATGCATTTCCATCAATAGGGAGAACTGTTCAAAATCAGTGGGCAGTGAGGACTTCCCAGAAGAGGTAACTGGGAGATATCTGGCCTCCGTGAGTTTAGACAAGGCTCACAGCATGAACACTAATCACATGTCAGAATCATTGTCGGTACACAGAGGATAACAAAGACAGACAAGAGACAGCCCCTTCCCTCAAGGAAATTATAGACTGGTAGGAGAAGATAGACACATACACACATTTTTCTGTGTTCCTGACACAGAAAGAGTGGCATAAAAACATGAAATATGGATAAACCTCAGAAGAAGCAAACAAACTTTGGCACCTTTGCTGCCTCTGCAATGGTGACCTGCTTCTCCTGTCAGCTGGCTTCAATAGGAGGACTTTAATTATATTGCTTAATTACACCAGAGCACACCAGGATTTTTTAATTTTTTTTAACATTAATTCCCCTCTGGGTTCCTGATATTTGCTTTACGTTATTGCCAAGCACTGGAGAGGAGCGACAAACACAAGAAGGGTCTTAATATTTGGAATTCTCAGCCCTGCAGCGTGTTATTTGCCTTTCCATTTGGAGCTCGAGGATGCAAACCCTTCATCTGTTCATGGTGACCTCTGAGCAGAGCTCCAGGAAGCAGGGAGGGCTGGGACCTCATGGCAAAGCATCCAGAGGCTGCCCTAGACTTTGTGAAACACTGAAAGCTTTCTTGTTTGACCTTTTCAACAACTACAAGGAGGAGATCTCAGCTCCACTGTTTTACAAATGAGGAAACTGAGGCATAGATTGGTGAATTGGTTTGTTTGCCTATAAATAAATCTGGTCAGAGCAAAAGATGGGACTGAAATTTATATCATTAAACTCCAAGCCGCTAGTGTTTGCCACGAAACATGAGCTTTTTGCCAAGATATTTTCATCTGTGCCAAATCATATGACAATATGCTGGGTAACTTATTCTTTACAAATATTTATTTTTTGCCTTTTGGCAGCTTCAGGTTAGCATATGTGTTTAATTAACATTTCTAATTAAAATCACAATGTGTAAAAATCAAATATTGTCCATGAGTTACATTCCGCCTTATCTCTAAATGGTGCCAATTTGCACATGGTAGGTAAACTATTTTAACTTTTCTAGTAAGATCTTCTGGTAAAATTTTATAAAATAAAATCAGTGGGAAGAAGTTAAAAACTCTTAGCCAGCTCCCCACCAAGGCTGAGATCATGAAGCAGGAGCTGCACTATGGGCATTTCTTACTGCAGCTGGAATGGGTAAGCATGTTCACTAGGTGCAATAATCTAAATCTCTGTGTCCCCCAAAGTTCATATGTTGAAACCCTAATTCCAGCATGACAGTATTTGGAGGTGAGGGCTTTGGGAGGTAATTAGATCATGAAGGTGGCCCTCTCATGAATGGGATTAGTGCCTTTATAGAAACAAGCCAGAGAGCTCTCAGCTTCTTTCTGCCATGTGAGGATACAATGAAGAGTCAGCACAGTCTGCAACCTGGAGAAGGGTCCTCACCAGAATCTCACCATGCCGGCACCCTGATCTCACACTTCCAGCCTCCAGATCTATGAGAAATAGATTTCTGCTGTTTATAAGCTACCCAGTCTATGAGACTTTGTTGTAGCCACCTCAATGAACTAAGACCCCTGGGCAACATGCGTCTTCTCCTTAAGAAATTCATTTAGGGTAGAGTTCCAAGATGGCCGAATAAGAACAGCTCCAGTCTACAGTTCCCAGAGTGAGCGACACAGAAGATGGGTGATTTCTGCATTTCCAACTGAAGTACCGAGTTCATCTCACTGGGGCTCATCGGACAGTAGGGGCAGGACAGCGGGTGCAGTCCACTGAGCATGAGCCGAAACAGGGCAACGCATTGCCTCACCTGGGAAGCGCAAGGGGTCAGGGAATTCCCTTTCCTAGACAAAGGAAGCGGTGACATACGGCAACTGGAAAATTGGGTCACTCCCACCCTAATACTGTGCTTTTCCAATGGTCTTAGCAAATGGCACACCACGCATATCCCACGCCTGGCTTGGAGGGTCCCACGCCCACGGAGCCTCACTCATTGCTAGCACAGCAGTCAGAGATCAAACTGCAAGGCGGCAGCGAGGCTGGGGGAAGGGCGCCCACCATTGCTGAGGCTTGAGTAGGTAAACAAAGCAGCCAGGAAGCGCTAACTGGGTGGAGCCCACCGCAGCTCAAGGAGGCCTGCCTGCCTCTGTAGACTCCACCTCTGGGGGCAGGGCAAAGCCAAACAAAAGACAGCAGAAACCTCTGCAGACTTAAATGCGCCTGTCTGACAGCTTTGAAGAGAGCAGTGGTTCTCCCAGCACAGAGTTTGAGATCTGAGAATGGACAGACTGCATCCTCAAGAGGGTCCCTGACCCCCGAGTAGCCTAACTAGGAGGCACCCTCCAGTAGGGGCAGACTGACACCTCACATGGCTAATTATCAGTCTGAGATGAAACTTCTAGAGGAACTATCAGGCAGCAACATTTGCTGTTCAGCAATATTCGCTGTTCTGCAGCCTCCACTGCTGATACCCAGGAAAACAGGGTCTGAAGTGGACCTCCAGCAAACTCCAACAGACCTGCAGCTGAGGGTCCTGACTGTTAGAAGGAAAACTAACAAACAGAAAGGACATCCACACCAAAATCCCATCTGCACGTCACCATCATCAAAGACCAAAGGTAGATAAAACCACAAAGATGGGGAAAAAGCAGAGCAGAAAAGCTGAAAGTTCGAAAAATCAGAGTGCCTCTCCCCCTTCAAAGGAATGCAGCTCCTCACCAGCAACAAAACAAAGCTGGACAGAGAATGACTTTGACGAGTTGAGAGAAGAAGGCTTCAGACGATCAAACTTCTCCGAGCTAAGGGAGGAAGTTCGAACCCATTGCAAAGAAGCTGAAAACCTTGAAAAAATATTAGACGAATGGCTAACTAGAATAACCAGTGTAGAGAAATCCTTAAATGACCTGATGGAGCTGAAAACCATGGCACAAGAACTACTTGACGAATGCACAAGCTTCAGTAGCTGATTCGATCAACTGGAAGAAAGGGTATCAGTTATTGAATATCAGATGAATGAAATGAAGCAAGAAGAGAAGTTTAGAGAAAAAAGAGTAAAAAGAAATGAACAAAGCCTCCAAGAAATATGGGACTATGTGAAAAGACCAAATCTACGTCTGATTGGTGTACCTGAAAGTGACGGGGAGAATGGAACCAAGTTGGAAAACACTCTTCAGGATATTATCCAGGAGAACTTCCCCAAACTAGCAAGGCAGGCCAACATTCAAATTCATGAAATACAGAGAACACCACAAAGATACTCCTCGAGAAGAGCAACTCCAAGACACAAAATTGTCAGATTCACCAAGGTTGAAATGGGGGAAAAAATGTTAAGGGCAGCCAGAGAGAAAGGTTGGGTTACCCACAAAGGGAAGCCCATCAGACTAAGAGCAGATCTCTCAGCAGAAACTCTACAAGTCAGAAGAGAGTGGGGGCCAGTATTCAACATTCTTAAAGAGAAGAATTTTCAACCCAGAATTTCATATCCAGCCAAACTAAGCTTCATAAGTGAAGAAGAAATAAAATCCTTTACAAACAAGCAAATGCTGAGAGATTTTGTCACCACTAAGCCTGCCCTACAAGAGCTCCTGAAGGAAGCACTAAACATGGAAAGGAACAACCTGTACCAGCCACCGCAAAAACATGCCAAATTGTAAAGACCATCAAGGCTAGGAAGAAACCGCATCAACTAACGAGCAAAATAACCAGCTAACATCATAATGACAGGACCAAATTCACACATAACAATATTAACCTTAAATGTAAATGGGCTAAATGCTCCAATTAAAAGACACAGACTGTCAAATTGGATAAAGAGTCAATACCCATCAGTGTGCTGTATTCAGGAGACCCATCTCAAGTGCAGAGACACACATAGGCTCAAAATAAAGGGAGGGAGGAAGATCTACCAAGCAAATGGAAAACAAAAAAAAGCAGGGATTGCAATCCTAGTCTCTGATAAAACAGACTGTAAGCCAACAAAGATCAAAAGAGACAAAGAAGGCCATTACATAATGGTAAAGGGATCAATTCAACAAAAAGAACTAACTATTCTACATATATATGCACCCAATACAGGAGCACCCAGATTCATAAAGCAAGTCCTTAGAGACCTACAAAGAGACTTAGACTCCCACACAAAAATAATGGGAGACCTTAACATCCCACTGTCAACATTAGACAGATCAACAAGACAGAAAGTTAACAAGGATATGCAGGAATTGAACTCAGCTCTGCACCAAGCAGACCTAATAGACATCTACAGAACTCTCCACCCCAAATCAACAGAATATACATTCTTCTCAGCACCACATCGCACTTATTCCAAAATTGACCACATAATTGGAAGCAAAGCACTCCTCAGCAAATGTAAAAGAACAGAAATTATAACAAACTGTCTCTCAGACCACAGTGCAATCAAACTAGAACTCAGGATTAAGAAACTCACTCAAACCGCTCAACTACATGGAACTGAACAACCTGCTCCTGAATGACTACTGGGTACACAAAGAAATGAAGGCAGAAATAAAGATGTTCTTTGAAACCAATGAGAACAAAGACACAACATACCAGAATCACTGGGACACATTTAAAGCAGTGTGCAGAAGGAAATTTATAGCACTAAATGCCCACAAGAGGAAGCAGGAAAGATCTAAAATTGACACCCTAACATCACAATTAAAGAACTAGAGAAGCAAGAGCAAACACATTCAAAAGCTAGCAGAAAGCAAGAAATAACTAAGATCAGAGCAGAACTGAAGGAGATAGAGACACAAAAAACCCTTCAAAAAATCAATGAATACAGGAGCTGGTATATGGAAAAGATCAACAAAATTGATAGACTGCTAGCAAGACTAATAAAGAAGAAAAGAGAGAAGAATCAAATAGATGCAATAAAAAATGATAAAGGGGATATCACCACCGATCCCACAGAAATACAAACTATCATACGAGAATACTATAAACACCTCTACACAAATAAACTAGAAAATCTAGAAGAAATGGATAAATTCCTGGACACATACACCCTCCCAAGACTAAACCAGGAAGAAGTTGAATCCCTGAATAGACCAATAACAGGCTCTGAAATCAAGGCAATAATTAATAGCCTACCAACCAAAAAAAGTCCAGGACCAGACAGATTCACAGCCAAATTCTACCAGAGGTACAAAGAGGAGCTGGTACTGTCCCTTCTGAAACTACTCCAATCAGTAGAAAAAGAGGGAATCCTCCCTAACTCATTTTAGGAGGCCAGCATCATCCTGATACCAAAGCCTGGCAGAGACACAACAAAAAAAAGAGAATTTTAGACCAATATCCCTGATGAACACTGATGCAAAAATCCACAACAAAATACTGGGAAACCGAATCCTGCAACACATCAAAAAGTTTATCCACCATGATCAAGTGGGCTTCATTCCTGGGATGCAAGGCTGGTTCAACATATGCAAATCAGTAAACGTAATCCAGCATATAAACAGAACCAAAGACAAAAACCACATGATTATCTCAATAGATGCAGAAAAGGCCTTTGACAAAATTCAACAGCCCTTCATGCTAAAAACTCTCAATAAACTAGGTATCGAAGGGACATATCTCAAAATAATAAGAGCTATTTATGACAAACCCACTGTCAATATCATACTGAATGGGCAAAAACTGGAAGCATTCCTTTTGAAAACAAGCACAAGACAGGGAAGCCCTCTTTCAGCACTCCTATTCAACATAGGTTGGAAGTTCCGGCCAGGGCAATCAGGAAGGAGAAGGAAATAAAGGGTATTCAATTAGGAAAAGAGGAAGTCAAATTGTACCTATTTGCAGATGACATGATTGTATATTTAGAAAACCCCATCATCTCAGCCCAAAATCTCCTTAAGCTGATAAGCAACTTCAGCAAAGTCTCAGGATCGAAAATCAATGTGCAAAAATCACAAGCATTCTTATACACCAATAACAGACAGAGAGCCAAATCATGAGTGAACTCCCATTCACAATTGCTTCAAAGAGAATAAAATACCTAGGAATCCAACTTACAAGGGATGAGAAGGACCTCTTCAAGGAGAACTACAAACCACTGCTCAACGAAATAAAAGAGGACACAAACAAATGGAAGAACATTCCATGCTCATGGATAGGAAGAATCAATATCGTGAAAATGGCCATACTGCCCAAGGTAATTTATAGATTCAATGCCATCCCCATCAAGCTACCAATGACTTTCTTAACAGAATTGGAAAAAACTACTTTAAAGTTCATATGGAAGCAAAAAAGAGCCTGTATTGCCAAGACAATCCTAAGCCAAAAGAACAAAGCTGGTGGCATCACACTACCTGACTTCAAACAATACTACAACACTACAGTAACCAAAACAGCATGGTACTGGTACCAAAACAGAGATACAGACAAATGGAACAGAACAGAGGCCTAAGGAATAACATCACATATCTATAACCATCTGATCTTTGACAAACCTGACTAAAACAAGAAATGGGGAAAGGATTCCTTATTTAATAAATGGTGCTGGGAAAACTGGCCAGCAATATGTAGAAAGCTGAAATTGGATCCCTTCCTTACACCTTATACAAAAATTAATTCAAGATGGATTAAAGCCTTAAATGTTAGACCTAAAACCATAAAAACCCTAGAAGAAAACCTAGGTAATACCATTCAGGACATAGGCATGGGCAAGAACTTCATGTCTAAAACACCAAAAGCAATGGCAACGAGAGCCAAAGTTGACAAATGGGATCTAATTAAACTAAAGAGCTTCTGCACAGCAAAGGAAACTACCATCAGAGTGAACAGGCAACCTACAGAATGGGAGAAAATTTTTGCAATCTACTCATCTGACAAAGGGTTAATATCCAGAATCTACAAAGAACTCAAACAAATTTACAAGAAAAAAAAACCCCATCAAAAAGTGGGCAAAGGACATGAACAGACACTTCTCAAATGAAGATATTTATGCAGCCAACAGACACATGAAAAAATGCTCATCATCACTTGCCATCAGAGAAATGCAAATCAAAACCACAATGAGATACCATCTCACACCAGTTAGAATGGCGATCATTAAAAAGTCAGGAAACAACAGGTGCTGGAGAGGATGTGGAGAAATAGGAACACTTTTACACTGTTGGTGGGACTGTAAACTAGTTCAGCCATTGTGGAAGACAGTGTGGCAATTCCTCAAGGATCTAGGAATAGAAATACCATTTGACCCAACCATCCCATTACTGGGTATATACCCAAAGGATTATAAATCATGCTGCTATAAAGACACATGCACACATATGTTTATTGCAGCATTATTCACAATAGCAAAGACTTGGAACCAACCCAAAAGTCCATCAATGATAGACTGGATTAAGAAAATGTGGAACATATACATCATGGAACACTATGCAGCCATAAAAAAGGATGAGTCCATGTCCTTTGTAGGGACGTGGATGAAGCTGGAAACCACCATTCTCAGCAAACTATTGCAAGGACAAAAAACTAAACACTGCATGTTCTCACTGATAGGTGGGAATTGAACAATGAGAACACTTGGACACAGGAAGGGGAACATCACACACTGGGGCCTGTGGTGGGGTGTGGGGAGAGGGGAGAGATAGCATTAGGAGATATACCTAATGTAAATGACGAGCTAATGGGTGCAGCACACCAACATGGCACATGTATACATATTTAACAAAACTGCACATTGTGCACATGTACCCTAGAGCTTAAAGTATAATAAAAAAAATTAAAAATTAAAAAAAAGAAATTTATTTCGGGGAGGCAGGTGGTTGGATGGTGTGGGATGTAGAAAAGGACTTTGCTGCCACACGGCAAAGAGAAAACAAATCTATAAAGCTATGGCTGCAAAGTGAAGGGGATTTTAAGTGAGAATTACTTTGATTTGTGAGTCTATTTCTACATGGCCCCAGAGAGGATTAAAAACAAGTTATAACATTTACCTACCAACACACACAGTGGATTGCTCTTCTCTGCAACAGGATTTCCCAAACCTTAATCATTGCTCAATTTTTGTCACATCTTAGAGCCACTTGTTCACCTAATAATTTTACTTTAAATTATTTCATTCAACTTGAATAAAATTTTTACAAAGAAACTTTCACGTCACTATCGTAAGTGGAAAACTGGTGTAAATAATATGTATGTCTATATACATATGCATATTAAAATAAATAACCACTAAGAAATGTCTGTGGGCCTCCAATAACCATCTCACTGCTGTTGATGGCCTGTGTATTACGCTCTGGAATGCACTGGACTACATTCTATTGGGGCATCTTCACAGAGAATTGATAATGTTTTGGAAATGTATACTAACTTGGTGAGAGTAGTCTTAAATTCATAACTGAATTAGTAGAGAATTCACGGCAGAAAAAGAATAGTGATAAATGAAGGAGGCTTTAAAAAACAAAGCAGTAACGAAACAAAAGCAAAACAAAATGTGTGACCTAACCATGCCTTTCCTGCAATTGCCCCCTTGGGGAGGCAGATATACCTCTATCTTCCCTTTCCCATCCCTCTTCCCTCTGCCCCAGTATTTTGGCTGTGCAAAGTGCCAAGACATTACAAAGCCCCTTGAATCTCAAGCACTGAAGGATTTCTGTAGGGGAGTCCATCATCCCAGCCCTCATGGTCCCTGGAGCTGGTTCTCTGTCCCTTCCCTCCCAAGCCTGGGATGCATGGCCCTCACTCTTTGCTGAGGCTGGGATGGGAGCCTCTGCATTTCCTCCCCGTTACCCTAAAGACACTTCTCACACCTGCTTCTTTCACACCAGAATTAGGTAGCCCTTCAAACTAAAATCCAGAAACATCAGCAATTAAATTTTTTACAATATGTGTGAAGGTGGGCATTGCTGTCTCCTTGAGTGCAAATCGGGCATGATCTGCCTCAAGGCGAGAGTCTAGTGTAGCCTCTTCTTCCACTGCAGCAGGAAGACAAGGAAGGAAACAGAGTTAACTTTCTAGAGTAAAACCAGCTGATTGTTCATTGCTGGTATCATCACAACATAATTTGGTTTTGACTGAGGGATATTAAGCATCAGGCATCTCATCTCAGTTTGTCCACACCACAGCCAGGAGAGAGGCACTGCTGTTATCCCTGCTTTAACACAGATGAGAACATTGAGGCACAGAGAAGCTGAGCAATGAGCCCAAGACCACCCAGCTGGGTAGTAAGTGATCAAGTCAGGTCCTACATTTGGACCTCAGCCTGGTCACCTGGTTACCACTCTGCTCAAGGGCCACGAGGCTCACTGGTTGGTGTGCGCATCAGAAGCATCTTGCAAACCACAAATACCAAACATGAATACCAGACATTATTGTTATTCCAAGGACCACTATAATAATTCTCCTTACTTGCAGATAAGGATGATGAAGGAGGGACATGAGGAACTCTGTTCCCATTGAATCTTGGCCCAATGGTGCCTATCTTAGCTATTGGTGCCCAAGCTAAAAAAGAAAACAAGAGTACATTGGAAAGGCTTAATCATTGTTTAATTATAAAGGATATGTGGTGAAAAATTAGTAACTGATAATAAAAGTGATAACAAAACAGTTTGGGACATTTTTTCTGGAGGAAAGGGTGGTAGAATTATTACAATTTTGAAGAGCATGTAGCCTGTGACCTAGCACTGCTGTTTCTAGATAACTCTCCTCAGAAGATCCTTGCCCAGGTACCCAAAGAGGCACAACTAATGAAGTTTGTCTGTAGAGCAAAAATTTAGAAATGATGGACATTTTATCCAATGGGATACATGGAGCATGTCCATGCTGTGGAGTTCCATGCAGCAGCTAAAAAGTGGGGGCTAGATCTCTGAGAGGACACTGAGAACTCTCCACAATGCATAATTAAGAGGAAGAAAAATAATTTGCAGAATAGTAGACATATTGTGGTTCATGTATTATTTGTGCTTTTAAAAAGTGCAAAAAGAAAACCTACATTTTTCTAAGTGTGCATGGACCTCAGTAAATCAATAACAAATGGTCTGCTAAGACATGAACCACACTGGTGAAACTGATATTTAACTGATCAGCTGGCAGGTGAAACATGAAAGGGAATTTTCTTTCTTTGTCTGTACTGTTTGATTTCTTTTTTTATAGTGAGGATATTTATGTTTCCTGTGTAACCCACAAATAAAAATTAATAATGTTCACTTAGTCCTATGCTTAGTACCCAGGTGATGAAATAATCTGTATACCAAACCCCTGAGTTTACCTATATAACAAACCTGCACATGTAACCCTGAACCTAAAAATAAAAGTTAAAACATTTTTTTAAAACATAAAACAAATTAAAATTTTAAAATAATGTTCACTTAGATCATTTTAAAATACAGATATGTAGGTAAGCTATAAGGAAGATAACATAAATTAACACCAGGAGACAATCACCATCAACATTTTCACGTTCCTTTGGTCTTTTTTTCTTGGTTACACACACTCTTATTCATGTCTTTTATGTAATTGGGAACTGATACATCTATAATTTTGTATCCTAATTTTTTTAACCAAGGTATTTCCTGTGTTACTACACAGAAAAGAGAGTTTTCTTTTAAATTTACCTACTAGTAAAGTAACACTTTTCATACTTTTATACACTATTTTAAAAAATGTTTAATGAGATAAAACTCACAGAGCATGAAGTTCAACAGTTGAACCATTTTAAAGTGGTAATTTAGTTGGTTTTAGTATGTTTTGCAACCCTCACGACTACTTAAATTTCAGAACATTTTCATCACCTGAGAAAGAAACCCCATATCCATTAAATAGTCCCTTCTCATTTTTTCCTGTCCCAGCCCCTGGCAACCACTATCTACTTTTTGTTTCTAAGAATGTGTCTTTTCTGGGCATTTCATATAAATGAAATCATACAGTATGTGCGCTTTTGCGACTGGCTTCTTTCATTTAGCATAATGTTTTTGAGATTCATCTATGTTGTAGGATGCAACAGAACTTCAATTTCATTATATTGTGAAATGCTATTTCATTGTATGGATATACCACATTTTATTTAGGCATTCATCAGTTGATGAATATTTGGATCATTTCCATTTTTTTGGTTATTATGAATAATGCTGCTATGAGCATCTGTATACAAATTTTTGTGTGGACACATGTTTTTAATTCTCTTGGGTACATACATGGAAGTGGAACTGCTGGGTCATATGGTAACTATGTTCAATTTTTTGAGAAACTGCCAAACTTTTTTTCAAGACAGGTGCAGCATTTTACATTCCCGTGAGCAACGTATGAGAGCTCCAATTTTTTCCACATTCTTTGCAACACTTGTTATTTTCCATTTATGTGAGTATAGCCATTCTAGTTATGAATTGGTATCTCACTGTAGTTTTGATTTGCATTTCCCTGATTACTAATGATGCTAAGCATCTTTTCATGTGTTTGTTGGCCAAAGCTTTGGAGAAATGTGTATTCAAGTACTTTGCTCATTTTCCAACTGAAATTTTTTGTCCTTTAACAAAAATTATGAGTTTATCATATATTCCAAATACTACATTCTTATCAATGTAGTAAACAATTTGCAAATATTTTCGTCCATTCTGTGAAATGCTCTTTCACTTTTTTGATTGTGTCTTTTGATGCATAGAAGTTTTAATTTTTATGAAGTCCAAATTATTTGGTTTGTTCTTTGGTTGTTTGTGCTTTTGGTGTCATATTTAAGAAACCTTTGCCTAATCCAAGTTCACAAAAATTTACACCTATTTTTCTGTCTAAGGGTTTTATACGTTTAGCTCTTCACTTGATCTTAGCCAAAAGGCCGAGAAGCAATATTGAACTCTTATATTCAGATCTCATCCATTTTTGAGTTAATTTGTATATATGGTATAAAGTAAGAGCCCAGATTCACTCTTTTGCATGAGAACATCCAGTTTTCCCAACAGCATTTGTTGAAAAGACTGTCTTTTCTCCATGAATGGTCTTGGCACTCTTGTAGAAAAATCAACTAACTATAGATGTATGGTTTAGTTCTGGGCTTTTGATCTCTTCCATTGACATATATGTCTACCCTTATTTCAGTACCACACTGTTTTTCTTACTGTAGCTTTGCAGTAAATTTTGAAATCAATCATGAAGTGTGAGTCCTCCATCTTTGTTCTCCTTTGCAAGATTGTTTCAAGTATACTTTGCACCTTGCGTTTCCATGTGAATTTTAAAATCTGCTTCTCCATTTTTGCAAAAACAATGTTTGGAAATGTTATAAGGATTGCATTAAATCTGTAAATTAATTTGGGGAGTATTGCTATTTGACAGTATTAAATTTTTCAGTCTATGAATGTCTTTACATTCATTTAGGCCATCTTTTAACTTTTTCCAACACCATTTTGTAGTTTTCAGTGTACAAAACTTATACTTCCATGGTTAAATTTACTCCCAAGTATTTTATTCTCTTTTTTACATTATTGTAGATGGAATTGTATTCTTAATTTTATTTTCAGCTTGTTCATTGCTCATGTATTGGATTATAACATATTTTTGTGTATTGATCTTGTATCCTGCAACATTGCCAAACTCAATTACTAGCTCTAATAATTTTGTTGTTCTGTCTTTAGGATTATGTATATATAAGATTATATCATCTGTAAGTAGAGATAGTTATACTTATTCCTTTCAAGTTTAGATGCTTTTTATTTGTTTTACTTGCCTATGTGCCCTGGCTAGAACTTTCAATGCAATTTGAATAATCACATTGAGAGCAGACATTCTTGTCCTATTCCTGACCTTAGGAAGAAAGTTTTCCGTCTGTTCCCATTAATCTACTGTTAGCTGTGGGTTTTTCATAGGTGCCCTTCATGAAGTTGAAAAAGCTCTCTTCAATTCCCAGTTTGTTCAGTTTTTGTTTTTAATCAGGAAAAAGCGTTGGATTTTGTCAAATGCTTTTTCTGCATCAGTTAAGATGTTCATGTGGTTTTTTTAAAATCCCTTAATAATGTGTTGTATTGCCTTGATTGACTTTCTTATGTTGAACTTTTGCATTCCTGGGATAAATTCAACTTGGTCATGGTGAATAATCCTAATATGCCACTGGATTTGGCTTGCTAATAATTTGTTGAGGATTTTAAAATATAATTTTGATAATATTTTATGGAGGATTTCTGTTGATGATATATGCCTAAAGATCTGTATTTTCTTTTCTTGTGATGACTTTGTCTAGATTTGGTATCAGGATAAATAAAACTGGTCTCATGGAATGAGTTAGGCTGTGTTCTTTCCTCTTCAATTTTTGAAAGAAGTTGAAGACTGATGTTGATTCTGCTGGAAACATCTGGTACTGGGATTTTCTTTGTTGAAAGTTTTTTAAAATTAATCACTCAATTGCTTTATCTGTTGTGGATCTATTCAGATTTTCTATGTCTTGTTGAGTCAGTTTTGGTAATGTGTGTTTCCTGGAATTTGTTCATTTCAGCTAGGTTACCTAATTTATTGGCATACAATTGTTCCTAGTATTTTCTTATAATCTTTTTTTTTAGTATCTGCAAGGGCAATAGCAATATCTCCACTTCCATTCCTGATTTTAGCAATTTGAGTTTCTTTATTTTTTTCTTTGTCAGCCTAGCTAAAGAATTGTCTATTGTATTGATCTTTCTGTTTTCAGCATCAAACATTTATTGTCTACCATGTTCAGCATTTTAAATGTATCTCATTTGACTCCCAAACACCTTGATGAAGTATATACTCTGATTGCTTCCATTTTAAAGATGAAACAGAAACTCCGAGTGACTTAAGTGAAGTATCTGGGGTCACAGAGATGGTGTCTAATGCGACTTGGATCAGAACACAGATCTATCTGCCAGCAGCTGTTAGGCCAGCCCCAGCCCTCCACCACTGCATTATAAGGACCACGTGGGGAGACAGCTCTGATTGCTGGGTCTCCAGCCACTCAGCCCTTGAGTGAGGAGGCCCTGTGCCTGAAGGCTGTAACCTTGAGTAAGAAACAATGTCATTTCTCTTCTTCCCCCACACCTGCTCCTACAATGAGGTTACCAGAACTCCACGCCCATCCCTGGGGCTTGTTTCTGTTGCTTTGGAAGAAATGGGCCTCTCAGTTCTGGTAACCAGACCTGTTCAAAGGACCCAAGACCCTGAAACAGGCAGAGCTTTCCCTTCCTGAACTCCTTCCCAGAATAGTGAGGGGAAGGAGGAAGAAAGACACTTTCCTATGGAGAGCAGAGGCCCAGGGAGGAAGGCCTGCTACATTGTACATGTGTGATGGAGCTGGCCAACCCCCAGGTCCCAGTGCCAGCTCTGCCTGCCAGCCCTGGATGGTCCTCTACTGGCTGAAATTCAGCGTGGCAGTACTCCCTCCGGTGAAGGGCGTCCTTCATTCCCTCAGGAATTCACTTACAGCTCACTTGCTCTAAAAAAACCTTTCCTGAACCCGCAGATCAAGAAGGCCTCGCTTTAGAGTCACCACGCTGGTTGTGTGTCTACCTCCCAGAACGTAAGCTCCCTGACTGTGTGTCTTGCCCTCAGCTGTCTCTCCAGAGCCTCGCCCAGGGCCAGGCACAAAGGAGGTGCTTCAATAACTGCGGAATTAATAAGTGAATCAGCTCCCTACGCTTCAGCTTGTTCATCTGTAAAACAGGAATAATAAAATAGCTACTTCATGGACTTTGTTTTAAAAATTTAGTAATTTTTCTAAAGAACAAATTTTTGTTTTTGTTTTCTCTATTTTTTTATACTCAGTTTTATTTATATCTACCCTAATCTTAATGATTTCCTTCTTTCTGCTTGCTCGGGTTTAGTTACTTTTATTTTTCTACTTTCTTAAGGTTGAAGGTTAAGATATTTACTTAACGTCTTTTTATTTAATGAAGGCATTTGAAAATTATTTTAAAAAATGTTTTATTGAAAAAAACAATTGAGCAATTGAGTATATTTATGGGGTACAATTTTTTTTTTTTTTTTTTGAGATGGAGTCTCACTCTGCCACCCAGGCTAGAGGGCATTGGCGCGGTCTCAGCTCACTGTGACCTCTGCCTCCCAGGTTCAAGCAATCCTTCTGCCTCAGCCTCCTGAGTAGCTGGGATTACAGGCAACACATGCCACCATGCCCGGCTAATTTTTTTGTATTTTTAGTAGAGACGGGGTTTCACCATGTTGGCCAGGCTGGTCTCAAACTCTTGACCTCAGATAACCCACCAGCCTTGGCCTCCCAAAATACTGGGATTACAAGCATGAGCCACTGCACCTGGCCACAATGTGATTTTTTACATATGTTTACATTGAGAGATGATTAAATAAACCTAAGTAACAAATCTATCAACTCACATAATTATCATTTGATGGTGAAAACATTTAAAATCTACTCTACTGGCAATTTTCAAATATGCAATGCATTATAATTTCTTAAAGCAATTTACTGCTATAAATTTCCCTCCAGCACTGCTTTTGTAGCATCTTATAAATTTGATTATGTTGTCTTTTCATTTTTGTTAATCTCAAGATTTTTTCTAATTTCCCTTGTGGCTCCTATTTTGACCTACTGGTTATTTAGAAATGGTTTAATTTCCACATATTGGTGAATTTTCCAATTTACCCTCTATTATTGATTTTCAACTAAATTCCACTGTGGTCACAGAAGATATTTTGTATGCTTTAACTCTTTCAAAATTTATTAAGACTGGTTTTGTGGTAT
Organism: Pongo abelii; assembly: GCF_028885655.2. NCBI lineage: Eukaryota > Metazoa > Chordata > Mammalia > Primates > Hominidae > Pongo > Pongo abelii. The sequence goes on from NC_072003.2 coordinate 48,261,889, forward strand.
AACATATACTGGAGAATGTTTCATGTGCATCTGACAAAAATGTATATTCTGCTGTTGGGTAGAATGTTCTGTAGATGTCTACTAAGTCCAATTGGCTTACAGTGTTGTTCAAGTCTTCTATGTAATTGATAATCTATCTACTTTTTGTATCTATTATTAAAGGAGTTATCAATGCCTTCAACTATGTTACAGTTGGACTGTCTATTTCTTCCATCAATTCTGTCAGCTTTTTCTTCATGTATTTTGGGGATTGATTTTAGATGTATATGCACTTACAATTGTTATATCTTCTTGTTGGATTAACCCTTTTATTGTTTTGTAATGTCTGTCTTTGTCTCTTGTAACTTTTTTTTATCTTAAGGACTATTTCGTCTGATATTAAAATAGCCACTCCAGCTCTCTTTGATTTCTCTTTGCATGATATATCTTTTTTCCATTCTTTTACTTTCAACCTATTTGTGTCTTTGACTCTAGCCTAAGTGTCTTATAGACAGCTTATAGTTGGATGATTTTTTTTTTAAATGCATTCTGTCAGTGTCTGCCTTTTGACTGGAGTAAGTCCAATGTTTGGACTTCATCAGGGATAATTTCTATTGATTACTTTTATTTTTCTGTATGGGTAATACTTTCTTGATTCTCTGCCAGCTTTGTAGTTTTTAGTCAATAATCTGACATTTTGCATATTATAATGTGGTTTTCTGTTGCTGCTTGCTGTAGTTGTTTGTTTGGTGAGTTTTCTGAACTGATTTTGTAAAGTCTGCATTCTTTGTAATGTGTGACCACTGACATCTCTGTTTCACCAGCTTCATAGTCAGCTAATAATTGGGCAGAGATTTCGTTAATGCCTGGAACCAAAACATCTTCCAGTCTTTGAAGATGTACTGTGTGTATTATGGGATATGCCTTCAACAATCAGCCAGGCAGTTTACAAATGTGCTTTAGCCTTCACTTCCTATTTGCACAGAATTTCAACATCAGCCAGAGGTGAGATCTTAGGGCTTTCTTAGTTCTCCCCTGAGCAGATGCACAGCCTTGGAAATGCACATGGCCTTCTAGATTCCCAGGAATAGGTTGAAGCTTTTCAAAGCTCTTATTCTCCAAAGCATTTCAGTCCTCAGTCTTCCCTCCAAAGCTTTTTGGTTAGTCTATTGCTTGCACCAACTGTTATCCATTGCCTCAGGTATTAGCAGCTGAAACATTTACCCATATGTGTTTCTGACAAATGCCCCATGTAGCTGCTGTAGTACCTGGTGGGCACAGTTAGGTGAGGTAAAGACAAGCCTTTGAGCTGGTCTTCCAGAGAACCACCAGTGGGTACTCAGCTAGTAATTACAATTCTTGAGGCTTATCCGGCTCCTCTTATGCTGGAAATGAGAATATGGGATATTATTTTTAAGGCTACTACGTTGAGGAGTGGTTAGTGTTTCTTAGTTTGATTGTCAGACATTGATTGCGACCATTTTTGCCAGTTTGTTTCATTGTTTGATACAGTGGTGGATTTTTTTTTTTTTTTTTTTTTTTTTTTTTTTTTTGAGATGGAGCCTCGCTCTGTTGCCCAGGCTGGAGTGCAGTGGCGTGATCTTGACTCATGGCAACCTCCACCTCCCGGGTTCAAGCAATTCTCTGCCTCAGCCTCCCAAGTAGCTGGGATTACAGGTGCCCACCACCACATCCAGCTCTTTTTGTATTTTTAGTAGAGACGGGGTTTCACCGTCTTGGCAAGGCTGGTCTTGAACTCCTGACCTCATGATCCACCTGCCTTGGCCTCTCAAAGTGCTGGTATTACAGTCATGAGCCACCATGCCTGGCCTCAGTGGTAGACTTTTAGAATCCCTTAATTCACTATTTTCACTGACATCGCTCCATGACAGATACTTTTTTAAAACACTCTATTTAATGGTTGCATCATATTTACTACAATATCCCTAACTATTGTTACGTTGAGGGACATTCATCGGTTGTTTTCATTACATCGTTGATGGACATTCATCGGCTGTTTTCATTACATCGTATCCAGTGCTGCAACACTCACACATTCATCTTTGCCCACATCTCTGGTTATTTCCTTGGTCTAGATTTCTAAATGTGAACACATGGGTGAAAGGATATAAATTTTCAAGTCTCATGATATACATTATGTAAATAATTTCCAAAACAATGCTTTTCATTTACATTTCCACCAGCTGTGTTGGAAAGTGCTGCCTTGCCACAGTCCTACCTTCAGTGAGTATTATCACTCAAGACATTTACTAAGCAAAAAATAGTATCTCATTATTATCAACTAGTCCAAAATATTTATGGCATTTATTTGATATTGCCATTTCCTCTTCTCTGAATTCTTATAAATGCTCTGTGTTGTGAGGTATCTACCTTTGTATTTATTTATTTTTTTAAATTTTTTATTTATTTTTTAAATTTTATTATTATTATACTTTAAGTTTGAGGGTACATGTGCACAACGTGCAGGTTTGTCACATATGTATACATGTGCCATGTTGGTGTGCTGCACCCATTAACTCGTCATTTAGCATTAGGTATATCTCCTAATGCTATCCCTCCCCCCTCCCCCCATCCCACAACAGTCCCCAGTGTGTGATGTTCCCCTTCCTGTGTCCATGTGTTCTCATTGTTCAGTTCCCACCTATGAGTGAGAACACGTGGTGTTTGGTTTTCTGTCCTTGCAATAGTTTGCTGAGAATGATGGTTTCCAGTTTCATCCATGTCCCTACAAAGGACATGAACTCATCATTTTTTATGGCTGCATAGTATTCCATGGTGTATATAAGAGCTATTTACAGAGGATAATAACACTTAGTAGTAATAATTGTCAATATTTAAAATACAGTGCTCTATCCCAGCACTTTGGGAGGCTGAGGCAGGCAGATCAATTGAGGTCAGGAGTTCAAGACCAACCTGGCCAACATGGTGAAACCCCAGCTTTACCAAAAATGCAAAAATTAGCTGGGCATGGTGGTATGCACCTGTGACCCCAGTTACTCAGGCAGCTGAGGCAGAAGAATCGCTTGAACCTGGGAGGCAGAGGTTGCAGTGAGCTGAGCTCGCACCACTGCACTCCAGCCTGGGTGACAGAGCGAGACTCCATCTCAAAACAAATAAATAATAATAAATAAAAATACAGGGCTCTAAAAGTACTTTTTATTTCACATACCCAGCAAGTTTTCTTCGGTAGCTCTTAGTCATTGTATTAGTGTCCTATTGCTGCTGTAAGAAATTACCACAAATTTGGTGGCTTGAAACAACACAGATGTATTTTTTTATAGGCCTGGGGTTCAGAAGGCCCAAAGTCAAGGTGCGGGCAAGACTGGCTTCTTGAGGCTCTGAGTGGAGAATTTGTCTCCTTGCCTGTTGTAGCTTCTAGAAGCTGCCAGGATTCCTTTGGCTCTGGCCTCCTTTTTTCCATATGCAGATCACATCTCCAGCCTTGGCTCCTGTCTTCACATCACACTCTCTGATTCTGACTTCTTCTGCAGTTCCTTTATAAGGACCTTCGTGATTACACTGGGCCCACCCAGATCATCCAGGATAATCTCCCCAACTCAAGACCCTGAATGTTATCACGTCTCCTGAGAAACAGAATCAATTAGATAGACAGGTAGATAATAGCAATGATAGATAATAGACAATGATAGATAATAGATAGATGATAGATAGATGATAGATAGATAGATAGATAGATAGATAGATAGATAGATAGATAGATGATAGATAGGCAGGAAGATAGATAGATTAGATAGATAAATATAGACAGACATTTATTTTAAGGATTATGGAGGCTGACAGATCTAAACTCTGCAGGGCAGGCTAGGAGGCTGGAGACTCAGGAAAGGGTTGATGTTGCAGTTCTGGGTCTGAAGGAAGTCTGGAGGTAGAATTCTCTTTTTCGGGGAAGCTTATTACCTTCTCTTAAGGCCATGATTGATTGGATATGACCCACCCATATTATGGGGGGTAACCCACATTACTCAAATTCTACTTATTTAAATGTGAATCACATCTAAAAATTACCTTCACTGTAATAGGTAGATTGGTGTTTGATAAAAAGAAACTTGGTACCAGCTGGGTGCCCTGGCTCTACCTGTAATCTCAACACTTTGGGAGGCCGAGGCTGGTGGATCGCTTGAACCCAGGAGTTCAAGACCAGCCTGGGCAACATAGTGAGACCCTATCTCTAAAAAAAGTTTTAAAAAGCTGGGTACCATAGCATAGCCAAGTGGACAAATACAATTAATCACCACACCACATAAGGTAACAGGTTCCAGCGATGAGGACTTGGACATATTTGGGAGTCATTATTTAGTCTACCTCAAGTGCCTGAGGATATTTCTTTAAACAAAAAGAGACCATCTTCTTTTGAGAAAAAGTAGATACTAATTCAGACTAACTAACTAAAACACTTCTAAACTCTCCCATGCTCATCATAATTTTACAGTAACAGAAGGGAATTTTCCCATGATTCATTTTACCTTCATTATGTGCAGTTTTGAGGAGAATTTCATATCATATTATCCTCAGTAATAAAAAGAAAGATCTGCTTCTCTGATTAAAAGCCTTTTTTCCATACTTTTGAAGAAGAAAATCTCTCTCTCTCTCTCTCTTTTTCTCTTGAATTGCTATTCTTGGCAGGAAATATTTTATCAGCTCAAGCTCCTAATTGGATGGGAACATGGCTATTGTGGTGCTTTTCTGTTGCAGACAGGAGACCTTTAGGTTTGGGAGACTGGAGACATATTTAAGCAGGAATCTTTTCTCTCACACTATTTGAAAATGACTGTGAAGTGGGGGGAATAGGAGGAATCCCAGAGAATGCTTCCAAATTGCCAGAACTTCATTTCTGAGCTGCCTGCTTCCTCCAAAGATGAAAGATTCAAGGAAAAATATACTTTTAAAAAGACCTTATGTGAAAAACATAAAATAACATGCATTGATATTATCTTAATTATTACTTCTGCTTCATACTCTTTGCTGCCACAAATCTTTTACTTCTTTACCAAAGGAATTTTAATTGCATTGGAAATCTTTGTTCTATTTTAACATAGCGTTTCCTCAAGCCTCGAGCTATGAGAGACTGGGTTAGACACCCACATGGCTGGGGACTAGGTCTGGTCTCTCCTTTCCCAGTTACATGGACAATGACAGTCTGATCTCTGGATCAGGTGGACAGTTCCCCACGTGGCTGCATGGGCAGAATAATCAAAATAGCAACTGCTGTCCCTTGAGGACTTAAATTTTCCCAATTCACATGTTTAATGTATTGTAGACATTATTTTAGCTTGCCTTAAAATATCCCTCTCAGGGATGGCCTCTTCCTCTTCACATTTTACAGATGAGGAGACTGAGGCCTTGTAATGTTGAAGGGTTCTTCTAAGTAAGGTCCCACATGGTTGGAATTCAGGACTGTGTGACAGCAGAGCCGTATTTACCTCTGTTATGGGTTTAACTTGTGTCCCCTCCCAAGATTCATATGTGATCTCATTTGGAAATAGGTTCATTGCAGATGCAGTGAGTTAAGATGAGGTCATCCCAGAGCAGTGTAGATCCCTCATCATATGAATGGTGTGTTTATAAAAGGGGAAATTTGGACACAGGAACAGATATTTGTAGAGGGAAGATGACATGAAGAAGCACAGAGAGAAGGCAGCCATCCACAAGCCGAGGAGAGAGACCTGGAACAGACACTTCCTCAAAAGGAACAACCCCACCAACACCGGGACACTGAGTTTTCAGCCTCCATAACTGTGAAGTAACCCACTGCTGTTGTTTAAGATGCCTAGCTTGTGGCACTTCATTACTGCAGCCCCAGAAAATGCATATGGCCCCTAAACTATACTGCTTTCAATACTCTTTCATGTCCCCATGAGTGAAATGCCTGGCTGGCCTCTGCCTCCAAATGTGACTCACCCTTAGAAGAACAATGGGCTCTGCGATGAGTGCCTGAAACACGTCACCTCATTTCCATGCTAGCATCCTCCAGATCTTTGCATGGCGCTGTTATCCCAACCTCTTATTTTCATGCAACCCTGAATGCTCAGAACTGAGGCTCAGAAAGGCTGTGGCTCATTGAAAGTAGGCTTTCTCTCTTTGCAGTGTTCCTTCATGTGAGTAGAGCAGGTACTCTCCCAAAGGATGTGAGGAGCCCATCACAGATGTTTCCCTCACTGACCTGTGGGGCTGCTAAACTCCTGCCGGTATCAAGAGTCACAACACAGGTGTTCCTGGAGGGGAGACACATTAGGGGTCTAAGTCACCAGCATGGACTGCTGCAACTGATCAACTGCTTCCACAGGTATGAATAAAATCCCGAGAAAAATGGAAGGAGTTTTGAGGGAGCAAGAGAGAGACAGAAGCTGCCAAATTGGAATGCAGCATGCTAACCTTGGAAGGTGCAGGAGTCACTGGTTGAAGGTGAAGAAAGTTGAGCAGAGGAACCTTAAAAGCACCAGGACAAACTCACCAACTTCCCATTTTGCCAGAGCAGGTCCTGGCATGGGGTTAATTGCCCTCTTTCCCCACACTGGGCCTGGAAACCTTCCCAGACTGCACATCTGTCGAGGCTGGGCAGCGCCCCCTCTGGAGGAGAAATCCGAGGGAGGCAGGAGGTGGACAAGTGGACTCTTCCCTCACACACCTATGCTGCCACAGCAAACACCTGGGCTGCCACCCCCGGCCCCCTACCTCCCAAGCCATCTGGCCCAGGACCATCTGCCAGGGTAGTGGGGTGCTCTGAAATAGCTTCACAACCCCTTTGTCAGTTTGTATGTTTAACTGTCTACTTGGCACAGCTAATAGGCTCCCAAAGAGCCAGGGCTTCCCCATGGAGGCAGGAGGAGCTGGCTCACATTTCCCAGGATGAAGGATTTAGAAAAAGAAGCAGCTCGTTTAAGCGGTGTCTGCTCCATTTTCTACAGTGATCTGGGTGTTTTCAATAATACATTATCTCACTTAACTCTCAAAATAGTCTAGCAAGGAAATTATACCCATTTTATGGATGAGTAAACTGAGGCTCTGAAAGTCTCCATGACTTGGTACTTAAAGGTCCAAAGTTCAAAGTGAAAACCTGAGGTCGGTCAGCTTGCCCAGCTCCTCCCCTGATGCCTCAGTGAAGAGCTGGAGGGAAGTTCCAACAGGAAAAATATGCCCTCACATGCCTGACTCAGTGCCCCTTTCTTTGAAGTTGTGCTAAGTACCAGTTGAGGGACAGGGACCCTTCAAAAAATCAGTGTCCTGCCATGAAGGCAGTGTCATTGCAAGAGAGTCAATACACATAGACCCAGCCCATCACTGTGTTTTACAACGAGGGCTATCATCTGGAGTTTTTAAAATGTTGGTTTGTACCCAAATCACATAATTGCATATATGTTTTTAAAAATCTGGAGCATTAATACATAGTTTTTTTTTTTAAGCCTAGGGCATTTTTTTTTTTTTTTTGAGATGGAGTCTCTCTCTGTTGCCCAGGCTAGAATGCAGTGGCATGATCTCAGCTCACTGCAACCTCCGCCTCCTGGGCCCAAGTGATTCTTCTGCCTCAGCCTCCTGAGTAGCTGGGATTACAGGCGTGCACCACTGTGTTTGGCTAATTTCTGTATTTTTAGTAGAGACGGGGTTTCACCATGTTGGCTAGGCTGGTCTTGGACTCCTGACCTCAAGTGATCTCCCCACCTTGGCCTCCCAAAGTGCTAGGATTACAGATGTGAGCCACTGTGCCTGGCCTAAAACTAGGGCATTTAAAAAATATCTACAGCCACCAAAACATAATCAGTGGTATCACTATGATTTTGCTCCAGCAAGTTCTGAGAGATGGAAAGCTTTTCTTTTTCTCATTTTTCACAGCAACACTTGAGACATGAACCTTGGTATTTGCTTCCTTTACTTATGTGGTGAGCTCCCTGGTAGACACGCCATGTGCCAGGAACAAGATAATAAGCAGAAGTAGGAGCAGGACTGGCTCATGCTGATGCTATCATAGTATTTGATTCCAAAGAAGCACTGGAAAGAGGGTGCAGCACAGTGCATGGAGCACCCTGGGGTGGAAAAGTAGCCACATCCCTCCAGACCTACTGAGTGCCTGGCCTGAGTGTTCCTTGTACACATCACCTCATTTCATTCCTCAGTAACACGGTCATGTCAGGACCCTCACTGTCCTTTGCACAGTTCAGGGAAGAGGCTTGCAGAGTCTTTTTTAAACCTTCACCTAAGAGGTCACACTGTCTGCACTGACTTTCAAAACAGAACTTGGGCCCAGGCAATCTGACTCCAGAGCCTGGGCACAAAATCACTGCACTGACAAAGACAGTCTGGTGGCCGGGAGGCCTCTACAGCCCAGAGTGTGATGAATGCTCATGAGAGGAGATCACATTGCTTCCCACAAACCAAGCTTTTAACCTGTGGTTCTCAGCTGTGGTTGTGCAATAGAATGACCTGGAGAGATGTTTTTAAGTGTTCCAAGCCTGGCTCTGACCTCAGGGTTTCTGATTTTCTCATTCTATCCATTGGAACTTTTCAGATGTGTACACTTCCAGGGGTTAAGACTCACAGTTCTAAAGGAGAGGAGCAGGCGGGGGAGCTATTCATCTCCTGAGTAAGGGGTGGGTCCTGCCTCACCCATCCAAGCATTGAATTTCCCCATGTTTTAGTGATTTATGTATGTGGCTTAACCCTCTGGCTTGATTGTGGCCAGGAGTGAGGGGTGGCTATTGGTTGGGGTCGGTGTGTGGAGAGGACTGAGTACAAGAGGGAAGGGGTGACCAACATGAGATTGGGTTGAGGCATGGGGCTGAAATTTGAGAGTTAATAAGTTAATACAGTGGCGGCTGCATCCAAGCCCTTGGACCTGCTGAGGGAAGGAGAGCGGCCTCATGTTGATTTGCTGTTGGTACAGAGAACAGATGTGGAGGTTTTAATGGCTTCTGCACCGGGAGCAGCTGCCAGGTGACTTGGCTGAGTTATGGGCCCAGACTGCCCCTTCCCCTGCCTGGCCTGGCCTTGCCAGGGAGCCAGTTTTGGAGAAGGATGTGAGCCCCAAGGGCCTGGGGTGGAAACTGGAGTCAGCAGGGGGAGACGTGTGGGTGGGGTGGCCCAGCTCCAAGCCTGAGATTCCTGGCTCTGCTCATTTCCCCTGTAAGATTGGACAATATCTTGCTCTTTCTAGCTTCATCCATAAAATGGCCAGAGGAGCTCTCCTGTCATTTTCAGCTCTGAATTCCTAGGACTCTCAAGGTGAAGTTGGACGGTAATATTGGACTTCTGTGACTGAGGCTGCAAGAATCGGCAAGGATTGGGATCGGCAGAGAGAAGGGAGAAGCAACTGTCGTCATCATTCACAGAAAGGCATTTACTGAGCATCTCTTATGTGCCAGGCCCTGTGCTGATAGCAGAACAGCTTTAATTCATTTATTCTTTATCCTTAGCATCTTTACTCCTATTTTACAGATGAGAAAACTGAGGCTCAGTGAGGGCATAAGTGTCAGAACTCTGACTCAAAACCAAGGTTGTTTGCCTCTCAGAGGTAAGCTCTTGGCCCCCATGGTGGCTGCCTGCCATGGTCAGAGGCTTGCTTGCACAGTGGTTTAGAGCCTGGACTGGCCACTCAGCCAAGGCTCAAATTTTGTGTCTGGCGCTTTCTGGCTGATTCACATTTGTGGGAAATCACTTGGCTTTCTGTGCCTCAGTTTCTAAGTGTGTAAAATGGGATGATAGGAGTTGTACCAATACCAGGGCTGCTGTGAGAAACAAATGCCTTCGCATACGCTGAGCACTTAGGATAGCACCTGGTGTACAGGGGCCAGGGAAATGAGCTGCCACTACTCTACGTCCTCATTGGGCATTCTCCCATTCAACCTTGTGTTCCTCAAGCTAAATTTGGAAAACATAAGTAATTAATGTTTAGTCCCTGGTAATGAAGCTGTTGGTTTTGTGTCTCCTGAGCCATTCCTCATCTTTGGGCAGGGCCAAGTGTTGTCCTTTAGTTCACATGTCCCCAGTGGTGACCACAGACAATTTGATGGGCAGAGAAGAATGGTGGGAGGGCTTTTGCTGCTGCAGCCAGAGAAGCTGTGGGCGGGAGGGCAGTGGTCAGTGGCCCCAGGTGTGTGGAGAATGAAGATCTGGCTGTCATGGGAGCACATCATGCCGGCATTTCTTTGTGCCCCTAAAGCAGGCCCTTGCCCCGAGGGTGTCCAGCCTTGTGTTTGTTTGCTAGAAGCACATCCCGGCTTCCCGGAGGGGAGCTGTTGTGGCCCAAGAATGAGTCGATCTGGGGGTGCAATGGTCTGCAGTTAGCTAATACGAAAATAGATCTGTTTCCCAGCCCTTTTATTCCACACACAATAGGATCACCCGGCCACTCTTTCTTTCTCTTTCCAACAACAATGATGCCATCAATACCCTCCTGGGGACATCTTTATTTGAAAGCTGGGAGGTATGATTTTATCATTGCAGATAATCCTACTAGTTAAAAAATATTCTAACCAAAGTGAGCCACTCCAATTGCTCACGGAGCCTGGTTTTCTGGAATCAAGTGGACTTTTGTTTGCCGAGTTCGCCTCCTGCCCAAGCCCCCAGCCCTTCTTCACACATCTTAATGAACTTTGCCAATGGAAGAAGGCTTTCCAGAAAGTCTTGAAACTTGATTTCAGCCCAGGAATGAGCCTTCTGTGGAAACAATGATGTGTTTGAACTGCTCTTAGAGGACACATTCTCAATTTCAGTGTGCAGCAGTTTGGTGGATGTAATATCGTTCGCCAGGAATTGAGTCAAAGAATCTGAGACTTGGAAGGACCCAAGAGATCACCTGGTAACTAAATTCTAGTCTAAACTGGCATCTCAGGTAGGAAAACTGAGGCCCATTGAAAAGAAGTGACTTGGGCCGGGCGCGGTGGCTCAAGCCTGTAATCCCAACACTTTAAGAGTCCGAGGAGGGCAGATCACCTGAGGTCAGGAGTTTGAGACCAGCCTGGCCAACATGGTGAAACCCCATCTCTACTAAAAATACAATATCAGCCAGGCATGGTGGCATGCACCTGCAATCTTAGCTACTCAGGAGGCTGAGACATGAGAATCCCTTGAACCCAGGAGGCGGAGGTTGCAGGGAGCCAAGATCATGCCCACTGCACTCCAGACTGGGGGACAGAGTGAGACTCTGTCTCCAAAAATAAAGATAAGTGACTGCCTAAGGTCACAGAGTGGGTGGGTGGCACAGATGAGACTTGAAGTCCTGCTCCATTGTCCCCACCCCAGTGTCTCCCAGGGTCCATGATATTAAATGCCATTAAGAACATTGATTTATTTAGAGAGACAATAATTCCCTTTCCAGCTTTATTCTACTTTGGCTCTTGATGACATCAGGAAGAAAGGCTTGACTTGCTGCTAATCTGGCCTTCACACCTCTGTAACGTTATCTGTCTCCCTTTGCAACAAACACAGGGCAGCCCTCTGGTTGAGACTAGGGAACAATATCTGGTTTGAATTTAATAACACTGTTTTGTTTTCATTGTGTTTATAGTTAATGTTACCACCTAATATTACTCATTTTCCACTTACAGTTTTTTAATGACTATTTAAAAATAAGTGTATTTTTCATAAATTTAAAATAATTGTATTTTAAGGTTTTTTAAAGTGAGTTCATTTAAAGATAAGGTGTTAAGTAATTAACAGTACAGGTGGTCTGTGGGCATGAGAGAACTCATGAGTGTGGCAACAGGAATGCCAGGAGACTAGAAATTACTGCTTTGCATCTAGTGCTTCTTATAAGTAGTTTCAGAGTTAAATTAAGTCTGTTGGGGAAAATATCCAGAAAAAAAGACGCTGAACCTGAACTCATTGTGTGTGTTTTGTGTGCCTGCATAGGTCTCACCCTTCTTGACATATGCGTTCTATCAGACATTCACTTATTGTTTTTATTAGTGACATTTTGCTCTAACAGAAGCAGGATGGTGCCCATTGTAGGTGCACACATGGAGTGTTTCTTGGGTACCTTGCTGGCCTAAGGGTCCTGGCTCAGCCCCTCCCTGGCTGTCCCACTGCAGACAGATGACTGGCTACTTGTAGCTGACTCTGGCTTCAACTACACATAAGAAAGCTTGTGATGAATGAAATAAGTACATCTTTAAATTTTTTTTTAACTATGATATTGTATAGTGTAATGGGTGTTCCAGAGCCAGTCTGGATGGATTCAAATCCTCTTTCTACTCCTTCTTAGCTATGTGCCTAACCTGTCTTGGCTTGGTGTCCATATCTACAATTAAGGGATTGTGACATGGAAGCTGAGGCCCTTATGTCATTCAGTTTTGCACCATGGAATGCTATGCACATCTCAGATTCACAAAATTCCAGCATCCTAAGGGCATCTGATGAGCTAGTCGGGCAGGTGGGAGAGCCAGAGGAGGCTGGCAATGTCATCCGCACACAGGCTTCTGCTGCCACAGCCACCATTAATAATCTTCCTGAGGTTGGGCCCCCTCAGCACCCAACACATTGCCAAGAACCCAGTGTGCATTGATTGAACTGAATTAACTGAATTGAATGGGTTTAAATGGGATCGTATTGGACCGAGTGGTTCTAATCATTTATTGATTCAACAAATTCTTTTTGAACATTTACTGTGTGACAGCATGGTGTCCTAAGAGGGCCAGCTCTGACGTCAGCCCCACTGAATAGGCTCATGAATCTGCTGCTTCCTATGTGACCTTGAAGAAGTTACTGAATGTCAGCTTTCCCGTTGCCTTATCTATAAAAACGGATCTAATGATAGTGTTTACCTCATAGGGCTATGAGGAAAGGAGGAGGGAAAGCAGGGTCATTCCTTAGAAAAGTATCAGCACAGAGTGAGGCACCCATTCATTTCACTCTAGCCATGGCGACTGTGCAGTAGGACTGGGATGGAGCAGTGAGCAGTGGTTGAACGCATGCGGCCCTGCCCTCGTGGTGCATACAGTCTAGCGGGGAGGTAGACAAAAACAAGCAAAAATGTGCAGTGAGAAATTGCAGGACATGCCATGCAGAAAATGAACAGGGTGTTATGAGAGAGAATGATGGTAGGGGCTACATTTTTAGATTTTGGCATCAGTTCCAACCCCTCTGGGAAGATAATATTTAAGGTGAGTCTAGAAGGGTGAGAATGGACAGGCACTGCAAACAATAAGGGGTGGAAAGAAAGGCCTGTGTGCCTGGGGCTGGAAGAGAGGCATGAGCTGGAGAACAGCAAGGGTCTCTCCCTGGAGCATTCCAAGGAAGGAAAATCTCCTAAGGCCAAAAGAGATGCCGCTGTCTTAGCTGAACTGACTCTATGACATCAACCTGGGAGCGGCCTAAAAGCAACTCTCTGGGAAGGGTTCATGTATTCGGCTTTGTTGCGCCCTGTCATTGTCTGTCAAGCGTGATGCTGGAGAGAGCCTTCTTCCGCCTGGCAACATTTATCTTCCTAATTCTGCCATTTTGCTCAAGTCAGGAAACAGACCCTGTGGGGAAGATGTTGCTGTATGAAAAGTGCTGGTCCCTGGGGATGCCAGGGCTCTAGGGACCTTGCAGAGGGTGAGGCTGCGGCCAGGCTGAACAAGGCAGTCTGCCCAGTGATTCAGGCACCACAGAGCAACTCTGGCACCAGGGCTGTGGAAGGAGATTTGTGGCTCGAATTTATATCTTTATATGTCAACCTGAGAAAAAGACTCTTGTTTAAAAAATGCTTTGTTATAGGCAGCCCACTCTATCCCATTTAAATCATAAAATCTGGGTGGCTGTTGTCTCTTGGCCTCCAGTGTCTACGGTTTGAGTTTTCAGCAGCTGCCCTGAAATTATTCTTCTGAGTTGAGGTCCGGCAGAGACGTAGTTCCGTTTGTGCATTAAGCAACAATTAAGAACAGCAGAGACTGATCAGTGCCTAGGACTCCACCAGAGTGTGTCTCCTGTTTAGTCCTTCCAGCACTGTGAGGCACGTGTTATAATTTTCTCCATGTTAAACAGGGGCGTCTGTGGCACAGGAAGGTTGAGTAACTTGCCCAAGATCCCACAGGTGGCCAGTGACAAAGGCAGGACACAAACCTACACAGATTGGACTCCAGAGCTCAGCATGTCACAGCAGGGCTATGCTGCCCTCATACTAGTGCAGTCCTACCTGTGTATTATTAATAGGAAGGATTTCAGCAACAGCCTTTCATTTGGGATAGAACTTACCATGCACGTAGAGCATTTCAAAAATGTTCTAAAGTCTGTGCCGACTGCTCAGCTGCTCCCCCAAAATTAAGAATGTGAACAAGATATCAGGCACCCTGACCAACTCACTTCATAAAATAAGGGTGGGGGTAAAGCCTCACTTCTCTGCGTTGGTAACAGTGCATGTACATGTCTTTTATGGTAACATGGACCCTTGCTATTTAAAGTAGGGCACCAGGACCAGCCGTGGGGACCTCACTTGGAAACTTGTTAGAAATAAAAATCCCGAGAATCAGAATCTGCATTTTAACAGCGTCCCCCAGTGAGTCTATGCACCTAAATGTTTGAGATGCCCTGGTGTAGACCATTATTGATTCACTGATTCATTTATTACAAGTATTATGCGGTGCTTAGTATCTGTGCTAGGAGACCAGAGATGACATAGAAGATGAGACGGGAGATGAGATAGGAGATGAGAATCAACAGTGGATGAGACATTGTGGCCTCTGCCCTCCTGGGACTGCATGGGAAGCAGGCCAAGTGCAGGAAGGGCTAAAGTGGAGGCTGATTCTGGTGCTCTGAGAATGCCAACAGAGACATTGAGATAGTCTAGAGCAGGGTAGGACATCAGAGAGGGCCGCCTATAGGAAGTGGCATTTGCTAGTCAGGTGGGAAGGGAGAGACTGGGGTTCCACAGGCAAAAGGAAGTTGATTTAGAAGCTTGTTAGTGCAGATGAGAGGCCCCTACCTTCGTGTGGTCCTGGGTATAGGTTCAGATGAGCCCTCCGCCCTTACTAGCTGTAAAAATGTATTATCTGTGAGTTTATGTTTAACTTTAAATGTTATCACTGTGACCTGTCAGGAATGCAGTCTGGCTTTCTCTGTGTGAACCCCAATGCTATACTCAATGGCCACCCACTCCCCAGTCCGCCCAGTGCCCACTGAAACTGTCCTGTGTGGACCTCTCCCAGTAGAGCCTGCCCAGGGGCAGGGGAAGTACAGTTTCCCATAAGGGTCACTCCCATGAGCCACCCAGCTGGGAGCACAAGCAGCTCCCTTTGGCTGCTCCTAATTTCATCATCTGTTTCAACGGCAATGATGCTAATGCAGTAATGATTCCTGCCTATTTCCACAAGCTTGTCAGTTGTTAAATTGTGCAGAACCATAGGCCAGATCTGTAAAGATTTGTTTTCCTCCTCTGGTGCTTTCTATGGAAATGGCACAGGGCACACTGGGAGTCTTCCTAGAGGTGGCTTGCAGGAAGCCTTGTCTCAAATGAGAAGGCTGGGCCTGCAGGACACAGGAAAAGAGCTCTGGGGACTTGTCTTAAGTTTTGAAAAGAAGCTATTACATGCTTCTCTTGAGCCTTCTAAGAGTCCTGTAATTGCTGGTGTCTTTGCAACTGGTCAGGTTTTGATGGAATCATTTGTTTAAGATTGTGATTTTCATGCTTCCTGCTCCCCATGCCTATTTTTTTTTTTTTTTTAAGACACAAGGTCTCTCTCTGTAGCCCAGGCTGGGGTGCAGTGGTGTGATCATGGCTTACTGCAGACTCAAACTCTTGGGCTCAAGCGATCCTCCCACCTCAGCCTCCCAACCCAAGTAGCTGGAACTACAGGCGGCGCCATCACACCTGGCAATTTTTTTTTTTTTTTTTTGGTAGAGAAGAAGTCTTTCTCTATTACCTTAGCAGGTTTCAAACTCCCGGCCTCAAGCAATCCTACCTCAGCCTCCCAAAGTCCTGGGATTACAGGCGTGAGCCACTGTGCCCAGCCCCTTCTACCACTTTCTAATGCAACCCCAATTCTTGCCATCAGACACTTTGGTGAAAGTGTTTCTGCATTTTTCATTTCTGAAAAAGCACCAGACAAAACCATCCTAGATTTTAATTTTTTTATGATTGGATTTTCCATCACCAATTCCTTTTCCCAGGATGGTTGAGTTATGGGAACACCTGATACTCAGCAGAGAGGAAGTAAGTGGCACTTCCTAAGTGGTTCGATCCCATCTTTGGGGTACCTGGAATCAGGCATGAGAACCATCAGACTAGTTTCACACAACTTCTCATTTAAACATTTGTTGAATAAGATAATCTATTTGACAAATATTTACTGAGCACCTACTATGTGCCAAGCACTGCTCTAGCCACTGGGATAAAGTGAATATTCTAGTGGGGCACACAGGCCACAAACTTTTTTTTTAAATGAGTTGATAAGATTATTTCTGAAAGTAAAGGAGGCCACGAAGAAAATGAGATGAGATATTTCTTATGTGAAAGCTTTGGCTGTATAGCTTGGCCCACAGTAAATGCCCAACTTGGGCTGAATAAAACAAACTTTTCAATTCAAATGGCTGTCATTTGGCATATAGAAAAGAGATTGGAATTCAGAGTTAAATGGCTGTGAATTGTACTCTAGCTCTCTCAGTGCCTGTGTGTCCTTGAACAAGTTACCTAATGTCTCTGTGCCTTGGGGTCCCTATCCAGAGCTGGAACTAGAGTGTGGCAAGAGGCACTTAAGGAGCAAAGTTTAAGGAGGCTCTCATGTCAGGGACATGCAAATGAAGAGTTGACACTGATAGGACCTTGAAAGTGAGTGCTTCCTTAAATCTTGCAGCCTGGGTGCTTCTTTTGCTTTGCTCTAGCCCCAGCCCTATTAAAATAGGAGAAATAATTGCACCTACCTCCTAAGGTTGTCATGAAGTAAGGATCAACTGAGATGTGAAAAGAGAAATGAGAGAATGTCTTGCAAACTGGCAGCTCTTTGCGACTATTTGGAGAAGCAAGTTGCCAGATCAGGCTGTGCCAAGGTAGCAGGTTGGGATTCAAATCCAGCTCCTTTGTGCCATTTTTCCAGTGCTAGAGAGAACGTGGAGAAAGTGGGAAAGCTTCCACGTGCTGTGAGTTCTATTAGCACCAGATCCACACTCGCAGTTGGGCTAACCATGTGCTAAGTGCATTTTGCCGTCATGGCCAGGGCAAAGCTGAATATATGTCTCTGGACACACACTCACATTCACACTGGATGTAGCCAAGACTGAAGGATTTTTGTTTTTTTAATTTCAATTTGTATTTTAGATACAGGAGGTACATGTGCAGATTTGTTACATGGGAATATTGTGTGACGCTGAGGTTTGGAATACAGATGCCATCACCCTGGTAGTGAGTATAGGATCCAATAGGTAGTTTTTTTTACTCACTACCCCTCCCTCCACCCTCTAGTAGTCCACAGTATCTATTGTTTCCTTAATTATTTTCATATGTACTCAATGTTTAGCTCCCACTTATAAGTGAAAAATATGGCATTTGGTTTTCTGTCACTGCATTGATTTGCTTAGGATAACAGCCTTCGGTTCTATCCGTGTTACTGCAAAGGACATGATTTCATTTTTTATGGCTGCATAGTATTTCATGGCACATATGTATCATATTTTCTTTATCCAATCCACCCATTGATGGGCACCTGGGTTGATTCCGTGTCTTTGCTATTGTGAATAGCGCAGTGGTGAACATATCCTAAAGAAAACAAATCGTTGTACCAAAAAGACACATGCGCCCGTTTTTTTTTATTGTTAATATTTTTTTGCAGGCTCACCTCCTAGCTTTAGAATCAGGATTTTAGCCTTCCTCTGAAAAGATTGGGTAAACCACACAGGGTAGACTTCCAGAAAGTCTGCCCCTGTCCCTCCCCAGCCTGGGCACTGGAATCCCCCATGAAGCGACCCTGCCATGTATGACCCAGCATGGGGTTCCTAATGGAAAATGGCCAGGCTATTAGAGCTTTGCAAATTAAGGGTCCTTTCATTTATTACCATGCTCTGCTAAGGATGAGCATTAATTTTTTTCTCAAAGCAAATTCACTGGAAACAGACAGTTTAGAATTTATGCTTGTAATGATGGCTACATGGGCCATTAACACCACCTCTAAGTGAGCTTAATTTGTAGCAGATAAATGTATATGTCTACGTATTTTTCAACATAGTTTATGGTGCATCTTGCACAGCTGCGCCCAACTGATTAAATCCTCGCAAAATTTAAATAGGAAACCCATTACGTAGGCAGTATTATAGCCATTCATCATGGAAGCTGTTTCAGGTTAACTCTTTCAGTGCCAGGCTGAGAGAAGTGCTAAGATTTTTTCTGGGGTGTGGGGCAGGTCAAAAATGCAGGGGCTCCCTGTTCCCTTTCCCTTTTTGTTTCTACATTCCTGGCAGTGCAGGGAGCTCTTAGTACAGGGAACTTTTGAGCACGGGGAGAATAGACTCCAGGCTCACAGAGGCAGTTTGATCCTTGCTGTCTAGTAGTAGAGGTCTTCACAGCACCTGTGCATACCCCAGGTTGTTCACACAGCACTGGTCAGAGCATCCAGACCAGAGCAAATCCATCTCAGCAGTTCCCTGCCAGCTACTGAACCTGCTTAAATCTCAGCAGAGCACAAGAAGCAGCAGAGTGGAGTAGTGGTGGAAGAGTGATCAGAGCATGTGCTCTGGCCTCAGTAGCCATGGGTATAAGGTTCCACTCTGCTGCCTGCTGGCAGAGTGCAATCCTGGGCAAGTTATCAGAGTGCAGTCCTGCCAAGTGCTTAGTCCTGTGTCTGGAACATCGTCCATGTTCAGTGATGGGAACCTTGTTATTATCATTGTTACTATTTCTAACAGACACTGTCACTGCCCCACCCACAGCCCCCTGGTATTTGCCATTCCAATGCTCATCAACTGCAAACATCCAAAGATTTTTGCTTGAGGAAATTTATGCAAGTAAATGATCAGAGTTTATTGGGATGGACCCCAGGTTCTCCAAATTCAAGCTCTTTCCATGACTCCAATTTCAAGGGAGTTTTGTTACGGAAGAAGTTATACAGGGGGTATCCCTATTTTATTTTTTAAATTTTATTTTAGCACAAGGGTTCATGTGCAGCTTTGTTATATAGGTAGACTGCACGTCACAGGGGTTTGGTGTACAGATTATTTCATCACCCAGGTAATAAGCATAGTGCCTGATAGGTAGGTTTTTGATTCTTTCCCTCCTCCCACCCTCCCCACTCAAGCACACGTGGTATAGTCATTTAATACAAAAATACATGTCCGAACATTTTCATTAGGATCCTTTAGGGTCTTTTTCTAAATGTATCTTCAGGATATGGGGCAGTGGCAATTTAAAAAGAAAATGAGCGCCTGATGAACATTCAATGAAGAAATCAATATTTCTTGAGCACCTCTTCCCTGTCAAGTCTTTCAGATCTGAGTTCAAGTCTGTCTCTGACACTGCCTGTGTGATCTTGGACAAGCTACTTAACCTCTCTGAGTCTAAGTTTCCATCTCTATAAAACTGAGAAAGGAATGTCCCTACTTAACATGAACATTGTGATGGCAAAGTGGAATTGTCCACCTGAAGCCTACTGTGCTTGGCACTGGGATTTTATGACTCAAGGACACTGACGTCAACTTGTTCCCAGTTTGAAATAGAGATCAGACTTGAATACAGAGAGTTTTAATTCAATGAGATGCATTCAACAATTGAAATATATTCATGTCATTTCAAGAGAAACTGTTTCTATGAGAGGTGACTGTCAGAGAAGGCTTCCTGTAGGTAGTGATGTCAGAACTGAGCATCAGAGGAGGGGAAGGGATGAAGTTTTCCAAGCCAACAAGGAAAGTAGGGCATGCTGGGGTGGAAGTGATGTGTGCATGGCAGGGCAGAACCGTGAGTCCTTTATAGCCACCACTGCTTTGGTCTTGCTAAAGCTTCTACCTTACAGCAGCAAGGAGGGAGAAGGAAGGCAAGTCGGGGGCTGGAGGCAATTGCATCAGTATCTTGATGGGCCCTGCCTGCCATTATCTGAAGCTGAGACTTGATCCTGATGTTAACAGGGAAACTTTGGACAGTTTTAATCAGGAGCATGATTAAACTGAATTTGCATTTTAGAAAGATCTCCTTTGCAGCCCCACAGAGAATAGCTTGAAAGGGAGTAGAATAGCATCAGGGGGAGCAGTTAGGAGACAATGGCAGGTGTCTCATTAGTGGTGGAGATGAGGGTCTGGGGCAGTGGGAATATGGGTGGAGAGACTCTCTGGAAGCAGAATCATCAGATTTGGTGATTGATTACAGGTGGGGAGTGAGGGTGGGGGCAAAGAGGACACTAAGTTTACAGCTTGGAGCCAGCCAAGGCAGAAGGGTGGCTGGCTGGGAGGGAGGAGGGCAAGGACATGGGACCACTTGGGACCTGTTGAGTTTCAGATGACTTTGGTGATAAATTTGTATTTTTATCTTTTGGTCTCAATCTAGCAAGGATCCCTTGGCCTGACACAATACCTCCCAGAACAAAAAAAAAAAAAAAAAAGAAGAAATTGATGGATGGGTAATTTACTCTAAAACCCCAGCAGATGACTGTTGGCACCCAGCAAATCTCCTTCCTGTAAACTGTGTTTTGATACAGTGAAGACTCTGACTGGCTGTTTATTAACTCTGGGGTCACAAGTAAACAGCGTGCTTCAAAATGTGGCCAATTAAGGACAAAGCAGAGGTGTGGGCCGCCTCGCTCTCTGTTTGAAAGGAATCAAGTGAAATGTTCTAAGTGTTCAATTTCACCTGTCAGAGATACTGAGCCATCACTACTGGGTGCCCAGTTCTCAGAGTCTGTGCAGTTTATTAGCACATCATCCTTCTTCTAAAGAACTGTGCAATTCACTCCCTGGACATCAGTCAAGGGAGCAGAGGGGAGGCTTCCTCTTCCTCTGTGACCCTTATAAAACATTCTTTCCTCTATCTTGAATGAACAGGCACAGGAAGCAGCCTTAAGAAAAGGGCAACTAACACAGAAATACCTGGTATGTGGCAGGCATCATGCTTATAACTTCATTACACTCATGAATGAATGGTGAGAGGGGTGGCATTTACCACCGCTTGCTCGGGACTTATCCCTGGCCAGCACTGTGCTAAGTCCTGTACATGCATTATCCCATCTAATACTTTCAACAACTCTAAAACTCTGCAGATCCTATGGTTATCCCCATTTTACAGATAAGAAAAATGAGGCTGGATCGATTAAATAACACGATCACCATTATAGTCAGTCAGCGGCAGAGCTGACTGATTTATATATAAATCATGATTGTGGGCTCTTTACAAACGTGTGGCTGCCTGAGCCACATGGGCTGATGTCCCCGCATTCTTCTTTTTGTCCCCAGTGGACACTGAGCAGCTATGGACTGCACAGAGTAGGTGCTCAAGAAATGTTTGCATATTGGGATACCCCAGGTTCCCTCTGCCTCTGTGCCTACACAGCTATTCCTCCTCCTGCCTGGAAGGTCACCTCATTCATTATCTGTCTTTCCCTTTTTTCAAGTTCAGCCCAGTTTCACCTTCTCTAGGAAGTGCCACCTGATTAGCTTCTTTGTCTGGTCTCTCCAGGGACATCAGTCAAGACTGCTCCTGTTACCACATCCATCTATGCTGGTCTAACTTGGGTTCTTCAGTGCCTGTGTGTGAGTGTGTGTCTATGCATGTGTTTTAGTGTGAGTTTACCTGTGTGTGTGTGTGTCTGTCCTTGAATAGATCCCCTGATCTTCTAGTCCAGGGATCTCTTTCAACATTTCCTCCACTGGATAAAATTCATCTCTGTGACTGGCAACCCAAGCATCTATTATCTGGCTATTTTCAATCAAAGCATCTGTTTTTTGCCACTTTCTGTGTAATCTTGGACAGGATTAATTTAATTCTGTGATTAATATTCTCATCTGTAAAAATGGGGGTAATATTAGCACCCATCTCCAAGGATTATTTTGAAGATTAAATAAAATAATATGTAGACAGCTTTTAGTACATCACCTGATACTAAGTAGGTGCTTAATAAATGGTAGCTACTATCATGGGGTCAACAAAGAGCTATAGAACAGCTTACATGTTAATAAGAACAGTCCCTTTCATGTGCAAAGCACTTCACAGGTTTTGAGGAGTTTCTCCATTCATTGCCTCCTTTGATTCACATAACAACACTGAGAGACAGAGAGAGAGGGAGAAACAGAAGAGTTTATCATCTCCTTGTGCAGTTGTTGTTTCTGGAAAGAACCTCACCGCTGTCCTGTGGTTTATCAATGGGCTCTAGAAGATTTCTGAACCGCTAAAATTAAATGTGGATTAGTTATGCATGCATGTTTATATTATTCTGAAGAGAGGACCCCCATTGCTGCTTTAGATTCTCAAAGGCCCCTCAGATCTCAAAAGGCCAAGAACCACTGGTCTAAGCCAACTGTCCTTATTTTATAAGTGGAGCTACTGTGGCCCAGAAAGAGAAAGGTACATGTCATAATGCTCACAAGTTAAGCGAGCAGGGCCTGGGGCCTGGTGTTTTGAGCCCCAGGCCAAAGTTCCATCTACCCCCTACTCAGCCTAGCCTAGGTGGGTGTATGGTGAGGACAGCCACCAGCCGGGGCCTGCCAGGGCCTGAATGAGGACAGCCTGGCTGAGGACCATCACAGCATCAGGAGAAGAGAACTTCAGGGCAGGAGACCTGGAAGCCCCTAGCGCCTGCTTTTTGTGTGAGGTGGACACTAATTCCACTGGCAGGCAGTCATTGACTGGCCACTGGGGCTGCTGTGATGAGCTCACTGAAAAAGCTCTGGAGTTGTGGTGACTTAGGGAGAGCAGGGCAAGAGGGCCAACATGGGAACAGGGCCTGTCAGCCAGGTGTAGGATAGCTCCAGGCTTTTACGCATTTTTTCTTTATTTTCTCATTAAGGAGGAAATGGGGGGCATAGATTAAAAACTTCGCCTACCCCACACATGCATACATATGTGCACACACCTGCCCGGGCACACACACACATGCACATGCACATACTCACACCAGCATTTGCATGTTAAAGAATTGGGCTTCTTTCTAAGGAGAGCCTTCCATCTGCTCTTTTTTCTACCCAAAATAGTCAGGTGTGAAGGAAATGGGTTTCAGCTACTGGCAGAGAGAAAGGAGTTTTCAGGAAGCCCTGGGAAGGGTTTCCAACCCGGTAGGCATGATGACAATGGCCGTGGCGAAAGTAATGATCTTTCGATGCAGAAAACACATTTCCAAAGTTCTTTCATATACATATTCCCACTTGAGTCTCAAATAACCCTGAAAGAATAGGACGCATGTTTACTATTTACATCACTTTTATTTATTTAGTTTGAATTATTCACCATTTAGTGTAGTTTCATCGTCACATACACGGGAACTAAAAACAACCATAGAAGCAGAATTTTAAAATTTCATTTGTAGGCACCAAAGGTGTTAAAGTTTACTAATTGGGGCACGGTGGCACATGCCTATAATCCCAGCACTTTGGGAGGCCGAGGCAGGCAGATCACCTGAGGTCAGGAGCTAGAGATCAGCCTGGCCAACATGGTGAAACTCCATCTCTACTAAAAATACAAAAATTAGCCAGGGGTGGTGGCTGGCGCCTCTAATCTCAGCTACTCAGGAGGCTGAGGCAGGAGAATTGCCTGAACCCAGGAGACAGAGGTTGCAGAGAGCCAAGATTGCGCCACTGCACTCCAGCCTGGGCGATAGAGACAGACTTCATCTCAAAAAAAAAAAAGATTATTAATTGGCGAAATGTCTGTACGTATTTAGAAAACCAAATGAGAGAGAGCGTGAAATGTATATTTAAGGTTATAAGAGTATTTATAATAAATATTGATAGTATTATGCCTTCTAGGCATAATAGGGATAATATAAGGTGGGATCGATAGACTAATATTCCCAGCAGCGATATGGTGTATGTTAATATAATAGTGATATAAATAGAGGGCATTTGGTAAATATGGTCTATCGTGTGTGTGGTGTGTTGTGTTTAAATTTACACACAGCATAAAGTTTAAAGAGTAAAGAAGCATATCAAATAAACATTAAAGATGTGTTCTCCAACTTTCCAAGACCCATTCCCCAGAGGTAACCAAAGGAAGGTATCGTAAGCCCCCTCTTTATAGTCTCAGAGAGGGTAATCCGTTAGCTCAAAGTCACACAGCTGGGCTGGAGAGCACTGAACCCCTGTTCTTCACCACATGTGTAGCCTGCTGTTGCAGGCTTATTTTAGCAGATTTTCTTAGCCTGGTATCCAGGAATCAGCATGAACCAATTGAAATAATATACTCTGGACTCAACGACAGCAAAATGCAAGTAAAATTCTGTGTGCACCTGTCCACATGAACTTTTCTGTGGCGAGGACTCATACAATTTTAAAAATCAGATTTCCAAAGGTTATTTTAAAACAAACAAGATTAAAAGCCATAGCATTAGAGGAAGCCACTCGGGAAGTTTAGTCGTTGTCAGTGTTACAGTTGTCGCTCTAAATCAAAGATGTAACAAGAACCAAAAAAAGCTGTGTAGCTCAGGTTTGGAGAATATGTCGCTGCTCCTAGATAATTCTAGGAAAGGGATTCTAAGTATGATCCTGGACCAGCATCGTCAGCATCACTTGGGAATGCTTTAGAAATGCAAATTCTCAGGCCTCGCCCGACATCTACTGGATTGGAAGCTCTGGGGATGGGGCAGGAGAGTGGCCTCTATGTTCTAACAAGTCCTCCAGGTGCACCTGATGTCCCTTAATGTTTAAAACCACTGACCAATTCACTAATTTAAATATATATATATATGTGTGTGTGTATATATATATGTGTGTATATATAAGTTTCTGCTTTGAAATTGTTCACTGGTGTTTTAAAATGATCTATTTAGGTTAGGTTTATAATTCAATTTCTAAAGTAGATTTTCATGGAGGGTTTAACAACTTAGTGCAGCTAGTTTGAATTTGGGGTCAGTGTTCAGACTGGCTCTGGTCCTGCCCCTTCAACTCCCCATCCACTCCTGCAGTTGCAAAATCACCTCCGAAGCAAGCTTCTCCATCAGTAGCTTGCTGGGAGGTCAGCCAGGGACACTCAGAAAGCAGGCTAATAATAAATGGTTCACACACTTCCACCAGGACAGGGGAGGTGAGCAGAGGGAACAAACATCCTGAAGCCACCACTTAGAGAGCCCTGTGTGACTGTGTGGACTGAGTACTGCTAAGTGGTGAGCTGTTGAGTGCCTGACTGACAGCAGGGCTGATAAGAACCCCCACCTTGTTTCACAGTTGTCATCAGCAAGCCTTTATTCCACCTGTCCCCATAGATGACTATGTTATAGACCAATGGGCTGGTATGACTGCTGTGCAGTAACGGACAATTACACTGAGACAGCAGAGTTTGCTGCAGAGAAAGAGTTTAATGATCACAGGGTGCTGAATGAGGAGATGGGAGGAGACCCTCAAATCCATCTCTCACAGGATTCTGGGCTGGGGTTTTTAAGGGGATGGTGGAGGGTGAAGGGGCTGAAAAATCGGGTTGTTGATTGGTTGGGGAAAGGGGGATGAAGTCATTAGGATGTGGAAACTGCATTCTTCAGTGAGTCAGCTTCTTGTGGAGTCCATGAGACCAGCTGAGTCAGCAGTTTCATCAGTATATAGGAACTGAAGGGATCTTTTGAAGGGAAAACTTAACATTTCATAACGTTCAAATTGTTACCTATAGCTCACTTAAGAAGATCGATAATCCTGTAACGGGGTCTGTGGGATTCTAGGACAACAGGCACCAAACAACCCTGAGCAAGCAGCTCAGAGAGCGGCTGACCTCATGATGAATGCTGGGTGTGCAGCAAGCTGGGCTTGTTTCCTTTATCCCCCTCCCTTCTTCCCCAATTAATTTTATAAAGCTTATAGGGACGATTTCAACTACTAACACAAAGCATAATATGGCTCAAACCAGGCTTCCCTCCAGAGTCTTTCTCTTCTCACCTGAATCTTCCCTTCAGCTTAGTTCTGTTTTCCTCTTATTTATCCGTCAGCATCTGAACCATTTCTAGAGACCCAGTTCAGAGTTTACCTCCTCCAGGAAGCCTTCCCAGACTTCTCCAGCCCATCTTCTTCTCTAAGCACCTGTTCACATCAATAGTATCTCATGATTTGGAACGTACATGCTTTGTTTTAACTGTGATCTGGGTTCATTGATTTCCTTCCAGTTCACTCATACATTCCAATTCAACCATTCAATAAAACATTTTTATAAATGTATCTGGGCACTGTACTTGAGGCTAGGAATGATTCAGAACCAATTTGGCCTTCCAGGATCCCATAGATTGATAAAAAACGACAGCAGCTGCCACCACAATAACCTTGCTAAGCATGTTAAAAACATTATCTGATCATATCTACAATCTGAAATGATCTTGTTTCCTTTGTTTATATCTCTATTCACTGCCTATTCCATTCGCAATTAGGTTAACTTTGGAAAAGATTTGTTGGATTGTAGAGTAGTTGCATAGTTAATTTATAAGAGACTGTCAAAGAATCTTCCAAAGTGCTTGTAACGTTTTACACTCCCACCAGCAAAGTATGAAAGTTTTCATTGCTTCACATTGTTTTCAACACTTAGTGATGACAAGTTTTTTAATGTTAACCATTTTAGTGGGTGTGAAGTAGGATCTCATTATAATCTTATTTGAATTTCTCTGATGACAAATGATGATAAATATCTTTTCATGAGACTCTTGGTCATTTATATATCTTTTTTTGTAAGATGAGTTTTCAAGTCTTTTGTTCATTTTTTGGAGGGTGTTATACTTGTTTAAATTATTATATGAATTATATATATACTGCAAGTCCTTTGTCAGATATATGTCAGATATACAAATACTCTTTGCCCAGTGAATTGTTCACCTTTCCTTTCCTTCTTTCTTTCTCTTTTTTCTTTCTTTCTTTCTTTTTCTTTCTCTCTCCTTCCTTCCTTCCCTCTCCCCCCCTCCCTCCTTTCTTTCTTTCTTTCTTTCTTTCTTTCTCTCTCTTTCTCTCTCTCTTTCTCTCTTTCTTCCTTCCTTCCTTTCTTTCTTTCTTTCTTTCTTTCTTTCTTTCTTTCTTTCTTTCTTTCTTTCTTTCTTTCTTTCTTTCTTTCTTTCTTCTTTCTTTCTTTCTTTCCTCTTCCTTCCTTCCCTCCCTCCCTCTCTCTTTCTTTCTTTTTTTCTTTCTTTCTTTCTTCTTTTTTTGACACAGTCTTGCTCTGTCATCCAGTCTGGAGTGCAGTGACATCATCATGGCTCACTGCAGCATCAACTTCCCAGGCTCAAGCGATCCTTCCACCTCAGCCTCCCAAATAGCTGGAACCACAGGTGCACACCACCACACCCAGATTTTTTTTTTTTGTATTTTTTGTAGAAATGGGGTTTCACCTTGTTGCCAGGCTTGTCTCAAACACCGGAGTTCAAGTGATCCATCCACCTCCACTTCCCAAAGTACTGGGGCTACAGGCATGAGCCATCATGCCTGGCCCTTTTCTTTTTCTTAATGATGTCTTTTGTTAAGGAGGTGTTTTAAATTTAGAAGTTTAATTTACCATTTTTTAAATAATTTGTGCTTTTAAGGCCCACTCTAAAAAATCTTTGCCTACCTCAAAGCCATGATGATTTTCAAAGATGTTTTCTTCTAGAAGCTTTAGAGCCTAAGCATTTACATTTAGGTCTATGATCTAGTACAAATTGAACTTTTGCATGGTATTATATAGGGGTGGAGGTTAGAATTTTTCCCATATAGTTATCTAGTTGTTCTAGTACCATTTGTTGAAGTCTTTCTGTTCCGCCTTTGAACCGCCTTGATACATTATTGAAAATAAACTAACTGTAGATGTGTAAATCTATGTTAGGCTTTAAATTTTATTTCATCGTTCCATATGTCTATCCTTATGACAATATTACACTATCTTGATTTTTGTTGCTTATTAGCAAATCTTTAAGTCAGGTAGTGTGACTCCTCCAACTTTGTTCTTTTTTAAAATTGCTGTAACATTCTAGGTCCTTTGCATTGCTGTACATTTTACAATTAAGTTATTCATTTCTTTAAAAATGCCCATTGGTGTTTCAATGGGGTTTGCATTTAATATATACACCAATTTGACAAGAATTACATGTTAAGAATATTGAGTATTCTCATCCATAGTATTGTATGGTTCTCCATTTATTTAAATCTTCTTTTAAATTTATCCCAGCAATGTTTGCTGGTTTTCAGTGCAAAGGCCTTGAACATATTTTGCTATATTTATGTCTAAGCATGTATGGTTTTACATTTTGCAAGTGGAATTGATTTTAAACTATGTTTTCCTGTTGTGCGCTGCTACTATAGAGTTTATTTTTGTATATTGACCTTGTGTCTATTGACATTGTTATCTTCACTTCTCTCCTGTCACATGTTCCGTGTGTCTGTCAACTGACCTGCATCTTAATATTTAAAGAGCATGTCTTAGACAGCATATAGTTGTGTCTAGCATTTTTATCTATTCAGACAGTTTCTGTCTTTTAACAGGAATGTTTAGTTCATTTACATTTAATGTAAATATTGACATAACTAAGTCTGTTATCTTACTATTTTATGGGCTATTTGTTTCTTCTTCCTTGCCTTGTTTCACACTAATTAAATATTTTGTAGTGTTGTAGTTTATTTTCTCAGTTGACTTTTGGCTATACTTTTTGTATATTTTTATTTGTGGTTGCCCCAGATAGAAAAATATGTATCTTTAATTTTCCATAGTCAATTTAGAAGTAATATGGTGCCACTTTTCATAAAATGTAAAACCAAAACAGTATAATTATTTTTACCACTCCCCCAATCTTTGTGCTTTTACTGTCACATGTTTTACTAATACATAAGCTACAAATTCTGCAATGCAATGTTATTATTTTTTGCTTTAAATGGTCAGGTGTCTTTTAAAAATTTTAAGAAATAAAACTGAGTCTTTTATTTTTATACATATATTTACTATTTATTAGTAAAGCTCTCCATTTCTTTTCTTACAATAGATTGGATTTCCTATTTGTTGCTAGTTCCCTTCAGTTTGAGAACTTTATTTAGCACTTCCTATAACACATATTCCCTGTTGGCACACAGCTTCAGCTTTTGCTTATCTGAACGTCTTTCTGTCCCTGTTGTTTTTGAAGAATATCTTGTTTTGTTTGTGCTTTGCTTTGGGGGAGCGTAGGACATAGAATGTTGCACTGGTGTTGTTCCCCAAGCACTTTAAAGATACCATCCTTCTGTCTTCTGGGTTCAATTTTTTTCCTGGTGAGAAATCGGCTATTATTTAATTAATCATTTCTTCATACATGATGTGACTTTTTTCCTCTGGCTGCTTTAAAGATTTTCTCTTTATTTTTGTTTCTTAGCAGTTTGACCGTGATGCACCTAGATACTGTCTTCTTTGTAGTTATCCAACTTAAAGTTCTTTAGAATTCTTGGATCTGTACATTGACGTTTTCCACCAATTTGGGAGATATTTTGGAAATTATTTATTCCTAAATTTTTTTTGTCCATTCTTTCTTTTTCTTCTTCAGGAAATTCAATTGCACATATGTTTGACAACTTGATTTTGACCCACTAGTTACTGAGTTTCTGTTCATCTACTTTCTAATATTTTACTATGAAATTTTTCAAACATATAAGAAATTGAAGAAATTATAGACCCATATTCTCACCACTAAGATTCCATAATTAACATTTTGTTTTATCACATATCTAACCGTCTGCTCATTTTCTAGCCATCCATCAATCCATCTAATTTTAGGACGGCTTTCAAAGTAAGTTGTGGGCATCAATATAGTTTGTCCTCAAATCCACATAATAGCATAGACACTATTACAAGAGTTTAATATCTGTTTGTGGTTTCTTTTCAAAGGTAAGATTTATATCTAGATATAAGTATATACGTATAAACCTTATACCTATAGTTTGTCAAAACTCATCAATGACACACTTAAAATTTTAAGTGTACCACCTGATGAATTTTGACAAATGCATACACTTGCATAACACAAACTTCTATCAAGACGTAGAACACTATCATCACTCCAGAAAGTTCTCTCATGCTCTTTCCTAGTCAATTTCCTCCCCGGAGACAACCACTGTTGTAATTACTTTTCACCAGTTTAATTAATTTTACATTAACCTATGGAAAATTGAAGTTATTATTAAAGTTTCCCATAAAACTTTATATAGGCCTAGCATGGTGGCTCATGCCTATAATCCCAGCACTTTGGGAGGTCGGGGCAGGTGGATCATCTGAGGTCAGGAGTTCAAGACCAACCTGAACGATGTGGTGAAACCCTGTCTCTACTAAAAATAAAAAAAAATTAAACATTAAAAAATAAAAAAAATTAGCCAGGTGTGGTGGGCATGCCTGTAATTCCAGCTACTTGGGAGGCTGAGGCAGGAAAATTACTTGAATTCGGGAGGCAGAAGTTGCAGTGAGACGAAATCATGCCATTGTACTCCAGCCTGGGTGACAAGAGTGAAAATCTGTCCAAAAAAAAAGTTATATAAATAAAATAATGCAGTATATACTCTTTTTTGTAAGTTTTTTTTCTTTGCTTAATGATTTTTTGAGAGTCATGTTGCTGCATGTAACAGGAGTTTGTTCGTTTTTGCTTCTGAGTAGGATTCCACAATGTGAAGTTGCCACAGTTTAGTTAGCCAGTCTACTATTAATGACACCTGGGCTGTTTTCTGCTTTTAGATATTATAAATAAAGCTGCTATGAAGCTTCTTGAACAAGTCTTTTACTGTGAATGTGTATTTCCCTTTTTCTTGGGTAAATACCTAGAAGTAGAATTGTTTGATCATAGAGCAGGTGTTTATTTAATTTTACAAGAAACTGTTGGAACTTTTTTCAAACTGGTTGTGCTTTTTTATATTTCTACCAACAGTTTACAAGAGTCCTGATTGCTCCATATTCTTTCCAACACTGAATGTTTTCTGTCTTTTGAATTTTAGGTATTTTGTTGGATGAATTTGTACAGATCGTGGTTTTAATTTTCATTTTCCTGAAGACCAACAATGTTGAGCACTCTTCATGTGGTAATTGACCAATGATGGATCTCCTTTTGCGAAATGTCTGTTCAAATTTCTTTTGCTTATTTCAAAAACTGGGGATTTAGGCTGGGCACGGTGGCTCAGGCCTATAACCCCAGCACTTTGGGAGGCCAAGCCAAGAGATCATTTGAGCCCAGGAGTTTCAGACCAGCTCAGCAGGTTGGGCAACATAGGGAGACTCTCGTCTCTACAAAAAAAAGAAAAAAAAATTGAGCCAGGTGTTGTGGTATGTGCTTGTCGTCCCAGCTACTTGGGAGGCTGAGGTGGGAGGATCACATGGGCCTGGGAGTTCAGGCTGCAGTGAGCTACGATCACACCACTGCAGTCCAGCTTGGGCAACAGAATGAGACCCTGTCTCTAAAAAGTTGTATGCATTCTTTTTATATTTTGGACACCAGTCCTTTGTGAAATATATGTTTTGGGAATATTTTCTCCCAATCTGTGGCTTGCTTCCTCATTTTCTTCATGGTGCATTTGAGAAACAAAAGGTTTTAATTTGATGGCATGCAATTTATCATATTTTTCTTTCATAGTTATTGTTGGTTGCTGTTTGTGTCCCACTTAAGAAACTTTGGCTTACCAAAGTCATGTCCTCTTATGCTTTCTTTCAGTTTTTGTACGGCTTTAGACTTTACTTTTAAGATCTAAATCATCTTTGATTCATCTCAAGTTGATTTTTGTATGTAGTATGGGGTTCTTTTTTCCCATGTCACTATCGAATTTCTTCTATACTATTAATATTTGCTGATAAGACTTTCTTTCTCCATTGAAAATCTTGACACATTAAAGTCAATAGCAATGGTTATTCATTTTTTTCTAAAAAAAACTCTTTTTACTCTCTGTTCTTCAGATTGAATAATTTCTATTGATCTATCTTTACATTTCCTGACCCCTCACTTATAATAGCTATTGTAGTCTTTCTGTTAATTACAATACCTGTGCCATCTAAGTGTCTGTTTCTATTGACTACCAATTGCTTGATTATAGATCATATTTTTTTGTTTGTTTCACTTGTCTCACTGTAGGTGGGATATTGTGGATGATACCTTGTAGGGAGATTGGATTATATTGTTTTGCTTTAAATGTTATGAGTTTGGCTATTAATTTAGACATTTAAATACTGATGAATTCTCATGATCCTATTACACTTTGTTTTCTTTTGTTGTTTTGTTGTTGTTGTTAGGACTGGTCTATTTTCATTTCATTAGTCATAAGATGTGGCCGTTACACTAGGGCAGTTATTCTCAACTGAGAACAATTTTGCTCCCCATTCCAGGGACATTTTACAATATCTGGAAACATTTTGGTTTCTCATAAATGGGGGTGGGGTGCTATTGGCATTTAGTGGGTAGAGGGCAGGGTTGCTGCTAAACATCCTATAATACACAAAACAATCCCCACAAAAAAGATGACCTGGGCTGAGCATGGTGGCTCACGCCTGTAATCCCGGCGCTTTGGGAGGCCAAGGTGGGTGGATCACCTGAGGTCAGGAGTTCGAGGCCAGCCTGGCCGACATGGTGAAATCCCGTCTCTACAAATAATACAAAAATTAGCCAGGCGTGGTGGTGCACACCTGTAATCCCAGCTACTTGGGAGGCTGAGGCAGGAGAATCGCTTGAACCTGGGAGGCAGAGGTTGCAGTGAGCTGAGGTCATGCCATTGCACCCCAGCCTGGGCAACAAGAGTGAAACTCTGTCTCTGGAGGGGAAAATAAAAATGACCTGTTTAAAATGCTAGTATTGCTGATACCAAGAAACTCTGTGCTAGGGTGTAGTCCTTCTCCTAGAAGCATAGTCTTTATTCCTAATACAAGGCCTTTATGCAGTCTCCACTGAGATGCACACCAGGGTTTCTCCATTCTAGCTGAGCTAGAACTCCTAGCCCTGCAGAGAGTCTCCCTATGTTTCCATTCTGTTCCCAGGCCCTTAGCAGCTGCTCTCTGCTAGGCTCCACCAAGTCTTGCTCTGTTCTTCAAAGCCCGGGCTTCAACCAACAGCCCACAGGACATGCGCATACACATTTCTGGGGTTTTTGTTCTCTCCCTCTGCAGCTTTCCTTTCCTGTCTTCTGCCCCCACAGATGCCAGCCACTTCAGCAGCCCAAGCTCCGAATTCTGCTCAGCTCCATCAGACCACTGTGGTCTGCCTGGGTTTCCCCTCCCTGTGCTTCACCTGGGCAGAACCTGGGCAAACACAGGTCTCCCTCCCTTGAGTGTTGCCCTCCTCTCAGAGATCACAGTTCTGCACTGTGCCTCTGGTCTGGTGCCTGGAAATTGTTACCACGTTAATTTTGTTCATTTCTATTTTCATGATGGTGAGAAGGTAAGTAAGGTACTTGGAGTTTTTAAAAACACAGCTTCCCTGAGCTCCATCCTGAGAGATTCTGATTCATTGGTGTAGGCTGAGAACTGGGGGTTTCTATTTTAAAAATCCTTGGAAGATGCTGATTCAGTACCCAGATTGGGACCACAGTGGGGCAGAATAGCCATGTTTCCTTGCTCTAGGTCCTCAGATGCCTTCCATGTGATCGCACTACAGATTTAATGGGGAGAGAGGTCCTTCCATACTCAGCACACTGTACATACTGTAGCCACAGAGGCTGAGAGAAGATGTTGTCTGAGGGTAAGGCCTCTTAACACTTCATTTCTCTGGGTCTCCCTGAAGGAAGAGATTCTAGGAGCTGCACTCACTTGCTCTGTGTTGGGGGACCATGGATCCTTTGAGGTTCTTCCCTGATGTCACTGCTGGATTCTCAGAGAAAGTCCCTTTCTGCAGCCACCAAACCTTCCCCGAGGGCTCCTGAGACCTGGATCTAAAATAGAAGAGATGTTTCCAGGTTCACTATGTGCTCACTTCACCATTAATGGTAATTTATGAGTTTTAATCATTCTGTCACACAGGGAAAATATGATCAGGAGTCATTGCAATAAGGAAATCCATCTATTTTTATACCCCAGTCCTCATCTCTGCAGCATCCTCTCCAAATTATCTGCTCCAAAAGCCTCATTAAATGTTTAGAGAGGAGAAGCTCACAGGCTTCCTTTCCTCCCTACCTAAAACAGGCACCTCCAAAGCTGAGGTACAAATTATCCATAAACTCCAACCAGGCTAACTTTCTACAGCCCGGTATGCAGGACAACTTTGCAGAATGAGCTGACAGGTAAATTCACTAGTAATGCATTAGATGGATTTTATAAACACAGCAATGCATTAGATGGATTTTATAAACACAGCCCAGGATTTTATAAACACATTTTGCTCACATATTCATACTCAGTCATTCTTTGCTCATTCATCCCCTAGTGTATTCACTTATTTGTTAATGATGTACACATTCAAAACTATATTCACCCTTAGTCTATGCTCCACACTGTGCCTGGCTCTAAGAAAGTGGACATTGATAAGCATTAATTCGTTTACTAATTTATTTCATATATGTATTTCACCACTGGGCCACTGATGCCATGCAGGGTACCTGGCACAGAGTAGGTTCTCAATACTGGAATCAGTGACCCAGTGGTGAAAAGACAGACAATATTACTGTTCTTGTGGCTTATTTTTTTAAACTAGGGGACAATGCAAATAAACAAATGAATAAGCAAGTAAGTGAGATCACTTTAGAAATAACAAGTGTGATCAATAAAATAAAACAGGTCAAAGGAATACAGAGTTGTCAGGGTGATCCAGGAGGACTTCCCTGTAGTGGTGACATTGAGCTGAGACCTCAATGACAAGAGGCAGCTGACTATGCAAAGAATCAGATGCAGAATGTTCCAGGCTAAGGCAATAGCAGATGCAAAGGCCCCCAGAAATGTACTGTGGCTGGAACATTGTGCATAAGGGGAAGAGTGGCAGGAGATGAAGCCAGAGATGCAGGCAGGGGCAGATCAGGCTGGGCCTTGTAGATTAGGGAAGAGCTGTTGGACTTTTTTTCTACATGGGAGATTTGTCTATTCTTCTCTATTTATGTATTTATTTAATCATGTTTTTATATCAGTTTGAACTTATGGATGTTTATTTTACACTTTGAGTTATAATCCAATATTATTTTTATTTCGTTGCTGAAATTGTTCCCTATTTGGCTATTGGGAGCTTTTTTCAATTGGCTTCTATGTCCCTTTGACATATTCCCATAGTTGTGTTTTTTTTTTTCTTTTTTCTTTTTCTTTCTTTCTTTTTTTTTTTTTTTCCTCCTTACTTTCTGGCACTACAAGATGCTTCATGCTAGGAACTTTGGAGAAGTACCTGGAAGCTATCAGAATGCAGTAGGGTGACTTGAACAGGTTTGTAGGGAAACCTCAGAAGCCCTAGAAGTTAATATTAATGACAAGGATATGAGTTCTCCCTGGTACCCAACAAAAAAGTGACTTTTCTATCAGCCATAATTCTGTTTGATGGTTATTCATTGAGTATCCATGAGGGGAGAGGAGACGTAAAGAGACTTAAGACTTCTATTTCCATGTACCTACAACCCCTTGAAGAACTGGGTGGATCTTGCAAGAAAAAAAAAAAAGGACTCACAATGCTTAACCTCTCCTTCCCCATCTTGAATAAACTGAGACCTTAGGAGAAAAGGCCTGTCAATCATGGGGTGGTGTGGATGCTGGAAGTTTCCTTCCTTTTTGTTTTTTTTTTTTTTAAATATAAAATGGCTAAAATCAAGCACAGGGTAATTTCTCAGTAGGTCACCATGCTATGTTAAATTGTTAACATCATTCTACCGTAATACTATGAGGCCTTAGAATCTAACCACGACTCAACTCCTCCACCAACTTGTGCTATTTTAAGTAACATGCTGAGTTTCTTAACCTCTCTGGGCTGGGGTTGTCTCATCTTTCATAGACTGTGATGTCACATTCATAGCCATGTGGCATGGACTGCCTGGACTTTGGGGGCCCACAGAGCAGTGAAAATATCCAAAGTGGTTATATGCTGCATTCATGGATATATTCCCAGCACCCAGGACACCCGGCATGTTGGAGACCCTCAGTGAGTGTGTGTTGAATGAATGAATTGTTAAAGCCCTAATGAACTTGGTGTCCAGCTCACGCCTATAATCCCAGCACTTTGGGAGGCCAAGGCAGGTGGATCACTTGAGGTCAGGAGTTCAAGACCAGACTGGCCAACATGGTGAAACTCCTTCTCTACTAAAAATACAAAAATAAGCCAGGCATGATAGTGCATGCCTGTAATCCCAGTCACTCAGGAGGCTGAGGCAGGAGAATCAATTGAACCCGGAGGCGGAGGTTGCAGTGAGCCAAGATAGTACCAGTGCACTCCAGCCTGAGCAATAAAGCAAGACTATCCCAAAAATAAAGAAATAAGTTAACTAATTAATAAAATGAACTTGGTGTCCAAGAGAAGTCTGACAGATTTCATAGGCCCTTGAGTGATACGTACTAAAACAAGAATCTTCCTCTTCTTTCCCCCATCCAGGTCCAACAAAAATCCTAACAAGAAATGAGCCCACTCCACCAAACAGAACTGTAATCATTCCATCCCATGCTCCACAGCTTATCAATCACTCTTGCATGCATCAATGTATCATGTTACTCAGTCCACATGAGATAATTGTGAATGGCACCATTTTACAGAGAGGGAAACTGAGGCCCAGAGAGACCTCAAGTCTCATTCAAGGTCCCACGGCACAGCCAGGACTAAGAGCTAGACCATCTGGCCACATGTCTGAGCTGTGGCTCTTGATGCTCTGAGCTTCTGTGAAGACCCAGTGGACAGTGCTGTGGATGGAAGGAGGAGGTCTTCACTTAGAGGACGATTGTGCCTCTTATTCTGCTTGGCATCTGACCCTCACTGCAGGAGCCACACACTCCTGGGCTGTGATGGGTACCTTTTTCTGTTTCTGGTAAGGATGACTGTCAGGTAGGAAGGTACAATAGCAGCCCCCATTAATTGAGCCTGCATGGTGTGCCTGGCACAATTCTAAGCACTGTTTAATCTTCCCAACCAGCCCCATGAAGAAGCTTCTGTAAATATCTCAATTTTTTAGATAAAGAAATTGAGTCTTGGTAAAGTCAAGAAACTTCCTTAAGGTCGTGTGGTCAGTGGTGGAGCCTGGATGTAAACCCAGCTCTTCTGGATCTTGTACTCACCTTCTTAACCTGCCTTCTCCTCAGCCACCCTGAACTCCCCTGGACAACTTGATGCAGATGACCTTGTGTCAAGTCCAGGCACATAAGGAGCTCCCCATCATCTTGTCCCTCACTCACAATCCAGTGGTCACTGCACTGCTATTGATGGGAGCTTGTGGCTGGAGCTGGAACCTGTCTCTCCTGGTTGCTTCAGTTCCTCATCTATATCTCATTGCCCATACTAGCAGAGGTCTTTTATAAGTGGGAAGGGATTGCAAAAGCTCCTTGAATTGACCTGGCTCTGGGGTTCTTTCTCTGGGGCTCAGAGTTGCCCTCGGAGAGACATCACTTATCCCTGTTGGTCCAGTCTTTGCAAAATTGCCACGTTCTCTAAGCTTGCCTTCTTCTCCCAATATTCCAATTCACATCTGTTGTCCACTTTTTACCTGTGGATGTTTAAGCAGCATTGAGAAAAGATTTGGGGCTATATTTCTGATATTCTTTAAATCATGATGCATACTTCATAAAAATTCACTCCTATTACTTGACTAAACTTATTCACAAAATAATATTCCATCTCAATTCCAATAGAGTAGAATTTTCCCTGCACATTTATTGAATACCTACTGTGTACTAAGAAATGTTCTTGGTGTAAAAATGCAGACAAAAATAAGTTAAATAATCCCTGCCCTGGAAGAATCCCACAAACCCCAGCCTCAGTTCAGCATGAGAAACGTTCAGGAAAAAGCCAAGTTATGCACTATAGACAGGGAGAGGAGAGCCCCACACACTCTGCCGGTAGTATCACAGTGGGCTTCAGGGAGGAGGCGCAACTGCGGCTGAGCTCTCCAGGAAGATAGCAGAAGGGGAAGGACATTCCAGGCAAAGGGAACAGCATGTGCAAAGACGATGTGAAGGGACATGTGGTATCTGGGGACAAGGATGGAATGAGTAAGAGATGAGGAAAGCGCCCCATGACTGTGCCTAGAGGTGGGGGAAAGGAGACCCAAAGGTCGAGCAATTGTGCATGGATTTACCAGTGCCTGTATCTTTCATCTGTCAATGGGTCTTCCCCTTACTCCCAGAAGAGGAACCACAGGAAAGAGCAAGGCAATTAGTTGTTCTGAGGAGCTATACTGTGTGCTGCATAGAAGGGTGGGCACACACACACACACGCACGCACGCATGCACACCATTGTGCACAGAGGTCTGCAGAGTTCAGAACAGGTTGAGCCACCTCCAGCATCGGTGGGAATTCTGAAGGCCATGATGAAGTCATGCCAGGGTCTCACCACATCTTAGCTACTGGCAAGGAATCTCAACAGAACAATTAGAATTAATTGAAATCGGCCTGATTGATTGGTGTGTATGAACTTTCTTCAGAACAGCCTCATGATGTAGGCAGAGGTAAACAGCTGAATCGGCTCTAACAGACCTCAGCCTGCAGGAGTAAATGCAAACCGAGGTCTGTTCTGGCCTCCAGTGAGGCAGATGCCAGAGTCAAGCTCCCAGCTCCCCATACTTGGTCATGGTTTGAGTCTCTACTGCTGTTGGAAAGGTCTGGGGGTTACATGTGGAGGAATTTAGGTTAAGAAGGATCTTTTCTTTCTTGTAAAGGTAGTGTGGGTGTGGGATCTGCCTTTCTAGTCTCATCTACCATTGCCCCTGGCTGGCTCCCTGGCTAATCTAAGCTTCTCGTAATTCCCTGGAGAGGCCGAGATTTCTATCTTCCCTTCCTCTGCTCTGTTCACTCCTCCTAGACGAGCACTCTCAGGTCTTACTGTGCCCATGAATCAGGCAGAGATCTTGTTACAATGCAGATTATGATTCAGCATATCTGGGAGGAGGCTTGCGACTGTGCATTTCTCATAAGCTCCCAGGTGATGATGATGCTGGTCTGTAGATCACACTCTGAATAGGAAGATCTGAGAACACTTCTTCCCTTTATTCATTTTCCTACCTCTCTTTCCACCTGCAGAATTCCTATTCAATCTTGGAAATCCAGGACAAATATGTCCCCCTAGAGACCTTTTCTGACACCCTTGCCCCCTCCTCTGTGTGGATGCATCATGTGAAAATTGCTTTCAGTATAGTACTTATCCTGCTAGATGGACTTTATCTTTGTTGGATTAATCTTTTTTCTCCCCCACTTTACTTGTGCCTCTTAAGGCCACTGACAGGCCTTTATTCACTCCCAGTGCCCAGAGCAGGGCCTGGCATGCAGCAGGCATCAATACATGTTTGCAGAACTGAATTAAATACAGCAATTCTAACTTTTTCATGTTCTTCCTCCTTTATCCTGCCTGAATTTGTCCTACATATCATAGGGGTAGAGTTGCATACGGGTAAGGTTAGGACAGGGGCCTCTGAGCCCAAACTAGATTCAGAGTTTGACTGCTTACGGAATGATAGGCAACTATTTTCCTGACTTGAAATGAGGCTTCTTTTATTTTGGCTAATAGAGAAGCAAGATGCTTTAAGTAGAGAGACTGATTCTGGAAGATTCAACAGGATACAGTGGGGACAGTGATTTTTTTTGTTTGTTTGTTTTTGTTTTGAGATGGAGTCTTGCTCTGTCACCCAGGCTGGAGTGCAGTGGCAAGATCTCGGCTCACTGCAACCTCTGTCCCCCAGATTCAAGCGATTCTCCTGCCTCAGCCTCCCGAGTAGCTGGGATTACAGGCGCCTGCCACTGCACACGACTAATTTTTGTAGTTTTAGTAGAGATGGGGTTTCACCGTCTTGGCCAGGCTGGTCTTGAACTCCTGACCTCGTGATCCACCCGCCTCAGCCTCCCAAAGTGCTGAGATTACAGGCGCAAGCCACCGCGCCCGGCCAATGGTGGTCTTTAAAGCTACCTGGCCCCTTGGGTGACCAGGCAGATAAAGTCCTAGACTATAATTTATATCTTAGGAGAGGCACTAGAGTTAGCATAGCTGCACTGGGGCAGGCACAGGGTCAGGAAAGGGCCATTGTCTGTGCCTGAGTACAGAAGCCAGCCTTGCTTAGGCCCTGGAGGCTGGGTGGTTTTGGAGAGGTAGAGGAAGCACCATCAACACACACAGCCCTTCCTTTGAATGCTCTACAAAGTTCCTTCCAAATGGACAGAGTCAGCTCTATTTCCTTCAAAGGCACAGGGCCCAAGATTTTGCTAGGAAAAAGATAGAAAAATCAAATCATATTGGAACATAATTAGATACGAAAATGAACTATAAGATTTTTGCTAACCTGGGTTAAGGTAAAGGTTAAATTACCCCCTAAGTCTGACATATGTTTAAAGCTTCTCCTTTGCGAAAAGCAAGAAACTGACCAGATATACTCACTTCTCTGGGATGGTACCTAAACATTTCTAAACATGTGAATAGAAATGGAATAAAATCCACAAGTTGTTTTCATATGTCCAGATATTTGGATTTGTGTTGACCCTTGATTTGGCTACAGAATTAGTTTTTAATTAATTCATTATGTCTTCTAATTAATAAAATATAATAACCAGCATTTGTGAACACTTAGTAAAAACTAAATACCATGCTAAGCATCTTACATATGTTTTCTCATTGAACCTCCTAACAACTCCATGAGGTAAATATGACTTTCATTTTACAGCAGTGGAAACTGAGACTTTAACAGGGTTTTAAATAAACTGTGCAAGGTCACACAGCTAATAAATGACAGAGTCAGAATTCACTCCCAAACAATCTGAGACCAGCACCCACTCTTTTAACCAACGTGTGCTTTTCCCTAGGACTCCTTGGATCCTTGGATGGCCCCCATGTAGTCTAAAATATGCTTTTATACTCTTTCTCTCAAAGCAAGAGAGTACATGGAGGGGAATATGGCCTTTGTGAAGTACTGAACCTTCCAGAAAATCATTTCTGTCCTTACCTTGTATGTTTTACTTCTCTCATCCCGATTGTCAACCAATTTGGGCCATCTCTTTAATGACCTGGTCAAGATTGTCCATCAAGTTATGTCTATCTCCCTTGGAGATGTAAGTACATCAAGACTACGTATTCTTTGGCTAATATTACTGTGAGCCACTTACTATATCAAGAATAATTCTAAACTCTTTATATGTGTTTATTTACTTAATCCTCACAACTGCCATAAAAAGTAAAGATTAACACCCTCATTTTATAGATAAGGAAAGGAAGGCACAAAGTGATTGCAGACCTTTCCTATCTTGGTGGAACTGTTTAATTAGTTGCTTTATTTAATATTCTTTCCTTCCTTTCTCAAGAACAGTCAACGGCTTCTGAAACTCCTTAGCCTGTCCCCAATTTGGCCTCAAATTACATTTTCAGAGTTATTTTCTGCCACTCGTTCCCTTCACATGTCCTCGTCTCTAACTAAAGTCTGTGTCACAGTTGTCAGACACACCTCATGCTTTCTGGTCTGCACACCTTGTTATTGCTGATCTCTCTACCTGTACCACCATCTAAGGTGTGGAGAGATTTATAGCAACTGATCTATAATTGTCATAACGCCCCAGTAATCCTCTGCCATATGGCATAATCCTGTAGGGCTTTTTTTTCCCCAATTAGGCTGTAACTTCCTTGGTGGGTGTGTTCATACCCCTAAATCTCTCTCACCAGCAAGCACCGGTGCCAACACATAGGTGTAAGGCAGATACTGCCAAGTGTTTGCATCTACCCATCTGCTTACATCATCTAGTCATGTGCTTACATCATCTAACCATGTGCTTACATCATCTACCCATGTGCTTGCATCATCTACCCATGTGCTTACATAATCTACCCATGTGCTTGCGTCATCTACCCATGTGCTTACATCATCTACCCAAGTGCTTACATCATCTACCCATGTGCTTACATCATCTACCCAAGTGCTTACATCATCTACCCATGTGCTTACATCACCTACCCATGTGCTTACATCATCTAGTCATGTGCTTACATCTAGTCATGTGCTCATATCATCTACCCATGTGCTTGCATCATCTACCCATGTGCTCACATCATCTACCCATGTGCTCACATCATCTACCCATGTGCTCACATCATCTACCCATGTGCTCACATCATCTACCCATGTGCTTACATCATCTACCCATTTGCTTACATCATCTACATATGTGCTTACATCACCTACCCATGTGCTTACATCATATACTCATGTGCTCACATCATCCACCCATGTGCTTGCATCTACCCATGTGCTTACATCACCTACCCATGTGCACACATCATCTACCCATGCACTTTCATCATCTACCCATGTGCTTTCGTCATCTACCCATGTGCTTACATCACCTACCCATGTGCACACATCATCTACCCATGCACTTTCGTCATCTACCCATGTGCACACATCATCTACCCATGCACTTTCGTCATCTACCCATGTGCTTTCGTCATCTACCCATGTGCTTTCATCATCTACCCATGTGCTTACATCTACCCATGTGCTTACATCATCTACCCATGTGCTTACATCTACGCATGTGCTTACATCATCTACCCATGTGCTTACATCATCTACCCATGTGCTTACATCTACCCATGTGCTCTTCTACATTTCTCAGACTCCCTTGCAGCTAGGCAGTGTCAGGTGACTGAATTCAAGCCCAGAGAATGTGAGTAAAAATAATGCAAGTCACTTCCAAGCTAACTCTTAAAATCATCTGATACAATTTTCCACTCATCTCTTCCCTGACACCACAGCCTTGGAAGTTCCTTGTTCTGAAGGCATAGCTATAAGATGGGACTGACCTGGATCCCTGTGTCACCACCTGCAGCATAACTATGCAGGGAAGACACCTAAGCTGCACAGGAATTTGTACAAGTGAGATATAATCCTTACTGTTATAAGCCACTGAGATGTGAGAGGTTTCTGTTGCAGAAGTCCACATTCGCTATTTTGACTTACGGAAGTGGTAGCTCATAACTGCTTATAACGCAAAAGAGATAAATAATAGGCATATCAGACGTGTTCTTGGCTAAGTGGTATTACTTTTGATAACATATCTTGCCTCCATTCCTTTATCTCCAGAAAGAAGAGAAAATGTCAGGCAAAAAAAAAAAAAAAAAAGATTGGCTTTATGCCACTATAATCAGTGCCTAACATCATTTACAAATACATATCCTTCCTCCTTTAAAAAAATAGGCTTAACTTTATTTGTAATCAAGAAAACTAACATGAGAAATAATGAAACCCATGAAATTGGAAAAATTACAAGGTCTTAGGACAAGAATAATAAATGCACACTGTACTTTTTAAGAAAAGAGGATTCCAGGTTTGGGTGACTGCCCAGGAATTCCATCCCAGCTTGAACTCCTTACAGCCAGCATCTGTGAATGACTTCATGTCTCCAATGCACCTTTACACTTTATTGCTTTGCTCTTTGCAAATATTCATAAGATTAATCCAGAATTAGGGCCTGCAGACCAATGTGTGGCTGTGCAAATCCTCAGGACCCTGCTTAGCAAGTTTGTAAATTCACGGTTCTGCATTTCCCTTTGGTATTGGGGGAGAGTATTTAATGTAATTTCTTTATAGGCTACACCAACTACCAAGAGGAAATCTCTGGGTGCTTAGAAATGAGGCTTTCCTCCTGGAACTACCCAAGCGCATCTTCAGAGTGGTTATGGCTATCTTGCAATGGCCCATTATGTATTTCCAAATGGCAGGGAGCAGGCCTTATTTTAATAGTTTGTTAGTTTGGAAAGGAATCAGAAGGAGCAACTCCTGGGGGCTACCTTATTCTGGGCTTCTACTACCTGATCGGTTCCTAGCTCACAAATCTTTGAAGGACAGGGTTGGTCTATTAACAGCTCATCTGGAATCCAGGAAACAGCTAGGAGTGCTTTGAATCTGAGTTCCCTGAAAAAGCCCCCCTGGACATAGACCAGCAAAGGGGGAGTGTTAAATGAATGAATAAATGAATGAATGAATGAATGAATGAATGACTAAAATAACATACCACATAAGTTTAACGTTTTACAGTTCATAAATGGCTTTGGGCTAATTATTTAATTCTCATGGCCACCACATTCACACTAGAATAAAATTTAAACTTCTTGCCACAGTCCTCAGGAGCCCAAAAGTCTCACCCTGCCTACCTCTCTGATGT
The DNA here is from genome assembly GCF_028885655.2 of Pongo abelii. Classification (NCBI taxonomy): domain Eukaryota; kingdom Metazoa; phylum Chordata; class Mammalia; order Primates; family Hominidae; genus Pongo; species Pongo abelii. The sequence goes on from NC_072003.2 coordinate 48,306,147, forward strand.
ATCTCCTACAGCTCTTTCCTCACATGCTCTTTGGTGTTTGTCACACACACTGAGCAGGTCCTGACACTGGGCCTTTGCATGTGCTCACCCCTCTGCCTGGAATGCCCCTTTCAGACCTCTACTGGCAGGGTTCACGCCCCACTTCGGGTTCACTTCATGGCTCACATAGAGTTCCCTCAGAGAGGCCTGTCCTGTCTACCCTTCCTAAAAGAACACTTTTTGCTTTTTTATCCCCACTCCAGCCTATGTTTAATCATCTGTAATAGGGATCATAACAGAGCATAACGGTTGCAAGAATTAAATAATTGATGTAAAATGCTTACTTAACACCGGGCCAACCCATAATGAGTATTCAATAAATATTTGATAGTGCTGATGTTGTTATTATTTTATTCTCTGTTTCTCCAACCACCCTTCTCCTGCGGCCTCTGCTCTGGCCAAACTTAATCCCCAGAAACTGATGTTAAGTTTAAGCTGGGGAGTCCCTTTGTCCCAGCAGTGTTATAAAATGTGAATGAAGAAGGCAAGGGGGCAAGTAGGATGGAAGGATCACATGGTATGTGTCAAGGACATGAAGATTTCCAGAGCTGTACCAATGTGTCAGCAGACCCTTATTACAGCCTTACTTAGAGGGTGCTTCCCTGGGGAAAATTATTGTTGCTTAGCAGATGACACAAATGAAACCTAGAGGGGCCAAATGTTTGGAGAAAGACTCCACAGCCCAAGGAAGGAAGAGCAGAGGACTCAAACCTCCAGCAAAAAAGAGATCTGAGACCCCAAAGCACATTTTTCTAGAAGAACCAAATTCCTCTTGGCATGATCCTTACTCTGCTTTCCTGGGGCCTAGGTCTAGGGCAGAGGAGAGGGTGAGTCCTCAACCATGCTAGGGCACTGGCCAATGCTCAGCTCAAGTACCTTTCCCAAGGGACACAGGTATGGGTGCCTGCGCTCACACACATCTTGACCAACCTGGCTTCATGTCAATATAAATGTATTTAAAATTGGTAATTTCTTTTCTTCTGAAAATCGTGTTATTTACTAGCTATATTGATTGCGGTCATGTTTCTATTGGTGGAAAAGTAATTTATCTCATTGGAGTCATCTGTGTGGAGGTAGTGAGGGCCCGGTGGAAGCCAAGTTATTAGCTGGTTTTGCCAGCAGGCCCATCTTTATTAGCAACAACATCTCTCATCAAAAATCCTATTTCAGAGCAATATAAGCTATAACCCTGTGGCTCATTGGCCATGCAGAGACCAGCCACAGGGCTCTGAAGACACGGAGTTCAAACATTACCGAAAAGGCAACCACTCAAGAAACATAAGGCAAGAGTGGAACGGAACCCGTACTTTTGACAAGGCTGGGAGGTGGGAGTTCCTCATCACGGGGACGGCTCCAGCAGAACGCTGCCTCTTGAGTCATGGCATATGGAGGAAGAGGGCAGAAAGTTGGGTCTCTATGATAATCCTTAATCCTGCAATTCTATGAAACTAATAATCTACGTTTGTGATTCTAGGATTTGCACAAAGAGCAAAAGGACCAAACAACTAGTCAAACTTTCCTTACGGAAACTTTAATAAATACATAAAATATTACAGAATCCACTTTCAAAATTCACAACTTGGCTCTAAGTCCGTTCTCCTTCTGAGACACTTCCTGCCTTCTTCATGGGCTCTGCATTGTCAGAGACCCGCCCTGCAGCAAAGAGAAACAGACTGACACCTGTCAGAACGGCTATGATTAAGCAGACAAAAAAATATCAGATGATGGCAAACATGTGGAGAAAAGGGAACACTCATACACTGCTGGTGGAAATGTAAATAAGTTCAATCTCTATGGAAAACAGTATGGAGATTTCTCAAAGAACTAAAAAAAAACCACAGCAGCAATAAAAATCTACCATCAGATTTGGCAACCCCACTAGGTATGTCTACCCAAAGGAAAAAGAAATTATTGTACAAAAAAGCTACCTGCACTCATATATTTATCTCAGTACTATTCATAATAGCAAAGATATGAAATCAACCTAAGTGTCCATCAACAAATGATTGGATTAAAAATGTGGTATACATATGCCATGGAATACTATTCAGCCATAAAAAGAATAAAATCATTTGTTTTGCAGTGACATGGATGGAACTGGAGACTATTATTAAATGAAACAGTCAGACACAGAAAAATAAATATTGCATGTTCTCACAGGTGGGAGCTAAATCGTGTGTACACATGGAAGTAGAGAATAAAATGTTAGACAATGGAGACTTGAAAGGGTAAGGGTGTAGGAGGGAGTTAGAGGATGAGAAATAACTGATTGGGTACAACGTAGGCTATTCGGGTGATGGATACCCTAAAAGCCCTGACTTCACCACTACACAATCTATGCATATAACAAAATTGCACATGTAGCCCATAAATTCACACACGGAGAGACTGCTTCCCTCCATCCAAAGGCCCACCACTTGGGTATTTGATGGCTGCAATCCCACTCCCCCGAGATGAGGCACCACTGCCTTGTCTCCCTTGGCCCCACTCCAATGTGTCTCATGCCTCTCACTACTGTGGGGAGTCCACACAGGGATAAAATACTTATTTCCTATATACAGTTATTCATCAAAGACTGAGCCTCCACTGTGTGTCTGGCACTATGCTAGGTATTGGGGATCTGCTGAGGAACAAAACAGAATCTCTTCCCTTATGGAACTGCCAATCTAGTGGGGAAAGAGGACAACTAGAAAATTACCAAAATAAATACATTATTACAACGGCTAAATGCGCTGAAGTAAATAAAGCTTAAGGGTGTGTAGAATGTGTCACAGGAGGGCCTGCCTTGGTCTGTGGACATGATGTCTGAGCTGAGATCCAGAGAGTGAATAGAAGTTACCCAGGCAACATGGGAGTGCAGGAGAACGTTCCTAATAAAGATAGCTTCAAGAGACAAGACTGGGACAACCAACAAAGGAAAACCAGGGCCAGTGTGGCTGCAGCAGAGGGTCTACCTTGTGCAGCTCAGAGGGGGACTTGCAGTGAATTAGTACAGACTATTTTGGGTCCAATGGACAAAACCCAATTCAAACTGCTCATGACTAAAAGAGACAGTGATGGCTCACACAACTGAGAGTCATGCAGAGCATCTAATTTGAGGCTCAACTAGATCTGGGTGTCTAAACTAGGCCAACAAGAGGATTGTCTTCCATCTCCTCTCTGCTCTTCCTCTTCATTGGCTTTGTTCTTAGGCAAGCTATGCCCATGTGGTACACATAGGGCCACCAGCAACCCCATGTCCACTTCCTACCAGCTGAACTTCCTCAAAGGAAAGGGCACCTCTTTCCCAACTATTTATTTTAAAATCCCAGGGCTGATCTTCATTGACTTGAATCAGTCATGTGCCCACCCAAAGAAACTGCAATAGTCCAATTTGTCAGTGCTGGTACTGGGGGTTTAGGGGTCAGGGGTGTTGTCAACCCTACTGAAATCACAGCATTGAAAGTGGTTCCCAAGAGCAAGAGACAGCTGCTAAGACCACAGAGAGGATAGAGAGCAGGCAAAAGCACCATGAAAGTCACCTTCTGTGTGCTACATATTACGCTTCTATTGTACAGGTGGAGATTATTTGGGCACCTCTAAATAATAGCCTTTTCTTGCCCTACCCCAGGATAAGCCTTCATCCCACTTTTGCTGAGTGGTAGCACATGCTGCCTCCTCAAATGCATTCACTCCTAAGGGTTCTCATCAAATGTGAGACCAGACAGAGGGCTCTAAAGACACAGTTCAAGCATTACCCCAAAGGGACCCCACTCGGGAAGTGTAACAGAAGAGTGGAAAAGGACCCGCCTTTCAGAAAAGGCTGGGAGGTGGGAGTTCCTCATCACAGGGACTGCTCCAGCAGAACACCAACTCTTGAGTCATGCCAGTGGGGGGGTGGGGATGGGCAGGAAGTTGGATTTGTATGATAATCCTTAACCCTGCAATTCCAGGAAACTAAGAATCTATGTTTTTTATTCTTTGAACATAGAGCAAAAGGACCATACAAGCGGTTGAACTTTTCTTATGGAAACTTTGAGAAATACATAAAATAGCATTACATAATATAAATACCTAAATAGTAAATACAGAATCCAACTTCAAAATTCCCAGCTTAACTCTTAGCTAGCTCTTTCTCATACTGAGTCAGTGCCTGCCTCCTTGATACTATCTGCATTGTCTGAGACCCACCTTGCAGGAAAATAGAAACAAGACTGCCTTCTTCCATCTGAATGCCCACTCTTTGGATATTTGATCACACCAAGGGAATTGTCTGTCATGTTGGAGTTACATATCATGGGGAGATGGAATGTGGGAATGCCATACTAATTGCCAGTCGCTGGCCTGGGAATATGAGCTGAGCCTAACGAGCTGTCTTAACTAAGGGAATTGCAGCGAGAGGCAGGATAAATGGCCCTAGGGATGGCAGTAGAGGACAAGTTGCCAGTTTGGAACAAGTGGAAATATTGATCCAGGTCAAGGTGAAATTAAAGCATATGTTATTTAAAAGCCAGGCTTTCCCCACTATCTTGAGAATGAGCTGGAGAAGGAATTAATAAATGAAGAGGCAAAGGCTCATATAAGGCAAAGAAGCTCTTTTGGGAGAAAATCTTCCTGAAACACACCAGAAAGGGAGGCAAACAGTCAGGAAAAGAGCAGAGACTTTGCTATTGAAACCTATTTGTTTTCTCATTCCTTCTAGAAGAAACTTCATAATGTCCTCTGCTCTTGAGTGGAACAGAGAAGAGAAGCTTTAAGATCAGAAAAACCAAGAGTCAGACTTGGAAACTGCCCTCTGCAAACTTAGTGACTCAATAAAACTGCTTATACCTCTTGAATCTTGGTTTTCCTAGCTGTAAAGTAGGAATAATAACTCCTAGTTTTAAGAAAATTTTTGAAAACTATGCATCCAACAAAGAACTAATATCCAGAATCTACAAGGAACTTACACAACTCAACAAGAAAAAAAACAAATAACTCTATTAAAAAGTGGGCAAAGTACATGAACAAACACTTCTCAAAAGAAGACATACAAACAGCCAACAAACATATGAAAAAATGCTCAATTTCACTGATCATCAGAGAAATGCAAATCAAAACCATGAGACACCATCTCACACCAGTAGGAATGGCTTCTATTAAAAAGTCAAAAAATAACAGATATTGGCGAGGTTGTGGAGAAAAGGGAATGTTTATACACTGTAGGTGAGAATGCAAATTAGTTCAGACCCTGTGGAGAGCAGTTTGGAGATTTCTCAAAGGACTAAAAACAGAACTACCATTTGACCCAGCAATCCCATTACTAGATACCAAAAAGACACCTGCACTCATATGTTTACTGCAGTACTATTCACAATAGTAAAGTCATGGAATCAACCTACATGCCTATCAACAGTGGGCTGGATAATGAAATGTAGTACATTGTCATTACATATGCACCATATACACTGTAGTGTACATACACACCATGGAATACTACACAGCCATACAAAAGAATATGTCCTTTGCAGCAACATGAATGCAGCTAGCAGTCATAATTTTAAGTAAATTAATGCAGGAATAGAAAGCCAAATACTGCATGTTTTTACTTACTAGTAGGGACAAAAGTTTAGGTGCACATGGACATAAAGATGAGAATGATGGACACTGGGGACTCTGAAAGGAAGGAGTGAGGGAGGCAAGGGTTGAAAAAATGCCTATACGGTACTATGTTCACTGTTTGGGTGACAGAATCAATATAAGACCAAACCTCAGCATCACAAAATATAACCATGTAGTAAACCTGCATATGTATCCCCAAATCTAAATTTAAAAAAACCTCCTAGTTTTAATAGTAGCAGTAGTGATGATTAGATGAAATTATATATGTAAAATACTGAGCACAAAGTTGGTAAGCACTTGATCATTTCTGTCCCCCGTGGGTAGGGTAAATGGATAATAACTTACATTTGTAGCACTATTCGTGAGAAGGGGTAACAAGGCAAGCAAATCAGGAGATGACTGCCACTAAAGAGACAGCTCGTTATTCACGGTTCCCAAGAGGAGGGGGCATACCATGGCACAGGGGCCACACAGGGAGGCACCACGGTGGGTCAAGAGGCAGAGGCAGTGAGGAATGGCAGCAACAGCCTTGATTGTGGTTTCCACTGGAAGGAAATGGCAAAACAGTGTTGGCAGGTTTAGGATTGGCTAGTTTGAATAATTTCAGCAGGCTCTGGGGCACAGGACTGTGGGATAATTAAGGCAGAAGGATAGTGACCCAGAGTGTGAGAGCCCCATAAAGGAGGTGATTGCAGGTGTGGACTCTGGGTTGGTTGGTTTGTATCTAAAGAGCACACCCTCAGGTGAACTGTTTGCAGTCTCTAGGAATTGGCTAACCCTGGGATAGGTAGTCTCAGAGTCAGCTTCAGATGTCAAAGCATCAGAATACAGAAAATAAAAGCCATAATAATACATTCAGGTCTTTTCATTGACTCGTCACAAGAAGCTTGTGGGAGATGCATTGCTTTATTGTTATTATTATTTATATTTTATTATTTACCAATTTTATTTTACTATTAATTATTATTATTCTTTGGCAGTTACCATAGAGGTTAAGAGTGGATTCTGGAGCCAGACTGCTTGGGTTTGATTTGGATCATTTTGACCCAATTACTTAATTTGCCTGTGCTTCACTTTCTTCATCTTTAGATTGGAGATAACAGCAAATACCTCATAAAATTATTATCATGATTCATGAAGTTTATAATATAAAGCAATAAGGCAGCATCTGACATGTAAGAGCTAGCTATTATTTATGCAATTTTGCAGATGAATAAAGTGAGGCTCAAAATGGATGTGCTTTGCTCTGCACTGCCCAGTGAGTGATGGGGTCAAGTTTAGAATGTTGATCTCCTGAGCCAGAAGCCACTTGCCCCTCCCCATCTCATCTCTAGGGCTTTTGTCTCTAGGGTCCCTTATGCGAATATGGAGCCTCCTCATCCACAGAATGGTCCAACTCACCTGCCCCAGGAAACCAGAGAGAGGATCCAACGTTCTATATAACAAGTAGCCGTGTGTGCCGCTCTTAGCCACTCTGCTACCTTGCCCTGTGCATTGGGAAGAACAGTGGCTGAAGTAACAGAAGACCTTGACTCTACATAGAGTCATTCAGGCATTAACTTTGCTGAGTAACCCAAGGAAAATATCTGGCTCTCTTTAGGCCTCAGTTTCCCTAACAGGACTAGCAGCCCCTAAAAGGCCCTTCTGGCCCTTCATCTTAGGGTACTGTAAGCCAGCTAGCCAGCTGCTAGCACCATCCCTGTCTATATCCTAAGCCCTGTCTAAGGTCAAAAGTTAGATGTTTCCTTTTTTCTTCCACGATGCCTCACTTTGTCAGCAGGGCTGAGAGCTGGACTTGCAGGTTCCATTGTCCTCAGGGCAGTTGGCTCATTTCTGAGCTGCTCTCTGACTTCAGCCACTTAAGCTGCAAAAGCCACAAACACAGACATGAGTCTCAGAGGCCCCTAAAAAATGGCTGTGCTGTGTAGCTTAATGGAAAGCTTTCTAGGCATCAGGAACAATTGTGAAAGGCAAAAGCACTGAGATATCACAGCCCCCTCCCCTTTGGCCCATTAGGGAGCCAAATGGGTGTTTTTGGCAATGATTAGACTTAGCTTTGTTAGGTTTTATTGGTTCTCTTTGCTGTTTACCCCCAAATGGATCATAGTATTGGGTTCTCAGCAGTTTGCAACTCAGGCAAAAATGGATACGTGTCAAGTGCAAGAGGGAAGCCTAATAAATACTAAATTCATAAAAGGGCTTTACATAAACCCTCAGAGGATGTCTCAGAGAGAAATTGAGAAGGAAATTGCTGAACAGGAAAGTGTGAGCTCTCATTGGCTATAAGCTCAAACAATAGGCACTGACAAGACAACACAGCTGCTGACAACAGTGAGGACTTGCAGCTGCATCCATTGGGGTATCATGATCTATTCAAGGGAGGCGATAGCCCCACTGTTCTCTGATTGGTCTATCAGCTAGAATTCTTTTGATAGGAAGTGTCAGAAAACCTGACCCATTGGCTTAAGCAGAAAGAGAAAATGTATTGATTCATCGAATTATTCAGAACTGGACTTTAGATTGTGCTTAATTCCTATGTACAAATGACATGCCTTCATTCTCTCTTTCTTCATTTCTCAGCTCTACTTACTGGAATGGTTGTCTATTCTTGAACAAGCTCTCTTTTCACAGTCCTTAGGAGCTTGAAGCTCCTAAGACTCCATATTTCAAGTTGAATTCAGTGACAGAGGATGACAATCTGAGCCCAGCATTCCCAGCTAGATACCCTTTCCCTCTCATTGATTCAGATTGGATCATGTGGTCCTCTCTGGATCAATCACAGTGGGCGATGGAAGGCACTGACTGGCTTAGACTCAGGTCTTGCATTCTGTTTCTCAGCCGAGAATGGAGCCCACTCTACCTGATGCACATGAACTAATAGTGGGGTGAAGGAAGGCTTCCCTAGGGCAGAGACTGGCTGCAAAATGGCAACACCCACACATGAAGTGTGTGGCTGCATGCTGCGTTCTATGTTTAATGAGACATGGAGCCAGGAATGGGTGGTAAGGGTGATGAGGGAGATTTAAAATTGTGTCATGTGGAGAAGAGTTGGAAGAAATGGGACTGCTTTACCCAGAGAAGAGGAGATAATGGGGAATCGTAAACACTGTCACCAAGTGTTGGGAAAGGCTAGATTCACTCTGTCTTCATGGATGGTGACAGAAGCAGGGAGGGAAGAACTGATTTCTACAGACACAAATTTTGGCTCAATAGATCAGATGGGGGTCAAGGCACTATCATCTCTTGCTAGAACTGGCTCCAAAAGCCATACAATTGGTTTCTGCTATTACTGACTTGTTCCCCTACAATTCAGTTCCCACCCTGCAGCCAGAGTGATCATTTGCAAGTGTAAATGAGCCTCTGTGGTTCCTCAGCTTAATAACTTTCGCAGTTCCCACTGCAGCATTTAGATCTCCCAAGGCAGGTGTATCTGGTCTGTCCCTGCTCACTTCATGGGTTCATTCCAGAGCTTGCCTCTACTCATTCTTGAAGCTTCTACCATACTAACTAGTTTTCCCTCTGCTTCTCAAAAATGCCAAACACATTTCCACCTCAGGCCTTTGCACTTGTGGTATGCTGTACCTGAAACAGTCTCTGGTCTAGCTTCTACATGGCTAGCTCCATCTCCCTAATCAGATCTCAGCTTGATACCCACCCATAACCTCAGAAGTCAGTGCACACATCACCCCCACCATCCCATAACCGTTCTCTATTACCTTTCCCTGTTAGACACAAAAACCAATGCTCCTCACTTCCTAAAATCGTCATATTTAAATTGTTTAGTTATTAACTTACAGACTATCAACAATAGTCACAAGATTGAAGCTCCCTGAAAACAGTGATATTATTTCTCTTGTTCACTATGATATCCACAGTGCCTGGGGAGTCTCTAGACACATAGATATTTTGTCTCACGAACGCACAAATGGATAATTTCTACAGCTGTTTGGCTGGGTGAGGTGATAGACTTCTAACACAGAGTGTGTCATAGCTCAGACTGAGTGAGCATTTCTCAGAGATGGATTTCTGCAATGAGCGGGAGCGGGGTGTTTCCCAGGGCTCCCAGATGGAAGGAACCTGTAATGTACCTCACAACAAGTAAATGACAATCACCTTGGATGTAATTCCTCTGCTCCTGCCACATGCCAAATGCCAATTTCTTCCTGGCCTATACTGCTAGTAGCAGGTATTTTTTTAATTAAAGACACTCTTTGAGGAATTGTACTAATCCTGCCAGGATTAACGAATTCCTCTTTTCTCTCTATGAAGGGAAGGCATATCGGCCACTCTGGCCCCAACTGAGTTGTTTTCCAAGAGAAGAACTTTCAATCCTTCCATGCACAATAATGAAATATGATACAAAACAGGCTTGTGTCAATAAATCTACAGGAGAAAGGTCAGGTTTACATTGCTGGACGGGATTGGCAAATACATTTGTTCCTGCAATGTCTGTGTTTTAAATGCCACCCTCCAGTGAACCTGGCGCTGAAACACACTTTGGAGTTTGATGAGATGTCAGTTTTGCTCAGCCCTGATCAAATAAGATGAATGAAAGTGAAACAAGAACAAAAGTATTACTTCTGTCATTTTTTTATGCATTACAGGAATTGGGTCAGTGGGGGAGATTTCTCTTAAACAAATACCAATCGCTGCACAATGTGACCCACTGCTCTGCCAGCCAGCAGACAATGATGGGTTTGCATAGTAAAGGGCACACCACTGCAAGAGCAAGGACCAGGGCAGCACCTGTATCAGACCACCCACCCTTTCAAATCTTCAAATCCACCCATCTGCCTTCCATTCTCACTTCAAATAGTGCCGTATGAGAATATGGATTTCACCCTGTATTGAGCAAACATAAAGAACAAAGTGGAATTTCTCCTGCAAGGAGGAATTATAATCACTAATATTCCATTTATCCAACTTAAAATATGTGGACTAAATTAAACAGAAACCCAGAGACCTCTCCAACTTAGCCTGAAGGACACTGGGGTTATGGCATGAGGTCAAAATAAATGATGAGATCTGACATGAGAAATAAATATTCAAAAGGAGCCAAAGACTAGGAATCAGGAAGGTGTATGAGGCAACAGGAGACAGTGGGCAATTGGAGACACATGGACCATGTGAGCCAGGTACTGCTGGGGACCATCTTCGCCCTATGTGGGTAAAACCTGGAAATGAAGGCAGCACAGAGCCAAGCAGAGCCAAGAGAGAGATAGAGGCAAATTCCCAGTGACATCACTTGAATACCTGGATACAGCCTTGGCTGCAGCCTGGTGCTCCAGACTTTTCAGTTACATAAGATAGCATTTTTTCTTTCATATTAAAATTTTAAATCAAAACATAAATGAAATAAGGACATGAGTACTTGCCTGCCTGATTACGCCACAAAGGATCTTAGAGCACCACACAGGACCTAATAACTTGCGTGCTGGGAAGGCAGGCTGACTCTTCATAATCAAGGTCCCTGGATTATACAGGGAGAGAAAGAGCTTTGAGTGTTGTGTCTCTACTGTCATAGGTCCTCTGCCTTCCCAGGCTAGACCAACATAAAATTCATGGGCCGATCTGAGAGGTATGTCCCAAAGTGACTATTGTGCTGGAAGATTAGTGGGTTTATTCAGCTCTTTACAACTTTAAAGATTCACCAAGAGTCATTGTGGAAAGTACTTTCCATGTCTTGTGAACAGAAAGGTCCCTAAGCATCTCAGGACACAGAGATGGACAATCCTAGCTCTGAAGCTACAGCTCTTGGCAGTATTCTTTCCAGATCAAGGGCACAGTTCACCTTGGTAACTCTGTGCTTGGTGTAGGATCTGGCAGAGTTCAAGTATATATATCTTCTAAGTGAGCTTATCTGTGTCAGAAGTCCTGCTCCCAGTTTGGCTATTTCTCAAAGAACTAAAAATAGTATTACCATTCAACCCAGCAACCCCATTACTGGGTACATATCCAAAGGAAAATAAATCTTTCTACTAAGAAGACACCTGCATTTGTATGTTTATCCTGCACTACTCACAATATCAAAGACATGGAATCAACCCAGGGGCCCATCAAAGGTGAACTGGATAAAGAAAATGCAGTATATATACACCATGGAATACTATACAGCCATAAAAAGATTGAAATCATGTCCTTTGCAGCAACATGGATGCAGCCGAAGGCCATTATCCTAAGTGAATTAATGGAGAAACAGAAAACCAAATACCGTGTGTTCTCACTTAGAAGTAAGATCTAAACATTGGGTACACAGGGACACAAAGATAGGAACAATAAACACTGGAGATTCCAAATAGGGGAAGGGAAGGAGGGGAGGGTAGGTGTTGAAAAACTACCTATTGAGTGCTATGTTCACTACTTGGGCAATGGGATTATTCATACCCCAAACCTCAGCATCATGCAATATACCCATGTAACAAAACTGCACATGTACCATCTGAATCTAAAATTAAAATTTTATTAGATAGATTGTTTTTATTTTTTATTTCTTTGCATCTTCATAGCTTAGCGCCCACTTGTGAGTGAGAACATACAGTGTTTGGTTTCTCATTCCTGAGTTACTTCACTTAGAAAAATAGTCTACAGTTCTATCCAGGTTGCTGCAAATGTCATTAATTCATTCCTTTTTATGGCTGAGTAGTATCCCATCATATATATATATAAAAGATATTACATATATGCACACACACACACACACACACACATATATATATACACATATATATCATATATATACCACAATTTCTCTACCCACTTGTTGATTAATGGGCATTTGGGCTGGTTCCATATTTTTGTAATTACAAATTTTACTGCTAAAACATGCATGTGCAAGTATCTTTTTTGTATAATGACTTCTTTTCCTCTGGGTAGATACCCAGTAGTGGGATTGCCAGATAAAATGGTAGTTCTACTTTTAGTTCTTTAAGGAATCTCCACACTGTTTTCCATAGTGGTTGTACTAATTTACATTCCCACCAGCAGTGTAGAAGTGCTCCCATTTCACTGCATCCATGCCAACATCTTTTTTTTTTTTTATTTTTTGATTATGGCCATTTTTGCAGGAGTGAGGTGGTATTGCATTGTGGTTTTGACTTGCATTTTCCTGATCATTAGTGATGTTGAGCATTTTTTCTTATGTTTGTTGGCCATTTGTATATCTTTTTTTGAGAATTGTCTATTCATGTCCTTAGCCCACTTTCTGATGAGATTGTTTTTTTCTTGCTAATTTGTTTGAGTTCATTGTAGATTCTGGATATTAGTTATTTGTCAGATGTATAGATTTTGAAGATTTTCTCCCACTCTGTGGGTCGTCTGTTTACTCTGCTGACTGTTCCTTTTGCTGTGCAGAAACTCTTTAGCTTAATTAAGTCCCACCTACTTATCTTCATTTTTGTTGCATTTGCTTTTGGGTTCTTGATCATGAAGTCTTTGCCTAAGCCAATGTCTAAAAAGGTTTTTCTGATGTTATCATCTGAAGTTTTTATAGTTTTAGGTCTTAGATTTAAGTCCTTGATCCATCTTGAGTTGATTTTTGTGTAAGGTGAGAGATGAGGATCCAGTTTTATTCTCCTACATGTTTGCCAATTTTATAAAAGTTTAATTTAATTTAATTTAATTTAATTCAAAGAAGAATCCCCTGCTTCCCCACAGAGGAAACGCTGGCTTAAAAAAACCAAAATCGTTATCTGAGCCATGAAGCTCAAATTAGAAATGTTTGAAGATACTGGGTATCTTGCAATCAGAACTGTGCTGGAGAAGGATTCTGGACTACGATGAATCAAAGCATTGATTTAGTCACCAATTCTTCTCTATTACCACCATGGATTTCAGAATTTACTACTTTTTGCCAGAGCTTCTGAATAATAATACTAATATACAATTCATTTTTTGCACCCAGAAAATTTGCCTTTCACTTTTGCTCAGCCAATATGTTAGATTTATGGATTTTTCTATTATTTTGTCCAACTAACATTAGATCTGAGGGAAAGAAGCCAAGAGATACCCTTGGTGCCAAGATTTTTAGGATGTCTGCATTTTCTAGGCTTGTGAGTGGAGTCTTGTGACTTCTTGTGGGCCCATAAGAAGAGAACAGAAGGGGCCATTCACAACAGTGTAGGAAAAATGTCATGGGGGCAGTTCTCAAGTCTCCCCTGATAATGTGACTCCCACTCCCTGGCTTACAAAATGGATTTCACAGAACTGAATAACGGATGAGACTGTCCTAGGTCTGGTTCCCTGGCTGGTAAGCTATAAGACAGAGATATGCATGCAGGAAGTTGATCAGGGAGTGACCTAGGGATCAACATCTGTAGAAGAATAAAGACAGCAAGATTGGGGCTGCTATATCCCTATTAACATGTCACTGAATGCAGGTTGCACCCCTCCTTTTCCAGGTGGTATGTGATATAGGGTAAGTTGCCTCTCTTTGGCTAAGGGTGATGCCTGGAAAGGGACTCAGCTGATATCCATTAGCCTCCAAAACTCCCAGCAGTAGAGAACGCATGCCTTCATCTTGAAGGGGAAATCTGAGCCAAGCACCACAGAACCACAAAAGATCATTTCTTGCACCATTCAGATTTACTTTCTTTACATAATAAGTTCTAGGAACAGTTTCTCCAAGATTCCAATTGGTCTGTTTTGCTCATACCTGATACTCATTACTTCCGTTCTCTACCCATTCTAGATTCCCCTTATCCTTGGATGAGCACTTCTGCTGGTCTAGGTGACTTACTTACCTGGTTGGTGACCCAGACCCTTGTCCCTGAGAGGTCCCATATCCTAACCAAATTAGAATGTTGTAGTTGTTCACTTACCATCAAAAATTGAGAAAGGAGGTACCAAGAGACATAAATCACCTGGATGCCAAACATATTATTTTCTGCCTTCATATTGACATCAGCATGACCCCCACCTGATGATCTGGGTCAACATCCCTGCCAGAAGGTCTCCTTTGCTTGACTGCTTGTCTCTCAGCTTGAGGAGCTCAAAGTGACTAAGTTGCAGCTTTAGAGTTGGATGGGCCTAGACCGCATGCTGCGTCACCTAGTGGAAACATTTATCTCACTTCTCAGAATGAGAACCTTTTGCCCCACAGAGCCCAGAGTCATGGGGCAGGAAGCACAAATTCCCCAATAGGGCCACTGAGGGCCATGGCAAGTGGAACCACCTCTGCTTCCAGCCCTTAGTTCTCAAATCCATGGGTTCCACCTACTAGAGACAGAGCATCACATAATGGCCATTAATTTGGGGTTTCTATTGTGACCTAGAGGATAATGCCCCATCTTCTCAGGGGTGAAGGGACTTCTTCAATTGTGCTTTCAAAAAACTCTCATATGACTTCCTGGTGGAAACTTCTGACAGGTCCAGTTTTGATAGGACCAGTGAATCCCATGGTCATGGATCCATTCCTATACTTCTTTGCTATAAAGTGGAGCCTTGTTTAGAGGTGGTATTATGTAGGGTCCCATGTCAATGGATCAAGCACTCATAAGCCTCACATAGTGATATTGGCTGAGACCTTGAGAGGAGGAATGGCAAACTGCTACCCAGATATGTGTCATGTACAGTCAGGACAAATCACTGATCCTTCTGGGGAGACGAGGTCCAAGGTAATCAACTTGCCTATGGTGGATGATTGGTCTCCTCAAGGGATGGTGCCACACTGGGGGCTCAATATCAGTCTTTGTTGCTGGCAAGTTGACATTTGGCAGTGACAGTAGCAAGATCAGCCTTGGTGAGTGACAGCCCATGCATAACCTCAGTCCTGTTGGGCCCATGCGTAGCCTCAGTCCCTGCCATGTGGTTCCTCCATTAGTGTGTCAGCACTTTGGCAGCTGATGGCAGAGACTGGGTTTTCTTTTTATAGTTGGATGACATGTCCTTCTGTTTATTTGGTTATTTAGTAGCCTGTTCCTGGTGGATGCTCTCTCATGAGCATTCACATGATGCACAAAGACCTTCAAACTTCGTATTTATTTATTTATAGTAACATGCCTCTTCCTTCAATCCCTTTGACTCTGATCTTCCCATTTTTCTCCCTCCAGATCCCTAAATCAGACATTTGCCACCATGCATGAGTCCATATATATACACCCTCTTACTTCAGGCCACTTCTCTTTCCATTTAAACGTAGTGCAATGTTCAACATTCCACCAATTGGGAGAATTTCTGTATCACAAAGACACCCCTACATGAGGCTGTAGTTAAGTGGCAATCCATTTTTGACTCACAGTGACCTGATGAATGAGTACATCCGTGAACCAAGCTCAGCCTTTTCCTCGTCTGTCCCTGGTTATAAAAACCTTCCCATTGGGCCATATGTATAAACAAAGGGAGATGTGTCAGTGCGACAGTTTTAATCATGTGGGGGTCTGGGTCACACTTATGCAGTCTACTTGTACCTCTGTCCCTGATAATGTCTGAAAGCACCACTTCAATTATACATTGGATTGCTCCTGGGTCTGCTCCACCTTATAGCTAGGTGGGTCTGACAATCCAGTTCACAATAACCAGTCCTGGCCATAGGCTCACTTTGTATCCCATGTTCAGGAGCTTCATCCCTGCCAGAGGTCTGCAGCACACCAGAAGTATTTTTTTTTTTTTTGGATGGTGTATAATTCTTTGCTGCAGATGTCATGGTTTTTTTCTAAAACTCTAAGGGTCGATAAACTTGACACAAACTCCAAGTAAAATCCTGACAGCCACTACCGCTACCTCTAATACTGTAGGGTCGGCTGAGTCATATGGCCCAAGTGGCAGAGCTACTTACACTACAGCCTGTACCTGCTGAAGAGCCCTTTTCTGCTCTTGGCTCTGCCTTTCATGTTACCTAATAAATGGGCGGTAGCATTTATCAGCGTTTAAAATATGCTGCCTCCAGGGCCCATAGTGACCAACCGGGATTTGTGCTTTCTTCATTGTAAGAAGAGGAAGATGCAATATTTCTTTTTATAGTTGGATGAGACGTCCCAGTGTATTTCAAACTTCTGGACCTCTAAAATTTTCACTAATATTGTAGGACCTGAAACTTTGAGGGGTTTATTTTCCACCCTTTTGAGTACCTGTGCCTCCAATGGATTTGCCAGTTCTTGCTCACCTAGTATGATCAATATGATGTCATCAATTTGGTGAACCAATATGATGTTCTGTTAATGTCAGAATGACCTATATCCCTTCGGACACTCAATTATAACAGAAGGTGGGAGAGTTAACATAGCCCTGGGGCATGACTGTAAATGAATACTATTTTCTGCCCCAACTGAGTGAAAACTTAGGGGAATGAAGAATAGTACACTCATTCACCAAACACATGGGACCATGCTATGTATCAGAGACTAGGTTAATCTGCTTTGGCAAATATACCACATCTGGCATAACAGCTACAATTGGGATTACTGTCTGGTTGAGTTTCCATAGTATATTTTCATTTTCCAAGATCTGTCTGGCTTTTTTAGGAGCCAGACCTATGAACCAGAATATTATGGGGGCCACCACATCTGTGTCATTTAGATTTTAAGGGTAGCACTTATTTATGCCAGTCACCTGGTTTGTGATATTGTTTGATTTACTATATTGGGGGACAGTTTCAGTGGCCTCCACTTGGCTTTTCCACAAGCATAGGAACCAGTATGGTGGCTCTATTATTTACCAAATATGTCAGTTGGCATTATATATTTGCGAAGTGGGGAAATGACCCCTGGGTGAAACTGTGGACCCAGTTAACCCAATATGATCTACAACTGGGTTAGACTGCATTTAATACCTGGTTCCTAGCTACTCTCACTTAATAGAAGGATTATAATGTTGCTTTGAGTTCCTGGTGCAATGTCAACTCCAACCCTGTGTCTAACTCCAATGTTTGACATTCTCTTTTCTTTAGCGTGACTGTTAAATGGTCATAGGACCCTTTTTAAAAGAGCTGTGTGAATCATTTCCATATATACCTGCCATTGTATTACAGAATACTACTTCCTGGAGCCCTGGCCTCCCCTTAAGTCAGTTACAGGTCTAAAAACTAGTCAGATGCAAATCTGTTCTGTGGACTATAATTTTTTGTTGTGACAATTGCTCTCAGCCTCCTGATCATTCATTCTTCATTTCTTTTGATTGTGTAGGTTGAGCAATGTAGCTGTTGGCTGTCCATCTGTCTCATCAATAGGAATGCTGGGTTCTATTAACCGTCTTCATATCTCTCAGAGGGTCAAGGCCCTGACCTTGTCACTTACTACAATAATTGCATCTTCCTTGCTTCTGATGGCTGAGTACTGCCATCTCACCTCTGCTGACTGGAGATTCTGTCGGTATCAACCCTACTGCTATCAAGGAAATATGATAGGCTAATGACAGCATTTCTTACCATTACCCTGGACTATAGAAGTCAGCCATCACTGGACTTCTCAACAATGTTCATGCCCCTCTCACCAGTGCATTCCTTTTCATTTTGTAAATAGAGTGCCTTCTGGTCCCACCTGCAGAGCACAGTTGGCTGATGGATTTTTGGCTTTAGATAATATATCAATTCCAGCTTGCCAACTTCCTTAAGCTTTTTGATCCCTTCATTCAGAATTATCCTAGAAGTTCTATCATTTTTATGTAACTTGGATGATGATTTTGTCCATGCTTCCAAGAGCAGCACATGAGTGTGTTACAGTCTTTTGTGTTCCCAAATTGATAAGTTCTCCCTTATTCAACTGTCCCTTTAACCTGGGACCCTCAGTGTCCAGTTTCACTCATACTCTTCTATCTCCTGCTGGGATACGTTTGCCAGGTCCTGTGGCTCCTTCAAGATATATGCCTGTCCTCTCTTAGCAGGCCCAGGGTTTCCTCTGCTGACTTTTTTTCATTTGTAACTTAACCCTAGTAATTTGTCTGGTGACAAGGAGATGAGGTGAGGGTAGATCCTGAGGTGGGGGGAGGCAGCGTATGTTTTCACGCAAAGTAGGAGCTTCTACATAATCATCAAGCGAGGAGACTGCTATGGACTGAATTGTGTACCTGCCCCCCACCCCAAATTCATGCGTTGAAGCCTTAACCCTGAATGTAACCATATCTGAAGATAGAGCTCTTAGGCAGTAATTAAGATTAAATGATGCCATTAGAGTAGGACCCTAATCTGATAATATTGGTGGCCTTATAAAAAGAGGAAGATAATCTCCTCTCTCTCTCTCTCTCTCTCTTTCTCCATCACATGAAGACACAGTGTGAAGGCAGCTGTCTGCAAGCCAGTAAGAGAGCCCTCCCCAGAACCTGACTATGCTGGCACCCTGATCTCAGGCTGTAAGAAAAGAAATTCCTGTTTTTTAAATCACCCAACTTATGGTATTTTGTTATGGAAGTCCAAGCTGACTAAGACAGATTTTGGTACCAAGGAGGTGCTAGTCTTTAATGGGGAGGAGTGGACCCCTTCTTTCAGCTCAGGGTATTAAGAAGGATCTGTGGATTCAAGACTTTTGAATGCCTCAACCAGATGTTCCCACATCCCTTATCTTAGTGTCCCATTCCTTCCTAAACTTGACCTTTGTAGAGCAGATTTGTCAAGGTTGAGAATTAAACCACCACTAGTCCTTGATGCTCTATTAATTAAATATGGGGCTTGATCCTTAGCTTTTTATGTCATTTGGTCACAAAGGATGAAAACCTCTTTTACATGCAGCCAAAGACACCACATGACTTTCAACTTTGCCTTTACAAACTCCGCCAGCCATTCATTGTTTTCTCTTAATGCATGGACTATCACAAAAACCGTCTAATTCTAGGCAGGGCATGGCGGCTCACGCCTGTAATCCCAACAATTTGGGATGCCGAGGCTGGAAGAGTGCCTGAGCGCAGGAGTTCAAGACCAGCCTGGGCAATATGGTGAAACCGCATCTCTACTAAAAATACCCCAAATTAGCAGAGTGTGGTTGTGCATGCCTGTAGTCCCAGCTAGTCAGGAGGCTAAGGCACGAGAATCGCTTGAACCTGGGAGGCGGATGTTGTGGTGATGTTCAGCTTGGGAGACAGAGTGAGACTCTGTCTGCATAGATACACACACACACACAAACACACACACACACACACCCAACCATCTAATTCCATAGTCCTTATAATCATGACTTCCCTTACGCTTTCCAAAAGCCTGAGACAATGCCCCTTCCAGGATATTCTCTTCCACTACTATCCCACCTTGTTCAGCACTGGGGAGTTTTAATAACTGCATTGCTCCAGCATTACCCATGCTTCACCCCTCAGCCAGTGGCGGTGTTCTCACTGTCAGGTGGTTAACAGGGGATCCAGCTCCAAAACTCCATTTTGGGGTCTGCTTCTTTAAACCACTCTTGACACCAATTGTCTTAGGCTTGGTTTCTAAGGAAACTGACTCTGAAATAGAGTTTCCCCAGAGGAAGCTGATTGAGGAGGATCTTCAGGACCACATCTGTTGGGGAGGGGAAGAAGTAGGATTGTTCAAAAGGATAGGTTGGACTGTGATGCAGCCACAGTTAGCATCAATTAGCTTCAGTTAACCCCACAGGAGCTCTAGGGCTGGGAGCACCCTCTTTGCCTCACTTTGAGGCAAGGGGATTGGGTCTTTATATCCCACATAATGGAGTCATTGTCTGAAAGTTGTTCCTGTGAAGAGGTCATAACCTTGGGTGAGACAGCTCCCTTCATCTGAGGACAACTTCTGGAGAGCATCTCAGCTGACATCTGTCAGCCAACAACACTCCAGCAACGGGGGGATGAGCACCTTTGTCCGATAGGAACCTGGGTGGCGCATCCCAGCATCCACTAGAGAGGGGATTAAAGGCTTCACTGGGATGAAGTATTGTTTTCCTCTCTCTCATGAATTATGTCTTCTTCAAGGCATCCATGTGGAGGCTGAGCCAAAGACATTGATTGTCCTGGTTCCTGGGCAGTCCAGACAGAGGACATGAAATCAATAAAATCATCAAAAATTTTGTAAGCTAGAAAAATGGTTATTTTATAAATGTGGCAATGACTTCTATTTGTTCAACAAAACCCATTTCCTCCTGAGCACACACCTAGATTGCACTCCCCTTCTCTTTTGTAGTTATGTAGTCATGACTGAATTCTGGCCAAGGAAGTGTGCGTAAAGTGAATGTGTCTGTCCTAGTGGCCCATAAAAACCTTTCCATATGCTATTTTCTCTCTCTTCTCCTCTCTTCCAGCTGAATTTAAAGGATGCAGCAGGCCACTCTAGGGCCACAGAGGGTGCTAAAGTTATAAGATAGAAGGATTCTGTGTCCCTGGATCAGCATGTGGAGGTCAACAACCAAACACCTACAGTGCATTATATGAACAAGAAATAAAATTCCACTGTGCTAGGCCACTGAGATTTTAAGGCTGTTTATTATAACTCATCTGCTTGGACAAAGACAGTAATTTATCCCAGATGCCAGAGCTTTTTAGAGAAGAGTCATTGTATTAATAACAGAAAACCTAATGGAAAATAGAGTTAATCCAAACACAGCACACTCTGAACATTTAGCTCCCATTGTCTGCATCTTCAAGGTCCTTATTCAAGGTCCATATTCTCTGACCACATTAGGAAACAGTAGGGAACAGCCTTGGATTTGCACTGTGAGTTCAGATCCTGGCTCTGCCACTCATTTGTTGTATGACCTTGGGAAAATCATTAAATTTCTGTAAGCCTGAGTTTTCTCATTTGCACAATGTGCATAACAACATGGCCTACCTCATAGGGATCTTGTGAAGTTTCAATGAGGAAAGGTAGGCAGGATGCTAAACACTGCAGCTGACACATCAATGAACACAAAATATCATTCTTTACTACTATTATTGGCCACTTTTGAGCCTCAGGAAATCTCAAGAGGTAGGAAGATATCTTTATTCCTATTTTACAGGCTGGGAACTTGGAGCTATAGACTTTTCCAAGGCCCCTATCAGCAAGCAGTAGCCCACTCCGGACTTTGGATCTTGCAAATCCTGATTTCCTGCTATTCCATACACGATGGCCACTTTCCCTCTACGTCTCAGTCATGACACTCACAGCCACCTCAGAGGTGGTTTCACTGTTTCCTGTTAAGATGCCGTTTCTGATGAAGGCTGCTGTGGCACAGCTGATGCCTAAGCTGACAGCTCTCACTGCTAAGGTGCCATGTCATTGCCAGGCATGCAGGAAAGTCTGCTCATTCCTGCCTGTAGGCACTCTCTGGCCTCTGCTCCCCATCATCCTTCCTCCTCCCCACAGCCAGGTCTGCATGGGGGCCAGCGCACCTCATTAGCATCTCCCACAGGCACAGGTGCTAGACTTACATGGGAGGACTCTCCCTAGGGAGATGCACTCAAGTATTTAGTGGTTACCGTACCATAGTATTTTCTCAAAGGACAACATTTAAGAGGCAGGGGGGGGTATCAGAAGAGGAAAGGATTTATATTTTATATTAGTTAGGATTCATTCAGGTACAAATAAATGACATCAACCCAAGACAGCATAAGCTATTTCTATTGATCTATCTATCTATCTATCTATCTATCTATCTATCTATCTATCTATCTATCCATCTCTATCATCTATCGATCTATATACTATCTATCTTTCCATCATCTATATATTTATCCATCTATCCATCTCTACCTATCATCTATGATCTATTATCTATCTATTTAGCCATTTATCCATCTCTTTCTATCTACCTATCATCTATTTATCCATCTATCCATCTGTACCTATCTATCATCCCTCTATCGACCTATCTATAATCTACCCTTCTATTGTCTATCTATCCATCTATCCGTCTCTATCTATCTACCTACCTGTCTAACATCTATCTATCTACCTATCGTCTATCTGTCTGTCTGTCTATCTAGCTATCATCTATCTACCTATCTACTATCTGTCACCTCTCTATCTACTTATTATCTATCTATCTATCTATCTATCTATCTACCTACCTATCTATCTGTCTACCTATCAGTTCCTCCCTCTTTCTAGTAATATGACTGGTTTCAAGCTCTGCTGGATCCAGAAGCTTAAATAATTGTATCAGGACCTGACCTCACACTGTCTCTCAGTTCCAGTTTTCCTCGTCTTATGTCCATTCTCAAATAGAATTTTTTTTGGTGGCTCCCAGACAATACCTTTAGAATGGGAGATTTTCTGTTTTCAAGAATTTCAACAAAAGTCCCAGAACCGAACCTTGCAGACTCCACTTGGACTGTGTGCTTCTTCCTGAGCCTGTCCCTGTCATGGTGCTCTGGCTGGCTAGGCCTGGGACACCTGCTTCACCTGCTTCTCTCTGGAGCTGGGGGGAGTCAGCTGCATTTGAAACACATGGACTGAAAATGGGAGAAGTGTGATTCTATAAAGAAAGTTAAGAGGTGATATTGCTATCGAAGGGAAAAAGGAAACTGGTCAGACAGAAAGAAATAAATGCCAGTACATCTAGGATTTTAGCAGCATGGAGTCTGGTTCCTGGTCCTAGCTTTCGTCATTTCTAGGGACTCAAGCAAGTCATCTTTTTCTTTGCTACAGTTTCTTTGTTGTGGAGATTTGTCTCTTGAATCCTAATTTTCTGTACTTTTACTTGGATACTTCCCAGGGTACTCACTATAGTATCCATTGCAGAGTTCAGAACTGACTTGTGTTTGCATTGAGGTGCAATGAATGGTTATATTTTTATTGTACGGTAGAAAAATTGCCTAATCAATTTTTCAAATTACCTCACATCAACTGACACATCAGTGACATGTTATGTTTCTCCTTGATCTCAGGAGATGCCTACTTCTTAAATATCAGGAGCTGGTGTTTGATTTTAAATTTCTTCGGTGTAACTGTCCCCATAGGGTCTCAGTTGGGTTCCAATTTTTGAACTGCTAATATTGCTTTAGAAAGCAGGATCTTTATGATAATAAACATTCTGTGTGCTTCTAAAATTCAGATAAACTGCTTAGATAACAGAAGGGTTATTAAAAGGTACAAGTTCTCATTGTTAATATTTTTAGTATATAATAATAATTATTATTTATCATTTATTGAACACTCCTAGGTGCCAAGAACAGTACTAAATATTTTACATACACAATCTCACTTAATCCTCTCAAAATGCTCCCAAGTCCTCTCTGTAGTCTGAGTATTGGAGGTCCTTGTGTTTTCTTCTTTCCCTTTTCACC
Source organism: Pongo abelii (assembly GCF_028885655.2). Lineage (NCBI taxonomy): Eukaryota > Metazoa > Chordata > Mammalia > Primates > Hominidae > Pongo > Pongo abelii. The sequence goes on from NC_072003.2 coordinate 48,329,901, forward strand.
ATACACACCATCCTATTCTTTGTAAGCAGTGTTTTCTAATATATAACTCACCTTCTTCTCTGGCTTCTCTGTTTGTTTTTGCTTCCAGATTTATTCATTGCTTCTGTTAGGGTCACAAGTGGCCAGGTGATACCCAGGTAACACATACTCCTTTTGAATGCAGAAAGCAGGGAAGAAACATCAAACCCACAGCTCCTTAGGCCAGAAGTGGCTCCCCTCCAACACCAAAAGCCATGCTCACTTGCAGAGGCAGGACAGAAAATCCAACGCACAGACCCTGTCATTGTTGCTGAATGAGGGTGGCAGTGCTGTGTAAGTCAGGGGAGGCTGCGGTAACCCCTGGGAGTAAACTTTTCCATGCCGTGTGTCCACAGAGCAGGGCAAGGCCAGCCCTAGAGCTAAAGAGATCCACACCGGTGGGAGAACAGACGTTCCAAGGAATGCCAGAGGGGCCTCGTGGGCTTAAAACTAACAAATGAACAAAGTCATTTTGAGACAAATAATTAGGTAGGTGTCCTCAGTGCCCGGCATTAATATGTTTGTATTTGTACACCAGCAAGCCCTTAATAAATATGTTCTCTCCTGTCCCATAGAAATAGTCTGTAAATAAATAACAGGACATCCCACTTTTGCTGACAAATCATTTTTCCTTTCTATCTGGGTGCCAGTTGCACTTTATAAATGACTTTAATTTACAGTGCATTATGTTTCCTTGTATTTCTTGCCTCTAAATCCCCATGCAATATTTTGTATCCATTCCCGTGATAGTTTAACTGTCTTTAACCTTTTCAGTGAGGGGTGTGTGTGTATGAGTATAAATATGTGTGTTTGTGTGTATTTGTGTGTGTCTGTGTGTGAGTATCTGTGTGCGTTTGATAACACCATATATTTCATTCCATCATTTCTAGATGGATCAACTCAACTTGTCATTTTTGCCATGTGTTTTATAATCATTGTCTTTCCATTAACATCAATTGTGTTTGCTTTGTGGAAATCTGGTCCCTGGATGGCTGCAGCCAGAGCAAGCTGATCACCTTTGGTGTAAATGTGAACACAGACATTGAGTTGGGCTGGGGGAGTTCATTGTGGAAGTCAAAGCAGATGTCACCGACCAGACTTGTCATCCATTTCAAGTGAAATTCTCTAAAAAGTCACCTGAAGCTTTCCCCAGAAAACACCAAGGTGCAGTATTCAACAAAAGGCAAACTAATAAGAACTACTATTTATTAGGCACCTACTGTGTGCAAAGTCTTCTACTTGTACAGTTTCATTAATCTTCATAAAGATGCCCTAGGAGGTGGGTATTATCATCATCATCTCCACTTGAGAGCTTGAAACTGAAGCTCAGAGAAAATGAAGTTAGTAAAGAGCTCAGCTGCATTTGAATCTGTCACCAAAGCCTTCCTCGTAATCTCTGACTGATATGGCCAGAGTCTGACTCTACAGGGTGCGGGGATAAGGACTTTGCATACAGAGTCAGGTTATTTTGCCAGTGTTGTGTGCTCTTTCCTTGTAGCTTGGTCCTAGGCTGCCCATGAGTTTGCCAAAGGTGTACTGTAGCCCACTCTGAGGCAGGTCAGGGCAGGGCACTAAGGTTGTGCAGTTGAACGCAACTGACCCTGGTGCCTGAGATTCTCACAATCTAGTGAACCCCTAGACAAGCCAACAGACACCCCCACCCCATTGCAAAGTAGAGACCCATCCATCCATCCATTCACTCATTCATACAGAAAATATTTATTCAACTCCGTGCTAGGCACTGTTGTAAGCACTGGGGTTACAAGACAGACAATAGCTCTGAGCTCACACTAAACAAACTAGCAACATAACAGCCAATAATTAAGAGGGTTCTGTCTTACTTTTCCAGTGCCACCACAGCACACTACCATGAATCTAACAGCTTAAAACAACAAACATGTATTATCTCACAGTTCTGTAGGTCAGAAGTCCAGGTAGGCACATGTGAGCTCTCTGCTCCAAGTCTCACTAGGCCAACATCAAAGTGTCAGCCATCTGGACTCCTATCATGAGGCTCTGGAAAGAATCTTCCAGGCTCGTTCTGATTGCTGGCAGAATCCAGTTCCCTGTGGCTGCAGAACAGAGGTCCCTGCTTCCTTGCTGGCTGTCAGCCTGGGGCCACTCTGTCAGCCTCTGGAGGCTGCCCGCCTTCCTTCTCATCTCATGGACCCTATGCCTCTTCTTATCAGCTACTGTGCATGGTTGGAATCTTGCTGCTTTCCTTTTCTGCCCTTACTCTCCGCATTTAAGGGCTCATATGCTTGTATTGAATCTATGTGGATAATCCACAATTATTAATATCTCCCTATCTTAAGGTCAACTGATAAGTAACATTTATTACATCTGCCGAGTCTCTTTTTTCCCCATAAAATTACACCTTCATATGTATACCAAGGGGCAAGGAGGGCCAAAATGCAGAAAAAAATAATGTGATCATCCCTTATTCAACAAATACTTATTGAGCACCTGTTATACACCAGGCACTGTTCTAAGTGCTGGTTATACAACAATGAACAAAACAGACAGAAATGCCTAGCCTCCTGGAGCTTACCTTTTAGTGAGAAAAAGACACCAAAAAACAAGAATAAATGGGTAGAAATATATGCTGTGTTTGGCGTGGATAAATACTACGGAGAAAGATATATTGAGACAAGTCTAGGGAGGCATTGGGAATGTGGTTATACTTTGAAATAGAGTGGTCAGGGAAGGGCTCACTGATAAATTCAAGGAAGAGAGAGAGCACGCCATGCATGTAACTGGGAAATAATTTTCTGGAAAGAAAGAACAGTAGGTGCAAAAGTGGTGAGGTGGGGGCATGCCCCACAGGTTCAAGGAGCAGCAAGGGAAGCAGTAAAGTACTAAAGTAGGAACGAGAAGGACCCTCGGAGAGAGCAACAGCCAGGTCATGTGAAGCTGGGGCATGGAGTGATGGTAACAGGAGGTACAGGGTGGAGAGGGAGGTGCTGATTTAATTTTTGTAGTCAGAGAAGGTGTGTATTGGTTAGCTATTTTTGTACAACATATTAGCAATTCAAAATCATAAATGTTTGTTTTCTCAGTTTTTAAGGGTCAGGAATCTGGAAGTGGCTTACCTGGAGTGGGTCTGGCTAAGGGTCTCTCACAAGGCTGTGATCAAGTTGTCAGCTGGGAGTTCAGTCATCCGAGGCTTGACTGAAGCTGGTGGATTTGCCCCCACATGCAGTTGTTGGCCTGCAGCTTCTGCTCCTCGCCAAGCACGTCTCTGCACGGGACAGCTGGAATAGATTTCCCCAGCACAAATGATCTGCAGGAGAGGAAGATGCCACACTGCCTTTTATGACAGTCTCTGAAACACACACACACATGCACACACACATCTTTTATTCTTTAGACTCAAGTCACTAGGTCCAGCCCTCACTCAACAGGAAGTAACTACACAAGATTGTGAATACCAAGAGGTGGGTGTCACTGGGGCCACCTCGGAGGCTGGCTGCCACAGAAGGCTTCTCAAAAGATGGGATATTTGATCTGAGGGCTCAATGATGAGAACAGTCCAGCCAGCTCTTCCAGGGAAGCCGGCTCTTTCAGACAATGAGCCTGAAAGAAGCTGCACCTGCTCCTTGGACAGAGAGAAGGAGATATTTGCACAGACTGTGGTTCTCTTCATTCTCACCAAGTCCAGACTCATCATGCCTCCTCCACCTCTTCAAATGCTTCCCTTCTTCCTTCTCCACTTTCCTTTCCCATCAGACCACTGGAGTTTATCGTTGAAACTGCATGCCCCTGGTGTTCCTGATCCCCTGCTCTTTGCTTAGGCTATTCTCCTACCCAGCATGCCACCACCTCTTCCCTACTTCCCTAAACATGGACGATACTTAGACCCAACCCAAGTCACCACCTCCTCTCAGAAGCCTCCCCTGATGTTGCAGCCCACATTGTTCGTTTTTCTGAATCAAGGATGCCTCATAGCAGCCTTGGATTAACAGAAAGTCTGGTCCCATTTTTATCTGTCTCATGTCTCCAACTCCATTGTAAGCTCCTGGGTACAAGGACTGTGTTGTACTCACTCATGACGTTCCTAAAGACCCCTGCCACAGTTGGAGTCCTGGTGGTCAAGAAATGGCTCACCCAGATGGGGTTATTTTCGGAGTATTTTATTAATACTCCAAAACAAGACTTGTTTACAAAGTTTAGAGAAACTAATAAAGGATAGTGTGGTATCCAGGACTGGCCAAAGCAGGGAGCCGATACCCCCACCCACATCCCCCCATCAGAGGCATGAAGAAGCAAAGGGAGCTGGCAGTTCCCCAAACTGGGGAGAAGAATGTAAAGGAAGAGCCACCTGATGGGAGATGTGTCCTGCGGGGCCAAACCACAATGACCTGGCAGGAGAGAACGAGGAATAAAGCCCTCGCCTCTTGCTCCTCCCATCTTTCTATCCTCATTGGCAGCTTTCATTGGCCAAATGCAAGCAGAAGCCAGAAGGCAGGGGAGTCGGACCATGTAGTTCACATAGGTCAGCCCCTGAGGTGCAGCAGAGTGGAGAAGAGCAGAGAAGGAATCTGGAGAAGCCAAAAGACTCCACAGTGTAAGACTCAGAGCTGGAAGCCTGCTTGGTTCTCTAGTGCCTCCTCCCAGCCTGGTACCCAAATCCCTGCTGACAAGATATCTGCCCCATCTGCAGTCCCTTCTCCCATATGGTTAATGTGGCTCCATAGCTGTCTAAAAAGTGCATCTCTGAACCATTGACTTTGTGATGTAAATATCCCAAGAAAGCAGATCATATTTGTGCTGGGGTTGACCCTTTTCAAGTTCATGGTAAGCTGACAATGAAAGTAGGATCCTTACTCCCTGGGGAGAGCAGGTGCCTCCATGATTAAGGAGCATGTTGGAAAGGGTGGGAACATTGGGCTCTATGATAATTGGCCCATTCTTCCATCTGGTCCCTTTACAATGCTTGGAATTTATAAAGCCACTGCTGGAGTTTATGCAAAATCTCTTGCTTTTAATTAAGTGGCCTAGTTTCAGTAAACAGTGTGACAGGGACGAATCTATCAGTAGGGACTGATGTTATGAGCAAAAGAGCTGCCAGGCCCAGTGGAAATGCAGTCCCCATATGGAGAGACTTGGAGGGAGCTGCTCTGGCAGGACGCTGCCATTTCAGTGATCACAGACCAAACAGAAGCCTCCAGACGCAATTCTGGAGTGAAATGAAGCCAAGACTGTCTGCTTCCTAGGAGAATAGCTGCAGACCCCAGACTGCCCTGTGGATGCCGCAAGCCCAGAACTCACACAGCTGAAAGGGGCTTATGGACCATCTTCCCAGCTGCTGGGCCCAGGGCCAAAGATGGGGCTGGATCCGTGGTGCAGTTTTCACCACAGTCCAAAGAGAAGTGAGAAAAATGACAACAAAGTCAGCTCTTTAAAACTACTGTAAAATTCGGCCGGGCAAGGTGGCTCACGCCTGTAAGCCTAGCATTTTGGGAAGCCAAGGCGGTTGGATCACTTGAGGTCAGGAGTTCAAGACCAGCCTGACCAACATGGTGAAACCCCATCTCTACTAAAAATAAAAGAAATTAGCTGGTCATGGTGGTGCACACCTGTAATCTCAGCTACTTGGGAGGCTGAGGCAGGAGAATTGCTTGAACCAAGGAGGCGGAGGTTGCAGTGAGCCAAGATGGCACCATTGCACCCTAATCTGGGCAGCAAGAGTGAAACTCTGTCTCAAAAACAAAACAAAACAAAACACACACACACACACACACACACACACACAAAGAAAAAAACAAAAAAAACACCACTAATGTAAATTCCATTTAAAGAGTTATTTTTAATTTTGTATTCTTATACATTGTATTATTGCTTCTTTCTTTACATGATATGAAATTGTCTTTTGTTTAACAAGAGATTTTAAAAGTAGACAGTCAGGTTTTTAAAAAATGTATAGTTTCCTAACTTGAGCTCCATCCCCCGCACCACACACATACACATTAAAAACTATGAGTGGTCCATGAAATCCCAAGCACTGGCCACTCATGGTCTAACAATGTGTCAAGATGCCCACGTTCAGATGGAGAAGCTGAGATTCTGAGACTTAAAACAGGTCCAGGAAGGCAGGTGGAAAACTGTCATCCCACAGCCTTGCTGCTTTTCCCCAGCCCCCACAACACTGTGGTGACTTAACAGTGGGGGGAGGAGGCAGGGAGCCTGGGAGCACCCCCAGACCTCTGCCGAGGCATGCCTCCTCCAAGTGAGTCACCCCTGCCTGGCACTCTGGGAGCAGCATAACAGAAATGCCTTCACCCATGTTAGAATCAGGCTGTGGCCCCTCCAGCTCTTTTCTTCCTTGACTTCCACAGGATTCAGATGGCATCCACATCTTCAGCTCACATTTTTAAGGTTCATGCTTTACTGCCCAAGAAGACGGACCAGAGATTTGAAGTTAAGCAGGCCTGGCCTGGCCACTTAACCAGCAGAATCTTTTCCTCGGTGTTTCCTAACCTCTCTGATTCCCCGGTGCCTGATCATTTATTTGCTTTACACTCCACTAAAACTCCAGGTGGGCAGGGACTGTGCCAATCTTGTTTACAGATCTATCTGTAGCACCTAACACAGGGCCAAGCTCATAGCTAGCACCTAGAAAATACACTTAAAAAAAAAAAACTCATTCTATAAAGGTTTCAAGACTACAAGCCCACATCTGTGGAATGGATGTGATAATGATACCTTTCTCTTAGGTTTCTAGGAAAGCTTTGCAAAATTATGAAAATTATGGCCACAGATACACTTGCAAATTGCCAAGTTCCCTACCACCCAGACACCAAGGACAGTAGCAGGGAGTGTCAACGTGACCAGGGAACAAGATTTCCCATGATCCAGTCCTGAGAGACATCAGCTATGTAGCAGAATTCATGGAAATCCAGCAAGGTCCAGAGCTGGCCCTACAGAGGCTCCCAGAGCAGCTCCCCAAGAAAACAAATCAAAGGGAAGGCTTTGCTCACATCCCCATTCTCCACCAGACCCATGCTGCCTTACTCAGGTGTCTTTCCTACTAGGAGACACTTTCACAAAGTTGGTATTTGTGTCACACAGGGAGACTGTAAAATGCTGTATTTGGAAACATGAATGTGTAATGTCTCCCTGGAAATCTACACCTTCTCAGTGAAAGATACAAGTGCAGTCCAAGACAGACATGTTTAATTAGTGGGCAAACTTGACATTTCCAGTGTTTGGACTAGACAGAGGGAAAGCCAAGAGCAAACCGAGGTCTTTTCTTCATCCCCTCCCCCCAGCTTGCCGACAGAGAATAATTTATTGGGTTTAAAGAAAAATGAATGTCTTTACAACAACAGGACAGAAAAGGCCAGGAGATCCAAGGGTGGTTATTAAATAATTGTCACCACTAAACACGCGTCTCCCTCATCTTCTCCATGCCTGCCCTTCTTTGGCCCCTGCTTGATCAAATGCATATGCTCATGCTGGCATTTCTGTCCACCCAGAAGGGTATACTGAGGTATGACTAAATGCCAGATTAAATATTTGGGCTTCATCTCAAGGCAACCTTAGGCATCATTAACTCCCAGGGCTTGGGTGCTGGGCCTCAGAGGCGCTCTTGTGTCACCCACATCTGAGATCTGCAATTCTAATTTTTTGATATGTAAGATATCTGAGTCCTCCTTATCTTTCTCAGGCTCATGATTGCGTGCAGTAACTTTCTCTTTCTTTCTTTCTTTCTTTTTCTTTTTCTTTCTTTCTTTCTTTCTTTCTTTCTTTCTTTCTTTCTTCTTCTCTCTCTCTCTGTCTTTCTTTCTTTCTTCTTTCTCTCTTTTTCTTTCTTTCTTTCTTAGAGACTGTGTTTCACTCTGTGGCTCAAGCTGGAAGTGCAGTGGTATGATTCATAGCTCACCATAACCTCAAACTCCCAGGCTCAAATGATCCTCCTGTCTCAGCCTCCTGAATAGCTGGGACTACAGGTGTGTGCCACCATGCACATCTAATTTTCAAAATTTCTGTAGAGACAGGGGTCTCATTATGTTTCCTAGGCTGGTCTCAAACTTCTGGGCTCAAGTAATCATCCCACCTCAGCCTCCCAAAGCACTGGGATTACAGGCATAAGACACTGTACCCAGCCAGCTTGTAGTCACTTATTAACTGGTCCCCACCCCTCCTGCTCTCCCACCACTCTGAGTTTACACATTTCTGCCAGAACAAGTTTTGCAGAAGATGGCTCTGTTTATGTCTCTTCCCTTTACCAAGCTTTTCAGTAGTTCTTTACTTATTAAACAAGATTAATTGAATACCTTTCATGGCCAAGCCCTGGGAGTCAATGATGCCTACAGTTGCCTTGAGATGAAGCCCAAATATTTAATCTGGCATTTAGTCATACCTCAATATACCCTTCTGGGTTTATTCCTCCCAACTTTCTCCAATCTTGCACTTTTTATTTATTTATTTACTTACTTACTTATTTATTTAGAGACAGGGTTTCACCTCTTGCTGGTGCTGAGTGTAATGATTTGATCATGGCTCACTGCAGCCTCAGCCTCTAGGGCTCAAGTAATCCTCCTACCTCAGCCTCCCAAATAGCCGGGACCACAGGTTTGTGCCACCACACCTGTCTACGTTTTTATTTTTTGTAGAAATGAGGTTTCGCTATGCTCCCAGGCTGGTCTTAAACTCCTGGACTCAGGCAATCCTCCCGCTTCAAAATGTTGCATTTTAGACACATCCACAACCCATTGGTTCTCTGATACTCCCTACATATCTCCATCCTCAAATGCACCTTCACTGAAGAACTTCTTCAGTTTGTAGTGTTGAAGACTTTTCATCTATTTTTTTATTCATTACTGGCCATTGTTTACAAGACCAGGATTCTTACTGCTCATGCATTTGCTTACACAGATCCCTTCACCCAAATGCTCCTCTCTCCTCCAGCTCCCTCATTCAGCTTGGCCTCATTAATGGCCAAGCTAAATGTCACACCTGATGCTCCTGGTGGTATTATCATCACCCACCTTCATGTTGCCATAGAACCTTCCTTGAAGTCCCCTTACACTACATGCCACACTTTACCCTATAGATCATGGAATAACTCAGAAATTGATAACCAAAAGAACATAACAGTCAGAGTTCAATCAAAAGAAAGGAATCATATGATAAATGTTTGAGGTGATGAATATCTTAATTACCCTGATTTTATCACTATCCATTGTATGCATTTAACAGAATATCACATGTACCCCTAAAATATGTACAATCATTATGTATCGATTAAAAAGGAAACCACTCTGATATGTCAAACAGAGGGAATGTAATTGGTTACACAAGTAATGGAAAAACAGAAAAATCAAGCAAAGGATGCAAGTTAGCCAAAGATTGGTGATGGTAGAAGCTGCTACCACCACAAGACTGGTGGGCGGGCAGGAACTGGGAGGAAGTGGGGTTACCAGAGCCCAGGTTTCACATCATCCAGCAGAAGTTGGAAATGTGGTAAGTCATTCAGTGAGGGCTAGAGCCTCAGAGGAGACGTGACCTCTAGCAGAGATGTTGCTGGAGGCCATGGAGGGAGATGCCCTGCCTTCTCTCTTCTTTCCACCATCTGAACCCAGACAGGGGTGAGCTGGCATGGGAACCTGAGGCTCCTGGCTCCATGATATAGAGCAGGGCAGGGCAGGAGTGGGGAATTGCACAGCTCGCATGCAATACCTCATGCTTCTAAAACTAGAACACTTCATTAAAGTTACAGCATGTTTCATTAACTCATCTCCAGCATGAAACCTTACATAACACTTTTAAGGAAATGCAAACCCTTCAGTGTAGCTTATTTCCCTTATTTACCCTCCATTCCTAGCAATTCTTCACTTTGCTCCAGCCACCCTGAGCCTGACACCAAGGAGAACCACCGTGACCTTTCCCTGGGCTGACACTTGTGACTCATTTCCCACCAAGCTCAGCTCTTGGTTTGTGGAGTCACTTCATTTGCCCTAAGGAGACTTCAGTGGGTTATTCTCTACTAACGCTCATGACCCAAAAGGCTTACACTTGCCCCGTTGGTCTCTTCCAGGATGCCATGTTTCCTGCCATGGCAAGGCTAAGGGAAGTGCTCCACCAGGGGACAGCAGAAAGTAAGATGAAGGCTGTGGACTCAAATCTCAGGGTTTGAACTTCAAACGCACACCCCACTCTCTTGGCTACTGACCTTGGGCATTGACTTGATCTCTCCAGAGTTACAGCTTGCAATGGGAGCATCTACCTCATAGGGTTACTGTGAGGATTAAGTAAAATGATACATGTAAAACAGTTGGCCCAATTCCAAGTATGTAATGCATTTAGTTGCTGTGAGCTATCATCATTTTTCCTTTGCAATCAGAACAGCCAAAACATCATGAAAGCCCATGGGTTGTGTGGATGTAGCAGCCAGCTCCACATTCTCCAACAACTTTGTTTTTAATCAGGCAAACGTTCTTTTCATAAATACTTTTTATGTCACTAAGTCCAACTAATTTCCAATGTTTCAGAATCAGTCTTGGAATGTTACAGCTGGTAGAGAGCTTAAAGAATGTCTGGTTTAGTTCTCTCTCGCTACATAAAGAGGGACAAAAACACAGGGTAAATTCTTCTTCTGTATATATATGTGTATATATATATATATATATATATATACACACACACACATATAGATAGATATAGATATAGCTATAGATATAGATATAGATATAGATATAGATATATCCATACATACAGTCATGCACCACATGGCATTCCGGTTAATGACGGACTGCGTATATAACAGTGTTCCTGTAAGATCATAATATCACATTTTTATTGTTCTTTTCTATGTTTAAATATGTTTAAGTACACAATGTGTTGCAATTGCCTACAGTATTCGTCATAGCAACGTGCTGTCCAGGTTTATAGCTTGGGAGCAATAGACTATAACACATAGCCTAGGTATGTAGTCAGCTATACTATCTAGGATTGTGTAAGTACACTCCATGATGTTCACACAAATGATGAAAATTACTTAATGGTGGATTACTCAGAACATATTTCCTTCCTTAAGCTACATATGACTGTATATATCACAGCAAAAAGAAACAAGAAGACATATAAGCATTTATGAACTTACCACTTAGAGATAAGTTACCATTTTCTACATAACCATTTAGTCTTTCTTATAAATATTTTTAAATAAAGATGAAATTGTAGCATACTTACTCTTTTAAAAAGTAACTTTTTTATCCAAATAACACCATTTCTTCATCATCTTTCCATGTCATTACATATCATTTTTAAGAGTTTCACTTCTCTATTTTATTTAACAAATCCCACTTTTTAAAAAATTGGAAACATTTAGGATGGTTCCAGTTTTTCACCATTGTAAACAATGGCTCCAAAATGCTTCTGAAGGGGACAAAATACCACCTTTTCCTCTGAGCACTTTAAGTCATTTGGGCTACAAAAAGCTGTTGAGTTTTCAAGCAAACTGTCTGGTTTCTTCAAGCTGCCTCCTCCAGCAAGGAGATTTCTCACCGGTCATTACATGAACCTATTCTTGCAGCATGTCCATGAGGTCAGCCCTTGCAGAGCTGCAATGAGTGAGTCTGAGGAACAGATCTCATCTTGGCTGGCTTCCTTGGCCTTTTGCCAGATAAAATCTATCCAAATGTTTTCCTCAGGTGTGGACCCATGTTACAGGCACAGGGGCTTTATGTGAAGCTCCACAAATGCTTTCTTAAAGATGATGGGTGATATCACAAGCTGACTCTATGATGTGTTTTCCCATCCTCTGCCTTTTCGGGAACTGCAGGGCAGGCTTTGTGTAATATAGGAAGCTTCTGAACTGAGAGCAGCCTCTGGAAGTGTCAATCAGACTCCCCAGATTAGAAAGAATTTAGAAGCAGTGGCCAATGCTCTTGGGATGTGGCCAATGATGTTGCAGTCTTCTGTGTAGTCATAAAAGGCTGGTGTCCTGGAGATAACTATGGGACACTGGGAACAATCCCTTGCCCCAAAACTTATTCTCCAACAACTTGTGACAGTGCCTCAAGCTCTGCCCTAACAAGATATTAAGGTAATAGACATGAAGGCTTTCATAAATTCCTCTGATAAAATCCACAAATCTCAGGGAGAAGCAACGTCCTAGTCCATGACAAGCCCCTGGCCCTCCCCTAGGATTCCCCTGTGAGACGCAGGCAGTATTCCTTTGCTTGGACTGCCATTACAAAGCATCAGACTGGATGACGAACAACAGAAATTTATTTCCCACAGTTCTTCAGGCTGGAAGTTTGAAATCAAGGTGTTGATAGGGTTGGTTCCTTCCTTCTGAAGGCTGTGAGAGAAGGATCTGTGCCAGGCCTCTCTCCTTGGATTATAGATGCTACCACCTCCTCCCTGCATCTTCACATGGCCTTCCCTCTGTAGGGGTCTATGTCCAAGTCTCCTCTTCTTATAAGGACATCAGTCATAATGGACTAGGGCCGGCCTTTGTGACTTTAATTAAACTTAATTGCCTCTTTTAAGACCCTATCTCCAACTACAGTCACAATCTGCAGTACTGGGGGTAGGATTTCAACACATGAATTTGAGTGTGTGACACAATTCAGCCTGAAATGAAGTCTAAGTACATGAATTAAAAAAGAAAGATCTCCAAACAATTGTAGACAGAAAGAAAAAGCAAGTTGAAGAATGATATTCTATACACTATCATCTATGAAAGAGTTTGAAAACATAAAAGTTTATATCCTACATTTGTCTATTAATTCATAAGTGATAGAGACATGGACAGAAAGGATAAACATGACTTTCATGATAGTTCCTTCTAAGGAGGAAAAGAAAGATGGAATTTTGAAGATTTCAAAGAGTAAACTTTGCTGTGTCTATCATGCATTTTTTAAGCTGGAGCATGTATATTAAACCGTCAGTACTTGTTCCATCTGGAGGTGATTGCGTATGTGTTATGTAGAATACTCTGTATTCTCTGTTTCTGACATTTTCCATGATTTGGACAATGGAGAAAAGAGGCCAGGGCTCATTGAGGAAACCCTGTGTCTGCCTGGCTTTTCTGATACTCTGGGGAGCGACGGCATTGACTCATTTTACCTCTTAGGGTCGGTGGGAGGGCTGCGAGAGATGAGAATGTGCATGATTCAAGAAAAAGGCTCTCAGCACTAACGGCCCTGTCCAGGCTCCTCAGGACATGACCCTGGAAGCCCCTGAGATAGAAGCATAAAAGCCACAGGATGGAGCCTGCCCCTATCCCAGTAAGAGGGGTGAGGGTTCTCCACAGCCTTTTCACTTTCGTTGTACAGCAACCTCCTCACTGTTCCCCAGCACTTCCACCTCTGCCACCTTCTTCTCCAAAGGCACCAAGTGCCTGTGAAGTGTTTACCAGCCTCCAAGGGAAGAAGGAGCCCCACGGTGACCTCATTAGGGGGCAGTGAAGCAGCTTGTGTCCAGGTCGGTTTTATGCCAAGCACAGAGACCAGCCAGGAAGGGTGATCTACCAACTTCGTGCAAGCAGAAAACTCACCAGGAGATGTGCCAGCCACTTAAAGGGCACCTGAAGCTCTTTTAAATTTTTTAAATTTTAATTTTAATTTATTTTTAACTTTTGAGGATGGAGAACATGCCTTTTGGTCTTTACATTTATTCTCTCCCAAACATCCAGTCGGAGCCCACCTAGTGCATGTCTTACACAACATTTTTGGTAAATTGTTCTGTGGAAAGTATACAAAAACAGCAGAGTGAGAATAGAAAACCAAAGTATGAATGAAGAAGCACAAACATCAACATCATTTACAGTCTTTCTGGATTTTTGGTATTTGTAATATCATTTGATTCTCACAATAAACTATGGGCCAGCTGCGATAGAGAGAAACAGACCAGCTTGCAGTCACGAGGCCCAGAGGCCAGAGGTGACTTGCCCACTCTCCTACCTACCCAGCAGTGCCCTCTTCCCTTAATTCACCTAGACGCCATCACACCCACCATTGTCTGCCCCATTCCTTTCACACTCACCACCCCTTCTCTGCCTTGCTTTCTATTTCAGTCTGATCCCTTCAATTAGGTTAAAGTGTGAGAGCACAATTCAAACGCTACCTTCAGATGTTCAAAAGTGGCATTTTTTACATTCTGTAGCTGAGTTAAATTTCCTATGAATCCCTTACTACTGACTGGTAATGGAGCATACAGAATTTAGGCTTTCCAATCAACATCTCAGTATCAAATGGTTGCTAACATTGTTGAGTAAACATTTAGGAAATTCAGGTTAGGCCAGGCTGTCTCTGCTCCACCTTTTCTGGCTTTGTATTTTAATGATGCTGAATTCCAGGGGATTTTGTGTAGCAACCTAGTGATGATGAGGTAGGAGCTGCAGAACCAAGTGCTGTTATTTTGTTTGTGGGGAGGGAATTCTGGCCTGTTTGTTTCTGGGGTGGCCATGTTCTGACACATACCACTAAAGTCATGGTAGTAAAATGTATGGTGCCCCCAAAGAACCAAGCCTTCCTTGGTCCCAGCTGACACAGTCCCTCCCAAGCTGTAGGGATCCCTGCAGTGCAACTCAACTGCCAGCCTCACTCCCTTTGAAAGGCTATGAGATCTCGGTGCTTCTTTCATGGCTCAATAGAGTCAGGGTGATTGAGAGACACCAATGTCAACCCTCTCACTTCCTACATCATCGCTGCAGCTGGTCCCAACTACAGCCTGTGTGGGACCATGCTATTCCAGCTCCATGTTAAACATGAGAGTTTTTCTCAGAGGCTTGCAATATTTTTCAGATTGACCCTCATGAAATAAGAAGGAAATTCCCTAATCCAGAAGTTCTCCAAACCTATGGGAGTTTTTCTAACTTTGCCTAGGTCTCCACAACTCCTCCCCTCAAGGGGGGGCACAGAACTCCAACTTGTGATCTCTTGCCTTCCTTCCACCAATTGTTTTCTCCCAAGAAGATCTCTTTCTCTTCCTTCCTGGTGAAACACACCTCCTGGTGAGTTTTCCACTTGCACGGAGTTGGTAGATCACCTTCCTGGCTGATCTCTGTGCTTGGCATAAAACAGACCTGGACACAAGCTGCTCCACTGCTCCCATATGAGGTCACCATGGGGCTCCTTCTTCCCATGGAGGCTGGTAAACACTTCACAGGCACTTGGTGCCCTTGAAGAAGAAGATGGCAGAGGTGGGAACACTCTCTTTATTTTAGCTGCTGAATTTTCTCTGCCTGTGGTTACTAGTGAAGCTGTAGGGACCAAAGTAGCAAGGCCTGGTTATTGATTTATAAATAAGGCAGCTCTTGAAACTCAACCTAACTGTGGTCTTAAAAAGTCAGCTTTGAGGTTCAAAACTGACTAGGAAAACAGGATGTCCAGGTAATGAATATAACATCAAAAACTACAATCTGGTAGTGTAACCATAAGCATCTTGGATGGTAGGGAACCACCACAAACCTGAGTGAAGAGTATCATATCAACGTTTGTTAAATTGGGGAAAGAAGGTATAAAAGATGCTCCTTTCAGCCTTTCTCACCTCCTGCTCTGCCACACCAAAATGTCTCCAGAGGTATACTGGATGGTTGAAGCATCATTCCTACATTCTATTTTGCCATTTTGTGCAATGTAAATATATTCTCTCAGGTTCTTTTCTTCACTCATTTATCCCTTCCCCCTCACTCATCTAATAGAAAACTGGGCAGCCGCTTTGAAATGTCACACCTGAAGTTAGCTCAGCTTGAAAAGTTTAAAAATAGTCAACACAAGGAACAAAGGTGTTTACCAGAAACAAATACTGTTAACAGCTCCTCCTAGACACACTTCAGGTTGCTACAGGGTGACAGAATTGATGTGTGAACAAGCACCCTCCTGCTTCTGCTAGGCTATGACTTTCAAAGTCCTTTCTCCATGGGCAAGCCAGGTCTGCCCCAGCCCCAGAAAGCTGAGCACAAGGGAGATGCCTTTTCCCACATCTGAATCCTTGGACCTTTGTCACAGTCTGATTACTCTAGTGTCTTTCAATATC
Organism: Pongo abelii; assembly: GCF_028885655.2. NCBI lineage: Eukaryota > Metazoa > Chordata > Mammalia > Primates > Hominidae > Pongo > Pongo abelii. Next base: position 48,345,912 of record NC_072003.2, read on the forward strand.
AGTGGCATAAAAAATACAAGTTTTATCTCAGTACATATTATTCTATATTATAACCATTCATTTTATTTGTTTGTAGAAAGGCAGTGTAGTGATTAAAGTTATAGGTTTTGGAGCAAGATTGCATGAGCTCAAATTTCTGGCTCTGCCACCTGCTAGGTGTGTGACTTCAGCCAAGCAATTAGCCTCTCTGTTCCTCTGTTTCCTCATCTGCAAACTAGGATAATAATAGTTCTTACCTCATAGAGTTGTAGTAAGAATTAAATGACTCAATATTGTTAAAGTCTTACACTAGAGCTTGGCAGAAAGCACACTTTATTGTGAGTGTTTGCTATTACTAATATATACCTGGACCCCTTTCCTCCACTAGGTGGTAAGCTCCCTCATGGCAAGGACTCCACGGTTTGAGGGCTTCAGGACCATGGACAGGACCAACACCCCATAAAAGTCTTCATTCTTTTTTTTAATTCCCTCTTAGTCATATTCTAAGAACATTTTTAAAATCTAACTACAAGATAAACATATATTATTGGCAGAAATGGATATTTGTTGAAAAATTAGATTAATGAATGAATAAAACAGCTCCACCTGTTCAGGGTCATCTCTGCACCCTGCACTCCTACCACTCCGTCCTTCAGTGGGTTTTTTCTCTGCTCATCCTTTCTATCGCTATTCTTGGTGCCAGTCATGTACACATCCTGGCCATTGTTTTGAGTTTATCAGAAAGGATGGTGTGAGATGGGGCAGGGCAGGGACATTTTCAAAGTCTGGAGATGCTGATACCTGTATATACTCAGAAGTTCTCTTTTCATGGGGACTTCCCAAATCACCCTATCTAAAATTGCACCTCCACTTAATTTCTTATTCTTCTTCCCTGCTTTAGTCTTCTCCTTAGCATTTATTGATATCTACCTTCTTATTTATTTTACATATCTTGCTTGTTTTCTATATCCCTCATAGAATGTAAGCTCATGTAAGCTCCCTGAGAACTGGAATATTTATCTTTTGTTTTTCCTTGTATCCTTAGATTCTTGAATAGTGCTTGATGAATGGTAAGATCTTGATAAATATTTTTGAGTGAATGCATAATATATATGCATACACACTTCAAATAAAATAAGCCATACAAATCTCCAAGCTAAAAATTTGAGTTTGTGTTAACACTTTAGCCTGATTAAACTCCCCTCCTCCAAGTCCTAGTGTGCAGTCTGCAAGTGAATCAAGACTGCCAAGCCCTTCTCTCTGGGGTCACAGAGAGATGATCTTGGTGAGGTCTGAAAGAAGGAGGAAAACATTCACTTGACATTTAACAGTTCATTGAAATAGCAAACCTGATGTAGAGAACCAGTGCATTTTCAGCAGCTGCCTGCTTCCTTTCCAGTAAATGTCTTGGTTCTGTGTCTGACATAACTCTGCAACAGAATCTGGCAGACTTAGAGAGAAAAACATTTGTTATCTAGAGCTAAGTGCCACCCACACTTCTATCAAGACGTCTGAGAGACAGCTGTGAGACTACAACTGGCTAGCAAAGGGTAACTCGTACTTGTTAAGCCGCTACCACATTCCAGGTGCTCTAGTAGGAGCTTTATTTAGAAGATCTCACTTAATCCTGGGTACCATTTTGTATCCATAAAAATGATAACTCTGGGATGTTAAGTTACTTGCCCAATGCCCCACAACAGGTTAGTTAGAGCCAGGATTTTCTTCAAGCCCCAGCTTCCACATCATGTCAGTTTCCTGCACCATCTGAAGAGTATGAGATACAAACAGACTGCCAGTTTTGTCTCATGGGGCCAAGGATAATAAAGGATCAGTTTCTCAGTATCCTTGCTCCAGCTTCATCACTTCCACTTACAGCTCATTGGTCTGAATAAGCCATCAAGCCCCACCCAAGCACAATGGACTCAGGGAAGTGAAGTCATGCCATGGTCCAGAAAGAGAAAAGGGAGCAGAATAGTTGACAATCAGCACTGACAACTACCTCAGTGAGTAAAGCACCAGCAGATCAGCCAACTCTGGAGTGTGGGGATATCTCCTGTCCTGGCCAAGACTGAATTCCCCACTGACCTAGCGGGAAGAGAGCTCAGAGTTCAAAGCAAATAAAGGATGACATAATTTCTGCTTTCAGGCTTCTGTGAACTGAGGTTTACCCCTGCTAACTGTCTTTGAATTGTAGAAAATGCATCTGAATTTCATACCAGGGATTCAGGCTTAGTCAACATTCCACAAATGAATAATTATAATAAAGTACAGCCTGTGTTATAAGCTAACAAAAGGTCATTCTTCATAGGAAAAGAATGAGTCCTGTTCTATTCATTGTTCTTCCCAAGTGTCTCTATTTACTGGTAACACCAACGTCCAAAAATGAATAGGCAAGAGGCTTGGGACAGTCATCTGCTTTTGAGCTGATTAAAACCACACTGTTTAGGGTCAAGAGAGTCCCTGCTTCAGTTCTAAAGGCAATAATTGATTGCCTAAAATGAATGAAAGTGATCTGGCATGGGGCCACAGAATGGAGACTATGCGTAGATGCAAGTATCATGTATCAAATTTCTTCTGTAATAATTCAGCAAAGAATCATAGCAAATATGCTTTGTGTATTAATACTAGAAACACACAGCTCATAAGGACAAGAGACAGAGACAGAATGACAGGGAGAGACACAGAGAGAGGCACTGGGGTTAGCCTCACAAGGCAGTATTCAACATTTATTGAGCACTCTGTCAGGTACTGCCACATATGATCTCATTTAGTCCTCATCACAATTCTGTGGAATGAGCATATAATTATCTCTACATTAGAAGTGAGGAAACTGAGGGTCAAAAAGTCAAAGTGACTTTCCTAGGGTGTCGTCGTTAATAATAAGACAAAAGTGGGACTGGAATCCAAGTTCTTTTTTACTTCAAAGCATTCCCACCCACGCCCCCCCAGTCCGACTTTTTTTTTTTTTTTTTTTTTTTTTTGAGACAAGGTCTTGCTGTGTCACCCAGGCTGGAGTGCAGTGGCATGATCATAGCTTACTGCAGCCTGGAGCTCCTGGGCTCAAGCAATCCTCCCACCTCAGCCTCCTGAGTAGCTGAGAATACAGGTGCGTGCTACCACGCCCAGCTAATTAAAAAAATATATAGAGAGAGACAGGGTCTTGCTACATTGTCAAGGCTGGTCTCCAACTCCTGGCCTCAAGTGATCCTTCCACCTCAGCTTCCTAAGTGGTTGGGAATCATGCTCAGCCAAAGTATGTAGGTTTAGGCTCAACTGTGGCAGCCTGCCTCTTGGCAGATAAATCTACTCTTATTACTAGAGCCAAAAGTTGGAGACGGGCTGGCCAATTAAATAAAGGGAAGAGCCAACAAGATTAAAACAGGGCCTGGAGCCTGGCCTAACCCAGGACATATCTGGCCACATCTTTGGGCTCCCAGTTAGGGTGACACTCCTTCCCAATTTTGCATGTTACATCAGCATAATATAATGTCCCTTTGCATTATAAAAGCTGCTTTTGTTTGTACTTTGAATTCTATGGTCATTCTAACTTGGGTCCAGATTGGGATGGGACTCCTTGTTGGAGCTAACCCCTGCTCCTTGGTTTTCATTTGTGACTTAGCAGCTTGCTTTGGAGAAACAACTTTGAAGCAGAAGGATGTGACTAAGAAGCAGGGCTGGGGTCAGTAACACTCCCCAGGATATTGTGGGTGAGCAATTGTTTGTCCAGGGAGACTGGGTAGTTGAAAGGATTGCTGAGCAGCCCAGCCAGGAGAACCTGGTTGCTGGCTCATGGAAAGAAGGGCTAGGAGACCCCTCGCTTTCTTCATCCTAAGCTCCAGTTGGGCAGGAGCGGGGGCTGTTCTCACGTTCTCTCTGACATTTTGAGCATGAGCTCTGTTCCACACTGCTAGCCTGTGGCAACCAGGCAGCAAGATGAAACTCTGCTGCATCCCCCAGCCCATAAAGCCTGTCCCTGCTGCACAGTGAAAATTACAGGCTGATATTACAGGGTGTATGATAGGGAAGTAGCCGGAGGTTCCTGATACAATCAGAGTTCAGGTAGCTTTATTGAGAATTGTGAAATGAAACTGCATTACCCATGTGCCCGTATTTGAACAAGAAAACTCGCCATCCCACAAAAAAACAAAAACAATAACTGAAGCTATGTTTTTCTTCTTCTTCTTCTTTGTAGAATTATTGTAGCAAGCTATATCAAGGAGCCCAGAATCTTTTTCCCACTTAAAGAGAAAGCAGCTGGGTGCGGTGGATCACGCCTGTAATCCCAGCACTTTGGGAGACCAAGGCGGGTGGATCATGAGTTCAGGAGATCGAGACCATCCTGGCTAAAACGGTGAAACCCCACCTCTACTAAAAATACAAAATGAAATTTAGCTGGGTGTGGTGGCATGCACCTGTAGTCCCAGCTACGCAGGAGGCTGAGGCAGGAGAATCGCTTGAACCCGGCAGGCGGAGGCTGCAGTGAGTGGAGAGCGCACCACTGCACTCCAGTCTGGGGGAAAGAGTGAGACTCTGTCTAAAAAAAAAAAAAAAAAAAAAAAAAGAGAGAGAGAGAGAGAGAGAAAGCAAGTTTCCCAAGAATGAAGCAACACTCTAAGGACCAAATAATATAAGACCATCTTTGCTGCAGTAGCCCCCAGGGCCACAGTTTCACATGGAGTTCCTTGGAGCACTAGGGGATAAAACAGACACCTAGAGGGATTTGGGGAACAACATGGAGACCCAGGGCCCAGGACTCTGAATTCACACACAGCCATAACTGCAGCATCTCCACATCAGTCATTGGAAATACTGATAATCTGGATATGAGTTTGCCAGAAAACCATTTTTCGTTTTACTGCTTTTTAAAGGTTGTTTTTATTAGGGCAAAACTCAACTATGGTGGAAAACATGAGAAAATTGGATTTGAGGGGTAGAGGCAGAGATAGTCTGGGAAGGGGTATGAGAGAACCTTCTGGAGTGAGTAAATGCTCTGTAGCTTAAGAGGGTTTGGGTATATGCATTTGTCAAAATTAGTTCAACGGTACACTTAAAATAGGTGCATTTTACTCTATATAAATTTAATCTCAGAAGAAAAATAAGTGTAAACCCGAAGACTGAACTCTAGTTAATAATATGCATGCTGCAGTATTTAGGGGAAAGTGTACTGATGCCTGCAATTTACACTAAAATGCCCCAAAACAAAGACATCCTGGTGGATCTGTACAGAGAGAAATGGATAGATGGATAGATATGTAATAAACAAGTACCTTCAAATGTCAGTGGTAGAACCTAGGCTGTGGAAATACTCATGTTCACTTTAAATGTTTTGCATTTTTCTGTATGTTTGAAATTTTTCGTAATAAAATATTGAGAGAAAATGTTACATTTATTAGATCAGTACTTCCCAAGCTTTGCCGATTAGAATCTCCTGCAATATTTGTTTTAAAAATACAAATTCTAGCACCTCTTCTTGCAGATTCAGGTTCAGTAGAGCTGGGGCAGACTATGTGCATTTTTATTGAGCCTTCCCCAGGGAATATGAGGATGAGGAAGGTCTGGAAACACTGGGTTATGTTAACCTGCCCCCAGAGAAACTGATGTTGGATGGAAGGAAGAAATACAACTCAGTGAACGCTGAGAGTGGGAACAGCTTCACATACAGATCAGACTCAGGCGTGGCACCAGGAACCTCAGGTTGAACAAACTCCTTGCATGACTATGAAGTACAGGAAGTTGTGAGAATCATCAATTTTGGAAACATCTGCCCCAAGAGAGAAAATCTCAGCCCAACTCTGGCTGGTCATGTTCCTAAAATTCCCCCAAATGTGTGAGTAAGCCATAAGTTAGGGGAGAGAATGCACCCGCGAGTCCACAGTCCTCTTTGTGCAGGTCTGGTGCTGGCTGTTGCAAAGCGGTGTCTTTTGCTTCCTCTTGGACCCTCCTAAGGCCTAGAACTTACAGTACAAATTACCCAAGACTGGGTGAGGGAGACAATTTACCCCTCATGCCTTCACTGCCCACAACCTACTGAATGAGATCACTTAGCAACTCCCACTCAAATCCGGTATTGTGCTGTGGGGTGGGGTAGGAGAGAGGAGTTGCAAAGACAGTTGAGTTTCAGTGGCTGCCCTCAGAGACAAATGAGCCCAGTGGCGGGTAGGGCAGGACAGCCAGTACCAAGTGGGTCCAGACAAGAGGGGAGTCGATAAGAGCTAGGGCACACCCATGGGACCTCCTGAAAGACTGCAGACTCCAAATGGGCTCAGAGAGTCGGGACAGATTTCTTTACAGTAGAGCAAAGAAAAGTAGCAATAATGCTAGCCACAAAGGGGCATGTGATGCCTGGTATCATTACACAAACCCAAGCACACATAAAACGGTAATCTATGTCAGCATTAATGAGTGAAGTATAAAAATATGCAAGGGAGAACAACGTCAACAAAAAGTGCCTCTGGGGAGGAAGGGGGCACTGGGAGGAAGGCCGCAAAGGAAAGGGCCCTTGGCTGTATCTGTGCCAATTTATTTCCCAGGAGATGGAAGACAAAGAGTAAAAGGGTCAGAGAGGTGATGTGACTCTGGTCTTTGCATTTTATTCTCCCCTTGAGACACTTGATGGGTAATTTCCACATCCCTGATTTTGGTAAACCCTGACAAAATAGAAAACTGAAGCACAACTCTATAATCCCACAGCCAACCTCGTGGCCTGGTAAATGAATTCTCGGCTCCCAGTGCCCTAATGGAACCTCTGCTCCCTCCTTTCTGACTCAAGCATGCCTTTGCTATCACAAGGGATGCATGAGGCAGGGGTGCTACAGGTATGTTTGCATCAGCTCTAAATAATAATAATAATAATAAAAGAAGTCTAAACTTACCTTCTATTGAGCTTAGACAGGGTTGGGTTCTCTCACCAGATGTTGGGTTCTAGAGACTAAGGTAAAAATCAAGTTAAGTCCAAATAACTCTTGAATATAGCTTAAATCACCCATTAAATCCAAGGTTCAACGTCATGTGAGAATAGGCACAAAATAGAGAGTGGCACTTCTCAGCTGGTGTTTCAGACAATGTGTAGTTTGGAGGTGGAATCCCACTCCTAGTGGCAAGAGGCATTTTGAAATGCTGGTGACTGAGGAGCGCCCCAGACATGCCCCTCATTTCATGCTCATTCACTCCTGAGCAGAATCACAGAAACCACTCAAATTGCTCTTTTCTTCTTTCGTAACTTTTTCTGTATAAAGTGTAGATAGTTTCCTTACCACAGAGGGGATGCATGTGGAATGCAGCTCCACTGAACTCGGTGTAAATGGCTGGGAATCTACTGAAAATTATGGCAATACCCCCTCCCCCAACCACCAGCATGATTTATTTTTATTTTTTTTTCTTTTTATTATTATTATTATTATTATTATTATTATACTTTAGGCTCTATGGTACATGTCCGCAACGTGCAGGTAAGTTACATATGTATACATGTGCCATGCTGGTGCGCTGCACCCACCAACTCGTCATCTAGCATTAGGTATATCTCCCAATGCTATCCCTCCCCCCTCCGCCCACCCCACAACAGTCCCCGAAGTGTGATGTTCCCCTTCCTGTGTCCATGTGTTCTCATTGTTCAATTCCCACCTACGAGTGAGAATATGCAGTGTTTGGTTTTTTGTTCTTGCGATAGTTTACTGAGAATGATGATTTCCAATTTCATCCATGTCCCTACAAAGGACATGAACTCATCATTTTTTATGGCTGCATAGTATTCCATGGTGTATATGTGCCACATTTTCTTAATCCAGTCTATCATTGTTGGACATTTGGGTTGGTTCCAAGTCTTTGCTATTGTGAATAATGCTGCAATAAACATACGTGTGCATGTGTCTTTATAGCAGCATGATTTATAGTCCTTTGGGTATATACCCAGTAATGGGATGGCTGGGTCGAATGGAATTTCTAGTTCTAGATCCCCGAGGAATTGCCACACTGACTTCCACAGGGGTTGAACTAGTTTACAGTCCCACCAACAGTGTAAAAATCTTCCTATTTCTCCACATCCTCTCCAGCACCTCTTGTTTCCGGACTTTTTAATGATTGCCATTCTAACTGGTGTGAGATGGTATCTCACTGTAGTTTTGATTTGCATTTCTCTGATGGCCAGTGATGGTGAGCATTTTTTCATGTGTTTTTTGGCTGCATAAATGTCTTCTTTTGAGAAGTGTCTGTTCATGTCCTTCACCCACTTTTTGATGGGGTTGTTTGTTTTTTTCTTGTAAATTTGTTGGAGTTCATTGTAGATTCTGGATATTAGCCCTTTGTCAGATGAGTAGGTTGCAAAAATTTTCTCCCATTTTATAGGTTGCCTGTTCACTCTGATGGTAGTTTCCTTTGCTGTGCAGAAGCTCTTTAGTTTAATTAGATCCCATTTGTCAATTTTGGCTTTTGTTGCCATTGCTTTTGGTGTTTTAGACATGAAGTCCTTGCCCATGCCTATGTCCTGAATGGTATTGCCTAGGTTTTCTTCTAGGGTTTTTATGGTTTTAGGTCTAACATTTAAGTCTTTAATCCATCTTGAATTGATTTTTGTATAAGGTGTAAGGAAGGGATCCAGTTTCAGCTTTCTCCATATGGCTAGCCAGTTTTCCCAGCACCATTTATTAAATAGGGAATCATTTCCCCATTTCTTGTTTTTCTCAGGTTTGTCAAAGATCAGATAGTTGTAGATATGTGGCATTATTTCTGATGGCTCTGTTCTGTTCCATTGATCTATATCTCTGTTTTGGTACCAGTACCATGCTGTTTTGGTTACTGTAGCCTTGTAGTATAGTTTGAAGTCAGGTAGTGTGATGCCTCCAGCTTTGTTCTTTTGGCTTAGGATTGACTTGGTGATGCGGGCTCTTTTTTGGTTCCATATGAACTTTAAAGTAGTTTTTTCCAATTCTGTGAAGAAAGTCATTGGTAGCTTGATGGGGATGGCATTGAATCTGTAAATTACCTTGGGAAGGATGGCCATTTTCACGATATTGATTCTTCCTACCCATGAGCATGGAATGTTCTTCCATTTGTTTGTATCCTCTTTTATTTCCTTGAGCAGTGGTTTGTAGTTCTCCTTGAAGAGGTCCTTCACATCCCTTGTAAGTTGGATTCCTAGGTATTTTATTCTCTTTGAAGCAATTGTGAATGGGAGTTCACTCATGATTTGGCTCTCTGTTTGTCTGTTATTGATGTATAAGAATGCTTGTGATTTTTGTACATTGATTTTGTATCCTGAGACTTTGCTGAAGTTGCTTATCAGCTTAAGGAGATTTTAGGCTGAGACAATGGGGTTTTCTAGATATACTATCATGTCATCTGCAAACAGGGACAATTTGACTTCCTCTTTTCCTAATTGAATACCCTTGATTTCCTTCTCTTGCCTAACTGCCCTGGCCAGAACTTCCAACACTATGTTGAATAGAAGTGGTGAGAGAGAGCATCCCTGTCTTGTGCCAGTTTTCAAAGGGAATGCTTCAAGTTTTTGCCCATTCAGTATGATATTGGCTGTGGGTTTGTCATAAATAGCTCTTATAATTTTGAGATACGACCCATCAATACCTAATTTATTGAGAGTTTTTAGCATGAAGGGTTGTTGAATTTTGTCAAAGGCCTTTTCTGCATCTATTGAGATAATCATGTGGTTTTTGACTTTGGTTCTGTTTATATGCTGGATTACATTTATTGATTTGCGTATATTGAACCAGCCTTGCATCCCAGGGATGAAGCCCACTTGATCATGGTGGATAAGCTTTTTGATGTGCTACTGGATTCTGTTTGCCAGTATTTTATTGAGGATTTTTGCATCAATGTTCATCAAGGATATTGGTCTAAAATTCTCTTTTTTTGTTGTGTCTCTGCCAGGCTTTGGTATCAGGATGATGCTGGCCTCATAAAATGAGTTAGGGAGGATTCCCTCTTTTTCTATTGATTGGAATAGTTTCAGAAGGAATGGTACCAGCTCCTACTTGTACCTCTGGTAGAATTCGGCTGTGAACCCATCTGGTCCTGGACTTTTTTTGGTTGGTAAGCCATTGATTATTGCCACAATTTCAGCTCCTGTTATTGGTCTATTCAGAGATTCAACTTCTTCCTGGTTTAGTCTTGGGAGGGTGTATGTGTTGAGGAATTTATCCATTTCTTCTAGATTTTCTAGTTTATTTGCGTAGAGGTGTTTGTAGTATTCTCTGATGGTAGTTTGTATTTCTGTGGGATCGGTGGTGATATCCCCTTTATCATTTTTTATTGCATCTATTTGATTCTTCTCTCTTTTTTTCTTTATTAATCTTGCTAGCAGTCTATCAATTTTGTTGATCCTTTCAAAAAACCAGCTCCTGGATTCATTGATTTTTTGAAGGGTTTTTTGTGTCTCTATTTCCTTCAGTTCTGCTCTGATTTTAGTTATTTCTTGCCTTCTGCTAGCTTTTGAATGTGTTTGCTCTTGCTTTTCTAGTTCTTTTAATTGTGATGTTAGGGTGTCAATTTTGGATCTTTCCTGCTTTCTCTTGTGGGCATTTAGTGCTATAAATTTCCCTCTACACACTGCTTTGAATGCATCCCAGAGATTCTGGTATGTTGTGTCTTGGTTCTCATTGGTTTCAAAGAACATCTTTATTTCTGCCTTCATTTCGTTATGTACCCCGTAGTCATTCAGGAGCAGGTTGTTCAGTTTCCACGTAGTTGAGTGGTTTTGAGTGAGATTCTTAATCCTGAGTTCTAGCTTGATTGCACTGTGATCTGAGAGATAGTTTGTTATAATTTCTGTTCTTTTACATTTACTAAGGAGAGCTTTACTTCCAAGTATATGGTCAATTTTGGAATAGGTGTGGTGTGGTGCTGAAAAAAATGTATATTCTGTTGATTTGGGGTGGAGAGTTCTGTAGATGTCTATTAGGTCCACTTGGTGCAGAGCTGAGTTCAATTCCTGGGTATCCTTGTTGATTTTCTGTTTTGTTGATCTGTCTAATGTTGACAGTGGGGTGTTAAAGTCTCCCATTATTAATGTGTGGGAGTCTAAGTCTCTTTGTAGGTCACTCAGGACTTGCTTTATGAATCTGGGTGCTCCTGTATTGGGTGCATATATATTTAGGATAGTTAGCTCTTCTTGTTGAATTAATCCCTTTACCATTATGTAATGGCCTTCTTTGTCTCTTTTGATCTTTGCTGGTTTAAAGTCTGTTTTATCAGAGACTAGGATTGCAACCCCTGCCTTTTTTTGTTTTCCATTTGCTTGGTAGATCTTCCTCCATCCTTTTATTTTGAGCCTATGTGTGTCTCTGCACGTGAGATGGGTTTCCTGAATACAGCACACTGATGGGTCTTGAGTCTTTATCCAATTTGCCAGTCTGTGTCTTTTAATTGGAGCATTTAGTCCATTTACATTTAAAGTTAATATTGTTATGTGTGAATCTGATCCTGTCATTATGATGTTAGCTGGTTATTTTGCTCATTAGTTGATGCAGTCTCTTCCTAGTCCTGATGGTCTTTACATTTCGGTATGATTTTGCAGTGGCTGGTACTGGTTGTGCCTTTCCATGTTTAGCGCTTCCTTCAGGAGCTCTTTTAGGGCAGGCCTGGTGGTGACAAAATCTCTCAGCATTTGCTTGTCTGTAAAGTATTTTATTTCTCCTTCACTTATGAAGCTTAGTTTGGCAGGATATGAAATTCTGGGTTGAAAATTCTTTTCTTTAAGAATGTTGAATATTGGCCCCCACTCTCTTCTGGCTTGTAGAGTTTCTGCCGAGAGATCTGCTGTTAGTCTGATGGGCTTCCCTTTGATGGTAACCCGACCTTTCTCTCTGGCTGCCCTTAACATTTTTTCCTTCATTTCAACTTTGGTGAATCTGACAATTATGTGTCTTGGAGTTGCTCTTCTCGAGGAGTATCTTTGTGGCGTTCTCTGTATTTCCTGAATCTGAATGTTGGCCTGCCTTACTAGATTGGGGAAGTTCTCCTGGATAATATCCTGCAGAGTGTTTTCCAACTTGTTTCCATTCTCCCTGTCACTTTCAGGTACACCAATCAGACGTAGATTTGGTCTTTTCACATAGTCCCACATTTCTTGGAGGCTTTGCTCGTTTCTTTTTATTCTTTTTTCTCTAAACTTCCCTTCTCGCTTCACTTCATTCATTTCATCTTCCAGGGCTGATACCCTTTCTTCCATTTGATCGCATCGGCTCCTGAGGCTTCTGCATTCTTCACGTAGTTCTCGAGCCTTAGTTTTCAGCTCCATCAGCTCCTTTAAGCACTTCTCTGTATTGGTTAGTCTAGTTATACATTCTTCTAAATTTTTTTCAAAGTTTTCAACTTCTTTGCCTTTGGTTTGAATATCCTCCCGTAGCTCGGAGTAATTTGATCGTCTGAAGCCTTCTTCTCTCAGCTTGTCAAAGTCATTCTCCGTCCAGCTTTGTTTCGTTGCTGGTGAGGAACTGCGTTCCTTTGGAGGAGGAGAGGTACTCTGCTTTTTAGAGTTTCCGGTTTTTCTGCTCTGTTTTTTCCCCATCTTTGTGGTTTCATCTACTTTTGGTCTTTGAGGATGGTGATGTACAGATGGGTTTTTGGTGTGGATGTCCTTTCTGTTAGTTTTCCTTCTAACAGACAGGATCCTCAGCTGTAGGTCTGTTGGAGTACCTGGCCGGCCCTGTGAGGTGTCAGTCTGCCCCTGCTGGGGGGTGCCTCCCAGTTAGGCTGCTCGGGGGTCAGGGGTCAGGGACCCACTTGAGGAGGCAGTCAGCCCGTTCTCAGATCTCCAGCTGCGTGCTGGGAGAACCACTGCTCTCCTCAAAGCTGTCAGACAGGGACATTTAAGTCTGCAGAGATTACTGCTGTCTTTTTGTTTGTCTGTGCCCTGCCCCCAGAGGTGGAGCCTACAGAGGCAGGCAGGCCTCCTTGAGCTGTGGTGGGCTCCACCCAGTTCAAGCTTCCAGGCTGCTTTGTTTACCTAAGCGAGCCTGGGCAATGGCGGGCGCCCCTCCCCCAGCCTCGCTGCCGACTTGCTGTTTGATCTCAGACTGCTGTGCTAGCAATCAGCGAGACTCCCTGGGCGTAGGACCCTCTGAGCCAGGTGCGGGCTATACTCTCCTGCGACACCGTTTCCTAAGCCCGTCGGAAAAGCGCAGTATTCGGGTGGGAGTGGCCCGATTTTCCAGGTGCTGTCTGTCACCCCTGGAAAGGGAACTCCCTGACCCCTTGCGCTTCCCGAGTGAGGCAATGCCTCGCCCCTGCTTCGGCTGGCGCACGGTGCACTCACCCACTGACCTGCGCCCACTGTCTGGCACTCCCTAGTGAGATGAACATGGTACCTCAGATGGAAATGCAGAAATCACCCGTCTTCTGCGTCGCTCGCGCTGGGAGCTGTAGACCGGAGCTGTTCCTATTCGGCCATCTTGGCTCCTCAGCATGATTTATAATGTGAGTTTCTGTGTTGCATTTAACATTCATGGTGGGGGCTTTGCCTGTATCCAGTGCCAGTGTAGGGGGCAACTGCTAGGCACAGATATTCTAGTTAAGGGTCCTGCTGTAAGAAGGAGTGTGAGTAGTTTCTGCTGCAATCAGAGAGACAGCCTGGGGAAGTAGGGAGAGCACTCTGATTTAGAGAAAATCCCACCCATCCAGATAGACTTGTTTTCATTATCAGCCTGTCTCTGATGGCCAGGTGAAAGGGACACTACCAGCAACCTTGATAGCAAAAAGTTAGTGAGCATGTGGGAAAAAAAAAGTGGTTCTGGATATCCACTTTGAAGTCTGCCCCCCGTAAAATACAGGGCCATTTCCTGAAGAGGACACCAGTGTTCTTGGTTGTGAAGTTTTCTTCTAATGAAATTTGAGCAGAAATCTCACTTCCAGCTGGCCAAGAAGTGATGCCCCCCGCTTGGCAGAGAAAACTGACAAGAGCTCACTCATATCCCAACTAGGCAAAGGAGGCAGGTGGCTCCCACCACCCATCTCTTGCCTTTCCTTCTAGTCCTACATCTTCCTGTGAGAGGGTTTTTTGTGGGGAGGGGAGTTTAGGACCTGAGGCAGAGGGAGGTGAAGATTAGTAAAAGGTAATTGTTGAGCAGGAGCATTTGTGAATAATTTAGCAACTACCTAGTTCTCCTTTCTTCCATATCTACCTATAATTTTTAACTTTCACAGTAATTAGTAAGTGAGAATTGCTCTGCAAACAGCACAGCTCCAGATTCATTTTTGTAGAGACAGACAATGAAGAAACAGAGATTTGAAAAAGCACTTGCTTATCTAGTTTCTATCATGGCCCACTCCTCACTCATAGAGCACTCTGCACCTTCCAAATCACTTTCACATCTGCTTTGTTTATTTCTCAGACAGGTGGTGAAGATGGGGAGCTTCTACAGAGCTGGGGAAACTGAGGCCCAGATAAGCTCAGTGCAGCCCAAAGGGCACACTGATGGTAAGCATCCCAGCTGAGACCTGGATTCAGGAAACTCTTTGTGGATGTCCTTTTTCCTTGAGGATTTCCCGGCAAAAAAATTAACGAGGCTTGGTTGCCATGAGCCCTGGCGATGCCTTACTCACCTAGTGCCTGCACAGTGACAGGCTTTACCTGTGGCTGCAAACAGCCCCAGACAGGAATGAGTTCCAGCCCATAGGGGATGCCTAGAGAGTGCCTGAATGTGCTATCACCACCCTCCTCCCTTGCATGCTGAGAGGGGCTCCTGGCCCCTCCCTGCTGTGACATTTCTCAGCACCAGAACTCAAGCAGACAAGCTCCGCTGGGCCAAGACAGTTTGGGCTATCAAAGTCTGCAGCTGTGATGGAGGCCTGGCATTTGAGTCTATTGATCAATGACAGAAGGAAAACACGAGGCGAAATATGCACCGGGAGATCTTGTTGTCAGAACCAAATAGAGGCTTCTCCTCTCTGTTTTGAAGGCAGCTGAAAAAGTGAGAGAGAGGGAGGAGGAAAAGACAACCACAAAGCCAGGAGAATGTGGCACCTGAAGGCTTTTGTTGGTGTTTAAAAGTTTAAGGTAGGGGCTGCTGAGAGCAAAGGGGCACTCGATGAGGCTCACAAGG
The DNA here is from genome assembly GCF_028885655.2 of Pongo abelii. NCBI lineage: Eukaryota > Metazoa > Chordata > Mammalia > Primates > Hominidae > Pongo > Pongo abelii. Next base: position 48,360,944 of record NC_072003.2, read on the forward strand.
GGACATGGCAGAAGGCAAGTTGGGTGAAGTTCTCAATTTTCAGATGGAGGCGAAGTCTGTTTGTGTTCCGCAGCTCAAATGCAAATGTTGTGGCTGTATGCTTGCAAGGTGAGAACTTTTTACCCTAGGTGCAAGACAGGCCTCGTGCCTTCTTGAACTCTACTGATGTGATCCAGTTGTGGGCATTCTTTTCTGTCTCTGTAAATGCCAGCCCCAAAGAAAAGCTTAGGCTCAGTCCATCTTGCTTGAATGAGAAAAATGCATCTGTCTGAAAAGGAGGGAAAAGAAGGGCCAGAGGAAGTGAAGGGACCCTCAGCATAGGGGAGAGCACATTGGATGGAGAAGCAAAGTACTTGGGCTGTTCTGTGATCTAGATCAAGTCGGTCATCTTTCCCGAGCCTCAGTTTCCTCTTCTAAAATATAAGCAGATGAAGGTGATGTTTTTGAAGATTCCTTTTGCTCCCATGAAATGACTTCAGTAATTCATCAGCTTGCAGAGCTGGACTGGAGTGGAGCAGAGAGCCAGGCTGACCCTTTCAAGTGCAAGAAGATGCTGTCTGGACAGAAGTAGTACCTTGGAGAAAGGAAGCCCAGGAGACTGGGAGTCCTCAAACTTTAGTGAGCATCAAGGAATGCCCAATGAATCTTCAGAGATTCTGGTCCAGGGTGGAGCCTAAAAATCTGCATTTTTACAGTTTGGCTACTCCAGATAATTCAGATGCTGGGAACCTGTGGCCCGCACACTCTGAGTGAAACTGACATTACTCTTAAAGACATGAGCTTTGGACTCAGAAAGCTGGGTCTACCTCTGTCACCTTCCAGCTATGTGTCCTAGCCTGGTTGCTGAATCTTTCTGAGCCTCAGTTTCTTCATATTGTAGGATGGAGATGACCATACCTGCCTTACAGTGTTGAGGGAATTAAATGAGCTAATGTGTGTAAAGTACTTAGTCAAATCTAGCATGTTATAAATGGTCAGTAAATAGTAGTTGATGCTATTATCATTACTGTCATAATTATGATATTGGAGGGGTTTCTGTAGTGAACAGTTCAGCTAGGAGAATTAGTATGAAGATTTACTCCAAGAACAATAATTCCACAGCAGCCCATATTCATCTTTATCAACAAAAAAAGAGTGCTTGCTGATACTTAAATTTCATATGTAATATTTTAAGATCATTCACTTTTATCTTTGTAACCTCATTACTAGCTTCTTCCTGAAAGTGGCCACACATTCTGGTTTAAGGTAAGGAATTCCACCAGCCAGAGGTAAAAAATCTTTACCACTTTCATCAGCAATTGTGCCTACTCACCCCCTGCATTAGTCCATTTGTGTGATCATAACAGGGATTTATAAATACCTGAGTCTGGGTATTTATTAAGAACAGAAGATTGTTTTCTCACAGAGGCTGGGAAGTCCAAGATCAAGGTGTCAGCAGATTGGGTGTCTGGTGTGGGCTGCACTCCGCTTCCAAGATGATGCCTTCTTGCTGCACCCTCTTCACATGGGGGAAAAGTGGAAAGGCAAAAAGGATGAACATCATGTTCTCACATGGCAGAAAAGATGGGAGGGCCAGGCTAGCCTCTCTTGTAAGATCATGAATCCCATTCACAAGGGCCAAGTCCTTATGCCTTAGTCACCTCCCAATGGCCTTAGTTCTTAATACCATCACCTTGGGGTTAAAGTTCCAACATATGAATTTTAAAAGGACACAAACTATACACCTCCAGATGCCCTGGTCAAACGTTGTCCTTCAGCCTTGAGCCATAATTAGTTAACTCTCTTTCCTGGCATGAAACTGAGGGGTGGGGAGGAGAGAATATAAAGGAAACCCTGAGAACCACCATAGGCTTTAGAGGATCTCAAACTCTAAAACCTACAGGGGCCAGGTAGGAATTGCCAATGTATGAAGCAGCTCCAGTGGGTAGATACTAAGTGGCAAGCTGGAAAGTGGGTACCCCATTTAAAGGGAGGCACCCCTGCTGAGTGTAACCACTTCTCATGGTGTAGAAGGGGGATTCTGGATTCCCAGATGTGATTTAAAAAAAAAAAGATTGCTATGATCAGAATGTCTGTTTCATCCTCAAATTTTATGTTAAAATTCTAAGTGATGGTATTGGGAGGTGGTCCTTTGAGAGATGCTTAGGCCACAGAGGAAGATCCCTCATGAATGAGATTAGTGCCTTATAAAAGGGATCCCAGAGAGCTGCCTTGTAACTTTCCACCATGTGAGGACACAGCTAGAAAAACAGTGTCAGGAAGCAAATGCCCACTAGGCAGCACCAGTGGCTTAGTCTTGGACTTCCCAGCCCCCAGAACTGTGCAAAATAAACCTCTGTTGCTTATAAGTTACCCAGTGTAAAGTATTTTGTTATAGCCGCCTGAATGGACTAAGACAAAGACATAAATCCATTTTTCTTGGTGAGACCTTTTCGTAAATGTCGATTGAATTATTTATTTTCCAACACACACACAAAAGATCCAGAAATCCTCTACCTCCTCCAGAAAGTCATCTCTTTTTCCCCTACCCCACCCTGTCTTTCTCTCTTCCTTATCCTCCCCATCCTCCCTCCCCGCCCAGTGTTCTGTGTCTGACCCACCCTAGTTACCCACAACATCCTTCTTGTTCAGGTTGTTCATGTGCTTACTAAGAAGCACGGAGTTTGCCTTCAGACAGTCCTGGGTTTGAGCTCTATTCATCTATTAGTCCCAGCTCTATTAGTCAGTAGTCACACGGATGTCTCTAAGCCTCAGTTACCTCACAATAAAATGGGGATCGTTGTAGTGTCTAGCCACAGTGCTGGCATAAAAGTTGAAGCACCAGGCCTGACTATAGTAAATGCTGCACAAATGATTGCTCTTTGAGTCCAAGAACTGCATCTCCTTCATCTCCCCGACATTGCAGAGGACTAGGCATAAGGTAACATCAGTTTCTTTATTCATTTTTTAAACACAGATATTTTTAACTGAGAAATGTTGATTTTAAAGATTTTATACATGTTACCATGCAGGTCATGCACAAAAAAGGAAGAAGCACTGCTTTCTAACCAGGAATACTAGGAGTACAGGGATTTTGGTTTCCTATGATATTGAAAACCTACAGCCACCAGCCCATCATGTGAGCTCAAGTTGACTTAGCATCTTTTGGAAAAAGTGAGAAGAGTCAAAAACGAACTCAAGATTATATATTTGCATATTGTCTGTGTTTTGCTCACAAAACAGGAGAAGTTGGAAATCGCAGTCCAACCAAGCTGAAAATGGATGCCCAGGACATTTCCTTCAAAGACAAATGTTGCTTCTACTTATGATTAGCTTATTCTGTGGCCTTTGATTCCAAAGGTATCAGAGACTCAGCTTCTTAAAGAAGTGTGTATGTGTGAAACATACAGAGAAAGTTTGTTCGTTAGAGAGTGAGAACAAATATTTGGGTAAAACAGACCAGAGAAGGCAAACATATTTGAGATTTTGAATTTTGCAAGACTCCTTCCTTTAATGACCTAATCAACGATGGGAAAAATAAGTGCCACTGGAAGAAAATAACCAGTGACTATTTTCGTCTAAGTGAAGTAGAGAATTACACCAAATAGAGTATATAGATAATTCATATCTGCTATCACAGGGCTGGATTGGCAGATGAGAGTGGGAAAGAAACATAGCTTTAGGGACAAAGACACCAAAGTTCTGAAATCTAATACTGGAAAATCATGTACTTTATCTGACAAGTGTTTACGCACTAGACTCCCACAGGCTAGAGCTACTATTAGATAAACAGCATATAAATGTGCTTTCCACGGGACACTATGGCTCAAACTAGAGTGTCTAGTCTGCTTTAATCCAAGCCTCGATTGTCACTCAAAATACAGAGTTCAATTCAACAGTCATTTAATACACATCTATTTGTTATTGCAAACTCTGCCAAATACTGTTGAGAATAGATAGACGAACAAAGCAGATGTTGTTCCCAAGTAGCCCTTAATAAAGGGGTGGAGATAAGCGAGGTTTACATATGAATGCCATATAATGTAGAATACATAAACACCTATAAACAAAACATGAGCAGAGTGGTGTGAGCATATGAGAAAAATACTATTTCAGACTGAGAAGTAAGAGTAAACTTTATGAAATGATTAGTCATGAAACAGAAATGGAAGATAGATAGAAATTTGATGAAAGGTGATTTAGAAGCACACTAAATAGAAAACCCCACGGGGAAGACTCAGAAGAGAAAAGGGCATTTTGGGGGAACCCAATAAGTTCTAAAAAAAGGTTGTTAAAGGATGTAATTATCTATCAAACCATAATATTAGATTAAATCGTTTTTAATTCTTCAGGATTAATTAAGTAGTTTTTTATTATATGGTCCTAAGAAGATTGTAAACATCTTGATTTCATGGAATTCTCCTCTTTTCAATTTAATAGTGCACCCTTAATAGGAGTTTAGTAATGCACATTTGACAATGAGTTAATCGTACCCAACAGAGTGTAAGTTCCTCCACTGGGTTTTCAAATGTATTGAAAAAGGGATTGTAAATTCAATAAAAAGTTTATTCACATCATTATATCCAGTTTTTAGCTAAATTCTTTGTAATAGTTAGCCTGGAATAAGTGTAGTTTTATTGTCTTCAGATTATGCGGGGTTTGCGATCAACTGCCCTTCTTTAGATCTCATCAATATCTGGCTTCTGATGTTACTTGCTCACACCTGGTTCCCAGTAAGAGGTTTGCTTCTACAAAACATAACATGCTTCCTGGTCAGCAGAGCTTTTCTCTCTGTGTCCATTGTCCTTGGAAAAGGTGTTGGTCCAGTATGCTAGACCCATCCTCTTCTCTGAGAAATGCCCAACCTACTCCTGCCAGGATATGCCTCTGGCAGGTATGTTCCTAATTATATGACCCCGCCCCCCTTAGGTACAGCTATTTGGATCAAGGGGATGCCAAATGTGCCAAATTCTCTCTCCTGGAAGATTCTGATTGTGAGACATAGAATAAGGGTGGTAAGCTGACTCAAGTCAGTGGCAACTTTCTAGAGGGGTGGCCTATGTATTGATCAGGGTTCCTTTGTTGCCAGCAGAAGAGACTGACTTTGGTCGTTTATTGGAATGGGCATTTATGGTAATATACGTACCTCATAGAATTGTTGGAAAAGCTGAAAAACTTGATAAGGCACAGAACCCAGGTGACCCTTTAATAAATGGTAACTTTGGGAATAGTTTTATGGTAAGAACAAGCTCTTCCAGGCACTACAGCCCAAATAGATAAATCCCAACTGTTTTGAGTCTCTTAAATTTCTGATTAGTGTTCAAATTTCAGGATTAAACAGCCAATTGGACTATCTTGTGTGATGAGGTTTTTTCTTAACTAGGGCCTCTGTTTATAATTCCACCAGGCTGTGTTCAAAAGGGAAATAATACTTTTTCAAAAGGAAGGTTGGAATGGTGTTAGAAAGAGGAATGAATGTTGGGTAGCCTAAAATAACAATACTCAGGGTCACCAAAGAGGTCCTGCTCCAGCCTTTTCTAGAGATGTGATTTTTCTGTCTTTCTAGGGTTCCTGAGAGGCCTCACTCTCCTTCCAGAAAATTCCCTTTTCTGTTTAAGCTGGCTTGAGTTGGTTTATGTTAATTTCAATCAAACATTTATTAACCAAGACACCATTCATCAATTTCTACAAGAAATTAACCTCAACCTTGGCCCTCCCTTGAAACAGACCCAAGTATCGATTGGGTTGCCCATAAGAAATTACTAACCTGTAAGATTAGAGTTGGTGTGCACCAAGTGAGCTGTGTGTGTTGGCCTTGGATCAGGGTTTCTATCCATTCACAGAGACTCTTTATGTCCATCCATGCCCTCTTCTCCAGCTCCTGAGTGGATAATAGAATAATTTTTAAATACAATAAGGGGTCTAAGGTTGGAAATGCTCTCATAGCAAGCCAAACAAGCCCCTGGAGCCATGGTAACCATGCAGATGTGTGCTCCATTACCTTGAATCCTAGAGGAGAGAGAGATGCTCACTGAATCCCAGGGCTGCAGGGCCAGTCAAAGATAATTTTAGAGCAAGGATATTCTGCAGTCCATTTTCCTTGGATTCAGAAACAAAAGGAAATTCTGTTTAAGTGAGGGAATGGGCTGGGGCAGCAGCCTGAACCACATAAATTGGGTAGGGTGTGTGTAAAGGCTTGGGAGTCTTTTTCCTTAGAAATATTCCTACTTGAAAGTGTAATATTATTATAACAGTAGCAATATGAGTAATAACAAGAGCTCAACTGCTTCAAGTAGTTGCTACATTTCTAGCTCTGTATTAAGTGCTTAAGATTAAGTAATTAAGATTAGTCATTTCTGTTAATGGATTGGTCTTTCATGCCCTTAAGAAGAACAATAGTCATGTAATAGAACTAGGTTCTCCCATGCATACACTTTTAAAGGCCCTTGTTTGAACCTCTTTTTGGACATGTAGCATTTCCTGTGTGTTTTGTGGTTTTCTAGCTCAATCAATCATCTCTTTACTAGCCGTGCTGTTGTGTGGATTTTGGGAAGTTGAAATTGGAGAATGGCACAGAAGAGTAATTAGACATGTGCCTGCCCTCAGGGAGCTCACAGCTGAATGGAAAAGACCAAAAACAAAAGAAGCAAAAAAATACTAATAGCCAAATAATAATATCCTGTGGGTTCCCACTGATGTATTTTCCATTCCTATGGCAATGGAGAACAGAACAAAATGAGAGAATGTTTCCTTCTGGAGTAGGAAAGGGCACGGAAGAATAGAACACCAAATCCATCCCTGAAGGCTGAAAAGGTCTACAAGGCAAGTGAGATGCTTCTTATTTCCCCTGATATATCATGAATATTTGAAACATTTAATTCAACTTTGAACTCTCTTTCATGCTCACCAATTTCAGGTCCTGGGAGAGGACATCGCACCTAGTAGGTGCAATGATAAATGTTTCTCGAACTGGCTCAAAGGACATGAAGTCTGGAAGTCAGACTTGCTTGTTTTAAAAATAAAATTCAACAAGTTGTGTTTTGCTGTGAAAGGTATAGACTGGCATGTTTAAGTTGAAGTGTAAATAATTCTAAGTTTGGATTGTGTTAAAGACTCTTGAGATTCCTTCTTTTTTCGGAAGAGGAAGAAGGGGAGGATATATATAGATGGATGCAATTAATGACGGAATTTTCCAAAGCGAGGGTAAACTTAATATATTACAGACAGCCTCCCCTGCTCATACTGTAGGTGTGTGGGCTTCCAAAGGGAAAATCCTACATTTATTAGACATTCCAACTTGATATCAGCTCCTACCACTCTTTTTCTGCTCTCCATACAGCCACAGAGGCCTTGCAGATGCTCCTCACACAGGATACGCCTTCCCCATCTGTATTTGCTACCATCAACATGCAATGTCTCTGAAAAGCGAAGGACACTAGGAATCCTGATGCTTCCCATTACTGATTGAGTGATCTCGGACAATGACATCCTTGGACTAAGGCTCATTCTCCTCACTGGAAAAATAAAGAGGATGGGTCATGCCCACATCCTTTACAGAGCTGTCAAAAGGATTAACTGAGATACTATGGATGGGGGTGTTTTGAAATCATTTCCAAGGGCTATACATTTTAATGAATTTTGTTCTAACATTGTCTCATGTGAATTAATTGATAAGGTTACAAGTCCCTTAGGAGGTAAGGTGGAGGACTGGGAAGTTTCAACAGGGAAGCATGAGAAGAGAGATTCAAGAGGAGTTGGAAACAGACCATGAGTTCTGTACCTAGAACACTTAACCTGGGCAAAGGATTTCACAACTGGATCCCAGAGTCTTAAAACTGTACACAAAGCATACATAAATGTAGAGTTGTGCATTTTTCCTGAGAGACAAAGTCTTTGCTTTCCTCAGTTTCTCAAGGAGTTCCATTGTTTAGGATGCTGATGAGGCATTGACCTGTGATTGTGGGAGCCATGCAAGTTGCATAACTCCCTGCATGGGATCAGGAAGCCAGGAGCAACTTTGGGGTTAGTTTGGAGGGAGGAGTGCAGAAGAGCTGGAAGGGTGATCAAATCAAACTGACTCTGCCATCATTTTGCCTGGTGCCCAACTACTCAACCAATACACCTAGCACAACCAGCTTTGTATTTTATCGCTGGATTAATTTGCTCCTGCTGCATAACAACACATCCCAGAACCTAATGGTTTAAACAATAGCATTTATTTACTACATGATTCTATGGGTCAGCAATTTGGGCTAGACTAAGCTGAGTGATTCTTTGGTCCCAGCTGGGCTCACTAGTGAATCTACAGTTGACTGTCAAGTTGTCTGTGGGCTGGCTGATCTGGGCTGGCCTCAAGTGGGGCAGCTCATTGCTTGTTCATAGGATAGCTGGGCAGGAATATAAGATAGCAAGAGAAAGCTTCTGGGGGCCTAGGCTCAGAATTGGCACACCATCACTTCTATGGCACTGTCACGGGCTATTCCATATTCAAGGGAAAGAGGAACCGACTCCACCTCTTGGGCTGGGTGTGGTGGTTCACTCCTGCAATCCCAGCAATTTGGGAGGCCCTGGCAGGAGGATCACTTAAGGTCAGGAGTTCAAAACAGCCTGGGCAAAAAAACAAGACTCTGTCTATACAAAAATAAAAATAGATTAGCTGGGTGTGGTAGCACCTGCCTGTAGTCCCAGCTCCTCAGGAAGCTGAGGTGGAAGGATTGTTTGAGCCAAAAAATTTGAGGCTGCAGTGAGCTGTGACTATGCCTCTATACTGTAGCCTGGGTGACAGAAGGAGACTCTATCTAAAAAAAAAAAATACACCTCTTGATGGAATGAGCTAGATAAAGTCATATTGCAAAGGACATGGATACAGGGAGTAATGAGGGATGGAGGCTATTTTTGCAATCAACCACATCTCCCAACCCCACGCCTAATTCATCAGCCAATTTGGGATTCCCTTCCATTTAACAGGAATTCTGTTCTCCTTGATCTTATACTGACATCTTTGGCAAAAAGAGAAACCCTCAGGTGGAGATCATGAATGGGCCTAGAGAGGAGAGTGGCTTTCCCAAGGTCACACAGCAAGGAAGCAGCATGGCCAGGACCAGCACTCCCTTCTGTCATTTCTTTTCCTTTATCAGCTACATCACAACACACCTCACTCGATTCTTAATGTTTGGGGACTCCTGAAAGCAGGAATCTACATCAGTGTTTCTCAAAGTATTTGTAAAGGAGAATAAGTTTTTGCAGTTGTTGTTTTGTTGGTTTTATTTCTTATCCATCCTGGACCACTGGCATGCAGCTCAGGCCAGGTATGACATATCTTGTGAATTTGGCAACACCCAAGCTGCCTCATGATCTATTGAATGAAGCATGTCCCTGGATCACAAACTTGGATGTCACCACAATATTAAATTGCTATGAAAGTTTCTAAACACTTACTCTTACTTTCTGCAATCATCCTCCTGCAGACTGGTAACACACACTTGGCAGGGTGCTATCACACCCTGAGTAGCTTTTGCTCTACATCCATTGTCTCATTCTATTTTCATCATATCCTGAGGAGGTAGGAAAACTGGGGCTTGGTGGCCCTTCTGAATCAGATAAGGAAAGTGGAAGCCTGGAAAAGTAAAGGGCTTATCTAAGATCACAAAGGGGTAGGCCAGGAGTAGGACACAGGGCTCCAGACACCCTGTTCAGTGCTCTTCTTAGCCTGCACCATGTCACTCTGCCTGCCTCAACTGAAATTCAAAAAAAATAACCAAATGTGTTTAGTCAAAGAAATCAGTTTTCTCTTCACATCTCAAGCCTAAAGCTCAACCTGAGTTACTGAGGCTGATGAAAGTTTACCTTGCATGTTTGGGATTTATGCATTATTTACATAATCAGATTGATCCCCCTATGCTCAGAGAAACCAATTCAAAATGTAGTTACACGATATTTCACGTTTAAGCATTTAATAGGCTCTTCATCACTTCCCCAGGAGCATGTGGGCCCCAGGGCAGTAATGAGAAGGTTTCTCCCGGGTGCTTCACAAAGCCAAGTTGCTGAGGCAGCAGAACCAGTCCCCACTTCCCTGCAACCTATGGCTGCATTCTCCTTGGCTGACACCAGCAAAGTCAGAGAACAGGAAGTGGTGGTGGTGAGAGGGCGGCAGGCCCACAGCTCGAAGAGGTCCCAGCCCTGCTTTCACTGTAGAAGGGATAAAGAATATTCACCTGCCATGTGCACCCTCCACACGGCCCAGGGAAGGGCCCATTCTTGCACCACATTGTCATATTCCATGACTTAATCCAGGAGCAAATGGCTCTGGGCTGAGGTTCTGCCCATCTGTGATGCTGGGCTGTGGAGATCATATGACTCTGGTCTTAGAAGAGGCAACACCCCCCTGCCCCCAACCAAATTCTCTTCTGGGCCTGTGCTCTGTGATGCTTCAGAGTTGAGAGGAGCCCTTTTGTCTTGACTTAGCAGACCTTACACTCCCCAGACACTATACCAGCATACAGGCAAGACAGCCAGGACCTCCATGGGACAAGCTTTAGGGGTCATAGTTTGACATGAAGACATTGAAGAAACCAGCAGGGCCACTCTTGAATCTCAGAGTTCAGCAAAGAGGCCTGGATCTTTGGAATTCTGAAATTCCAGGCTGATGGAGGGAGGGTCTTTAAGCATTTCGTCCAGGATTTAACTGTGCTCCATATCCTCACTGTTTTATATATTAACTATCAGATGAAATTTCCCTTGGGGCCAGGTGCGGCCGCTCATGCCTGTAATCCCAGCACTTTGGAAGGCAGAGGCGGGTGGATCACTTGAGGTCAGGAGTTCCAGACCAGCCTGGCCAACATGACGAAACCCGTCTCTACTAATACATTTTTGTATTTTGTAAAAAATAAAAAAATTAGCTGGGCGTGATGGCACATGCTTGTAATCCCAGTTACTCGGGACGCTGAGGCATGAGAATTGCTTAAAACCAGGAGGCAGAGGTTGCAGTAAGCCGAGATTGTGCCACTGCACTCCAGCCTGGGTGACAGAGGGAGACTGTGTCTTAAAAACAAAGGAAAAGAAAAAAATTTTTCTTTGAATAAAAGGCTCAATAGCTGGAAATGCAAAAGGAAACCACTGAAGTATTTCAACACCCTCATTTCTACTTGGGGATTGAGGAAACTGAGGTCTAGGTGGGGAAAGTGATGCCCAACAAGAGTGGCATGCTCAAGGCCACGCAGCTAACAGAGACCAGACAAACCACGAGGATCTAGTAGTTTTTCTCACTGGCCCAAGGATCTTTCCTCCACACTCACCTAACATTCCAGTTCCTCTCTATTCCAATGCCTTACCTGGCCTCAGGTGCAGGGGCATCATCTTAAAGGGGCAGAGGCCTCCAACACTTTGGGGGGCCTCACTGCGGTCTTGAGGTCTTGCACATTCCCTCTAGCTGAAAGACTCTTCCTGCAGATGTTCATTTGGCTGGCTTCCTTGTGGCACTGACATCTTGATCCAATGTCATCTCAGAGAGGTTTGTCCTGCCTTTCCTTTAAAAGTGACTTCTCTACCATCCTTACAAACACATGCCAGGCACCTTCTTCCACATTTTATTTTCTTTATAGCCCTTATTAAAAACTGAACTTGTCTTGTTTGCTAGACTAATTAACATCTGTCTTTCCCAAAAGAATGTAAAGTCATGATCAGGGACCTTGTCTGTCTCATCTACTATTTTATCAGCTCCTAGCACGCTGTCTGTCACATAGTAGGCACTTTGTATGTCTTTGAATGAATGAGTGTTCACTTCCTTTTGTATATGAAACATAAGACTTTCAGAGTCATCACAATTTGCTCCAGTGTTCAGTGGGTTTGTCACCACAAATTGCTCCAATCAAACTCATCACACACATTTGTGAAAGAATCTGCATGAACCTTTCATCTTCAAGATGCTCACAGCTGAGCTGCTCTGGCAACATCTCAGCTGCTAAATACCAGGGCCATAGAAAAAGCATCCAGATCCACTTGGCCTTGGTTTCCTGGGTAACCAAGGTTGTGTGCTTAGATGCACATGACCAAACAGGACTCTCCCAGGGGACATGGGTATTGAAAACTCAAGCACCAGCTGCATGTTTTTTTTCTCTTGTTTTGTTTTTTGTTTTTTATTATTATTATACTTTAGGTTTTATGGTACATGTGCGCAATGTGCAGGTTAGTTACATATGTATACATGTGCCATGCTGGTGCGCTGCACCCACTAACTCGTCATCAAGCATTAGGTATATCTCCCAATGCTATCCCTCCCCCCTCCCCCCACCCCACAACAGTCCCCGAAGCGTGATGTTCCCCTTCCTGTGTCCATGTGTTCTCATTATTCAATTCCCACCTATGAGGGAGAATATGTGGTGTTTGGTTTTTTGTTCTTGCGATAGTTTACTGAGAATGATGATTTCCAATTTCATCCATGTCCCTACAAAGGACATGAACTCATCATTTTTTATGGCTGCCTAGTATTCCATGGTGTATATGTGCCACATTTTCTTAATCCAGTCTATCATTGTTGGACATTTGGGTTGGTTCCAAGTCTTTGCTATTGTGAATAATGCCGCAATAAACATACGTGTGCATGTGTCTTTATAGCAGCATGATTTATAATTCTTTGGGTATATACCCAGTAATGGGATGGCTGGGTCAAATGGAATTTCTAGTTCTAGATCCCTGAGGAATCGCGACACTGACTTCCACAAGGGTTGAACTAGTTTACAGTCCCACCAACAGTGTAAAAGTCTTCCTATTTCTCCACATCCTCTCCAGCACCTGTTGTTTCCTGACTTTTTAATGATTGCCATTCTAACTGGTGTGAGATGGTATCTCATTGTAGTTTTGATTTGCATTTCTCTGATGGCCAGTGATGGTGAGCATCTTTTCATGTGTTTTTTGGCTGCATAAATGTCTTCTTTTGAGAAGTGTCTGTTCATGTCCTTCGCCCACTTTTTGATGGGGTTGTTTGCTTTTTTCTTGTAAATTTGTTGGAGTTCATTGTAAATTCTGGATATTAGCCCTTTGTCAGATGAGTAGGTTGTGAAAATTTTCTCCCATTTTGTAGGTTGCCTGTTCACTCTGATGGTAGTTTCTCTTGCTGTGCAGAAGCTCTTTAGTTTAATTAGATCCCATTTGTCAATTTTGGCTTTTGTTGCCATTGCTTTTGGTGTTTTAGACATGAAGTCCTTGCCCATGCCTATGTCCTGAATGGTAATGCCTAGGTTTTCTTCTAGGGTTTTTATGGTTTTAGGTCTAACGTTTAAGTCTTTAATCCATCTTGAATTGATTTTTGTATAAGGTGTAAGGAAGGGATCCAGTTTCAGCTTTCTCCATATGGCTAGCCAGTTTTCCCAGCACCATTTATTAAATAGGGAATCCTTTCCCCATTTCTTGTTTTTCTCAGGTTTGTCAAAGTTCAGATAGTTGTAGATATGTAGTGTTATTTCTGACGGCTCTGTTCTGTTCCATTGATCTATATCTCTGTTTTGGTACCAGTACCATGCTGTTTTGGTTACTGTAGCCTTGTAGTATAGTTTGAAGTCAGGTAGTGTGATGCCTCCAGCTTTGTTCTTTTGGCTTAGGATTGACTTGGCGATGCAGGCTCTTTTTTGGTTCCATATGAACTTTAAAGTAATTTTTTCCAATTCTGTGAAGAAAGTCATTGGTAGCTTGATGGGGATGGCATTGAATCTGTAAATTACCTTGGGAAGGATGGCCATTTTCACGATATTGATTCTTCCTACCCATGAGCATGGAATGTTCTTCCATTTGTTTGTATCCTCTTTTATTTCCTTGAGCAGTGGTTTGTAGTTCTCCTTGAAGAGGTCCTTCACATCCCTTGTAAGTTGGATTCCTAGGTATTTTATTCTCTTTGAAGCAATTGTGAATGGGAGTTCACTCATGATTTGGCTCTCTGTTTGTCTGTTATTGGTGTATAAGAATGCTTGTGATTTTTGTACATTGATTTTGTATCCTGAGACTTTGCTGAAGTTGCTTATCAGCTTAAGGAGATTTTGGGCTGAGACAATGGAGTTTTCTAGATATACAATCATGTCATCTGCAAACAGGGACAATTTGACTTCCTCTTTTCCTAATTGAATACCCTTCATTTCCTTCTCCTGCCTAACTGCCCTGGCCAGAACTTTCAACACTATGTTGAATAGAAGTGGTGAAAGAGGGCATCCCTGTCTTGTGCCAGTTTTCAAAGGGAATGCTTCAAGTTTTTGCCCATTCAGTATGATATTGGCTGTGGGTTTGTCATAGATAGCTCTTATTATTTTGAGATACATTCCATCAATACCTAATTTATTGAGAGTTTTTAGCATGAAGGCCTGTTGAATTTTGTCAAAGGCCTTTTCTGCATCTATTGAGATAATCATGTGGTTTTTGTCTTTGGTTCTGTTTATATCATGGATTACATTTATTGATTTGCATATATTGAACCAGCCTTGCATCCCGGGGATGAAGCCCACTTGATCATGGTGGATAAGCTTTTTGATGTGCTGCTGGATTCTGTTTGCCAGTATTTTATTGAGGAGTTTTGCATCAATGTTCATCAAGGATATTGGTCTAAAATTCTCTTTTTTGGTTGTGTCTCTGCCCGGCTTTGGTATCAGGATGATGCTGGCCTCATAAAATGAGTTAGGGAGGATTCCCTCTTTTTCTATTGATTGGAATAGTTTCAGAAGGAATGGTACCAGCTCCTACTTGTACCTCTGGTAGAATTCAGCTGTGAACCCATCTGGTCCTGGACTCTTTTTGGTTGGTAAGCTATTGATTATTGCCACAATTTCAGCTCCTGTTATTGGTCTCTTCAGAGATTCAACTTCTTCCTGGTTTAGTCTTGGGAGGGTGTATGTGTTGAGGAATTTATCCATTTCTTCTAGATTTTCTAGTTTATTTGCGTAGAGGTGTTTGTAGTATTCTCTGATGGTAGTTTGTATTTCTGTGGGATCGGTGGTGATATCCCCTTTATCATTTTTTATTGCATCTATTTGATTCTTCTCTCTTTTTTTCTTTATTAATCTTGCTAGCAGTCTATCAATTTTGTTGATCCTTTCAAAAAACCAGCTCCTGGATTCATTAATTTTTTGAAGGGTTTTTTGTGTCTCTATTTCCTTCAGTTCTGCTCTGATTTTAGTTATTTCTTGCCTTCTGCTAGCTTTTGAATGTGCTTTTCTAGTTCTTTTAATTGTGATGTTAGGGTGTCAATTTTGGATCTTTCCTGCTTTCTCTTATGGGCATTTAGTGCTATAAATTTCCCTCTACACACTGCTTTGAATGCATCCCAGAGATTCTGGTATGTTGTGTCTTGGTTCTCGTTGGTTTCAAAGAACATCTTTATTTCTGCCTTCATTTCGTTATGTACCCAGTAGTCATTCAGGAGCAGGTTGTTCAGTTTCCAGGTAGCTGAGCAGTTCTGAGTGAGATTCTTAATCCTGAGTTCTAGCTTGATTGCACTGTGATCTGAGAGATAGTTTGTTATAGTTTCTGTTCTTTTACATTTACTAAGGAGAGCTTTACTTCCAACTATGTGGTCAATTTTGGAATAGGTGTGGTGTGGTGCTGAAAAAAATGCATATTCTGTTGATTTGGGGTGGAGAGTTCTGTAGATGTCTATTAGGTCCACTTGGTGCAGAGCTGAGTTCAATTCCTGGGTATCCTTGTTGATTTTCTGTTTCGTTGATCTGTCTAATGTTGACAGTGGGGTGTTAAAGTCTCCCATTATTAATGTGTGGGAGTCTAAGTCTCTTTGTAGGTCACTCAGGACTTGCTTTATGAATCTGGATGCCCCTGTATTGGGTGCATATATATTTAGGATAGTTAGCTTTTCTTGTTGAATTAATCCCTTTACCATTATGTAATGGCCTTCTTTGTCTCTTTTGATCTTTGTTGGTTTAAAGTCTGTTTTATCAGAGACTAGGATTGCAACCCCTGCCTTTTTTTGTTTTCCATTTGCTTGGTAGATCTTCCTCCATCCTTTTATTTTGAGCCTATGTGTGTCTCTGCACGTGAGATGGGTTTCCTGAATACAGCACACTGATGGGTCTTGAGTCTTTATCCAATTTGCCAGTCTGTGTCTTTTAATTGGAGCATTTAGTCCATTTACATTTGAAGTTAATATTATTATGTGTGAATTTGATCCTGTCATTGTGATGTTAGCTGGTTATTTTGCTCGTTAGTTGATGCAGTGTCTTCCTAGTCTTGATGGTCTTTACATTTTGGCATGATTTTGCAGTGGCTGGTACCAGTTGTGCCTTTCCATGTTTAGCGCTTCCTTCAGGAGCTCTTTTAGGGCAGGCCTGGTGGTGACAAAATCTCTCAGCATTTGCTTGTCTGTAAAGGATTTTATTTCTCCTTCACTTATGAAGCTTAGTTTGGCAGGATATGAAATTCTGGGTTGAAAATTCTTTTCTTTAAGAATGTTGAATATTGGCCCCCACTCTCTTCTGGCTTGTAGGGTTTCTGCCGAGAGATCCGCTGTTAGTCTGATGGGCTTCCCTTTGTGGGTAACCCGACCTTTCTCTCTGGCTGCCCTTAACATTTTTCCCTTCATTTCAACTTTGGTGAATCTGACAATTATGTGTCTTGGAGTTGCTCTTCTCGAGGAGTATCTTTGTGGCGTTCTCTGTATTTCCTGAATCTGAATGTTGGCCCGCCTTGCTAGATTGGGGAAGTTCTCCTGGATAATATCCTGCAGAGTGTTTTCCAACTTGGTTCCATTCTCCCAGTCACTTTCAGGTACACCAATCAGACGTAGATTTGGTCTTTTCACATAGTCCCACATTTCTTGGAGGCTTTGCTCGTTTCTTTTTATTCTTTTTTCTCTAAACTTCTGTTCTCACTTCATTTCATTCATTTCATCTTCCATGGCTGACATCCTTTCTTCCATTTGATCGCATCGGCTCCTGAGGCTTCTGCATTCTTCACGTAGTTCTCGAGCCTTGGTTTTCAGCTCCATCAGCTCCTTTAAGCACTTCTCTGTATTGGTTAGTCTAGTTATATATTCTTCTAAATTTTTTTCAAAGTTTTCAACTTCTTTGCCTTTGGTTTGAATATCCTCCCGTAGCTTGGAGTAATTTGATCGTCTGAAGTCTTCTTCTCTCAGCTCGTCAAAGTCATTCTCTGTCCAGCTTTGTTCCGTTGCTGGTGAGGAACTGCGTTCCTTTGGAGGAGGAGAGGCACTCTGGTTTTTAGAGTTTCCGGTTTTTCTGCTCTGTTTTTTCCCCATCTTTGTGGTTTCATCTACTTTTGGTCTTTGAGGATGGTGATGTACAGATGGGTTTTTGGTGTGGATGTCCTTTCTGTTAGTTTTCCTTCTAACAGACAGGATCCTCAGCTGCAGGTCTGTTGGAGTACCTGGCCGGCCCTGTGAGGTGTCAGTCTGCCCCTGCTGGGTGGTGCCTCCCAGTTAGGCTGCTCGGGGGTCAGGGGTCAGGGACCCACTTGAGGAGGCAGTCTGCCTGTTCTCAGATCTCTAGCTGCGTGCTGGGAGAACCACTGCTCTCCTCAAAGCTGTCAGACAGGGACATTTAAGTCTGCAGAGATTACTGCTGTCTTTTTGTTTGTCTGTGCCCTGCCCCCAGAGGTGGAGCCTACAGAGGCAGGCAGGCCTCCTTGAGCTGTGGTGGGCTCCACCCAGTTCAAGCTTCCAGGCTGCTTTGTTTACCTAAGCGAGCCTGGGCAATGGCGGGCGCCCCTCCCCAAGCCTCGCTGCCGCCTTGCTGTTTGATCTCAGACTGCTGTGCTAGCAATCAGCAAGACTCCTTGGGCGTAGGACCCTCTGAGCCAGGTGCGGGCTATAATCTCCTGGTGCACCATTTCCTAAGCCCATCGGAAAAGCATAGTATTTGGGTGGGAGTGGCCCGATTTTCCAGGTGCCGTCTGTCACCCCTGGAAAGGGAACTCCCTGACCCCTTGTGCTTCCCGAGTGAGGCAATGCCTCGCCCCTGCTTTGGCTGGCCCATGGTGCGCTCACCCACTGACCTGCGCCCACTGTCTGGCACTCCCTAATGAGATGAACGTGGTACCTCAGATGGAAATGCAGAAATCACCCGTCTTCTGCGTCGCTCACGCTGGGAGCTGTAGACTGGGGCTGTTCCTATTTGGCCATCTTGGCTCCTCCCCACCAGCTGCACGTTTTTTACTTGCTCAAGTAGCCATGGCCTGAGGCTCTGACAATTAGCTCAGTGGCTTGATCTCCAGGGCCAGACCCAAAATATCAGTGGACAAGATGCCCAACCCCAATACCAAATGTTTACATCCAAGCCCAGGGAATGCGTGGGCTCCAGGCTGTTGAAGATGTAATTGTATATTAATTCACATTTTGTTGTATGTGTACTATTATAATCAGACAAAAATTGAATACCCTATTCTTCTATGCATGGAACCAAGTCACACCTAATATGCTAATCTAAAAGTATTCCCTTTCATGTCAATTCATCAAGAAGATTGGGCAATTGTAAATATTTATTTACTCAACATTGAAGCACCCAAGTATATAAAACAACTACTAACAGAACTGAAAAAAATAAACAGCAATACAATAATGGAGGGGACTTCAGTATTGATCCTCAGCAATGAGAGATTATCCAGACAGAATAATCTGTCAAGGAAGAAATGGCAAATTTGAACATTACTCCAGATCAAACAGACCTAGCAGACGTATACAGAATGTTTCATTCAACAACATTAGAATACACATTCTTCTCAAGTATGCATGGACATCCTCCAGGACAGACCATATGTTAGGCCACAAAACAAGTCTTAACAGATTCAGAAAGATCGAAATTGCATCAAGCATCTTGTCCATTACAAGGATATCAAACTAAAAATCAATAAGAATAAAAGTTGAAGACTTTACAAATAAGAAGAAATTAAACAACACCCTCCTGAAAAACCAATGGATCAAAGAAAACATCAAAAGGGAAAGTGGAAAGATATCTTGAAATATATGAAACTGGAAATGCAACATGTCAACACCTATGGGTTGCTGCAAAAGTAGTTCTAAGAAGAAAGTGTATAGCTATATATGACCTCATTAAAAAAATGAAAAATCTCAAAAAAAAGCCCTAACTTTACACTTGAAAGTTCAAAAAACTAAGTCCAAAGGTAGCAGAAGAAAGGAAGTTACAAAGATTAGAACAGGAATAACGAAAGACTAGAAAAGATCAACACCACCAAAAGATTTGGTTTTTTGAAAAGGTAAGCAAAATTGACAAACCTTTAGCTAGATTAACCAAGAAAAAAAGAGAGAGAACTCAAATAAATGAAATTACAAATGAAAAAAGAATATATTAACCCCTACCACAGAAATGTAAAGGATCAAAACAGATTTGAAAAATTGTATGCCAATGAATTTCATAACATAGCAGAAATGGATAAATTCCTCAAAATATACAACCTACAAAGCCTAAATCATGAAGACATAGAAAATATGAATAGACTAATAATGAGTAAAGAGATTGAATCAGGAATCAAAAATCTCCCAACAGAGAAAAGTCCAGGACCTAACGGCTTCAATGGTAAATAATATAAAACATTAAAGAAAAACTAATACCAATCTTTCTCGAACTCTTCCAAAAAATTGAATAGAGGGGACCATTTCCAAACTCATTTTATAAGGCCAGCATTACCCTAAT
Organism: Pongo abelii; assembly: GCF_028885655.2. NCBI lineage: Eukaryota > Metazoa > Chordata > Mammalia > Primates > Hominidae > Pongo > Pongo abelii. Next base: position 48,380,578 of record NC_072003.2, read on the forward strand.
ACTGAATCCAGATAAGGACACCACCAGAAAACAATACTGCAGGCCAATATCCCTAATAAACTGTATTAGTCTGTTCTCATACTGCTATAAAGAAATGCCTGAAACTGGGTAATTTATAAAGAAATGAGGTTTAATTGGCTCACAGTTCTTCAGGTTGCACAGGAAGCATGGCTGGGGAGGCCTCAAGAAACTTTTGATCATGGAGGAAAGGGAAACAAGCACATCTTGCATGGCCGGAGCAGCAGGAAGACAGTAAGGGGGGAATTGCTACACACCTTTAAACAACCAGTTCTCATGAGAACTCACGTGCTATCACGAGAACAGCAAGGTGAAAATCCATCCCCATGATCCAGTAACCTCTCGTCAGGCCTCTCCTCCAACATTGGGGATTACAATTTGACATGAGATTTGGGTGGAGGCAAAAATCCAAACCATATTATAAATATATATGCAAAAATTCTCACAAAATGCTAACAAACCAAATTCAACAACACATCAAACTGTCATTTGCCATGATTAAGTGGGATTTATCCCTGGGATGCAAGAATGGTTCAACATAAACAAATCAATAAATGTGATATACCACATTAACAGAAGGAAGGATAAAATCATATAGTCCAAATAGATGCAGAAAAATCATTTGACAAAATTCAGTGTTCCTTCATGAGAAAAACTCCCAGCACATTGAATATAGAAGGAATAAACTTCAATATTGTATGGCCATATATTACAAGCCCAACAAACATCATACTCAATGGTGAAAAGCTGAGAGCTTTTCCTCTAAGATCAGGAAGAAGACAAGTGTGCCCACTCTTACTACTTCTATTCAATGTAGCACTGGAAGTTCTAGTCAGAGCAAGTAGGCAAGAGAAAGAAATAAAATACATCCAAATTTGAAGGAATAAGTAAAATTGTCTCTGCAGATGGCATGACCTTATATATAGAAAATCCCAAGGACTCCACCCAAAACCTGTCGGAACAAATAAGGGAATTCAATAAAGATGCAGGATACAAAAGCAACATACAAAAATTAGTTGCATTTCTAATCAAAACCACAATGAGATACCATCTCACACCAGTTAGAATGGCAATCATTAAAAAGTCAGGAAACAATAGGTGCTGGAGAGGATGTGGAGAAATAGGAACACTTTTACACTGTTGGTGAGACTGTAAACTACTTCAACCACTGTGGAAGACAGTGTGGTGATTCCTCAAGGATCTTGAACTAGAAATACCATTTAGCCCAGCCATCCCATTACTGGTATATACCCAAAGAATTATAAATTTTGGTGCTATAAAGACACATGCACACGTATGTTTATTGCAGCACTATTCACAATAGCAAAGACTTGGAACCAACCCAAATGTCCATCAATAATAGACTGGATTAAGAAAATGTGGCACATATACACCTTGGAATACTATGCAGCCATAAAAAAGGATGAGTTCATGTCCTTCGTAGGGACATGGATGAAGCTGGAAACCATCATTCTCAGCAAACTATCACAAGGACAAAAAACCAAACACCGCATGTTCTCACTCATATGTGGGAATTGAACAGTGAGAACACTTGGACACAGAATGGAGAACATCACGCACCGGGGCCTGTCGTGGGGGTGGGGGGGAGAGAGGGGAGGGATAGCATTAGGAGATATATCTAATGTAAATGATGAGTTAATGGGTGCAGCACACCAATATAGCACATATATACATATGTAACAAACCTGCACGTTGTGCACATGTACCCTAGAACTTAAAGTATAATAATAATAATTAAAAAACAAAACAAAAATATTAGTTGCAATTCTAATAATGAACTATCTGAAAAATAAATAAAGAAAACTTCATTTACAGCAGCATCAAAAACAATCAAATACTTACGAATGAATTTAACCAAGGAAGTGAAAGATCTGTACACTGAAAACTATAAAACACTGATAAAAGAAATTGAAGAACACACAAATAAATGAAAGGATTTCCCTTGTCAGTGGATTAGAATAATTAATATTGTTAAAATGTCCATACTATCCAAGTGATACACAGATTCAGTGTAATTTCTATCTAAATTCCAATGGCATTTTTTACAGAAATAGAAAACAATTCTAAAATTTACATGGAAACACACAAAAAAATAGCTGAAACAGTCTTGAGAAAGAAGAACAAAGGTGGAGGAATCATGTCCTGATTTCAAAATATATTACAAAGCTACAGTAATCAAAATAGTATGGCATTGGCATGAAAGCAGACATGTAGACAAATGGAACTATATTGGTACCCCAGAAATAAATCCATACATAAGTACAACTAACATTTGACAAGAGCCTCAAAGATAGTCTCTTCAATAAATAGTGCGGGGAAAACTGGATATTCACATGCAAAAGAATAAATTGCACCTATCTGATGCCACTCACAAAAATTAACTTGAAATAGATTAAAGACTTAAACATAAGGCCCAAACTAAAATTCTTAGAAGAAAAAATAGGAAAAAGACTCTTGGACAATGAGTTTTTGGATATAACACCAAAAGCACAGTAACAAAAGCAACAATAAATAAGTGGGACTACATCAAACTAAAAAGCTTCTGCACAGCGAAGGAAACAATCAACAAAATGAAAAGGCAACCTATAGAAGGGGGAAAATATTTGTAAAGCATAGATCTGATAAGGGGTTAATATCCAAAATATATAAGGAACTCATACAACGCAATAGCAAACAACTAATTAATTAGTTAATCAATTAATTAAAAAATGAACAGAGGACCTGAAAAAGGCAGCTTAAAAAAAAAAGACATGCAAACGGCCAACAGGTACATGAAAAGGTGCACGACATCACTAATCATTTGGAAAATGCAGAAAAAATCACAAGATATCACTTCACACCTGTTAGAATAGCTGTTGTCAAAAAGACAAGAGATAAAAGTGTTGGCTAGAATGTGGAGAAAAGGGACCTCCTGTGTACTGTTGGTAGAAATGTGGATTAGTACAGACATTATAAAAAACAGTGTGAAGTTTTCTTTTAAAAATTAAAAATAGAACTGCCATAAGATGCAGCAATCTTGCTTCTGAGTATATAGCCAAAGGAAACAAAATCAGTATCTCAAAGAGATACTCCCATGTTCATTGCATCATTATTCACCATAGGCAAGATGTGTAAACAACCCAGGTGTCCATTGATGAGTGAATTATTGTATAAATACATATATGTATCTACATATACACACATAATGGAATACTATCCAGCCATAAAAAAGGAAATCCTGCCATTGTGAAAATATGGATGAACCGAAGAACATTATGCTAAGTAAAATAAGCCAGGTACAGAAAGACAAATACTGCACAATCTCACTTGTATGCAGACTCCAGAAAAGTCAAACTCATAGAGGTAGAGAGTAGAATGGTGATTGCATGAGACCAGTGGATGGCAAGGTGATGAGGAGCTCCCTGTCAGAGGGTAAAAATTTTCAGTAATAAGATAAATTCTGGGCATCTTATGTACTATATTGTATACTTGAAGTTTGTTAATAAAATAGATCTTAAATGTTTTAATAAAAAAAGAGATAACTGTGTGAGGTTATGGATAGGTTAATTAGCTGGTTTGCGGTAACCATTTCACTATGTGTGTGTATATATATATATGTGTGTGTCTATATATATATATATAGCTTAATAGGACCAGCTCCTGATATTTTTACCAGGATGCTAAATTCTAGATTACAAGAGTGTGCTTTCATGTCATTAAACCCACCCTTACACATCTTTGTGTTCTGTCTTCCCTGATCTACCTCCATCAGCTTCTTCTCTTCTGCACATTTTTTGGGTTTCTGCTGGCACCAATACCTAGGTCACACACTCTTTTAGTGAATAAGTTTTTTTTCTCTGTAAAGGGATTATATTTACTCACTTTACCTATGCTTAAGACTGTTATTGGTCTAGTTATTATTATGAAAGCAATGAGGGGAGGCAGAGGTGGATATTTTGGAAGAAAGTATCATTTGGAGAAACACCCACCCCAGGAAAGGACTCTTGGAGAGAGGAGGCTATTCTCCTCTACCAAGAGAAAGAGGCTGCATCTACTACCTAAGAGGGCCCAGGAAAATCTAGGAGTTCAGGTTTTATAGACATCTACCCAAATGTCTTGAGTCCATGTCTCAGGGACCCACTCCTTCCCTAACATGGTCCTGACTTCAGCACAGAGCATCAGTTGAGGTTGTGCATTCCATCTGCAGCCATAAAAAACAAGTGTCCTTTTAAAATTGTCATGGAGACTTTCTACATTTCACAATAGAAGGGTGAATTATCAAATTTCTGCTAAAGGCAGTGAGGGCTCAGTTCTACTCTAACCTCTAGAACGCATAAGGAATGACTCCTAGAATTAACTCCCAGAAAGATAAGAGGCCAGAGCATTTGTTCATGGGCTCCCATCCTGGTTGGGTGGGAGTGGCCCTCCAGGGTGTTAACTTGCCCACATTTCTAGATTTCACTTGTATGCAAGTCAGTACATGTTGTCATCACAAGATGACTTAGAGCTCACGTGGATCTGTGAACTGAACTAAGGACTAGGCCAAGAGGACTCAACATGCCATCCTCATTTACCTCCAAAGATCTTCTAATGTCTAGAGTTTCACGTGGCAATGGTTACCTGGAGACAAGGAGTAGGTGACCACCTTACGTGACACATAACTCTTCAAATTTCCACAGCCTCTTCCTGGCCAACTTGGCTAACTTAGAAAAATTTACTTTGCCTCTGTAGATGTTAGACTTCTAAATTGGGAGTTAGAATAGCCAGGTATCATAAAATTTGGAATGAACAAAAAGATAACCTGAACTAATATTTTCATTCTATGACTGAGAAAAAAAGTCTACCTGTCAAGATATAATTGACTTGATATTTAGATATCCTAGTTTTGTGATTCTTTTTCATTTGCCTCTCTCACTCCTCAAACCCCAGCTGGTTGTCTTATGAGAGGAAGTAAATGACTCCATGGAGCCCATAACTACAGAATGTTTCTAGAAACATATCTATCCACATATATGTTGCTAGAAACGTATCTATGTTCACCAACCAGACTTCTGGATGGCCACCAGGACAATTGTCCCCTGCTTACCTTCACTGTGATACTTCACAACCACTTCAAACACAAAGCTATCCCAGACAGAACCCTCTTTTCCACAAATCTACATCTCTTCCTAAATTCCTGTTAATTCTATATTTTTCCTTTTCTCATACACTGTTGCTCACATCTATTTTGAGTTTGAAATTTTTCATTTTTCACTTCAACCACCGCAATCATCTTTTAACTGGTTTTCCTGTCATTAGTTTCCCTCCGCTCTAATCTGTCTTCCAAAGCACTGCCACAATGTTGCTTATAAAAATGCAAAAAGGAACAAGCTACTACACTTTCCAAAATCCGGTGGTTCACTATCCCACATAACACACAATTGTCTCTTCTTTTAACAAATAAGTACTGAGTACCTGCCCATTTTCTTGCTAGGTGCTGTGTTTACAGTGGCAAACAACACAAACATGCACCGCTAGTCATGGATCTTTAATTGCCATGGACTTTTAAAAAGCTTTATTCCTTTAAATGTGTTCTACTAGTACAGTCATGTTATATTTCCTGCTCACGTCCTAAAATTATTTCTTGAAACACTTCCACCTCTGCAAAATTATTTCAGTCATATTGACTTGGAGATCCTTTAAGAAACAAATCCCCGTGAAAGAAAAGTTTTATTAGCTGGCCAGCATGTTTGCTGAATGGACAAATGTACAATAAACTGCTACAGGGTAAAACTGGGATGAGCCAAACAAGGCACCCAGGGCACAAAATGTAAGGAGGCATTCACTCTCAGGGTGTGCCCTCCGTGCTCTGCTGCCCCACTCTAGTTTGGGTCCTGGACAGCCATTAGAAGCCAAGGATGACTGGGGGTGAAGAAGAAAAAGGTGTTTGTGTGAGCTGTCCATGGTGCTGATTAGGCAATTGCCGTTGTGCACTGTCCAGGGTTCTGTTTAGAAGCCGCACATCTATGGTTTCCTTTGCCTATGTGCAGCCTTGGCTTTCCATAGATCTTTGTTTGAGGATCAAAGTGGCTAAGGTATGTGGCACACCACAGGTTCCAGGCTTCATTCCAAAATGCACCAAGAAAACCAGACAGAATATGTCTCTGCCATTTGGTTTCTGGAAAAAACAGGTGCTGTGCATTCTCTGGTGCCTAGGGAAGCCAAAATACCCACCCCTTAACTCTGCAGGGCCATTATAAAAACGTGCTCTCCAAATTGTCTCTATAAATAATATCCAGGAATTTTCAAATGTCTCTGGGATGTCTTTCAATCCTGAGAACTAGAGGTGCTTTAAAGAGTTATTCTGAGTCTACTCAAAAGTACTGGCCTCATTAACAAATCAAAATCCCCATAAACAACCTGAATAGTCTCTACTCACACTGGGAAAAATCTAGGTAGATTAAGATTTTTTTCACTAAATTTTACCCTCTACGACACAAAGTTTTTCCAGAATGAAGATAAAAATAAAGTTAAAGGAAGAAGGAGAAGAATGGATTCCTCTATGGCAGCCTGCATTAAGCAGAAATTTGGCTTGCTTTTATCTATTTGTGTAGTTTTGTGATTCTTTGAGTGAAAAAAAATCTGTTAAATTGTGCATTGGTTTTGATTGGTCTTGTCTTCTGCAATATATACACAGACTCAATTTTGTGGGAAATTTCATATAGTAGGTGAATAGAATCCTAAAATGACAGACCTTGAAGATACCTAGTCTAACTTCTACATTAAACAAATGAAGAAACTGAGGTTAAATGGGGATCATTTCTCTATCAAGGTCATAAAATGAGCTGGTGGCAGAGCTAGAATCAGAGTTTAGATTTTCCAACTGCAAAACAAACATTCTCTTCTCACATGAAAATTCATCTTTCCCATAAGTTCTGGTCACCTGACATTGGAACTATGAAGAATATATAAGGGAAATAAGATTGCAATAAATCATAATAGTACTATGTCCTAGACACTGTGCTTTAATCGATGACTCTATAAAGTAGATATGATGACTACTGTTGTTTTATTATTTGTTGTCGTTTCTTATTGCTGTTATTCTTATTATCATCATCATCACACTTCCTTTGCAATGAAGAAATTCAGGTTTAGGGAGGTTCAGTAACTTACCTAAGGTCACAGAGATAGTAAGCTGCTGAACAGGGATTTATACTTAGATTTGTCTCCAAAATGTGTGGCTCCTTCACTAACACACTGTTCTACCTTCCTATTTTCTTCTTTGCTTGCTTTGAAAACATTTGGCTTTATGTTCACCTACATGAAATGCACTAAATCTCTGGTGATGGCAGTGTTTTACCTTTCTAACCAGATGCAGTTGAGCAGATCAATGCATGAAGTAAATCACAAAACTTAACAGGTAAGTTGCCCTATTGTCTATAATTATATAAGCTCAGTATAATTCAAATAATGGTGCTTATATCATGCTGTTTGGCCACACATGGCTAAATAATGCCTATTTTTTTATATTATTAAAAAAATAAACAAGTATCAAATTTATATCATATGCCAGTTAATTTATAGATCAGACTTCACATAATCTGTAAAACAACCTTGCATTATAGGTACAATTAACCCTGTTTTATGGATGCAGAAACTGAGGTCCAGCGAATTTAGATCACTTCTCCATCTTTTAATGTCATTTTGGCTGATTTTGGTGTTTTCAGGACTTGGCCTGCTTCAAATGACAAACCATTCTCCAGTGGGGCTGTGTCCCACATTTTGCTAATTTTGCCAGGGCAGCGAGTGCCTGGCTTATTTCGTTTTATTTTTGTTCCAATGTATTTCGGTGTATATTGTGATAGTTGCTCAGCAGAACTGGACAGCTTACACATGGCCAAGCACATCTCATTATCTCACTGTCGAGTGTGTGCTCATGTTCCCTTGTCCTGGAAAGCCCTTCCTTTCAACTCTAGATACTCAAATCTCAACGGTTGAGGCTCAGATGGCAACTCCTCCATGTCATTCTTCTTGATGTCTGCCCCAGAAAAATAATTTCTACTTCCTTTTAATTCCCATAGAAGCTCATTTAAGTTACTCGTTACATATTCACTTATTAATTTATTAATTGAGCAAGAGAGGATTTATTGCTTACCAGACATTATGCTTAAAAGTTAAGTTGGTTTTAAAAAGCCACTTATTAAAACATCTTATGGGCCAGGCGCGTTGGCTCACGCCTGTAATCCCAGCACTTTGGGAGGTGAATCACCTGAGGTCAGGAGTTCGAGACCAGCCTGGTCAACATGGTGAAACCCTTTCTCTACTAAAAATACAAATGTATTTTTGTATTGTACAAATGCTGGGTGTGGTGGTGCATGCCTGTAATCCCAGCTACTCAGGAGGCTGAAGCAGGAGAATTGCTTGAACCCAGGAGGTGGAGGTTGCAGTGAGCTGAGATCACACCATTGCACTTCAGCCTGGGCGACAGAGTGAGACTTCATCTCAAAAAAAAAAAAAAAAAATCCTATGGCATTTATTGCATTCTACTTTTTGAGCTGCTTATTCACTTTAATTTTACTTCCATACTAATACACACCAAACTCTTTCAGGACAAAAATCACGTCTCATTTATATTCATATTAGGACATATGATACCAAACAAATTTCCAATAAATAGTTATTAGGAAAAATGTATTATTTGGAAAAATGAAGATATGGGTTAATTTTAAAATTTACATGAATTACTAAATCATTACTTCTAAAACAATTGGTCTAATCACATACAAAGTAACCCAGCAAGGATGTCATTAAAAAAAAAAAAAAGACCTAGAAATGAAGGGAGAGCAACACTCCTCGTTTCATTTGGTTTTGGTTTTGTTTTTCCAAAAATGTTTTATGTTTATCTACATGACCTGTCCCAAATCTCTGGAGAAAGCTTATGTTATGCAAATTGGTGCCAGAGGTAAATTACAAAACAGAAGTGAGCCTTAAGAACAATTGAGGTCCATCATATTGCTGGGGCCCATTAAAATTCTTCTTCCTCTCTGAGGCCTTGCTCTGCAAGGAAGTCAACAGTTGAACCTATTCCTAACTTGACTTTCGTTCTTAGTACCTGGGACACCTGGCTTGGTGTGAGTCTTTGTTTTTGTTTCTTTTAATATGACTGTGTGGTTCTCTGGCACCAGGCAGGCTCTTCTCCTCTGTTGGTGACTTTACTTTCTGCCATCTGTGAGCTCACCACCTGCAACTAGAATCTATAAAACTCAGTGGGATAAAGTTCTGGTTTTTGTAATTGTTGCTGAAGCATATTTTTTCTCTCTTTAAAAAAAATCCCTTTGTAATTTTAAAAGAGTCTTTAGCCATATGCAAGGTAAATAGCATCTATGGAATCAACTTCAAAACCTCCAAGTCGGCATAATGTTGTCTTAGGGAAATGTTAGGTTGACTCTTGATGGACATTGAGTCTAGATCTTTTTCCTGTCTTTTCCTATCTAAATCCTATTTTTTGTTGCTATCCTAGGAGCACACTGGAATCTACAATCTCAAGGTATTAGGGAAAAAATCTTTCTGACCATACCACCTATCCAAAGGATGAAAATCTAGCTCACTTCCAGCCTTTTCTGTTGTTATTTCCATACCTGCTTTACAAAATTCTGTACTTTTTCTCCTGCAATTGGCAACAGTCGTGCATGTGTGTATGGAGATGGCATCCTCTTTAGGGAACATATTAAATTGACTATGCACATCTGAATATCCTCTGTGATCACTAAATGAAAACCTCCAAAGGAAAGGGATAAAAGAAAGAGCTCAGAGAAGGGGGCAGAACATTACTGAGGCACCAAGGAAGTCTTCTAAAGAGTTCCATTTCAGTGAAGTATGTCCTGTTTTGATGGTACAAGTCTCTCTATATGTTTTTTAAATTACTGGCAAAAGAGTTTGAGAATCAACTGGTGCAAAGATTTCCAAAGGCTTATCAGTTTGTTGAATTCATCTTCCATCAATGACCTAGGAAAATACACCTGATAGAAGCCCTCCCCATTCCTGGACACTGAAAAATCTGCATATAAATAAAACATCTGTTAATCTCCTGGCTGATTTCCTGCCCCAATGGAGGCATAAAGCTGTGTTGTTATGGAAATGCAGCGAGATGGGGGTCACAATACACTTTCTGTCTTTATTATCATCTTCTCTGCTATAGAAAGTGTTCCGATGCAAGGCCACTAAATTTAGTCTCATTTTATAGACATTACAGAAACACATTTATTCCACCTGAAGCACTCAAAGGCCATGGTGAATGGGTTCCTATCTAGGAAGAAAGTCAGCCTCATTGAATGGAATCTTGTGAAATTCTAGATGTGATTATCTCCTCCATTCTGATGAGAGCAACCACATGGCTCAGGTTTACAGCAATGCTATCTGTACTTGTGGAAACAGGAGACAACTGTATGGAGAAGAAATCTTGTTGGCTCTTTCATTTGCTTTTGCAGGGAAAATATGGAGAATGCAGGAAAACACCCAGATTGAAATTTGGCTGCCCAAGCTGCAAATACTTAGGAAACCAAACAACTGGTATGATGTAATTGATGAAATAAGGAGAAGGGGGAAATGCACTTTTAAAGAGATGGAAGAATACACTGTGTGAGTTAATAAGCAATGCTGCAGAGACCTAAAACATGAGCCACATTTCACCATTTTAATAAAATAATTCCATTGGTTTGAGGCACATTTTTTTCCTTTAAAAAATCCTCATTTTACAATAAATATTTGTTGATCCCTTTTTGCATGTCTAGCCATATAAATTTTCCATGAAGTAGTTAGCTTTTGATTCTGTGGTTTGAAACCTGACTTGCCATGTTGCCTCAATGAGCCCTTTTCTTTCTTTATAATAAGGAACTAATAATAATGCTGAAGTTGAACATTATTATGAGGAGTTCATCCCTAGGATGAGCAAAGTATCTATAGACCTGAGTTAGAATCCTTGCACATCTGTTATGACCTTGAATGTTATTTTATTTTTTTGAAACTTGCTTCTTGGTCTATAAAATGAAAGTAATGAGGTCTACCTCTTAAAAGTGCTCTGGAGATGAAATTATATAATGCAGTAAAGGTCATATCCTGGTGTGCCACACATAGTTTAGGAAATGTGAGGACTACTGAAAAGGTGACACAAAGCCACTTCTTTCCAGATGCTAACGTTTAATTAGAACAGACAAGAAGTGGAAGCAGAAGGGTTCCAGTTCTGTTCACCAAACGCAACTGAAAACCTGGATAGAATGCATGGAACTAAGTGAGGACTCCAAAAAGTAAACAGTAGTTAGCACATTGGAGGAGGAAAAAGAACTTGAACTATATGTTTTCTAATGTAACACTTCCTGAATTTTCTTCCTTCTGATTCTCCAGGCCTGACCTCAAACACAGCCCAAATTCTCGAACCTCATATAAAGTGTGAACTTAAGATACTTAAGAGAAGCCACTAATTTCTGGTTCAGAGTGAAAATAAGGGCACCTACAAAACAAGGAGAGTGAGGTAAATTCCCGAATTTTTTGTTTTATGGTTTTCTCTTCCTGTCCCATTCCAGTTCCCAGGCAATCCCCAGTCCCAAAGCTGTAATCCCACAGCTGTTGAGAGGCAGCAGGACAGGGGCAAGGCAGAAATGTTGGTGGTTGCCAGTAAATATCTAAAGTTCTGAGGGAGGGTAAGTACCACCTGAACAAGATAGAGGGGCTTACTGTTGCATTCAGCCTTTCTCTATCTTCCTTCCATTTGACCACAGAGACAGAGTCCTTTGTTGGAACTGTGCAACAGAGCAGGGAGACTAAAATCTCAACTTTTTAGCCAGAGGACCAAGATGCAAAAATCTGGGGAGCCAGACAGCTTCAGAAAGATTGAAGAGAGGAGGCAGCTTGAGAAATGAATCCATAGTCATGTGTGAATTTTGGACTCACCCACAAGCTGTGCATGGATGGATATGACTCTGAATAGCATATCTGAGGCTTTCAGAATTGAACCACAGAGCAAATGTTTCCCAGAGTTATGCACATTGGAAGAAATCTAGGCAGCACTGGAAAAGCTTTGAAACCAAACTGACATGGGAACCACAGCCCATTAAAGATTGGCTATAGCCTGAATGCAACTGAGTTGATTGTCTTGTTTTTTTTTTTAAAAAAAAAATCATAATATTAAAACAAGAGCAAAAGTTATAACATAATACTCAAAATTCTTAGGCTATAATCCAAAATTATTTCCCATAGGAAAAAAAATCTCAACAGCTTGTAAAGCAAAAGAAAATCAACAGACAGCATACAAGATAACAAAGATGTTGAAATTACCAAAGACTTTAAAGCAGTTGTTATAATCATACTCAGGAAGTAAGGGCAAATGCTCTTGAAACAAGGGAAATATAGAAAGTCTCAGCAGAAAAATAAAAGCTATAAAAATAATGGAGAGGAATATTATAAATAAAAACAATAATAACCAAAACAAAAATTTCACTTGATGCGTACAAAGTAATTTCCAGAGGAAAGAGTCAGTAAACTTGAAGATAGATCAGTACAGAGTACCTAACCTGAAAAATGGAGAAGAAAAATGAAGAAAAAACCAGAATAGAGCCTAAGGAAACTATGAGAAAAGACCCCAAAATTTAACTTCTGCATTGCCGGAGTATCAGATGGAGAGGAGAAGGAGTGTGGTACAGAAAAAATATTTGAATAAATAATATCTAAAAATTTTCTAATTTGGCAAATGATATAAATTTGCATATTCAAAAAACCCCAGTCCAGTGAACTCAAAACAGAAAAAAAAAGAAATCCATGCAAAAACACATTATAATCAAACTGATGAGAACAAAAGACAATAGAAAAAAATATTGAAAGCAGCCAAAAATAAATAAATAAATAAATAAAATAAAGATGAATGTTACCTATAGGATAACAGCAATTCAAATTACTGCTGACTTGTCATAATGAACCATGGAGGCTTTAAAGTAGTGGAACATTTTTTAAATGCTGAAAGCAAAACAGATTCTGCCAACAACAGCAACATACCCTGCCAACCCAAAGTTCTGTATACAGCAACTATCTTTCAGGAATGAAGTTGAAATGAAAATATTCTCAGATAAAAGAAAACAAATAGGATCTATGACCAGCATTAGGAGTGAAAGAAGACTAACAGAAATGGTAAACATCTGGGTAAATTTAACAGTTTATTTTTCTCATCTTAAGTTCTTTAAAATACATATGATGGTGTAAAGGTATCTATATCTTCTTGGGTATGTTTTGTTTGTTTGTGGCTTTAGAGGAATTGGTTCATTTTATTTAAGATATTAAATTTACATGCATAAATATCCATTTAATGTTTGTGGGGCTTATTGTGACATCTTTTTTCTCATTCTTCTTACTGGTAATTTGTGTCTTCTTGGGTTTTCATTTGCTAGTCTGGTTAGATGTTTTTCAACAAATAGTGATGAAATACTTGCATATTTCTATGTCCCCAAAAGTGAGCCTCAATCCATACCTCATGCCTTATACAAAAATTAAGTCATATCTAAATGCAAAACTATAAAACTTCTAGAAAAATAGAGGAAATGTGTATAATATTATGTTAGGTAAAAATATTCTTAATGATTCCGAGTAAATGATTCTTAGAAGAAAATACTGATAAATTGGACTTCGTCAAAAATTCTTTAATTTTTTAATTTTTAATTTTTGTGGGTACACAGTAAGCATACATATTTTTTAAAAGATTACTTTCTAAAAGACACTCTTAAGAGAATAGAAACTCAAGCTACAGATTGAGAGAAAATATTTGCAAGTAATATATTCAACAAAGGACTTATATCCAGAATATACAAAGAATTCTTAAAACTCAACATTAAGAAAAATAACTCAATTAAAAATATAAATGGGCAAGAAATTTGAAAAAAAATATGCTTCATGAAAGAAGACATTGAGGACAAAAAAGCACAAGAAAAGATATACATCATCAAGCTTACATCATGAAGTAAGCTGACTATCAAGTGCTACCTACAATACAGAACAATTGGAATTCTTGCACATTGTTGGTGGGAATGCAGAATGGTACAGGTTCAGTCACTCTGTAAATAGACAATTTCTTATAAAGTTTGACATACGCTTACCTTGAACCAAACATTCCACTTTGGCCAGGCGCACTGGCTCACACCTGGAATGCCAGCACTTTGGGAGGCCGAGGCAGGTCGATCTTCAGTCCAGGAGTTTGAGACAAGCCTGGCCAACATGGTGAAACCCCATCTCTACTAAAAATGCAAAAATTAGCCAGGCATCGTGGCGTGTGCCTCTAATTCCAGCTGCTCGGGAGGCTGAGGTAGGAGAATTGCTTGAACCTGGGAGGCGTAGTTTGCAGTGAGCCGAGATCGCACCACTGCACTCCAGCCTGGGGGACAGAGCAAGACTCTGTCTCAAAAATAAATAAATACACAAACATTCCACTTTTAGGTAATTACTCAAGAGAAATGAAAACATACGTATGCAAAAGACTTGCACACAAATGTTTATGGCAGGCTTATTTATAATAGCTAAAAACCAGATATATCCCAAATGCCCATTCGCAGGTGAGTAGATACATTATGGTACGTTCATACAATGAATTACTCCTTGCAATAAAAAGAAATAAACCACTGATATGCAACACAACATGAATGAATCTCAAAGGCAGTTTGCTGAATGAAAAAAAGCCAGTCTCAAAGATGACATGTTGTGCGATTCCGTTCATATGACATTCTATGAAAGAAAAATGATAGGAACAGAGAATCCCAGTGGTTTCCAGGGATTTGGGGTGAGAGGGGCTTTGGCTACAAAGGCGCAGTACAAGAGAATTTGGGGGCTCGTTAGTACTGTTCTGTGTCATGATTTTAGTGGGAGTTACATGAATCTGCACATATGTTAAAACTCCTAGAGCCATACACCAAAAAGAATTAATTTTGTTATTTGTATATGTTTAAAAATGTAAACAATTCTTTAAAGTAGAGGTGAATATCATCTAGGTTGGGGGACTAGTGATTGGCTTTATGTCAGAGATGACATTTGCCTATAAATTAAACAAGGATGCCCAGGATTGGAATATTTGAGGAGAACAAAGAGTTTCTGGTTGATTGACTAACACAAAAGGTGTTAAGACAAGGCATAATATATTTGGATAAGGGGAAATAAAATTGCCTCCATTATTATAGGAAATAGTAGCAAGGAAAAAAAAAAGTAGTGGATCATAATTTTGAAGTAAGTTAGAAGCCAGATTAAAGCACAGAACAGAAGGTACCACAGTAGGTCCTGGTTCCCAAGAATGTTTCCCCCATGGCCCCCCAAATGGATAACAATACATGACCTTCTCCAGTTTACATCACCATATTGGATTGAATGCGCCGCCCCCCCCCAATCACTAAAATAATTATAATTTCCACAAACATAAAATGTAACTCAGTAAGGGAGACTCACTGCAGGCTGCTACATGGTTTAAAGGCTCTTGTGCTGTTCATAATGCCCCCACACCCTTTTAGTTTCATTCAGAAAAGCATCTTGGAATTTTAGTGACAGTGATGCTATAAGGATAACCTTCAGTCTATCATAGGTTATTAAAAATTAATAATTTACCCAAAATTGCAAACTTTAGCACTTTAGTTAATTTGACTATTTTTTCATAATAAATTACTGGCAACACTATATTAGGTTATTGAAACCTTAGAACGAATTTTTACAGTCATTTCAGTAGGCCCTGAAGAAACGTAGCATCATCTCCTGTGTTATTGTGGAGCTTATTTCATCACTCAACTCTGTTGGTATTAAGTGGTGAATAAAGTAGACAAGATACTAATCCTTACAGAGCTCTGTGTCTAGTGAACATGAGAAAGATATATGAATGAAATATGGTTAAGGAAAGACAAGGTTAGAGGAGATTGAAGGAAAGATAGAAACCCATGCTGCCAGGAGGTAATTTGTATGTGGATGGAAAAATTGGTCAAGACTCTTTTTGGTTGCAAATTATAGAAACAGAACTCAAATTGGCTTATTCATGAGAGGGCTATCATTGGGTCATGCGACTGAAAATCCAGAGCTGCTAAGCAGGGCTAAGTACGTCTCATCAGCAATCCAGCTCCACCTGTGCACTTTGCTTTCTCCAAGTGACTATTCTCAGACTGCCTTACTCCACACAGTGTCAGGTTGGCCACTAGCTGTCTTATACTTACCCCATAATCCCAGAAGAAAGAGAGTTTACCTTTTTCACCTTTTCCAGAAATCACAGGGCACACTTTTATTGTCTCAGATTGGCCCATAAATCACATAACCATCTCTGGATCAATTTCAGAAACACAGAAATGATGATGGGTTGAGTGGCCAAAGCCAGGCCATATATTCATCAATGGAGCCAGAATCTAGGGTCATTCAAATTTGAACTGATAGTTGGGAGTGGGAGATTTTTCAACCCAAATGTAGCTACTGTATTTGGATGGAGAGGGAATAGCTGATGACAGGAAAAGCAATGAAAATAGAGTTTTCCTGAATGGGATTAATATGGGAAGTAAGCTCAGCCCACTCTAGATCCATTAATAAGATTCCAGAAAGACTCTAAAATGGGAGCACTCTAATTCAAAAGTCTGCCCTCCACAGGTACTCATATTATGAAATCTGTTCCTTCTTCTCACACTTATTTCACTTACGAGTTGGGATCTTTTCTGTTGTGTCTCAGAACTTCAGGGTTAAGACCCTTCCTGGGTGATGGATAAAGGAAGTCGTTGTCCAGATGAAAGACTCATGAACTTGGAGACAGGTGATTTGCACATGAATCCTGAATATCCCTACTTTCCTGGCTCTCACCGCCTCATCATGACAATGCAATTGGTGTGGGAATCAAATGAGCCCTGTGTTTCACGTCAGATTCTAGAGGAAGACATTATTATTGTTGGCTTCTCATAAGTTAGTCTTGCATTATCAGCTTTACTGCATACTCCTTAAGGGAGGAGAATGATTTCTCACCCTGTTTGGTATCCCAAAAGGCCTATCACAAGCCTTTGTAGGTTCTTTGTATTCACACAGTAAGTTCTTCCTAATTGCTTATGAAGCGAGTAAAACAATGAGTTGGTGAAGGAAAGAGGGAATGACTTTGGGCTTAGATGCCAATACAAATTTCTCAAATGATTTATTTTATCATGATCACATTTTTAACATCAATGAGCGAAGATAAAAGCCTAATTCTCTGATCTCTGGAAATATTATGTGTAGTTCTGGGCATACCTTTAAAAGACATAAAGAAGCTAGGGGAAGTGAGGGGGAGGACATCGAAAATGATCAAGGAGGTGGGGACAGAGATGCCATTCAAGGATAGATCAAAATGAGCCACTTTGTTCTGGAAATATAAAGGCTAAGAAAGAAATGATCAAAGTCTCTGAGCTCCTGGAGGGGATAGATGGGGTGGGGAAGATTTCCTCTGCCTCTCCCTCCACCCGGTGTCCCTTAATGCTCACATCACAGGCAGAATTTGGGGATTAACTCAATGGGGTCTTTCTCATGACTTTCTCATGCAAATTGAGAGCCATTTTTGAATGAGCCATTTTCAAATTCACCTTAGGAATGAAGCCATTGAAGCAACTTGGACGTCGGGAATTCACTGAAAACCAGACTAAAGAGGGGTTTGTTCTAATAGAAATTCATCTAAAAAGTTGGAGATTCTGTAGAAGATCTGATGAAGGGGGCCAATCACTGAGGAAAAATGGATAGCATCCTAAAACAGTGGGTAGTAAGGGAACCAGTATGTCTGATCTTTTAAAGGAAAGAGCAATTAAAGAAATGCTTACAGATTCCTCCTGGCTGAATTTTAGGCTCAATTCTTTAGAGTATCTTCTGCTCCCATCAAGCTTGCTGACACCTGTCTCTCTGAATCATATTATTGTACAAGAACAGAGATTCAACATCATATTAGAGTTTAAATACTGGTTTCTGCAATAGTTAGGAGTCATTGTGTCACAAGTGATAGATAATCTAATTCAAATTGGCTTAAGCATAAAAAGAATTTTTGATTCAAGTTCATGCAATTGTAAAGATGAAACAGGACTCTAACAAATATCATCAAATCAAAATATCTCTTTATCCTTTCTCTCTCTGTGACTGTCTGTCTCTAACTTCCACCCTAAGATAAACTCTGATTCCTTCTTTGTTTAGCCCACAGAAGCTCTTAGATTACTCCTGTGTTGCCTAACAACTCCAAGGAAATTAGAACTCCTTTCCAGGAACTCTCATGCAAGTCCTGGGATTCAGTATCATGGGATCAACTATGTCACATGTCCCTCACTGTGGTTAGCAGGAAGAAAAAACCCAGCTGGCCAGACCTGAGCCACAAGCTCATTCTTGAAGCTGAGGGAGTGTGGACACCCCCATTTGAATCATATGGACTGATGGGGAGATCCCCAAAGAAAACTTAAAGAACAATTAGCAGAAGAGAAAAACAAAAGTAGGCCAGCTAAAATAGCAAAGGTACATTTCAGTTGATGAACATGCCCAGCATCTCTGAAAAGCATTTTGCCAAGTACCTGTACAACTCCTATGCATCTTTGTAAGCCTCGCTCAAGAGTCCTTCCCCCAAAAACCCCCCCACCATCACCCTTCAGCTCTTTCTCCTTGCTCTGAATTCCAATGGCACACAATTTGGCAGCCTGTCTTCTCTCTCCCAGAGAGGTCTTCAGAGATGGGGACCATATATTACCCTCCTTTTATACTGTCTGTCCAAAGCAATGTCAGCTGGAACAAATCAGAACACATAATGTGCACCTGGAAAACAAGCCTCTTTCTAAACAGAGAGGTGAATTTCAACTCAAACTGAGGACAGGCTTTCCAATACGCAGAGCTTCCCAGCAAATGTGAGACAAGGACTGGACCTCCCTGATTAGGGAGGCACCAGAGGAGGCTTATGCTCCTTCAGGAGAGTACCTGAGCAAGAGGAATTTAAAGTTTTGTCTTAAACCTGGTCCTACTGAAACAGAGGCAGATTTGGAGAGTGCTCTTGGGAGATACACCTATAGAGACATAAGGAAGATTAGATTAAACAGAAGCTGACCCACAAGGAGGCTTCAGCTGAGGATGCAGCCAATCCTAAAGGCAGTTCTGGAACTAGGATGGCTCTTCAGAGTTGTTACAAATTGAGACAAGGTGCTGGTATCTTGCATCAGCCAGTAATTGGCTATGAGCTCTCCTATGGGTGGGTAAGGCAGTTCCCCACTCCCAAGGGCAACTTCCAGGGAGGGATGCAGCTCTCAGCCCATGCACCTGACATTCCCAGCAATGGGGAATGGATATGTTGCTCTTGAGGAGTGGATGTGGATGGAGCATCCAGTAGCCATTACCTGTTCCATCTAGCCTAAGATATTTTGAGATGCCCACTTGTTTTTGAGACTTAATGAGAATTATTTGGCATTCTCTATCTCTGACCTGCTCATGCCAAATCTTAGTACCAGATATAAGTAGAGTCTGATTGCATGATCAGTTGCTCAGATCAAAGTGGGAAAAATAAGGAAATAAATAGAAAATTTGGATTTGATCACTTTCCCTAGAAGTTATTTCCATTAACAATAAATCCTTTCTATATGGCTTAACTTCATGCTAACGGCTCTCCCAGCCTCCCTAGCAACCCCACCTCCCATTTAACTAGCAAGACATAACCATGAGAACAACTTTTTAGATACTGAGAGGCTTTGGTACAAACATCTTGATCACTACTAGAGGCCCTGCCCAGCCAGAAAACCCACACTGTCCTCTGAGACCCAGTTGTGTGACATGCAAGTAAATGTTCCACAGCGGGCTCTGGCCAGGGGAGGGCATTATTTGTAGCATTCACCTATTTCTGTGGTGTAAATACTCCCACTGTGGCCAGTTTCCAGCTACCAAAGTGTCATTACTGAATACAGAGTTAGCAAAATGTGCACACAATCATTTCTTACAGGTCTAGACTTGGATTCGATTAACTCCAAGATAAGATTTCCCAGAAAAAATGATTAAAATGCTGTGGTATGATTTTTGAAATTTGCCCAAATCTATGGCCAAGAAAAGCATTAGAAAAGATTTCCGTTGGGTAAAGATAAAACTGAGAGCTAACTTCACCCCGCCCTAGCCATATCTTCAAGTATTACAGTGATAGGTATATATGCAGGTTAACTTCCTGAAAATGCCTGTCGAAGCTAATTTATTTTCTCTAGGGCTTCAGTCCCATCCTTGGGTGAAGTCACATAGGCTTATAGAAAGCTCTTATGACTCTGTCAGCTCTCTGCCTCCCGCTCTCCTCCCTGAACTTGAGTTCTTCTTCTAATCTCTCTTTTTTATTTTTTTTATTTTTAGTAGAGACGGGGTTTCACCATGTTGGCCAGGCTGGTCTCGAACCCCTGACCTCAGGCGATCCGCCCACCTTGGCATCCCAAAGTGCTGGGATTGCAGATGTGAGCCACTGCACCCAGGCTTCTAACCTCTTATCTCCCTGATTTCCATCCTATTTTCTCATATCTCTTTTAGCATGTCTTTGCATTAATGATCAAACTTGACTATCTGCTAGATTCTCAATCACATTA
Source organism: Pongo abelii (assembly GCF_028885655.2). Lineage (NCBI taxonomy): Eukaryota > Metazoa > Chordata > Mammalia > Primates > Hominidae > Pongo > Pongo abelii. The sequence continues at coordinate 48,401,154 of NC_072003.2, forward strand.
TTTTTCCTGGGTCTTTCAGGTCTTTTGTGGTTCTACACCCTGCCATTCTTAGGACCAGCCGGTGACTTGGTCCTTCATTTATTCATTTAAAGGACCACTGAAAAATACCAGGAGAAGGCCTGATTCAGCCCTCTCTTCTGGGGCATGTTTGAGAAGCTTTGGAAAGGGGCAGTATGGATATCTTCCGTGAAGTCATTTCCAGAAGGCTGAGCTGTGGCACGAAGACATTCCTTTCACTCTCTCTCCCCTGATTTATTTTAATACCCTCTGATGGGAAATCCTTCTACACTTCCCAGGTCAGGTTGGTCTCACCTTCCTCAAGCCCCTGGGCATAGACCAGAAGAGGCATGTCTCTGCCTACATGTCTCTTCTACCCTTTGAGAAGGAAGGGCAGCTGTACTTCCTCCTCACTTCACATGTCCAGCAGCCCTCACCACAAGGCTGAGAATGTGTCCTGGAGTGGAGCTCTTCCTCCCAGATTCAGGACCCTTGTGATCAGAAATAATGCAGGCTCCTGGGAGAAAGTCCACTTTCACTCATCCTCAAACCTGGCTGGACACTCAGCAACAGCCAGACAGTGACCCTCGTGCTGGGACATGAGAACATCTTAGGATTGCTCACTGCCATCTTCCCCTTCAGCACAGCCAGACATCTCTGCCTCTGGGTATTGGCTGAGTTCTTCCTGAGGCCCAGGGGAATAGCCAGAGACCCCCAAAGGCTTTTTTCCTTTATTCTATGATTACCGTAAAACAGAGCCATTTGGTGCAGATGGTGGTGAATTTATGTTTCTTCTTTTCACCTTTGTTCATTATGACCTGAACATGACTTGAACATGGAGCACCCAGGAAACTTGTCATCTTAGTCGCAAGCAGTTACTGGCATAAGCACAGCCATGCTGGAGACATGGAGAGAGTATCCAGAGGAGGGGCTTGGGCCGCACATGGCGGGGCTGCAAGGGAGTCATTCAGGAGGGATTGGAGAGAGGACACCAAGGTTTCAAATTTGCAGGACTTCATAGGTGAGAGACTGCAAACCATTGGCCTATAGGCTAGATCCAGCCCTTACATACATTCAATTGATTCATCCCGTGTTTCTCTTTTGATTGAAATTCTTGCCAAATTTTAAAAATCAAAGGATTGCATATAAATATCCAATTTCCTCTTTCTCTTGAAAAGTCATATCTGGTAATGCTGCAAGTATATTCCCTCACAGCAACAATGGTTAAAACTAGGAAACTACTGCCTGCTTTATACAGAGCGAGAGCTCCTGGCTTCACCATGCCCAATCAGGCCCACCTTATCCATTTGTAAGTGCTGTGTTTTACGTTTGCCACCCTCACACTGGGTCTTAAAGTCAGTTTTTTTTGTTTTGTTTTGTCTTGTTGTTATTGTTGTTTTGTTTTTTCTTCCATAGCTTGTATCTCCTCTTCACTCCATACCTCTACATTTTTCCCCTTTGTCCTTTCTGAGATCTCTTCCTGCCTATCTCACTGCTATCCAAGGTCAAAGCATCCAAGTTCTGGGCTGGGCACAGTCAATCAGACCTTCTCTCCCTGGTGGCTGATGGCTACAAGTGGCAATCAGAAAGAACACAATCTATGGAACCAAACTGGGTTTTAAATTCCAGCTCCCCCCCATCAACTTCTCAGTCCCGATCTATAAAATGGGAGTACAAGTCTCTAAGTCTATGGCCCTTCACTTTATCACTTCCTCTTAGAATCCTACCCATCTTCAAGACCCAGATCAGAGCCCATATTGTGTTGAAAGGTTTTCTCTTTGGGCCTTATTCTTCATATCCAGTCTTTTGTTGGAACAAAATATGTCTCTTTAGAGCAGAGGTCATCAAACTCATTCTATAAAGTATTTTAGGAGTTGTGAGCCATTTGGTCTCCATCCCAGCTGCTCAGTTTTACTGTTGAAACACAAAAGCAGCCATAGACAGTATGTAAACAAATCACAGGGGCTGTGTGCCAATAAAACTTTATGGACACTGAAATTTGAATTTCATATCATTTTCACTTATCACAAAATAACATTCTCTTTTTATTATTTTTCAACCATTTAAAAATATGAAAACCATTCTTAGTTCATAGGCTATACAAAAACAGGAAGGCAGTAGGCCAGATTTGGTTCATGGGCCTTAATTGGCCAACCCCTGTCCCAGAGAGTAATTGCTTGTAATTGCTCCTTCTCATCTCCCTGCTCCCCATCCATCCCTCCCTCTCTTCCTTCCTCTTTCTCTCCTTTTTTCTTCTCTCATGTACTCCGCCTTGCTCTCTCCCCCACCTCCATCTCCCCATCCCAACTTTCTCTCTTTCCCTCCCTCTCCCTCTTCTACTAGGTTTTGAGCTCCTCAAGGACAGGCACATGTTCACTTCTCCACCACCCAGGCTCAGCACAAGAAAGGCTTTCTCCAGAATAATTCACATAATTATCTCTCTTCTTTAGGATACTGCTACCAACTTCAGGGTAGTGTTTGGATCTTGCCATTGCCTTTATGGCTTGAGTGAATTCACAAGAAGCACAAATTCTAATAGAGAAAACATGTTTTTTATGAAATTTCATTTTCTCATTAACACTAGAAGTAGAAGAAAACATTGCCAACTGTTTTGAGAGTTGGGGGGAAGTTTGCTCTAAACCCTTCAGATGACTAAACCTATGAAGACCCCAAAGTCATGATGCCACATTTCTAAAATTCTGTCTAGCCCACAACCTGGAAAGCCTTTGTTATAGATCTGTTCCCTCCAGCTCTCCCCACAGCCCTGAATGGGCAAAGATTGTCATCCTATTTTTACAGCTGAGGAATCACTGCTGAGAGAGGTTAAATAACTTTCTCAGAGGCTCAGCATGCCAAGGAGAGAAAGCAGGTTGTCTATGCAATTTTTCCTCTCCTAGGGCTAAAGAGTTAGAAGTTCATCCAAGACTGCAAGCAATTAAGTTGGGCTTCGTTTGCTGAGTCTGGGGCAGACAGCCTGCTCTGCCAGGGTAATGTTTTATCATAAATTCTTCTCCACCCTAGGGTTGTGTTTGGCATTTCCCTGCATCTTCAGAACACAGTTGCACATACTTTCTGTATCAGCACAGAGTTTTAAAAAATTATCAAATCATCTACTGCATTGTGATTGCACTGTCACTGCCATGACAGAAATATGTTGTTTTTCCTTTCCCAACATTGATCTTCCCTTTCCTGGTAACACCACCTCAGATTTCTTCTGAAGAAACAACCCCTTCTTCAGGCTTAGTCCGTTGGTTCATGTGAGGTCTCATCTTTCAGTTTCAAAAGAGATGCATAGCTCAGTCCTGATCAATCAGAATATTTCATCTCCCTGGGCCTGGAAATTAGTTCAGGAATGGAGATGTGACTCAATCAGGTAAATGAGATAAGAGTCCCTTGGTTTTGTGGGAACTATTGACAAGGAGAACCCATCTGCACTATGGCTGCTTAGCTAGGAGGGCATAAGGCTGGTGTCACCTGGAGAAAAGGCCTGCAGGAGAGTAAGTCTAACACAGAAGAGAGCAGAGCTGTGGCACGGGGAGCAGAGAAGAAGTCGAGCACATCACTTGAGCTTCAGGACCCACTTGTGCCTGAAGCCAAACTCTCAGCTTCTTGGGCTAATAAATCTCCTCTGGGTTCTTTTTCCAGTCTGTGTGAGATTTGAAAGCCTCATACCCCTTATTTTCTCCTAAGCGTGTTACCATCTTTTCCCACTCCCTGTTCATGGGACTTCTATGCCTTGGATTCTCCCTAAGAGTACTTCCAAATCCAGTCTAGACTTCAAGACTCAGGTCAGATCCCAGGAACCACTCTCACACAATGGATCCACAAGAAGGATCTGTCTCTCTCCGAATTTTCACATTATGACTAGGGTGGGTGATCACATGGAGATGAACATAGGTTGGTGGATTCAGGGAATCTTTGGGAAATTGTGCAAATGGGACTTGCAGATGGTTTTGATGATGGATTATACACACAGGGGACTATCCTTGGTGTCCAGCGTGTTTTGAGCTGGTCATGTTCAGTTTACTATCTTCTCCCACCACTTTCCTCTGTTCAAATTACTACAAAAGCAGATACATGATATGTATTAAGGAAACCTTAATTCTATTCTCATTAGCCTATGAAAATTTCACACACTGGGTTTTCTCATGGATATAATACTGTGATAATAATGCAAATACTAATGCCTTAGCTTCCCTTCTGTAATAATGAAAATACTAAAATTGTTCATTTAAAGTGACTATTAAGTGAGTTAAGACATATGCTTAGAACAGTGCCTAGCACACAATAAGTGTCTAATAAATGCTACCTATCTATTATTACCATTCATGTTACTATTAGCAGTACTGCTACTACTACTTCTTCATACTAATGTAGTCATAAACATAAATCCAAACACAGGCGCCATATGGCAGGAATCCACATAAAGAGCTTATCTTCATGATCCAGAATACAATCATGTTAATTTTTTTAAGATTCCTTTCAAAATGGGACCACAAAACTTAAAAGAAATCAAGATCCTGAGACTACAGAAATAGCAGCCAAATTTGCCAAAATTTGAAAGTCTGTGCTAGTCACGTGCTGACCCAGGGGGATCTTTGAAGAAGAAGTGGTTAGAAGGCTGTAGATAGGGGACACACAGTCAGAAGATTTAGCTGGGAGAAGGTTTGGGGGTTGCAGAGATGTGAGACAGTAAAAAATCGTATCTTTTCTTGATATCAGACTGAACTGATAGCTGACTATGGCCCCAGAAAATGTTATTAGAAATGCAGCACCAGTGGAGTTCAAATGCATTTTTAATATCTTCTAAATGCTTAATTTGGTTTTGCTGGAGATGTGTTTCATCATTCCCTCCTGCCCCTTAATTAAGCTAATGACTTTATTTCTTTTCTCCTTTCTGATCAGCTCATAACACATTTCCCAGGCTGGTCTCCCTCCTCAAGCCTGTTGTTTTTGATCTGATTATTAGCTTTCAGGCTCACATTGTATTCCATGTGTCAGAATGTTACTGACTGACACTGATCCATTCCGGAGACTCTGGGGCTCGGGGGACTTCAGCTGGCACCATCCCTCCCACTCCTACAAAGAACAAAATCCCTTCCATGTGCATGCCACCTAGCAATTCACTGGGCACTCACACACACATTATCTTGATTGATCCTCCTGAGCAACCACCAAGGTAGGCATGATTAACCCCTCCACTTCACAAACCGTGAGCCTGGAAACCAGAGCCTTTAATAATCAACCCAGGCTAAACAGCATGGAGATAACAGAACTGAGACTCCACTCACCTACCTACGCTCTTGACTCTTCATTCTGCACCACTGTGCCTACTGCAGTTCTTTTCATTTGAGCCCATGGTGCTTCTCTGGGCACTGAATGTGTACACACAGTCATGGCATTTCAGCCAGGCAGGCACAGACCACTAAGGACACCTCACCAGGATCCGAGAAGAGCCGTACTCTGAGTGGGTGTCCTCACTCCATTTGTGCTCCATGGAGAAGTTAGCCCTTGGATAAACCCAAAAATGACAGCTCTATCTTTGATGGCTCAATTATAGGAAGTTCTGAAGATGGCTTTCCTCTGGAGAATGACTTCATGAGGGTTATCTGAAAACTCCCCTGGCATGACTCAGAAACTCTTTTGGGGACCAATGAATGGGGTAAAGGGGGTGACTAACACCCCCTTTCCCAAAGAGTCAGCCCCCCACCATTAAAAACTCCAGGAAATAAGAACTTACTTCCTTGGGAATGTATGATGATGACTCCATTTCCAGATCAACGAGTAAATTCAACAATGAGTTGAAGGACCATGAGAAACTTCTAAGGTCCCTTTAACATCTAATCTATGGACTTCATTAATTTAATCAACTTACTTTACAGAGGAAACATCTGCTCTGATGGGGCAAGTGACTTGTCCAAGATTACCCATCTAGTTAGAGATGGTTATCTAGAAAGGGAACACAATCAGAAGGAGTAAGCAGGTCCTTACACTGGGAGATGGATGGTGCAAGGGTGAGATAGTAGAAGGATTAGATCACCCTCAAACAACTTATATTCCCCCCTTATTGTAAGAAATGCTAGTGGAACGATGTCATCTTACAGGAGGAACAGAACTACTCTGTTTGCTTGGGGGTCTTTGTGCTTGGTAAAAACAGAATCATTTACAAAACCAAAGTTTTCTTTACTACAGAGATGAATCTGCAGAAGTCCCAGGGATACCTTGGTCATAAGAAGTCTCAGATGCAAGTTATCCAAGATGGAACAGGAGTTCAAGAGCACATCTATTTACTGGACAAAATAAAGCTCCATGGTAAGACAGTTTGCATCTGACAGTCCACTTGTGGCCATTCCCCCACATCCCACTCTCTCGATGAGAGCTGAGACCTTCAGTTCAGTGGTACCTGGGCTCAGGAGCAGCCTGAAGGTAAGAGCTCTGCCCCACCACCTTGGACAATGAGGACATTTAAAGAGACTTAGTGGACCAAGCATGATACAGAGGAAGAAAGATGGGCTCAGACTTCTGTGCTGAGAAGCTGAGAAGCAGAACAAAAGGAAGGAAGTTTCCCCCAGGTTCTAAAATAGTCAAGCTGTCACTCAATAAGATGAGAGATTGGGCAGTCACAGAGAAAACAGAGATTTGGCCAGAGATTTTGCCTGTGGAATCACAATCTGGAAATGTTTCTTTCTGGCTGCCCTGGAAGTTCACCATTTCCAAGCTGCATGAGAAGCTGAATGGGCTCTTTCTCCAATGGATTGATCATTGTGCCCAAGCTAATTACTGCCTTAATATCCTACCTCCTGCAGATGGCAAATTGGGCACAGATAAGACAAGTGGCTGGTCCAAAACCACAGGCTGAGTCAGTGGCAGGGATGAGAGTAAGGTTGAGTAACCAGTGGCCCTTCCTTTTGTTACCCTGGCCAAGAAGCAAGCCCTGCCAGAGCAGCTGCCCTTCCCTGGTGCACTGAGATGGGCTGGGATGACATAGTTGAGCTCTGCTCCACCCTCTGCTTCCTAACTTCCCAGGTGAGCTGTGGCCTGCAGATCTGCTGTGCTGGGAGAATCTGCTTGCTGCAGGATATTAGCTCACTTTTATTGCCATGGGCTGGGCGCCCTCCGGCAGCTTGGCTGTAAACCTTTGATCCCCTGGGCTCCAGGAGCTGCAGATTTTGACTGTGTGCTCAGCCCTAGACTACCAACACACTGCATGGGGCAGGCAGAGAAAGGAGGGGCCCAGAGGCAGAAATTCAACTCCTCTGCAGCCACCTCAAAAAACGGCAGCACTCTGAGGCAGTCAGGTTAGAAGGGGAGAGGCACACTGTTTCACCGTCGTGTTCTCCAAGACCCACCAGTGAGTGTTCCCCAGATACAGACGCTTTTATACCACGCTCGTGATTTGCCCCATAATAACTGCATTATTTATTTTATATTTTTATTTAAATTAATTCACCATGGATGGTAAAACTCAAATTTATTTTGAAAGAAGTTTCAGAATACTTCCACAAATAGAAAACTAATACCACTTGCTTTTAAAAATCAATGTAAGATCACACCTACAATCTCAGTGTTTTGGGAAGCAAAGATGGGAGGATTGTTTGAGTACAGGAGTTCAAGACCAACCTGGGCAATATAGCAAGACCTCATCTTTACAAATAAAAAATAAAATATTGGCCAGGCATGGTGGCTAATCACTTGAGCCCAGGAGTTTGAGGCTGCAGTGAGCTATGATCCCACCACTGTACTCCAGCCTGGGCAACGGAGTGAGATCTTGTCTCAAAAACAAACAAAAAAAAACCAATGTAAGAAAAACAAAAGTACTTCCTAAATTTCAGCTAGACACTGTTTCTTGCCTTGGACTCTGAGTTTGAAGTCTGGAATGTTAAGACAGGCTAGCGCCAAACTCATACTTTCTCCTTGGCATAATGAGAATTTTTAAAAGAACTGTAGAGACAATGAGGCTATACACCACCCAAAACCAACCACTGTGTCTCCTGAGTTACATAGACGACCCCTCAGGAAATACTGTATCCTTTTGGTTTCCCCCACCCACTAGCTCCTGGATCTATCAGCACTTTTTACCTAACATTGCATGCGTTTGTAGACATATGTGCTCTTTCTCATGAGATTGAAAACACCTTAACTTCTAGTCGCCCTTTGCTATCCATTTAAGACTAGGAGTTTGTATCAAAACTTCTAAATAAGGCCTGCCACAAAGTAGACAAAAAATAAGCGTTTGGCATTTCTCTTGGATTTGGTTTGGTTCATCTTAAATTTCTATTATCTTCCCACCCACCAAAAAAGAAAGCACAGGAACTTGCAGTAGAAACCAATCTCTTGGCTGTTGTTCACATGCATACGGTGTCAGGAAGAACTGCTAACATCTGTTTGATTGATCCAGGCCTGGAATTCTGCTACCATAAAGGAGACTGAGTTCCCTGGCATTGAAAGCATTCAAGTAGAGGCTGGGTGGCCCCTTGCAGTGGATAGGGATTTGGGTGAGATTACTCAGAAGTGCATTCTAACCCTCAAAAGCCGAGACTCCAGGACTCTGGGCTCAAGTTTAACTAAACTTCCCAAAGTTAGTAAGAGCCATGCATGGCCAGGTTTGGTGTATGTGTGAGCACAGGTGTGTGCATGTATGTGGTTGCGAATGTGCACAGGGTCACGTGTTTCCTTAGGTCCAGCGTTTCCTCATCTCATCTGGCAAGGCCAGTTTAACCCCTTAGTGCCAGGCACTGGGATCGCATGCTGTCTGTCTGCTGACAAGCTTCCTTGCAAAGGTCCCAAGGGGTTAATTAAGTTTTATTGAGCCAGAGTTTATTGCAGCTGTCTCTTGTCTCTCCCCTTAAACACCTCTGCTTCCTGGGAGGCCAGAGTCCTCTGGGACAATATTTTTAACTCTGTTTAGTTTGCCTGTAACCTATATTTTATTTTATTTGTTTTTCGAAATACTATAAGGGGAGGGTGGGTGAGGTCATTTCCCCCTGCCCTGCTCTTTATCTGTTGGTGACTCCATTAAATCAGATTGTTTAAATGGAGCGCAGATGTTGCTGATTTTTCGTATAAAGGAATGCATATTCATTTACATAAATTTCAGTGAATGATGGCAGTTTGGGTTTTATACTGCATGTGTGCTTGTGTGTTACACAGACTTGCTGGGCTCCCTCCAGTAAAGAACTGTCAAAGGCCTAAATAGGAAACCTTTCATATTCATGATGTGTTCATTTCCTTGCTTTATTTTATTTTATTTTTGAGACTACCAATCCTTTTCCAGTTATCTCTAATAGCTTAATACGATTAGAGATTTCCTCTAATCACTGCTCAATGTGTTTCTGCTCTATTAAAGATTTATATGACAGATTTATGGAACATACCTTTTTAGAATTCAGAAGGATTTTGCAGGTTGTTATTCATAACATCTGCCACTTACTGCAAAGAGCCTTAAAACACCCCTTTAATGTGTATTTAATGCTTCTGATATAATATAATATCAAATAAGATGTGTTTTATTATGGCAGCCGTGTTTGTGTAAACCGCACTAAAGATCTGCCACTGTTGTATGCTGCGGTGGAGGGTTTATAATGGCCATAAAAACCTGCATAGAGGTAAACTTGGCATTTAAGGACACACAGAGAGAAATGGTGCTTTAGGGTTTTTTCTTGCTTTCTTTTACTTGTCTTGGTGCAATGTGGAAAGAAGCAGTTTCACAATTTAAAGAGCCACTGAACATAATCTGGGAATAAAACAGTGGTCATTGGAGAAGTATTAAGGTCAACTATTTTTTGAAAATAGACCTCACCAGCCTGTGCTCACAGATCTAAGCTGTAGCCAGTCTGGGCCAACCAAGATTGTGGGGTTCAACTGATTTGTCCAGATGTTTCTCTGACCAAAAGAATGGAGCACACCTTTTATTATTCTCTCCCATTAACCTGACATTTTTACCAAACAGCATCTTTTAACAACTCATTTTCACATTTTAATGTATGAAAGATGTACACAGTATGTATGTCTTTAACTAAAAAGGTGTGATACATATTTATCAAGATGCTAACATGCTAACGACAGTTGTGTTAGGGTGGTGGAGTGGATTCTGCAGTGTTGGAGACTGGAGCGGAGCAGAAAGAACGCAGACATGGGCTTAGCTCCTAACCAGCTTGCATGGCTTTGGATAAGGTATCAATCCCGTCACCCTCTCTTTGCTCCCCTGTGAAATGGGAATAATGCCTATGAACAAAGTTTACCTAATTAAATGAAATAATGTATTCAAGGTGCTTGGCAAAGTGTCTGGCACTTTGAAGGCGATCAGTGCTGTGTCGCATTTTTATAAGGTGTTAACAGCATGTTTGGGGTGAAAGAAATACATATTTACTTCTTTGTTATAGAGTATCTATAACTGCCAATCAGAACTTTGGGTCAGCACCACCAGCACACTGAGTAGACAATTCCAGGCACAAGCAATGACTGTCACTTCTTTATGAACCTGTGCTGCTATGGTGCCTAAATGCATGCTGTGTCTTAGGTTTTAGGGAATACTGCAAATAGACTACAGAGTCTTAGAAGGCCCTACATGGGAAACTTCTGAATGAATCTGGACACCCTCATTTTGCAGGAGGGTCTGGGGTCCAGAGAGAGAAAGGGACTTACCTGAATCACACAGGGAGAAAGGTGTAAACTGGGGCCCCTACCTCTCTCTCACCGTTGACCCCAGCCAGGGGCAGATGTGGGCCTTCATTGTCGAGTCTGGGGCCACTGCTCTTTAATGAAAACATACTGAAGCAGCCCCTTGGAATTGCAAGCTCAGCTTTTCCTTACGTTTGCTTATCCCTGTATTCCACCCTGGTCCCACGCATTCCTTTTTGGTGGGCTTAACCCAAGAAGCCCTGTGGTCCTGGTAACCATCTCCAGGATCTGCAAGCTCCAGAGGAGGAAGCAGACAATATCTACCCAGGCCTTGGGTGTGCCCAGGTGGTTGCTGCTGGGGGTAGCGAGAGTGAGCAGCAGCGGCCCCTTTTGGTGTATACATTTACTACACCTGGTGATTCTGAGGTTGGAACTCCCTAAGTGCCCACTGGCCAAATTTGCTGAACACTTGACTCTCAAACAGCCCTCATTAACGATACACAGCCATCTCCTTTCTGATGGGTTTGGAGTAAATATGTAATCGGGGAGTTTTTAAGCTATGTTCTGTAAAGTGCCGTCTGCGTCTGCTATTTGGTTATTTTATGCGGTCATCAAAGCTATTCTAGGGACGAAGGGGAGGAATGATACAGGCAGGGTGGGGATGGGGTAGACATTGATACAGGCTGTTTGCTGCCTGATCTGCAGGGTTCAATTACCAACATGGATAAAAACCCTGAGGACCTGCAAAACACTCATGCATATACAGAAGGTTACGTATCCTTTCAGCACTCCTGGGAGACTCAGAAATGACAAGGTCACCCAGACGTAAATGACAGCTCTGAAATTTTTTCTTTCTCAAAAAATATTTTAGAGTTCTTTTATTACCAATGTTTTATTATGAAAATATTGAAGCATATAGTAAAGTTAAAGGAATTTTACAGTGAATCACAGTATCTAGATTCTACTATAATATTTTACTATCCATGCTTTATCATGTTATTTACCCATCTATCCATTCTTTTAGCCATCCATTAATCCATTTTATTTGGGGGATAAGTCAAAGTAAATTGAAGACTTTATATATTTTCCCCTAAGTAGCCCAGCATGGATTTTATTCAAAGAGTTCAGATTTTGTTTGCAGTTTCTTTGTGTTGATATAAAATTTACATATAATAAAATGTAAAAATCCTAAATGCATTCCATGAGTTTTAATGAGTGTGCACACCTGTGTAACTCAAACTCCTACCAAGTTCTAGAACATTACCATCACTGCCAGGGAATACGCTCTTGCCTCTTGACTATAAATTCTTACCTCCATTCCCCAGAGGCGACTGCTATTCTGATTTCTTCCCACTGTAGACTAGTTTTGTCCTGTAGAATTTCATATAAATGATTACATAGTAGATACACTTATTTAAGGCTTATTGCATTCAAAATAATGATTTTGAGATTCATCCATGTTATTGCATATGTTGGTAGTTTATTCCTTTCTATTATTGAGTAATACACCATTGAACAAATATAATAATTTATTCATTAACACACCATTGAACAAATATACTAATTTATTCATTCTCTTGTCGATGGACATGGGTTATAACTATTACAAATAAAGCTTCTATGAACATTCCTGTACAAACCTTTTTGTAGACATGTATTTTCTTTTTCTGTGGGTCAATACTTAGAAGTGAAATCACTGGGTTACAGGATAGCATGTTCAGTAAAGTAAGAAATCACCAAATCTTCTTCAAAAATGATTATAGCATTTTACATTCCCATCAACAATATATGAGGGTTCAAGTTACTTCACAATCTTACAATATTTGGGGTTGTCGGTTTTTTCAGTTTAGCTATTCCAATAGATGTGGAATAATATCTCAGTATGGTTCTGATTTGCATTTCCCTAATGACTAATGATGTTGTCCATTTTTATGTGTTTATTGGACATGCATATATCTCCTTTTGTGAAGTATCTATTTAAATCTTTTGTCCACTTTTAATTAGGTTATTTGTCTTTTTATTGTTGAGTAATAGGAGTTATTGATATATCCTAAATACCAGTCCTTTTCCACATACATGTTTTGACAATATTTTCTTATCTGTGACTTGCCTATTTATTATCTTACATTTACCTTTTGGTGAACAGTTTTAATTTTGATGAAATCTAATGATTTTTTATTGACATTGCTGTCTGCGGGCTGTGCCTACTTCTCTAAAAGCTGTATGATTTTAGCTCTTGCATTTACATCTAAATATATCTTGAATTGATTTTTGTGTATTGTATGAGGTAGGAACTGTGATTACTTTTTGAATAATATGGGTTTAGAGTTCTTCCAGTACAATTAATGGAAAAGAGTTTCATTTCGCCATTTGATTGCTTTGTTGCATTTGTTGAAAATCAAATCATAAATCCATAAGTGGGCATTCTCTATTTCATTTTATGGACCTATTTGTCAGTCCCTATGCCAATATCATACTGTCTTCATTACTGTAGCTTTATAGTAAGCCTTGAAATCAGGCTAAAGAAACCCTCCAGCTTTGTTCTTATTTTTCAAGATTAGATAGTTGGTATATTTTACATCTTTGGATTTTCATGTAAGTTTTATAATCAGCTTGTCAGTTTCTACCAAAAAATTAAAAATCCTGTTGGAATTTTGTTTGGGATTGCATTGAATCTTTAAGATGACTTGAGGATAATTGACATCTGAACAGTGTTGAGTCTTCCTATTCCTGAGCATGGTATATCTTACTATTTCTTTAGGTCTCCTTTAATTTCTCTCAGCAATGTTTTCTAGTTTCTAGTGTGGAGATTTTACATAGCTTCCTTAAATTTATTCCTAAGTATCTTAGGTTTTTGACACTATTTTAAATGAATTTTGCTTTTTAAATTTTATTTTCTAATTGTCAATAGTTTATAAATATACCTTTTATTTTTGTGTATTAAGTTAATGCCCTGCAACCTGATTAAATGCATTTGTTAGTTTTAACAGTGTTTCTACAGATTCCTTAGGATTTTCTACATAAATAATTATGTCAGTTTATAATAACTAAATTTTGCTGCTTTTTTATCTTTATGATTTTTGTTTGTTTTTCTTGCCTTGTTGCAATAGCTAGGGCCCCTCAGTACTACATTAAATAGCAGCAATGAGAGTAGGCAAATCTTGCCTTGTTACTAATCTCAGGAAACGTGCATTCTTTCATTATTAAGTAGGATATTAGCTGTAGGGTTTTTTTGTGTGTGTTTCTTTTTAAATTTAAGCCAGAATAGCATTTTATTTACTTTGAAAAATAATTATAAATGTGGCACAGACTGAATTGTCATATACTCTGATTTTCTCCCAGAAAGAATTCTATATAAAAAACCAGATCACAATCAGAAAAAAAATAACAATATTAAGATTTGACCAAAAAAAATCTAGCCTATGAAATCCAGTTTATAGTAGAACCCCAAAATAAACTATGCATGTGTATTTTTATTGTTGTTTGGTACTATATTTTAAATTTATATAATCTATCAAAGTGAGTTTTATTTTTCCAGCTTTATTGAGGTATGATTGGCAAATAAAAATGCATATATTTAGGGTGCACACTATAATGTTTTGATATATGTGTACATTGTGAAATGACTACCGTAATCAAGCTACTGAACACACCCATCACCTCACATAATTACCATTTTTGTGTGTGGGGAAAGAACACTTGAGATTTACTCTCTTAGCAAATTTCAAGTAAATGACTCAGGGTTATTAACTATAGTCGCTGTGCTGCACATCAGGTCTCCAGTACTTATTCCTCTCATAACTGTAGGCTTGTACCCTGTGGCCAACATCTCCCTTTTTCCCAACCTTCCAGCTTCTGGTAACCACCATCCTACTCTCTAAACAAATGCTGTATGATGTCTCTTATATGTGGAAGCTAAAAAAGTCAAACTCATAGCTATAAGTATTTTTGTAGATATCCTTTATCAGATTGAGAAAGTTATTTTCTATTTGTAGTTGGATGAAAATTTTTTATCAGAAACTAATTTTGAATTCTCAAATGCTTATTCAGCATCCATTGAAATGACCATATGTTTCTGTTTTGTTTTGTTTTCTGTTAAACCATCCTTGCATTCCTGGGATAAACACTGCAATGTTATGTTGTCACCTATAATTTTTATTTCATAATTGTTGAAAGTATCATTTTATACATATTTAGACATGAAAATAAAATATCACTCTTGTACATACATAAAAACAAAAATATAAGCTACACAAATAGGTAGCTTATCTTTTAAGTTTAAGTGATCTTTAAGAATAAGTGAACTTTAAGAATAAGTTTAAGTGATCTATTGTGCAAGTATTCACAAAATTTCTTTACATTTAGAATCCAAATCTTGTTGATTACTTTTATCTCTGAATCATCAGTGCTGCTGTTTTTCTATACAGTGTTGTATTCTTTGCAAATCAAAAGGATTGTAATGTAGAATTTACTAAAATTATATTCCATTATTATCTTCAGGATTTTCTTCCAGGCTGCTGTCACTGCTGCTATAAGCTCTGATGTCATGCACAAACACTGACAACCACATAATAACTCTCATCTGCCTAATACAATTGTAGGTTAAAATGTAAACAAAATGTAGATTATACCACTGCTGAATATAGTAATAACTTTAATTTTTCTTGTATTACTAGACAGATTTGTAATGGGAAATTTTATTCACCACATGACGGATGTTTGGTCATGTTTGAAATTTTACAGGGAGAAAATACTCAGACAAAAAAGTTATTTTATTTTTTAAAAATAAAGAACATGATTTTTTTCAAGTAAAAATTGCATGCATTTATTATATACAACATGATGTTTTGAACTATGTATACATTTATGATCGCTAAATTGAGCTGATTAACATATGCATACCTCACATACTTATTATTTTGGAGTTGGGGAGATATTGGTCAAAGAACACGCAATTTCAGTTAGGTAGGAGGAATAAGTTCAAGTGATCTACAGTACAACATGGTGACTATAGCTAATAAGAAGTTACTGTATTCTTGAAAATTGCTAAGAGTAGCTCCCAGGAAAAAATTTTAATAGATACTTAAGAAAATTAATTAAAAGCCTTCAGGAATAGTTTATGCCCACTTTTAACTCTAGAGAGTTTACAAATAAAAGGGGCTTTGGAAGATCATCTAGTCCAATGAGATCATTGAAAATTGGGGATATGGACACTTGACTAGTCGATTAGACCATAAGCTTCATGAGAGCAGAAACCAAGTGTGTTTTGGTCATCACAATAACACCTGTGCCTTCATATCTTTTGATATGTAGTTAGTACACAATAAATACTTTCTGAAAGGATGGATAAATGAATGAGGCATAGAGAAGGTATCAATTTGTCCAAGGTCACATGGAGGAGATTTACTGTCTGATGGGACTAGAATTTGGGTCACTTGACTCTATTGCCCTATACTCAGTCAACCACCACATCCAGCTAAGAGTTGGAACAGTTTTCTGACCTTGCACAGGCTCTCTGTGGGTGAGTTTATGTATGTGTGCCTATATGTGTGTGTGTGCCTACGTGTGTGTGTTGTAATTTTGGGATCCTTTGTGTGCACCATGGATCTTTCCTCATATAGCATCAAGTACAAAAGTCTAGACCTTTTTGTCATAGCATAATGGGAATTTCTGTTTTTCCTGTCCCCATGCCATCACTGAAGGTGAGTCACAGCTGCAGTATGCAGCTATTAATCACTCCTGTTAGCCAGACTGCATCTCAGTGGCATGTTGTGCATTATTAAATTATGCCATCACTCACTCTTGGGCTGCTGTGTTTAACTGCATGGAAAGAATTACTGATCAAATCTCCCCAAATACTTTCTTCCCTAGCACAAATCAAGCCCTGTTTGTTTGAGCAGAGGTCACATGGCTAAATGCCATGGATAATGAAAACCACTTCAGGCTCTGGCACAACCATCTCCAGATACACACCAACTGAGCTAACCCCCTTCTTAGCTTCCCTTCTGAACACAGGCATCTCCATTTTTCCCTTGTTCCAATCCTTTATTCTTATCAAGGCCCATGGCAGTCTGAAAGCTGCACTCATGATCCCTCTGCTGTCAATCACACTTGTCCTGAGTCCTCTTCACCTCTTCCCCATCTCAGTAAATGGAACCACCATCTACCAAGATACTGGAGCCAGAACCCGGGAAAGAACCTTGCCCTTTTCCTCAATCCCTAATTCATAAGTAAATTATATTTATTCTACTTCCAAAGAGATCTCAAATCTGTGCATTTCTCTCTATTCACCTGCTCTTGCTCCCTGTAGCCGGTTCTCCCCACAACAGCCACAATGATCAAAACCCACAAAGAGAACATGTCCCTTCTCTGCTCAGCGCCTTTCAGTGCCTTCCCATTTCTCATGGCAGAGAATCCAAACTGTTTACCACAGCCAACAAGACTGCATATCTTGCTCCTGCTTAACTCTTCATCCACAGCATGTAGGACTCTCCCTCAGTGACCACATAGCAGTCCTAGCCTTTTGTTTCCTTGAACACACTAAGTTCATCCCTGCTCTAGGATCTTAGGGTATGCTATTTCCTCTGCCTGGATCACTCTTAAGCTGGCTCTTCACACGGCCAGACCATTGTTGTAATTTACATATTAGCTTAAATACCACTTCCTCCAAGAAGTCTACCTAAGCTCCTTATGCAAAATAGGATCTTCCCATGATTCATTTCTCTCCGAGCACTTATTACCACCAGGCAATTATTGTATCTGTCCAGTTATTTGCTTTTGATATGTCTCCCCTCATTAAGCTATTAGGTCCTCTAAGTCAAAGCTTTGTATTGTTCAATGCTGGCACATATACCTCTGGGTGCACATATACATACACACACATATTGGAATAAAATCCTACTTCCTCCATGAAGTCTCCCCAGCCTGCTCACCCACACTGATCCCTCCTCCCTCTTATTTGTCCTCACTGGATCCAACAGAGGTTCCCATAACTGTATACTTCACCATCTCTACTTCTTTTCTGGGTGCCTCTCATCTAGCCAATGTGATTGTAATTTCCCTCGTGAAGGGGATTTCTAACTACTTTGAATGTAAATGCTTTTTTCATATAAATATTTAAAGAAATTTGTACATTCTACTCCGTGTTTTAGTGATTTCTGTATTTTTTATGTTTCTTGCTTGTCGGAGGTAGAAGTTCACCTCAAGTTTTAAGCAGAAGGAAATAATTTATTTTAACTGATTAATGCAATGAAAAGTCCAGTGCAGTGCTGCCTTCAGGTACAAATGGATTCAGGTGCTCTCGTGATATTATCAGGATCCAGTCTCTCCCATTTCCCACCTATCTTCTTCTGTAAGTTGGCTCCCCTCTCAGGCTTTACCGGGGAACAGGATGGCAGTCAGAGGCCCTATCCATCTATCCTCATTTCTGGACACTCTCAGAGAAGCTCTGAAGTTTATTCCAGTCGGTTGGAATCTAATCATCTGCTCTTTTTTAAGCTATCACTGAGGCCAGGGGAAGAGAATTCCCAGGTTATTTTTGACCTGGTTTCTGTTTCCACAGTATAGGGTATGGGTGGGTCCCCAAGTCAAAGCCAAGGACTGAACTAGAGAAAAGGAGAATGAATGCTCAGGAGACCATTGGTTCACTCAGTAAACATTTATGAGACCCTCCTGTGAACCAGATGCTGGAGACACAGAGATAAGTAAGCTGTCAGGTCTCAGCTCTGAAGGAACAAAGGAGGAAAAGAGATATGTGATCAAACACTCTATCACATGAAACCAATCCCAGGGTGGTCTGGAAGCTTACGTGAGGGAGGAGGAGGGTTTCAGGAAAACAGTGGCATTTGAACTGGGTCTCCAGGGAAAGGGGCAATTGCACCTGAAAAATAGGAGAAAGGACTTCTTAGGGGAATGGAATGCAAGTCCCAGAGATGTGAAAAAGAAGGTCCTGGTGCTTGTGCTGGGACTGGAGGAAGCATGAGCATGGCAACATAAGAGATAGAGGGGAAGTTCTAGGACAAATGTTGGATGCAAAGTTTACAAACTGGCAACCTGCCCCCAAATCCAGCTTACACCTATGTTTTGTTTGACCAGCGTAGTGTTTTAATTTTTAAAATAGCTTTCAAATTTAAAAATTAGGGGATTTTACATCAAATTCAGATATTCAGCTTCTCTGAAAATATTAGATGGTACATCATAGGTCCATATTCCCTCATGTCCATAATTAACTGGAAATGCATTATCCCTATCCCACGTAGATAGGATAAGCGAGTTTCGTTTCCTCACAGACCCCACCAAGCTCTCTGCATGCATCCCTATTGCCTTCCTGGCCTTGGAAGTCATTTGAGTTTCAGATCTCTGGCCTGATGAAAGAACCTGAATCTAGAATGGTGAATGTTTTGTTTGCCAAGCGAAGATATTCAGATTTTATCCTCAGGCAATGAGTATCCACTGACAGTTTTAAAATAAGTGAATGTCATGACTTGTTTTTATTCATCTTTATATTTTCTCCAACAATTAGCACAATGGCTCACACAAAGCAGGTGTTAAGTCATTATTGAATGAATTAATTAAAGAAGGATTAAATCTTAAAAATTAATGAGTAACAACCACTTCAGAAAGCTTTTTGGAAGTATGTACCAAAGCTAAATACACACTAACCCACGACCCAGCAATTCCACTCCTAAGAATATCTTCAACAGAAATGCACGTGTGTTTATTATAACACATGAATGAGAATGTTCACATCAGGCAAAAACTGCTTGGGGAAAAACTCATAAATGCTCATCAACAGAAGAATAGATAAATAAATGGTGGTTATTTACACAGCAGAATGCCACTAAATGGCAATGAGAATGATGATCTACAGCCACAAACAAAAATATGGATGAATCTTGAATTTTTTTTTTTTTCTTTTTTGAGACGGAGTCTTGCTCTGTCACCAAGGCTGGAGTGCAGTGGTGCTATCTCCGTTCACTGCAAGCTCCGCCTCCCCAGTTCATGCCATTTTCCTGCCTCAACCTCCCAAGTAGCTGGGATTACAGGCACCCGCCACCACGCCCGGCTAATTTTTTGTATTTTTAATAGAGATGGGGTTTCACCATGTTAGCCAGGATGGTCTCGATCTCCTGACCTAGTGATCCGCCCGCCTTGGCCTCCCAAAGTGCTGGAATTACAGGCATAAGCCACCACGCCTGGCCTGGATGAATCTTACAAGCATAATATTGAGTGAAAGAAACAAAAGAGTACATACTCTATGTTTCCATGTCTATAAAGTATAAAAACAGGGGCAATTATTCTATCCCATTACAAGTTAATAATGTGGTTAGTCTCAGAGGAGGCCTTAGTGACTGGAAAGGAGCCTGTGGGGATTGTGAGCTACTGTCTTGCCTGATTTTTGATCTGCTTGCTGATAAACAGGTGTATTTCGTTTGTGAAAATTTGGAGGCTATACCCTCTAAATAGGCACACTTTTCTGTATACAAAACAAACCTACAAGTCCCTTTCTGAAATCTCGCAACACCCAGCATAGCAATTGCTCAATACATTCTGAGTGATCGATTCAAGCCAAATCTGTTCTCCTCTTATAAACTATCCTAATAACCTAGTAAGTGCATCTTTTATTAGATTGATTAATTTGGGAAGATGGAAGACATCTCGGCAGTGTGGAGACTTTGGGAATAGCCAGTCTGGAAGCAAGGGGCCAGGTTACAGCAAGAAGTGAGTGAGAGAGACCTCAAGCCTCTGACGGTTGGCAGGCCCTGGCCAGGACCACCAGGCCTAATTAAAGCACTTGGTGAGAATTAATGCACTTCCAGAATGTTAGCAAAGTCTGAGAACTCACACTGCATGAGGGAAAAGAAATTAGTCTGATGCCAAGTGAATCCATTCAATAAAGTTCTATTGAGCACTTGCTACAAGCAGAGCTGGCCGGATCCTACAAGGGTAGTAGCAATGGGAAGAGGAGAGCCTGTCCTTTAGATGCTCAGGATATGGTAGGAAGCATGCAGATGGAGGCCGGGGATAACTGAGATGTCAAGAAGAGGGATGAGCAGGTTGCTCCTGAGAGCCATTCTAATTTCAGGACCAGAATGGAAAGTGGGAGATGGCCCTGCAGGATGGAATCAGAGTTCATTGAGAAGTGACAAAGGGTAAACATTCTCCAGCTGAAGAGATTGTAGCAGCAAAGCCCTGAGGAGTGAGGGTGCCTGGTGTGTCTCCTAGGGGGATGCATTCCAGGGTAGCTAGAGATCCAAGTGCATGGGACACTGGAAGGGATAAGGGACAGGCAAGATTGTCCAGGTCACGAATGGCTTTGAATGAGTGCTCGGCTTTTTTCCTGCAGGTGTTGGTGATGGTGCTGGTGGTGGTGGTGTTCGATGGGGAAAGACTCTCAGGATTTTGAGAATACATTTCAACCTGTATTTTAACTAACATCAGTCTGGTGATCTTTTGAAGAAGGGTGAACCTGAATAGGGGTTACAGACTCAGATTCCCAAAGAATTAGGCATCCAGTACAGGAAGAGGGCTAGGCAATATTATAAGTACCATAATAAATGGGAACTGCTATTCTATCATTACTGTTGGGGAAGAAGAGGGAGTGGTGGAGATTGCTATAAACCGCTGGTGCACCCAGTGAGGCAGTAGATATGCACCTCCAACTGACAACTGTCATACAGAGACATGGGCCCAGTGTTATTCCACAGTCCAATTTTCTAGAAAACCTGGAGATCTGGATGTTAACATCCATGCAATCTATTGTGAAGCATCACGCAGTTTAAACAAATTGTATCTGAAGGCAGATTAGGCCAGCAGCTTGTGACCGCTGAAAAACAAAAATCCACATCACTGAGATATTCTACTCCGCTGTCCTGTCTTAGGAAGTTTGGTAAAAACACTGGATGAAAAAAAATGTATGAGGACATCCAAATACTGTTTTGCAACAGCTAAGGAGAACTGGAACAGCTGCTAACTGTTCTGCTTTGCAGACGTCTGGGGTATACTCGGGACAACATTGATCATCACCACAGTGCTTTGTGTTTCCAAGTCTTATTCATTTGTTATCTGCACTGCTGGGTTTTTTGCCGTCAATATTTTGGGTGAAGAGAGACATCTCCCTCTAATGACGCCCTAATCGTTACTAATTTCCTCTGCATGGATTGTGCGCCATCAGGTATAATGAACACATTTGCTTTTAATGCTCCTGCTACAAAGAGTTCCTGGGAAATGGTTTGCCGGCACATGCCCAAGCCGACAGCAGACAGCAGGGAGTTCAGAGGCATCACCCATGTGGGAGTGAGCAGGTCAGCCCATGGCGAGAGGCCTTCCAGCCAGGGGTAGGCGGGACACGAGCCAGCCGGGCCTGAGCCCTCCTCTCACCCCCAGAAGCCTCCACTCACATTAATAATCTTAATTCCCTGATTTGCAATTAACCCAAAAGCTCTGTAATGATAATGGGATACGTGCATAATTTGGTGCCAGAAGATGATAGATCGGCAGGACTGGAATCTTTATTCATCTCTCTGTGTTGTCGCTCTGAGTGAGGTGAGAGCCATCTGATCCCAGGCTCCCTGCAGAGGCAACCATGAGTGAGGCCTCCAGGTAGCCCAGCCTGAGAGGCCTTCCAGCAAGGAGGGGTGGCCGCTGAGTTTGCCCTGGGAATGATGAAGTGGGGTCCTGACCTGCCCCTCCCCTGCTGCTGAGTGTACGCGGTGGTCATGTTTTGTTTGGCCCACACGATGATCTTGGGAAAATTTGAAATCATTATTAACATCTCCAAAGCAGGAGATTTCTTATAAACATCCAGATTGCTGGTTTCTTTAGGAAAATAGGAGTATCTGGCAATAGGGGACTCAAATTCCCACAGGGCAAGTTTCAGCTGGAGCTGAAGCACTGTGGGGTGTGTGCTTGCTGTTTGCCCTGTTCGCCACCCAGCCCATTTCACCTGCCTTCCTGCCTGGACACACAGGCAGACATGTTTGTAACCACCTAGAATAAAGAGTCCCATTTCAACCTCAAACATGGGAAGGCCTCCCCTTGCCCCATCCCTAGGCTGAACCTGGCTTTTATTGGTTTTATTTGCTTGGATCTTGCTTGGGAAAAGATCGTAGAAATTTCTCCTCCAGAAATCCACTGGACCCTGTGCCTGTTCATTTGGCAAACCTGTTCTGATGTCTGTCCAGATACAAGGGCTCAGAGTAGAAGGGGTCAGATATAAGGTGACAGGGTCAGACACATGGAAAACCACTGACAAGGATGGGGAGCAGGGACTGACTTATTTTATGGACCTCCCAAGGATGCAACAGCATCGTCTAGTGACAGGATGGCAAATGGACTGCAAATGGAAAGCCAGCCCTGATCAGGTAGCTGTGGCTTCCTGCAAAGAGTCTTGTGGCCGAGATAGGGCTCAGGAGGAAAGAACTCCATGATTAATTAATGCAGTTGCTCTTGGGCAAAGGAAGAAGGGCTTGGAAGCACATAGCTTATGTTTGGAACTCCTGGTCCAGTGAAAGAACAGCAAGGTGAGGCTCAGGAGACCTGGGTCATAGTCCAATTTCTGGAACCTCTTTGGCATGTGACCCGGGGATAGGGTTTGATAGGGTTTGGCTGTGTCCCCACCCAAATCTCATCTTGAATTCCTACGTGTTGTGGGAGGCACCCGGTGGGAGGTAATTGGATCACAGGGGTGGTTCTTTCTAGTGCTGTTCTTGCAGTAGTGAAAAAGTCTCATGAGATCTGATGGTTTTAAAAAGAGGAGTTCCTGTGCACAAACTCTCTCTTTTTTTGCCTGCCGCCATCCAAGTAAGATGTGACTTGCCCCTCCTCGCCTTCCAGCATGATCATGAGGCCTCCCCAGCCATGTGGAACTGTAAGTCCATTAAACTTCTTTCTTTTTTAAATTACCCAGTCTAGGGTATGTGTTTATCAGCAGCATGAAAATGGACTAATACAGGGTTACCCGAGACAATACGTAATCTGAATTGTAGGTAAACGAGCATGTCCCATGCAACATTGGGGATATACACACTAAGGGATGATTTGTTCATCTGACGTTTGAATTGAATCAGGCATCCTGTTCGCTTGTGGCTAAATCTGGCAGTCTTACCTGGGGCACATAATTCCCTTTCCCTCTCTGCTCCTCAGTTTCCTCATCTGTCAAATGGAGTCAAATAAGATCAGTGGCTGTCAAAGGGCTTTAGCTACAGAACCTTCCTTCAAAATTAAACTATCAATAGAAGCCAAAGGTATAACACAGATAAAACTGTGATGGAAGATGGGGTGAGACTTCCGTTAGTCACTGATAACATTCACAGTTGATGTTTTGTGGTATCAAGCATCATATAGTGAGATAGAGCTCACCTTAAGGATAATAGTTATAACAACTGCATTTAACATTCCCTGGGTGCTTCCCATGGCTGAGTTCTTTAAATATATTACCTTATTGAGTATTCACAACAACTGGAGAAGTAAATACCACAACTACTCCCTTGTAGCAGATGAGAAAACAAAAGCACAGAGAGATTCAGGAAGAAGCCCAAGCTAGTGGTAGATCCAGGAGTTGGATTCAGAAAGTCTGATTCCAGAGCCCGCACTTTCAACACCAAACAGCAATCTAGATATACTGGATTCATCCACTAGTAGGGCATGAACCTATCTGGGGTGAAGGTGGGCAAGCTGAGGCCAGGTAACTGTCTTTAAGTCTTGTGTAGTGTGGTTTATTGATCTATCCTTTGGGCAGGAGTTGGACTCAGCAAAGCTTCAGAGTCCCTTTCTGCTCCAAGACTGTAAATCTGTGGTTCTCAGGGATTTTACTGATGGACATGAGCCCTTGATCTTCATTCTCAAAGATATAAAATAATAATAAAATCCTTCCCTAATGACCAGTCCCATTCACTTCCCATAATAGTTATTTGGTAATTACTGTCAACCCATCAGGAATCTCAATACAGCTTTGTTGCTTTTGACTTCCCACACTAAATTATTATTGTGCATATAGGGACCATTAATTGAGGTGACATTTCACCTGTCCTGGCTGGCAGCGGTTGCTATAGCTACTTTCCTCTGACCACTCTCCATTTGGAGTTAGACTGGACAGTCTTGAAACTTGCCAGGAGGTGGAAATGGCACTTAGGCTGATCTCAGAGGCAGTTTCCACAGCAAGAGAGTGTGTTCCTGCCAAAGTCCAAGATGGAGAAAGAGGGACGATAAAGAAATGGCCCAGAAAGATCAAGCATGAAGACCTACAGGAGTGTGGAAGTGGAAGGGCTCCCAAGGTTAGCTAGTCCAACCTTGCCATCTGATGGAAATGGAATCAGAAAGACCGAGACCCTAATCCCATTTCCATTGCCTACTGCCGATTGGTGATTCAAGCCCAGAGTTCCCAGACTTTGTCATTTTTTTTTCAAGAGAATCTAGAAATAGGAGTTGTTTTTTGAAGATGGAATTTCCTGATCCTTCAAAATTGGCAGCTTATCTTTAATTTTTAAACATTCTTTGGGACACATGAGACATGCCTATAAGTTCAGTTTCACTAGTGGACCCTCCCTTAGGACCCTCACTGGTCTATATAATTAAAAGAGCCTATGAAGTGCTCCTTCTTGAAAAGACACAATAGCTGTAATGTAAAAGCCCCGGTGGCATGTGGAAATGTTGACCCAGGGCTAAGTTATACCAGCCTCCCTTTACTGCTCACCAAGAGCATGGAGCAGATCTGGCCCTGAGCCTCAGACCCAGCACAGCCACCATCAAAAAGAAAAATACGAAGAGTCAAAGTCTTGTAAAGTGTACATAACACCACCACCTCTGCCTTAACTCTGGCCTTGCCACAGGTCCACAACCTAGAGGCCAGGGCCCCCAGTGCAGCACAGGCCCATCTGAACACCATGGTCTTCTACACCCTTCTCACACATGCACATACACACACACACACACACACACACACACACACCTTGCCTAGAGAGCCCAGGAAAGGTGTGGGCAGGATGGAGAAGTCACTATCCTGGGTTCCCACTGAAATGAAATCATTGGCTTTGGAGAGGGGTACCTGTATCTTTCACCCATAAGCAATAGCCATTCAACCCAATCAGGCTTATGCAGTACAGGGGATAATTTTACTAAAATAGCAATGCCTAGAACAGAAATGGCTGAATCCAGCAATCTTGTCAGGAATCTGTCTCTCCCCACGTCTTTCTTCTCTGTTGGCTGGATTCTCAGCTAATGTGGCCACCAGCACTTCCAGGCTCACATCCTACCAGCTTAGGGCCCCCAGCAGAAAAAGAATACTTCTTTCTCCCTGGTTCCACAAAAGTCTCCTATCCATAACCGTCAGTGGCAGTACCTGGGCTATGTGCTCACCCTTGAGCTAGGGGCAGAGTCAGCCTCACTCAAACCTAATGGACAGGAGTGGGAAGGAGTCAGGTCCCTACAAGGAAAACGAAGGAGCCTGGGCAGGCAGAAACAATTGACGCCCCAAGCAGCATCCCACCCTGGATGGGAGCCTTTGCCCTGACCTGACGGGAGGTGAGGAGAAGTAGAGACACCTGTCTCAGCTGGATGGAGCTGTGGCTCCTGTCTGCTTTGTGTTGTTCTCTGATAGAATCCTCCTGCCCCTGCCTCCTGGCTCTGGCATTCCTAGGTCATCTCTACTTCAATCGTCCCCTACTAATCTATACCAATTCAGCTGCACAATGTCCCCACATAGCACCCCAAAGGGCCCAGTGCAACCCCTCCCCTGCCTATGCTAAGGCCAGCATATGCTTGTGATGAAACCTGTGAGCCCTGCAGCCAGCCAGACCACCCAAGTTCTTTTTTTTTTCTTCTTTTTTTGAGACAGAGTCTCACTCTGTCGTCCAGGATGGAATGCAGTGGTGTGATCTATCTTAGCTTACTGCAACCTCCACCTCCTGGGTTCAAGCAATTCTCGTGCCTCAGCTTCCCGAATAGCTGGGACTACAGGCGTGCACCAGCACACCCAGCTAAATTTTGTAATTTTAGTAGAGATAGAGTTTCTCCCTATTGGCCAGGTCTTGAACTCCTGACCTCAAGTTATCTGCCTGCCTCGGCCTCCCAAAGTGGTGGGATTACAGGTGTGAGCCACCGTGCCCTGCCCAGACTGCCCAAGTTTTGACACTGGCTTGCAACCTGACTAGATGTGTGCCCCTGGACTCTCTTTTCCCACATCTGTAAAATGGGAATAGTAACAGTATGTATCTTATAGGCTGTTGTGAAAATGAAATGAGGTGTGTGAAGTGCTTAGGATGGTTTCTAGCACATAATAAGTACTGAATACTCATTGCAATAGTAGTAGTAATAATGATGATGATAATTATACTAAGAACATTTCTATTCTGATACTTTTCCTCCACCACTGCCTGGACTTACCGGTGGGTTGAAGCCATATTACAGAAGAACAGGTAGCGGACATCTCTCCATCACCTACTGCCCAACTCAACTCTTCTTTCATTTCTCATAGCTGAGAAATGACCAAGCTATTGCAGGGAAACTAAAGGGAGTGCTTTGCCAGCTGGCTCAGCACGCCGATGACAGCACCTCTCTTGGTAGTGAGAACCCATGTTCATGGTGGAGTCTGTGGTGGCCACAAAAGCCTTTCTCCCTCTGTCTGAAGGAAGCATTTTCTTTCTAACCCAGCCCATCAACTGCAGCTATAGAGACTCCAGCTGGCCTTTCACTAACCTCCTAAGGAACATCTAGTACCAGTAGCCTCCCTGGGAGGCTCCTCTCCACTGTGCCAGGACTTCCCTATCCCCCAGCCCCTTGCTACACCCCTGCCATGCCACTGACCACCTGCCACTGACTAGTGCCCTAGTTCATGACCACAAGGAAGGCTGCCATGCATGGACTCAGCACAGCCCTGGAGAGTAGAAGGGACCAAAGTGAATTTCCAGTGCCCAATGTACATTCACCTGAGTGACCCCCCTGGGCTACTGCAGCAGCACACCACCAGCCCTGTTCCCTGCCATCTTTCTACTTTCACTCTTGCCTGCCCGCAGTCCATTCTTATAGCAGCGCCTCTGTCATCTCTTAAAAGCACCAGGTAGAGCTTATTACATCCTTTCATCCCCCATCCAATATCTCCTCCTACATGTGTCCCTCCATCCTTCTCTCCCACCATCCTCCTCACTCCAGCAAAGCTAGGACTTTGTGGGTTCAAGCCCCAGCCCTACCACTTACTTAGCTGGCTGATCTTGGACAAGTTACTTAACCTCTCTGCATCTCAGGTTCATGATATGTAACATGCACATAAAGAGAATAACTACCTCCTTAGGATTTCTACCAGACGCACCTGAATTAATATGTATGAAACATTTCAAATAACATCTAGCACATAGTAGGCCCTCAATATATGTTAGCCCTGGGCCTGGCCCTAAGACAGGAGTCATATCAACTGCATGAGAGGGACCTTGAAAAAGGAAACTTTGCAAACACCCTAGAGTTAGTGCGAAGCTAGTGCTGTCCCTGAACAGAATTGAGAAGCAAGAAATGTCTAAGGATGGCCCCCCTTGACCCCCCTTTTGGGGTCTGGAACCTCATACTCAAGTCCAGTTTTACTTCTGGCTCAGTCCGGCTCTCAGACAAATATTGTAATCCCATTGCAGGGAATCTCTCTCCCAGATGCTATAAAATGGGCCACATCCCAAGAATTGCAGAGGCTCACTCCCATCTCTGCTGGTTGACATCCATTCATACACACTGCCCAGCTCAGACCACCCAGTCCGAGAAGGCTCCCCTGACTCTCACCCATTACCTGCCAAAATTAATCTCTCCTCAATTTCCCCTCCATGTGAAGCTCTCACTCCATTGTGCCTGTGCACTGGTTAGTGACCTCACTCCTGGAGGGAGTCAGTGGTCAGGAAGTGTACGATCCTGCTGGGGATATCCTGTCATCCCCATCATCAGGTCAGGCCTCCAGGAGCTGCCCCATTTCCAGCCCTCTCTGAAACCTCCTCACTTTTTAACTCCCCCTCCAGGGAACCCCAGCCTCACACTTGTCAGGCTGCCCCCACCTCTTTGACTGTCTCTTTGCTGGCAAGGTTCTGCCCCAAGTGCCTCCTCCTCCTTCAAGATGCAGCTTTCTATCAACCCTCCCAACACCTGTCCACCTGAAGGCCAGGCTAGCTGACCTCCTGTCCCTGCACCCCTCTGCCCCATGTTCCCCAAGACAGTGGCATGATCCAACCCTAAGCTCGTCTTCCCTATCAGACTGTGATGTCCCCTAGTATGGGCTCTGTGCCCTGGGGCCTTTGCCCCTGCTGTTCCTGTTCCCTGGTTCCTCTTTTCCACTCTTTGTTTAGCCAACTCCTACTCATCCTGCAACGTCCCATTCATAGCTTACTTTCCCAAGCCCCCCCATTAAGGTGCAGTTCCTGAGTTACACTCTGTTATTGACTGAATCATGTCCCTACAAAATTCCTCTGTTGAAGCCCTAACCCTCAGTACTTCAGAATGTGGCTGTATTTGGAGATAGGGCCTTTAAAGCGGTGAAGGAGTTAAAATGGGGTCATTAGAATAGGCCCTAATTCAGTCTCACTGGTGTCCTTATAAAACGAGGAAATTTAAACATACAGAGAGACCCCAGGGATGCGCTTGCACATGTGAGGACCCAGCAAAAGGGCAGCCATGTACAAGCATAGGAGAGAGGCCTCAGAAGAAACCAAAGCTGCTGCCACCTGGACCTTGGACTTCCAGCCTCTGGAACTGCAAGAAAATACATTTCTGTTTTCTAAGCCACCCAGTCTGTGGCATTTTGTTATGGCAGCTCAAACACCAAGGTACACTCTATCACAGAATTCTGTTCTTTTCCTTTATACACTTATCCCCATTGTAAATACACATTCACAGTGGACACTACTGCTGCTGACCAAGATTTCTAGTCCTCCCTCTGAGGACATGGGAGGATTGGACTTCCCAGCCCCTAGAGGCTAGAAGAGTCTATATGACTGGCTTTTGCAAACGAACGTGAGTGGACATGAAACGTGTCACTTCCAAGTGACAGCATCTAAGAGGCACACCCAGTTCTCTGTGCTCTCTCCACCACAGTGACAATCATGGAGCACATGTCAGCACAGAGGTGCCACAAAGACAGAGCAACCCAGAAGGCTGAGCCGCCACATGGAGAACAGCTGCACTGGAGAGCCACCTGGACCTGCAGCCAAACTTGAGTGGGCAAGAAATAAACTTCTTTTGTGAAAAGTCACAACACAATGTTTGGTTTGTATTTGGAACATAACCTAGCCTGTCTGTCCTGCTGTGATATATATTTGTAGCTCTTTACTGATTGTCTGTCTTTATCAGTAGAATATAAGTCCCTTAAGGGGAGGGACTTGGCTCTTTTGTCCATCTCTGCATCACCAGTGCCTAAGACACTAACTGGCACATCGTAGAGCACTTGGGAGAGTTTTGCAGAATGAATGGGTCTGGGTTCCCTCCACGCCCAGGACAAAGGTTGTCACAGTGTATGCTCAGTAAGTGTTTCCTGAGCCCAATAGAATAGAATGAGGTTGGGCCTCCTCCCCCATGAACATTCATTCCTCCCTGCCCCACTGCCAGACCCCAACTCCTCCCCAGAGGAGGCAAGTTGTCACCCTGCCTCAAACCATCACTATGGTGTGTCACGTGCTCTTGGGTTTTGCACCTCTCCATTTGCTGTCTCAAGATTAAGTCTGGCAGGTTTTGCTGAAGCTGCGCTTACACTGTGCTGAGTTAGGACGATGACCCAGCAAACAAGATAGACAAGCCCCTTCCCTGGGAGGGGATCACACTCAGCAGAGGCATTTTTAAACTCCTGCTGAGTGGTGAAGTAAGATGAAAGCCAGAAGCCTGGCAAGTGGGTCTGCATCTCTGCTGCCTCTCCAAGAAGCCCCTGTCCTGAACTGAATACAGTCTCTTGGACATAGCTTCCACATGAGCAAGAGGGGGCAAAGTAGGGTGGACACCATCCTGGACATTTTGGCAAGATCAAAAATATGCTCACATCCTTGGCCTAGCAATAAGTCAGGGGTGGTCAAAAGGTTTCATGTTGCATGTCAACTCCATTAGTTGAGTTGACCCAGTTTTAAAAAGTTCTGGCATCAATGTGTGATGTCTGCCTTGGCTATGGGGTAGTGATGGAGACAGGGGGAAGGCATGCACGCCTCATTTCTATCATTCCCATTGTAAATACCCAATAAATGTTGACAGAAATCCATAAAATACCAACACTGGATTTTCCCCCAAAAGAATCAAAGATTATTTGAAGATTAAAAAGTCCCCAATTGGTCAATAAGTATAGATTGAGTATTAACTCTGTGCCCAGCTCTCTGCAAGGACAGACAAGGGGCCTTTGACCTCGAGAAGCTTGTGTCTTTCTCACACACATAGACACACACACACAGAGGCAATGACAGCCAAGGTAGATGGGAGCTCATTGTTCCTTTTCAGTTATGAAAATAAAAGTCACTGGAGGCCTGTTGTTTGGGGTGAGGATGAACAGGGAGGAGGACTAGCCAGACAGGAGGTGCGGAGGTGCTTACCAATATGCAGCTGAGCCCTGGCTCCCCCACTCTGCGGAAGGCACTGCCTGATCACAGGAGAGATGGTGTGAAGAGGGGCAGTATCCAAAAGCCTTGGCCATTGACAAGCCACAATTTTTGCCATAATGCTCTACCACCCCTATTATCATGTACTTAAATCGCTTTTGCAAATCAACTCACTTTGGACCCTAAATAAATTTATCTTTAAAAATAAACTTTATAACATTTCTATGCATAAAAAACAGTATAATTTGCCACCAGTAGAAGATTACTGTCAAACAATTACATAATTATTAAAACAGGAATATCTATACCTGTATCTCCTGAAATCATTTGTATGACATATGGGGAATGCAGGTCCAATGGAAAGAGCACTAGATTAACAACCAGGGCAGCGGGAACCAGTCCTAGTGCTGCTCTAACACTTAAGGTCATTTTTTTTTTTTTTTTTTTTTGAGTACTGACTGTGTGTCAGGCACTGTGCAGATTTATTCTCCAGTCCTTATAACACCCATGTCAGGCAGGTAGTAGAATCTCTATTGCTCAGATGAGAAAACTGAGTGTTAAGAAGCTAAGTAATTTGCCTGAAGTCACACAGTTAGAAAGCATCCAAAGGCCAGGTGTGGTGGCTCACGCCTATAATCCCAGCACTTTGGGAGGCTGAGGTGGGCAGATCACGAGGTCAGGAGTTCGAGACCAGCCTGACCAACATGGTGAAACCCCATCTCTACTAAAAATATAAAAATTAGCTGGGCGTGGTGGCATGCACCTTGTAATCCCAGCTACTAAGGAGGCTGAGGCAGGAGAACTGCTTGAAGCCGGGAGGCAGAGGTTGCAGTGAGGCGAGATCGCGCCACTGCACTCCAGCCTGGGCGACAGAGTGAGACTCTGTCTAAAAAAAAAAAAAAGTGTCCAAAGTGGGATTTTCTTCCAGGCCTGGCTGAGCTCAGGTGCTGGGTCTCTCCTACGATACCAGTCCAACCTCTCCAAACTGCTGGCCTCTCTGGGCTTCCATGTGGTCATTGTAAGATGGGGATACCAGACCAGACTTCTTCTCAGAGCTTTGGTCTCCAGTGGCTGAAGACAGGACCACAAACCCGGAAGCATTCCCACTTCAGACTCCACGGAGTCTGGGCCAAATGACGCACTCATTTGAAGAGACCCAAGCAGGCTGGGGCAGCTGAGGAGATTACTGGAATGTTCTGATTCATGCAGGGTGCTGATATAGTTGACTATATGCCTAGAAGAAAACAGAGTAAGACCTCTGTCTGACACTAGTTACAACAAGAAACTCCAGGTAGATTGACAGCTTAAATGTAAAAAAGACAACAAATTAAAAACTTAGTTAACACCTGTACCTATTGTCCACAATGTATTAAGTGGGATAAACGAGCAAGCTACAAAGAAATGTGTGTCATAAAATCCCACTGGGGGAAAAACACAAAAAGTAAAAGCCCATAGAAAACGTATATATGTCTGTAATTGTCTATCCAGGCTTGGAGAAGGACCTGGAATCATTGACACCAGGAGGTTAGCACTGATTTTCTCTGCATGGCAGGGAACAGAGAGTGGGGGAAAAGGAGAAAAGCAGAGGCGGTGTAAGATAGAAAATTTAAAAGGATTGCTATGAAATGGAAGAGAAAACAGCATGGTAAGTAAAAATACAAAATATAAAATACTATCTACATTGCTGCTGCAAGTATTTGCAAATTAAGTAACCATGTAGACAAGGGTTCTAATGGAACAGACTCAAATAAAAAACATTGCTTTGATTAGGTAATAAAATTGTAGGTGATTTTATCTTAGATTTTCTGCTATTTTAATTTTTGTTTGCAATTTTGTAACACAAAAATAATGTTTTGTCATGCTTAAAGTCATTACAATATATTTTTAATTTAAAAATTTTTTTCTGGATATGCTCAGAAAAGAAAAAAGATATTTCACTTACACTGCACAGAGGTGTTGCAAAGTACCAGAGGTGGCTTTTAATGGTGAGGTTAATACCCTCTTTACAGTTATCCTCAGTCTAAATTTCAACAGGATTTTCCAAACAAAAAAAAGTACCCCTTATGAACTATGGTTTCATGTGTAAAACTTTCATTTTAGACATTTAACTTGAATTAAATGAGCAAGAGAAAGTGATGACAAAAATTCCTGGGTAGCAAAGGTCACATTGGCAAGGTGGGAAATATCGCCATTGATTGACTTTCTGATTTCGACTTCTCCAAGGCACCCCAAGTCTGTGCTAATCAGATGAAGGCGGTCACAGTCTTCCTTAGTGGAGAGAATGAAGGTTTTCATCTTTTATTAAACACTAGAAATCGCTAAAAGTGCTACCTCTGAGAGTCAAGGTTTAAAGAAGCAAACTGATATATTTTGCTAATTAAACCACTAAAAACCTCATTTAGGTGTAAATAAGGAAGGCCCATTAAATCTTAATGTATAGCATGGGGTGTGAGCTTGGCTCCAGTACTAAGCACCCAGGCCCTGACCCCAGGAAAATGATTAAAAATAGAACTCCCACCAAAGCACT
The DNA here is from genome assembly GCF_028885655.2 of Pongo abelii. Classification (NCBI taxonomy): domain Eukaryota; kingdom Metazoa; phylum Chordata; class Mammalia; order Primates; family Hominidae; genus Pongo; species Pongo abelii. The sequence goes on from NC_072003.2 coordinate 48,434,832, forward strand.
TCCTAGCCCCTACTGGAATAGGAGATGCTCCTGAAAAAAATGAGGTAGCATTTCTGTACATGACTCCTACACACTCACAGAACACAGACCACCATGGAAGGGAGGATAGTCCCTCCACCCCACTTGGCTACTCACAGTTTTAGAGAAGGGAAGCTTTAGGATCCAGCTGGAGCCAGAGAGACCCTGGAGATCTTGAGAAGCCTGTGAGCCTGAAATGGAGCATGGCTCAGTGTAGAGTCTAAGGCAGCACCTCGCTATCTGTAAGATTTTAGATGACTCTGTGTCCCTGAGCTTTTGCTCCACTGGTTAAATAGGATTGAGAAGAATCAACCCTGTCCACAGAATCTAATGAGGATTAAATGAGATAATGTACATAAAATCAGTTACAGCAGGGCTTGGTCTGTTCTAGGTGCTCAATAAATATTTTAGAAACACACTCCAAAAACTAAGAATATAGTAAAAAGTCTTGAAAAATATACACTAAAAATTTTCAGTATTCTCTTTGTGGTTTTGATGTTCTATTATTATCTATGTTTTCTAATTTTCTACAATAATATTATAAAAAGTTTTTAAATACTGGAGAGACCTTAATTTTCTGCCAGCTTACCACACTGTTCATGAGAGGCTAAAGACAGGAGATGTGGATTTACTTCTCACACTGTATGCTTTTGTACCTTTCTTTCAACCATGCACACGCATTAGCTTTTGCAAAAATGGGTGAAAGAATTAATTAATTTTAAAATGAAAAAAGTTTATTTATAAATGGGGGAAATGAGGCTCTGAGAGAAAAAATGATTGTCAAGGTGGTAAGTGAGGCCTACCTCATCCCAGCCTGTGTTCCCTCAGCATGACTTCTCTTCATATGACCCTCTTGAGAAAAAGGGTATTAGAAAAAGAAGTTGTTCTTGCTTTTGGAGATATATGGCTCTTAAGTGGCAAGGCACAAATAATAAAGGGGAACAGGGAGCCCCTGAGTCCTGGGGTTTGGCTGCACCTGCAGGGCGAGTGTGGGAATAGATGGAGGCAGCTGCCCATTTGCTCAGAGAACTGTAGAGAAATAACACTGGAGGCAGAGGGTGCAGCGCACCCCTAATGATCGATGCATTCATTGGTTCATTCAGCAAATATGTCCTGAGAACTTGCCATGTGCCGGGCACTGTGCTGAGGACACAGAGGTGAACAGCACAGGCTTTTAGGGAGTTTAGATGCTAGTGGGGGCAGAAGCAAGGAGTTCAAGACCAGCCTGGCCAACATGGTGAAACCCTGTCTCTACTAAAAAATGCAAAAATTGGCCAGGCACAGTGGCTCATGCCTGTAATCCCAGCACTTTGGGAGGCCGAGGCGGGCAGATCATGAGGCCAGGAGATCGAGACCAGCCTGACCAACATAGTGGAACCCCATTTCTACTAAAATTACAAAAAAAATCAGCCGGGCATAGTGGCACCTGCCTGTAATCCCAGCTACTCAGGAGGCTGAGGCAGGAGAATCACTTGAATCTGGGAGGTGGAGGTTGCAGTGAGCCAAGATCGCACCACTGCACTCCAGCCTGGGCAACAGAGTGAGACTCCACCTAAAAAAAAAAGAAAAGAAAAGAAAAGAAAAGAAAACACACAAAAATTAGCTGGGTGTGGTGGCACACACCTGTAAAAAAAGAATGCATCTCACCTTTGAGGGCAAGGCTGTGATGGGCAAGCCAGGTGACCTGGTTGGTGGCCATCCCAGAGAGGCTCTCTGAAGAAGTAACTAAAACTGACACCTCAAGGATGTGCAAGGATCAGCCAGCCTACAAGTGGAGGGAAGATACTTCAAGATGGAGGAATTACATATGAGAAGGCCCTGAGACAACAGAGAGCTGTCTTTGCTTTCTGGCCAGGGTGGTTGAAGGGTAGTGAGCTTGGAGGTGGAAGGATGGGATCCTTCAGGTATAGGGCTAAGTGAGATAGGGCTGTGGAGCTGGATAATATCGAGATTATCCTAAATGCCATAGAAAGCTGTCACAATTTTAAGCAGGGGAGTAACATTATAAAAGACCTCTGTGGCTACCGTGTGAATCTGGTGGCATATGAGTTTCTCTTTCTTGCTTCTCTGTGACAGTTCTCATGCCAGCAACCTGGAAGTCAATGTGGACTCTTCTTTTTGTCTTTTGTCTCCTTCAACTTTTTTTGTTTGTTTGTTTGTTTTGAGATGGAGTCTCGCTCTGTCGCCCAGGCTGGAGTGCAGTGGCGCAATCTCAGCTAACTGCTACCTCTGCCTCCTGGGTTCAAGCGATTCTTGTGCCTCAGCCTCCTGAGTAGCTGGGGTTACAGGCACCTGCCACCAGGCCCAGCTAATTTTTGTGTTTTTAGTAGAGATGGGTTTTTACCATGTTGGCCAGGCTGGTCTTGAACTGCTAACCTCAAGTGATCCACCAACCTCGGCCTCCCAAAGTGCTGGGATTACAGGCTTGAGCCACCATGCCTGGCCCCCTTCAATTCTTTATCTACTCTAGCAACAAGCTCTTCCAGTTTTGCCTGCTAAATATATGGTGCATCTGTCCACTTCTCTCCAACCGTATAGCTGTTATTTGGGCCTCAACTTATTGGACCCCAAATTTGTTGAAGACAAACAGACAAAGCTCTGCCCTAGCTGGTTTTACACACATTATCTCATGTACCCCTCATTAGATTCTGTGAAGAGGGTTTGATTTTTCCCAGTCCTCTAGTTCAATGGAGTGAAAGCTCAGGGACATGGAGTTATCTAAAAGCTTACATATAGCACGAGGCTGCCTCCGAATCTACACATAACCTCCTAATTTCATTCTAGGCTGTCACCATTAACTGTAATCTACACTCTGATCAGGAACCCTAAAGCAGCTGAGATGATGTACAGACTGGCTGTGGCTGAGAAATTACACTTCCCCCCGACACAAACACACACCAAAAAATCCCTTACACGTGCTGTGGATAGTTAAAGTAGGGCAACAGCCAGAAGTTCATGGAGGCAGCTAGCAAACGCTGAGTGGGTTGGTGACCTTCTAGATCCAGGTCTTCTGGATCCCTCTGACCCATCTGGGCCCTTGTCACACATGCACACAGCCTGGGCTTATTACTTGAAGTCTAGGTGGGGAGCAGCGAGAACCAGGGCAGGGGGACTCTCAACCCATCTGGGTAGAAGCTGAGTATTTTCTGTATGCCCAGCATGCTCTTAGGCCTTTGGCAGAGGATGTGAAAATTGCAGACTTCAACATATGTTCTTGTTGAGGAAGCAAAACACATGAAACAAGGTGCCCCATCCAGATCCATCTCACTCAAAATAATCTGTGCTGTGCTCCATTCTTTCAGGTCCAGGTGGGTAAGGTGCATGCTAAGGTATTTCTGCCTTGAAATCATGCATCAATAATCTCTGCACTTTAGCAGGGCTAGGGTTTAATGTTGTAAGCCAAGAATGACCACTAGTGGGTATTAAGGTTCTATGATAGAGACTGTGGTTACATGGGAGGCCTCTGGTCTGCCCACTAAATGTGTGACTCTAGGCCCCAGTAAATCACCATCCACAAGGCCCTGCAAAGTCAACTCCTATATTTCATCCTCTCTCTCTCTCTCTCTCTCTTTCACTCTCACTCTCTCTCTCAGCTCCATCAGCCTTCGTTTAGCTCCTGGAAAGTACCAAGTTCTTTCCTATCTCAGGGTCTTTGCGCATGTGTAACCCTTCTCTTCTTACACACTTTCCCCACCTTTATCTCACTCAGCTCCTCGTACTTGTTCAGCAATCAGCACAAGCCTCACAGCCTAGGGCAGGTCTCCTCCAATTCCTTCCTTCTTCCTAGCCAGGTTCCTTTGTTAAGGCGCTCTTAGAAGACTCTGTCCTCTCCTTAATAGGGATTCCCCCGTTCCTAATAAAACATCCACTCATGTCATTATTTGAGTAATGTCTGTCTCTTTTACTCCTCAGTATGTCCCATAAAAGCATAAAGTCTGTTTTTTGCTCATCCCTGATGCCTAACCTATATCAAGCCCTTAAAGAATGAAAAAAAAATGGGTCGTGAGTGAATGAACAGGTGAATGGATGAATGAGTGAATTCCTTCATGGCAGCAAGTGTCTTGGATATGCTTAGTGTTCTTGGCGCTGGAGTTATGCCTCTCAGAGGCCACCCAGGGCAGTTAGGCAGAACCAGCCCTGGCCAGAGCAATCAGAGGAGCCAACTTTGCCTCTCCAGTGCTCGGCAGGGTCCTTTGTCCTTCAGTTCATTGAGGCCATAAATGAGCCAGCCACTGAGCCAGAGAATGATTGCTGTGGCCACTGCCTTCTGAATCCACATGATATTGAACAATTCCATCATTTCTGACTAAGTGGTTCTAGACCAGTGACTCAATGAAAAAGTAAAGAAAAGTGATGGATAAACCTCCCCACAGTTCTCCTGCTTCTGACCAGCTGAAATGGTATTTAGGATATCAAAGCAGGTAGGATCCTCAATTTGATCTCTTCATCCAGGCCAGGGATCTTCCTTCCAGTGAAGATTTCTGGTCTCTTGTGCACTGTTATCCTGGCAAACAAAATCTCAGTGGCTTTGCCTATTTATTTTCTGGCCCTGTGGGTGTCTAAGTCCTGCTATTCTCTGATAGTCTGTAGCACTGGGGAGTGGAGAAGACCTCCAAGCACAGAGTAAAGCCACTGGGATTGGGAAACAGGAAGAGAAGAAAGATCAAGTCAAAATTCAAATCAAGCCCAACACACTGGGAATCTTTCTGGAGGAAATGGGATGCAGCCTTCCTGCAGGAGAAGGTAGGAATCAGAAGGTGGGTGAAGGGGAGAGGGGAGGAAGGGGAGGTCTCATGTCTGTGCAGGTGTGGTGATGTGTCAGCCTAGCTAGAGTAACTAGGGGAGTTGTGACTGTCCCCTGCTTTGCTGTTAGAACCACAAGGAAGCCAGCTAGTGCCCTGTGGAGAAGGGAAATTTTCAGGTAGACCAGCAGGTTGTGCAGCGTCTAAGCCACTTTCAGTGTTTGTGGTTGTGTCTGCTTTCATGACAAAGTGAGAATGGCTCTGGCTGTCTCCATTTCAGAGGCTGTTTTTGATGTCTGGCTGACACTCAGAATGCCCCACTGCACTCTGCATCTCACTGGCCCAAGCTGAGTTGTAATTTTTCAAGAGCCAGCCGTTCACCGCATAATAATCAAACCAAGATGGATGGAGGAGGAATACAAAGAGCATCCCACTGGCTTGGCTCCAAGTCAGGGGGCCTTCCCTAGTGTGACAGACAGACAAGAGAAGAGGCTTCGGTAATCCCACTGTCTTCCCTAGGATGAGTGGAATTAGCATTTGTATGTGCACTCAATGGATTCAGGCAGCAACTAGGAGGTCACAACCATACCCTCTCATCCTGGGTCCCACTACACTCTCTAGCTTTGGAGCCTCAGACAAATTTTTACCCTTCCTGGATAGTTCTGTTCCCATTTGTAAAATAAAATCTATAGCACCTAGTGGCCTGGGTAGCCCTCTCAAAGGAGGCAATATTTGAGCTGATACGTAATTTGGAGAAAAAAAACAGAAGTAAATTTCTGGTGGAAATACTTTCTAGGCAGAGAAAATAGAAAGTGTAAATGCCCTAAGGCAGAAGAAAGCGTGGATTATTTGAGGAATAGCAACAACAGCAATGAAAACTGGTGTGGATGGATCAGAGTTGGGGAGAAGATTATATCAAGAAGTAGTGAGGAGCTCATAAGTATGGCCTTAAAGATCATGGTTTATATCACGCATGATGAGAACATGTTAAAGTATTTTGGGCAGGTGCATGAAAAGATGTGATTTACATTTGTAAAAAACTTATTCTGGATGCTATGTAGAATATACGTTGGGGTAGGTGAGAGACAAGATGTAAATATGAAGAACATTTATGAGGCCACTGAAGAGATGGTGGCAACACAAAGAATCGATGGTAGCTTGGACCAGAATAATAAGGTGGAGATGGAGAGGTAGACAGATTGAGGATATAGGATTAAAATCAGTAAGACATAGTTCATGCATAGAATCCTAGAAGTCCAACAGCCTTCTTTCATTTCATCCTATCTCTGTCCCCTTCAGTTCAAGCTGACAGCATTTCTACTAAGAAAGTTGGTTAGATCCTCAAGTCACACATCTAATCTCTTTAGTGAATTGTTGTTCAGCCACACCCTTGAGTGTTCTCTTCATAACATACCTTCTCATTTTTTGCAATATGGGTAGGCTGAGAATTTTCCAAATCTTCCAGTTCTGGTTCCATTTTGCTTAACAATTTCTTCTTCAGTTTCTTCCTTTCCTCTTGCATTTTACTATAAGCAAAAAGGAGAAACCAGGCTACATCTTCAACACTTTTCTCTCTCTCTCTTTTTTTTTTTTTTTTTTTCTGAGATGGAGTCTTGCTCTGTTGCCCGGGCTGGAGTGCAGTGGCGTGATCTCAGCTCATTGCAACCTCTGCCTCCTGGGTTCAAGCAATTCTCCTGCCTCAGCCTCCCAAGTAGCCGGGAATACAGGCTGCACCACGGTGCCTAGCTAATTTTTTGTGTTTTTAGTAGAGATAGGGTTTCACCATGTTGGGCAGGCTGGTCTCCAACTACTGACCTAGTGCTCTGCCTGCCTCGGCCTCCCAAAGTGCCGGGATTACAGGTTTGAGCCACCGCACCTGGCCTTCAACACTTTTCTTGAAAATTTCCTCAGTTAAATATTGAAGTTCATCACTCACAAGTTCTACTTTTCACAAATAGTGTGCAGTTCATTCAAGTTTTCTGCCACTTTAACAAGGTTCACTTTTTCTCCAGTTTTCAATATCATGTTCTTTATTACCATCTGAGACCTCACCAGAAGCAACTTTAATGTTCACATTTCTAGCAACAGGCTCTTCAGTGCAATTTAGACTTTTTCTATTATGTACCTCCTCAAAACTCTTCCAGACTGTATGTATTACCCAATTCCAAAGTTACTTCCATGTTTTAGGTATTTTTTACAGCATGCTGGTACATGGGGTTAGCAAGAAGAAGATGGGGGAAAAAAAGGAATCTCAAATAATATCCAGATTGTTTAAGCTGGAATAACTGGGTGAATATTAGTGCCACTTATTTTTATTTTTCATTTTTATTTATTTATTTATTTGAGATGGAGTCTTGCTCTGTTGCCAGCCTGGAGTGTGGTGGTACAATCTTGGCACAATGAAACCTCTGCCTCCCAGGTTCAAGTGATTCTCCTGCCTCAGCCTCTCGCATAACTGGGACTACAGGCATGTGCCACCACACCCAGCTAATTTTTGTATTTTTAGTAGAGACGGGGTTTCACCATGTTGGCCAGGATGGTCTCGATCTCTTGACTTCGTGATCCACCCACCTCAGCCTCCCAAAGTGCTGGTATTACAGGCATGAGCCACCGTACCTGGCCAGTGCCATTTATTAACATGAGAAGACTCAGATGTAAGTTCAGGGAATGGCTGTTAGACATCCATGTGAAAATGTAAATAAAGCATTCAGAAATACAAACTTGAATTCATGGGAGAAGTCTAGGTTTAAGGTAGATATTTGGGAGTCATAAGCAATATTACCAAATATTTGGTAATAAAGGCATCCAGGGAGATGCTCTTAGGTAAAGAGATGGTCAAAGACTAGCCCCTGGAGCCTTCTAATCCTTAAGGGTAATGAAGAGGAGAAAGTACCAACCAAGGAAATTAAGGAATAGCAGCAAGTGAGGTTGGTGGACAGGCAGAGAGTCAAGTGTTTTAAGGAGGATGGAGGGATCAATTACACCAAGTGAGACTGAGTGGCTGGGTTAGATGAGAAGAAAGAGGTGGCCGCTGGCTTTGGAAACATGTACACATTGGTGACTTTGACAAAAGTAGTTTCAGTCAAGTAGTGTGGATGGAATTTTGAACATCACTGGGATGAAGAGAGAATAAAGGTGAGAAAGTGATGATGTAGTTATGAATAACTGATTTGAAAAACTTTGCTGCAATAGGAACAGAGCATTCAGATAGTACCTGTGAGAAAGTGGGGAGTGAAGAAAGGATTTTTAAAGTTAGGGTCAGATACTCAGATAGAAACAGAAAGAACAGAACAGAGTGGCTGGGATTTAGGCGCAGGGTGAGTGAGAGTCATAAAACAGTTCCTGGTACTGATACCAGAGATTTCCCTGGAGGTCCTACACGCCCCTGTGGAGAGGGAGGAGCTCTGCAGGGCACCAGGTGCAGCCAGGCACCTGCCTTAGCAGTCTCTCTCCTGTCCTTACCCAGGAGCCTGAAGAGAAGGAAGGGGAAACACTGAGAGAAGTAGAGATCAAAGAACCAGGAAGAGAGCCATTTAAAAGGAGGAAGAAGAAAGGCAAGAGCCAGCATGAGTTCTGATTCTGTCAGGATAGAAGTCAACCTGTGAGGAAAGAATCTTATTAGACACTGGTTTTCTATCTTCTAGTTGGTTTATCTAGTCAATAAGTTTAGTTTACTTTGGAGACTTTCCATTTATTATACCTTTGGGTTTTTAAAAGAAATTTCTAGCCTTAAATGAATCTCTCTTACACACACACACACACACACACACACACACACACATGCACATACAGGCACACACACACCACCTCCACTCAGTACATGTGGTAATGTTGTATAGGGGCAGATGATCCCAAAATCTGCCCCAGGGGGTTAAACATCACACATCTCCAGTCAGATATCATATTCCATTATCTGGGTGACAGTGATTGGCTCAGACGAGACACCGGACCAGTAAGATTCAATCCTGGGACTTCTGCTTGAATTATTGGAAAAAGAGAACCTCCTCTTTCCAAACAGGTGTCAAGCTGGTAGAACACAAGCCCAAGGCTGTCAGATACATGTCTTGGCCACTGCATAAGTAGAGCCTGTGTATTAGTGAGGGTTCTCTAGAGGGACAGAATTAGTAGGATAGATGGATATACGAAGGGGAGTTTATTAAGGTGTGTTGACTCACACGATCACAAGGTGAAGTCCCACAGTAGGCTGCCTGCAAGCTGAGGAGCAAGGAAGCCAGTTCAAGTCCCAAAACCTCAAAAATAGGGAAGCTGAAAGTGCAGCCTCCAGCCCATGGCCAAAGGCCCAAAAGCCCCCTGGCAAACCACTGGTGTAAATCCAAGAGTCCAAAAGCTGAAGAACTTGGTGTTCTAGGTTTGAGGGCAGGAAGCATCCAGCATAGGAGAAAGATGAAGGCTCAAAGACTCAGAAAGTCTAGTCCTTCCATGTTCTTCTGCCTGCTTTATTCTAGCCTCACTGGCAGCTGATTAGATGGTGCCAGATTGAGAGTGAGTCTGCCTCTTCCAGTCCACTGACTAAAATGTCGATATTCTTTGGCAACACCCTCACAGACACACCCAGGAACAATGCTTTGTATCCTTTAATCCAATCAAGTTGACACTATTAACCATCACAGCCTGCTTGAGAATGGAGCTGAAAAGACAAAAGCAGAGCTAAGAGAGGGAGATGAAGCCAGAACTACTTTTGAACTTCTAATTTTCATGAATACAAAAGTGTTTTCTCCTTTTCCCCAACTCAAGTAAACCTGAGTTGGTTTCCTGTCACTTACAACCTGAGTCCTCCTGGAACCACCCAATGCACGTAGCACAGACTTAAATACTAAGATAGCAGAGGTAAGAAAGGCAATCTCAGGATCACCGGGAAGGCCAGGAAAAAAGGAGATTCACCTGAGCTAGGCTTAAAGGTAGCTAGAGGAGCAATGAATGAAGTCCGGAGAAAGAGGAAGCTCCAAGACTAGCCACGGGCAGTGTCAGCATTTCATAATGTGCTGTGCATCTTTCACGTCCATGGTCTCATTGGATTCTACAGCAACCCTGTGAACAGTGAGGAAGCCACACTCTGTTTTATGCAAATAAAACAGTCTCAAAGGAGAGACAGGACTCACTCTAGCAGCGCCCAGATCCCAGCCCAACTTTTCTAGCTCCAGGAAGAGTACTTGGCAGGACCTCCGCCAGCTCAGGTAGAACCTTTGTACTAATTAACAAAACATGCACTGTCCAGGCACTCACAGCCTCCTGGGCAGATGGGCTGGCTGCTGTCTTTCTCTAATTCCTGGAAAGGCATTGCCCACTTCTTATCCAAGGGCTGTTGTGTAGAGCCAGCCTGTACACTGTGCCTTGAAATTCTGAACCACTCTCTTTCCTTCCCTCTTTCTCCTTTCACTTGCATTCTGTGTTTCCTTTCCTGTCTCTGAGCCTCAAGGAGCCCCACACAAAATGAAGTTGGGTTAAACACAGGTCCCCAGTAATTTTTTCTATTTTGAAATTCTATTACTATGCTTCACCTGAGGTGGTAAGAAGTAGCCTCCCATGAGATATGATGTTAGCCTCCCAATAGCACCCCCAAAATTGCCTTCACTGGGATCATAACTTCATCTTCCATTGAATCCTTTTGGATTTAACCATTGAAGACAATCATGGCAATATGAAACTGGGGGCTCATGATGGTTGACTATTGTATCCTTAATGTATATCATTCCATTTCATCTGAGATACATATTGTTATTTCCATTTCAATGATGAAAATGCCAAGATCAGAGAGGTTTAAGTATCTTGCCTAAGGTCACATAGGAGGCAAACCTAGTTCTGTTTGATCCTAAAGCCAGAATCTATCCACCAGATATCCCAATCATCACCTCTTAATGCTCGATAACACTTCATCAGGTTTCACCCAGGACATTCTAGAGATGCAGAGCAGTTGAGCTTTGACAGGGAAAGAGTGAAAGCCAAACCCTGAGCAAAGCCAACATATCCAGGCAAAGTAGAGTGGAGGTGTGGAGGCTGCAGCAGCATGACCTCTGCTCTAACTCAGAGTCTCCCACTGAACCCCCCCTCCCCACAACATGTTGTGTGGCTGCAAGCAAGTTCCTTCACCTCTCTGGGTCTCAAGTTCCTTATTTGCTGGAAGGGAACATCAAGCCATTTTTCTTCTTACAACACAGAGCTGGCACAAGGGCATAGAAGATGACATGTGACCCAATGCCATGCAGGTGTAACATCCTCAGCCTTACACAGTCAGGGTGTTTTGTGATGACTGACAGCCTCTCTGCTGTCACCATGGCTTCAGGTCCACTCTTGAAATTGTTGGCCTTAGTCATGAAGCTACAGAATTCAACTGAGGAATGCAGTCATCCTTAAAGAAAAAAAGAACTGTCTCCTTCCAAAAACCTCTTGCAAGGATAAAATTACATTTGCCCTTGTCCCTTGTTTTGAGGTAAATTCACATACTCAATTATTCTGGCTTCTCTGTCTCCCTTTGCAGGTGCTGGGTGAGGTTAGACCAGGGTTATTGATGCAACATTCCTATTTTAAATGCAAAACAAAAGAGACATCATTTGTCTTGAATGTAAAATGAAGCCCCAGTGCATTTTTCAAGCTGCTAAGGCACAATTGGTCTCGTATTAATTTCTGTGGCAAATACAGAAACAAGCGAAAACCTAGCAGGTTTGAGGCATTTGTTTCCCTGTTAATACAATCAAACAAACTCTAAGGAGGCACTTTCTAATTTGCTTTTGCATTGGATCCTTAAATTTATATAAATAGTG